>NC_045428.1:609101997-609737738 GCF_902635505.1 Sarcophilus harrisii
GCCCCCAGGGGCCCCCTTCCTCCCTGTCTCGCCCCTTTCTCCTTCCCCTAGCCTTCGGGGCCTCTGACCAATTCACATTAAGATGGAGGGACCGCCTGGGGGAAAGTGGAGGCAAAAGGCAGGAGGGCGACCAAACAGCAGCCCTCCCTTCCCCCGCCAGCCGGGAGGCCGGGGGCAACCGGGGAAGAAAGGGAACATGGAGGACTTCCCTTCAAAGGGGAAGCTGGGAAGCCAAGACAAGGGGATTATGGGATAACACTGAGAGCTGGAAACCATGGCCCAGGCGTCTAGTCCAGAGTGGGTTCACTAAGGGGCCCCTTGGAAGCCGGGGACGGTGGCTCGTCCAGGACTCCCGGCTACAGGAGACTTGCAACCTGGCTCTTTGGAATCCCAATGGAGAACTCTTTCCCAAAGCCCACATTGGGGAAAGCTGGAAGCCCCCCCTTCTGGCTGCCTCCGAAGTCCTGCGAAGGCCCTTGTCTCCAAGCCAGTGTGCAGCAGGTGGGGGAGCGGGTAGACACGAGGGCTCGGGAGGGCTCGGACACACCCGGGGGCTCTCCCGGGAGACAGACCTGCATCTGAGGGCCGGGGATAGCCTCGGATCCGCCAAAACTCCTGGCATTTCTCATCAGCATCCTGGATCCGGGAGCACAGGTCAGAGACTAAGGTCAGAGCCCGGCGACAAAGGTCATCCTCATAGTCCCCTGACATGACTGCTGGGTGTCCTGTCCTGGGAAAAGGAGAGAGAGAGAGACAGAGACAGAGAAAGAGAAAGAGAGACAGAGACAGAGAGACAAAGAGACAGAGACAGAGAAAGAGAGAGACAGAGACAGACAGAGACAGAGATAGACAGAGACAGAGAGAGAGAGACAGAGAAATAAGGGGTAATGATGGAATTAAGGGGGGTAGAGGGAAGAACATAGTTGGTACAGAGCCAAGAGACGGACATAGTGGGACAGCTGGGGACAAGCTAAGAGGTAAAGGACCAGAAAGAGGGAAAGCCTCAGTAAGGGCAGGCTCTCAGGGCAAACACATAAAGTTTAGTTGGCTGGGGACACGGGAGACCGGAATGGATAGCAACAGGAAAAGAAGGGGAGAGAATAAGGGATGGACGGACAAGAGGAGCGGGGGAATGGACGGGGAGATTGAGATCCGGGGTAAACAGGAAGGAAGATGACTGAGAGAAAGTTAGGCAGATGGTGGGACAGGAGGAGGCCACACAGATGGGGACATAAAGAAGAGAGGAGGGAACGGGAAAAGGCCAGATTGGGAAACAGAGATAAAGGTTAGGAAGCCTGAGGGATAGCACAGAAATATGGATATGGCTACTTGGGAATAGACATCCGAGATGGACGGCTAGGGAGACACGGAAGGGGTAAACAGAAGGAGATGGAGATAATAGTTGGCTGGCTGGGGGATAGGAGGGAGGCTGGATATAAGGACCGACCAAAGGGAAGCTATAAAGATTAAAAAAAAAAAAATAGACAAGGAAAAAGACCGGTCTAATAGGAAAATGGAGATAATGATGGGCAGATGGGAGGGGACCCAGGGGGACAGACTCCAGAGATGGTAGGCAGGAGGAGGATAGACAAATGAAGACATGAGGGATTGACAGGCAAAGCACGAACAGAGGAAAGAGAAAGGGATGGAAAGAGAATGGACCGAGAGGACAGCCCGAAGGATGGTTAGGCAGAAGGGATGGGCTGGGGGGGGGGGCGAGAGGGGGGCAGGACCTACAGAAGGGATGGTCAGACACAGAAAGACAAGGTTGGAGGAAAAGGGACCCAAAAGAGGATCATCAAGGGATGGGCATGAATGGGGAGGGGGGTGAGGAATGGGACATGGGGACCAGGAAGGGGGTTTGGAGCAAAAGAGCAGAAATAAGGGGTAGATGAGGCCACGAGAAAGGATGGACTCTGGGGGACAGAAACAGGGAATAGGTGGATTGATTAGGGAGGAAACGGGCAAAGACAAGGGCTGTTCAGAGGGGGGCCAGACAGCAAGAAGATAAGGGTGACAAACCACGGGGACCGTGCAAGGAGACAGAGGGACCCAGAGTGTGGAGGGCCCGCGCCCGAGGGGCCAGAGCAGTAGCACTTTCGCGACATGGAGAGGACGACAAAGATGGGGAGCAGCCGGAGGGCCAGGGCCAGAGGAAGGGAGGGGGCAGGGTTGGGCCGTTCTCTGGGCCAAGGCAGGGTCAGACAAGTAACAGAAAGTGAACAGAAATGGCAAAGACGGGGAGGCCAATGGCAAAGGAACAGGACAGGGAGGTCAATGGCGGAGGGAGAAAGGGATAGACAGGAAGTCGGGACAGGGGGAAGGGAAGGGACCCAGAGAAAAGGTGGACAGATGGGGGAAGAGAAAGTTTAGACAGATGGGGAGCTGGGAGGCACTAGACCAAAGACTCGGAAAGAGGCGATGGCCGAGGAAGCGGAGGAAAAGGCGAGACAGATAGAGGGGAGGGGACAGGCAGGACCCGCACAGAGGGGTTAAGGTTGCAAAAAGCGGCCGGGGAAGGCTGGGCAGATGGACACAAGGGCCGGGCAGGACGGGCAGGGCCGGCCAGGGGGGCTTGGAGGGGACACTGACCGCCGGGAGTAAGATACGGGGGAAACAGGCGAGGAGACCAGCGAGGGAACGGCAGGGACAGCGGAGAGGGATGACCGCAGACGGAGATGGGGGATGGACAGCCTGGGAGCCAGCCGAGGAGAGACAGAGAGAGGGAGCGAGAGGGGTGTGCAGACCGGGAGGGAGCGGAGGGGACCGAGGGAGGGCGGCGGGATCCCGGGGGCGCTCACCTTGTCCTTATTCCTGCCGAGTCCTAGGGGGCATTCGGGGCGGGCGGGAAGAGCCCATTGGGGAGAGCGGAGGGGAGACGACCCCCCCCAGCCCGGTCCCCCACGTTCTGGGAGATGCCACAGGACCTGGGGGAGGGAGGAGAAGGGAGCCTCAGCCCGGCTCTGTGCTCACGCGGCAGCCGCGGACGGGAGGGAGCCTTCTCCTCCGCAGAGCTCCTCGGCCCGCCAGCTCGCTAACCTCCGCCGGGATAGCGAGTGCCCCGCACCCCCAATCGGCCCGCAGCCCGCGGCCCCCTTCCCGGGATCGGGATCGGGGACTCCATTTCCCAGCAGGCCCCGGGGTTCTGGGCCAGGCGAGTGGGGGCAGTCCGGCCCCGAGGCCTACTGGGAAATGGAGTTTGCATTGCCTCCAGGGTTGCCTCGCCGGGCTGGGAGCCTGGGCTGGGGCTGGCGGGCGGCGAGCCCGAGAAGCACCTGGGATTCCGAGGCTGTGCCGGCCCGCGGCCCAGGGGGACCGAGGACGCCCGGGGGCTGGAGGCGCCCGCCCCTCCCCCAGGTAGGGGGGAAGCCCCGGGAGGGGTCGCCCCCCCCCCCCCCCCCCGCCCCTCCGCCACTCGGCCCCGGCCCTGGCAGGACCCGCGGAGGCGGGGGGGGGTGGGGCGGCAGCGCGGGGACACTCACCCGGAGCCGGAGCCGGAGCCGGAGCCGCCACCGCCGCAGCCGCCGCCGCAGCCCCGGCCCGGCTCCGCCCCCGCCCCCCTAGCCCGCAGGTTGGCGGCTCCGCCCCCAGCCCCCCGCCCCAGCCTCAGCCCGAGGATCGGACCCCGGCCTCCCGGCCCCACCCCTCCTCTGCGGGGACCCCGGCGTACTGCCCTCCCCTACCGGCATTGCCCCCCCCCCGCCCCCGCCCCTCAGGTACCCTGGCTCCTCAGTCTTTCCTCCCCTTCCCCCCAAGGACCCAGGAGTTCTCGCCCCCCCCCCCCCAAGGGAGCCAGGCGTCTTCCTGCCTTAACCGAGTTCTCGAACTAAACCGGTTTCCCCTCAGAGACCCAGGCCTCGGAGCCTGCCCTGGAACCTGGGGCAGCCAGACAGCAGTCAGTGCTCCCGCCGCTGCCCCCTGCCCATGCACGTGCTCCGAGGACTGGAAACTCAGCCGAGAAATCGCCTACTGTGTGCCAAGCACCGTCCTAAGTGCTGAAACGCCAAAGCCAGACCCCCCTCACCATGCTGGTTCCCCCCTCCCAGACCATCCTGGTTCCCCCTCCCAGACCATCCTGGTTCCCCCCTCCCAGACCATCCTGGTTCCCCCTCCAGATCATTCTGGTTCCCCCTCCCAGACCATCCTGGTTCCCCCCCAGATCATTCCTGGTCTCCCCCAGACCATCCCGGTTCTCCTCCCCCCCACCATCATTCTGGTTCCCCCCCCAGATCATTCTGGTTCCCCCCCCCACACACACACACACCATCCTGGTTCTCAAAGAGCTCACATCTTCTTGGGCCCAGATTCTCCTCCTTTCTCCTCCTTCCAGTTAAGGCCTCGAAGCCTGGCCCACTGACCCAGCTCTCCCTGCTCACCCTGAACTTCCGGGACTGTGTCTCGGCCTGGTGGGTAGAGGGCTCCTAGGACACAAACCCTGAGGGACCTGGGGTGGTGGAGAGGAGGGGAGGTCAGAGGAGAGAGGATGGGAAGCCATAGAGCGAGGGGTGGGCCAGGGAGAGAGAAAGCTAGAGACCAGGCTGGAGAGGAAGGGGAGAGAGGAAGTCAAAGTCCTAGATTGGGGAGGGGGGGAAGATAGGAAGCTAGAGACTGGGGGGTGTGGTGGGGGCCTAAGTCAGGGACTAGATGGGGGTGGGGAGAGGAGGTAGGAAACAAGAGAGCTAGACTGTGGGGGCCTGTCCGGGGGCCTGCCTCAGTCCTCTCGGAGACCTTTACTTTCTTCTCATCGTATGGGAACAACCAACCTGTCCCACACTTCCCATGGCTGTTGTGGGGACCAGATAGGTGTGCCTAAGGAGGGGGACGTGTAATCCCAGCTGCCATCTCTAGGGAGTTTAAGGTAGAAAACTTTTTTCACACATACCCCCATCAGCCCCATGAGGGAGGAAAATAGTGCAGAATAATTGCTATCCCCATTTTACAGGTGAGAAAACTGAGGTTCCTTGAGAGGGAAAGGACTCATCCAGAGTCACACAGCTGGGGTCAGAGCAGGGACTGGAACTCGTGCCTTTCAAACTTTAAGACTGACACGTGGGTGGTGTCAGAGACTCAGAGACACAGCAGGCAGAGAAACCCAGAGGGACGAACATAGAGACTCCTGTGTACATAGAGACAGTTGAAGAAACATTTGTGTACACAAAAACCAGCCTGCAGAGAGAGCAAAGGAACAGAAGAGGAGATCCGGCCGCTCAGGGAGAATTCGGAGGTTTGCTTAGACCCACAAACTTCCCTGCCACTGAGGCAGGGCTCGCTCAGAAACATCCTCTCAGACAAAAGCATATTCACACACACACTCACACAATCACACACACACTCAGACACACACTCAAACACACTCACACAAACACAATCACAGACACACTCACATACACAAACACACACACACTCAGACACACCCCTAGAAACAGCCGAGGTCCAGACGCTGATAATCCCATAAACAGACACAGCTGGAGATTCAGGTGGCTCACACGGCCTCAGACAGCCTGGGCCACTCGCAGCCCCGTGGCCTGGTGGTCAGGGTGCTGGCTTACCCGGGCACCTCTGACACCATTTCTGTACTGAGGGAAATGCTGAATGGCACAGACTGGGCCAGGGACAGGGAGGGCGGTAGAAGGAAAAAGGAATCGTGGCAATCGACGATAGGAATATGGGGACAGTGAGGTGTACCCAAAGAAGGAGAGGGAGAAATGGAGCCCCAGATGGTGAGACCTAGAGCTTAGAGAGCAAGGGAAGGGCTGGAGAAGGAAGAGAGAACCCCATACACAGGCAGGAGTGAGCTGGGGACATGGTGGGGAGAGAGAGAGAGAGAGAGAGAGAGAGAGAGAGAGAGAGAGAGAGAGAGAGAGAGAGAGAGACAGAGAGAGAGACAGAGAGAGACACAGAGAGAGACACAGAGAGAGACACAGAGAGAGAGATATAGAGAAAATGGGGCAGGGGACTATTTATGAAGAATTATGTGTGGACAGGAGGTAAAAAATAAGCAATATATCAGAATGACATAGTTTATAAGATGGTGGAGAACAAGAGAAAGACAAAGGGGGCAGCCAGGTGGTGCAGTGGATAGAGCACCAGCCCTGAAGTCAGGAGGACCTAAGGTCAAATCTAGCTTCAGACACTTCCTAGCAAGTCACTTAACCCCAACTGCCTCAGAAAAAAAAAGACACCAAGGAGAAGAGACACAGAGTTAGACCCACACAGAACCCCAAAGGAGGAAGCTGGAGATAGAAGGCACTGAAGGACAGAGACTAAGAGACATAATTGAAAAGAGTCAGAGACATAGGGCTATGGAAGGCCCAGGGATGGGTCAGCAGTGGAGAGAGAAAAACAAGGTCCCCAAACCAGGCTCAAAGAATGAAGTGGGCAGAATCAGAACAACAACTCACACTCACACTGACACACACACTCTCACACTCACACTGACACACACACTCTCACACTCACACACACACTCACGCACTCACAATGACACACTCACACTCACACTGACACACACTCTCTCACACACACACACTGACACACACGCACACACACCCCCCCTTCCAGAGATAATTGTAGAGTCCTAGTGAGTAGAGAGAAATTGGGGATGGTAAGGGGAGACAGAAGTAGAGGCTGAGGGAGAAAGGCCAAGATCCAGAAAAGCTAAATAAGAACAACACAATTAGGGCAGAGGCGAAGAGAGCCACGGTTTGGGAAACTAGACCCAGACCCAGACCAGAGAAAGTCCGACAGACTGGGAAGACACAGACCCCCATTGTTCCCTGGGGTGTGTGACTCGTAGAAACCCTGGCCCAGCTGCCTCAGAGGTTCTAGTTTTGATCAGTCTTTGGGGACAGCAGAGGCTTTCACCTCTGGTCCTTTCTTCCTTTCTGGAGGCTGTCTAGGCTCCCAGCTCCCCCAGTCTTTGGGGACAGCACCAGAGAGGGCATGAAGTGACCGGATGACTGACTTAGGGGTCTGCCTCCACTTCAGGGGCTCGGACAATCTATTCCCGAGTTCCTAGCTTCCCTTTGGGACCTAGGTATCCAGGTGCTCCAGCCTGCCCCTCCCCCCTCCATTAGAATCTATTTTCTGTTTGAATCTTTTCTGTTTGTTTATTTCTGAGTGAGATGGGAGTGATGGGAGAGACAAAGAGGCATGGGAAGAGATGGAGTAACATAGAGAAAGATGAGGAGAGATGAAGAGAGATGGGGAAAGATGGAGAGATGAGGAAAGATGGGGGAGAGAGGGTCTAAAGGGGAAGAGAGGAGAGAGAAAGAGAGATGACTGAAATGACGGAAAGAAATGAGAAAAACATGGAGGAAAAGGAGGGTCAAAGATGAAAAAGGGAAAAAGGGAGAGAGAAATAGAAGGAAGGTAGAGAAAATGGAAAAAGTGGAGAGGGAAGAAAATGAGGGGAAGGGGAAATAACACGGGAGAGATAGGATGAGACCAGACAAATCCAGAGGGTGGGGGGGGGGAAGAGATGGGTGTCTCACTGAGGCAGGAGAGCCAGTGCCCCATGTAGATTCCCATCCAAGGGGGCCCCTCCGGGCTGTACTGTCCCTGCCTTCTGTCAGGTCTTGGGAGGATTGATTGGGTCGGGGCCGGGGCCCTCCGTGACCTCTCTTTCTCCCCACCATTATCCACAGATGCAGCAGCAGCAGTCACCACCACAGCAGCAGCCGCAGCCGCAGCCCCCCCAGCAGCCGGAGCCGGAGCCGGAGCCGCAGCCGCGGCCGCCGTCATCGCAGGAGCAGGAGTCCCCCCCGCAGCGGCAGTCACCACCACCGCAGCAGCAGCAGCAGGAAGGTGAGTCCTCGGGCTGCTGGGAGACTGGTAAGGGGGCTGCTTTTAGACGGGATTAGACGGGAGCGCAAGGGAAAACGGAAATGGTCGGGAGGGACCCATCAGCCTCGGCTCTGTCTCTAGGAGCGGGGCCACTGCTCATGGATCTGGAGACGCCAGAAGACATTCAGGTCCGGAGCCTGGGCAGAACCATCAAATCTTCGTGAGTTGCAGGGCCTCTGACCTGAACCTTGGGATGTCTGGGTCTGGCCCCGGCTCTGGCTTTCTAGTCCCTGCCTTTTGTCCCAACGCGGGGAGCCCCCCTTCTGACCACCGCCCACCGAGGCCCCGACTGGTCCCCGACGTCTGCCCGAGCCGAGTTGCCACTTTTGATCCTTGACCTTTTCTCCCTCCATCCCCTTCCACCAAACTTCCCAGGAAGCTTCAGGTTCGTCAGATCCTAGCGGAGTATGAGGCTCTGGACCGGGAGCTCCCATGCATCCGAAAGTTCCCCAGCCCGCCCCCCGCCCAGCCCCTCTGCTTGTGCATGGAGACTGCGGTGAGCCTCATCTCTCTTTGATCCCCATGCCCCCCTGCTGCCCCCCCGCTGGCCCCGGGAGCCCCACCTCGGACCCAGGACCTCTAGCAGAGGGAGAGCTCCCGGTAAAGAAAGGGGGCGGGCCTTCGGCAGCCCGCCCACAAGGAGCTGGTGCCGCTTTGGAGTGCCCCGGTGCCCCCCGCTCCCTAGCCTGAGGACCACCACCTGGATTGCTGGAACGCCCTGGAGGGGGAGGCCCAGGCCCAGAGAGTGGGCGCGGAAGCATCCGCACGAACATGAACGTTTTCGGGACTGGGGCGCAAGGAAGGGGGTGACTTCGCCCAGGAGCCGGGGGAGGAGCGGAGGGGGGAGGACTTTCGACCCCTTGACCGACGGAAGAGATAGGTGACCCCGGTTGAGGAAGGACTCGTTAACCCGGGATGGCCGGGCGGAAGGGACCGCCCCTTTCCCACGCCAGGAGGGGACACCTTGGCCAAAGACAGAGAGATTCTGGGAGGGAGGGACCCTGGGGCGAAGCTGTGAGGAGCGGTCAAAGGGGCCCCGGCCGGGGATTCCGGACAAGGGCCGGGCCCCACGTCCAGAGAGGGCCCCCAGCAGGGGGGCTGCCCCAAGGAGGGGACCTAGCATTTCCAAGGGGAGACTGAGGCCCACACCTGGGACCTTCTGCCCCCCTTAAAGGGGCGGAGACCCCTGGGGGACGAGGGGAGCAGACTTGGGGGGCCGGGGAGGGATAACCAGTGACGGGGGACCCCCGGCGGAGCCGGGACGGACCTGGGACGGAGACCCCTGGGAGGGCAGCGGGGAGCCTGAGCCCCCGTCCCCGGGCCTGAGAACCCCGGCCTGGAGGCCCGTCGGTCCACACACGCGGGGGCAGGGGACCCCCCGGGGGGGGGAGGGGCAGGCAGCCGGGGACCGTCCGGCGGGCTGAGGGGGGGGGCCAAGGGGGCCTCCCCGCAGCCACGCCCTCCCGCCGCAGGTGGCTCATCACGGTCACGGACTTCCAGACCCGCTCGCGCCTGCTGCGCTCCGGGCTCCGGCCCCGCGGGATCCCCCACCCCCTGGCGCGCCACGACGAACTCCTGCTCGGAGACTACCGCCTGCACCTGCGCCGAGCCCTGGCCCGACGGCGCATGCTCGAAGCCCTGGGGGCGGGACCCACCGAGGAAGACTGAGGGCGGAGACACGCCTGCGCACTCGTCCCGAGGGGGGGGTCTCGGGAGGAGTGAGCGGCGGGGCGGGGCGGGGCTTGAGGGGGCGGGGCCTCCCTAGAAAGAGGCGGTGAGGGCTTGAGGGGAGGGTGGATACTGTAAGTTTAATTATAAAGAATGAGCCGGTACAAAAAGCCATTTCTTTGCAAAACGGGAGGGGAGGGACCCCCCCCGCCCAGCCCCGCCCCCCCCCGCAGTGGCCCGGCCCGGGACGTTTCCCCGACCCCGGCCCCGGAGAGAGGCGTGGAAAGAAGCGGGCTCGGGCCGTGGAGAGCCTCGAGCCCCCCACCCCGTCCTGGCCGCCAGGGGAGGCTAGGCCGAGAAGGGGCGCGGCCCGGGGCGCAGCTTGAGGGGAACCGCCCATGCACGCTCCCCCTCCCTGCCCGCCCCGCCCCCCCCCGGAACCCCAGGGCCTGCCCCCGCCCCACCCCCCGCCCCCACCCTTTGGAAGACAATTCTTCGGGGTTTGATTTGAGCTTTTTTTTTTTTTGTGGGTTTTTGCTTTTTTCTTTGATACCCTCCCCGCGCTCGGACCCCCCCCCCCCCCTCCCATCCCACCCTGGGTCTCTCTCCCCTCCCTCCCCCTCCCTGACCCCGCCCCCTTCCGCGGTGCCCATCCGGAATGAACAAGCCCTTGATAGACGAACACCGCGGGGTCCCCGGGGGTGGGGGAAAACAACGGACGACGGACTTGAGGGAGGGAGGACGGATTCCCTCACCCCCTTCTCCCCCCCCCCCAACCCTCCCACAAGATAACCCGCAGATCCCTGACGTGGTGAGGGGGAAGAGGGCTGGGAGCCCCCCCCCACCCATGGACGGAGCAGCCCCCCGGGAATTTGGGGGGTAGCAGAAGGGAGGGTGGGCTTAGAGTGAGGGGGAAGAAAGGGAGCTCCCTTCTTTGGCAGCTGAACGTGGGTGTGGGGAGGCTTAGAGGGGCTGTCCTTCTCCCCCCCATGGAAGTGGGGGAGGGGTCCCTAGGGGAAGGGGAGGGGTGACTTCAATTCCCCTCCCCCAAGGTCTGAGGGAGCTTTTATTGGGAAGGAAGTGTGGGTAAGTGGGGGGGGGGAGCAGAAAAAGGGAAAGCCATGCTAGGAAGGGGGGGGGGGGAGGAGAAGAGGGAAGAGAAACAATCATGCAAGAGACGGAGAAAGCAAGGGAACGTGAGAGGCTGAACTAGGAACAATCAGCCGAGTGGAGATCCAAGAAGTGGCAATATCTGAGAAAAGGCAGGTGTGCGAGGAGAGTGAACGCAGAGGAGAGCAAGCACGCCGACAGAGCAGGAAGGAAGGGAGTGTCCGGGAGGAGGGCTGCAGGGGCTCCAGAGTCTACAAGTGTGAGGAGAAGCTCCGAGGAGCGTGCAAGAACAGGAGAAACAGGCACGGGGCGAGGGGAACTTGCGAAGGGTCACTGGCAGAGAAGGAAGTGTGTAAAGGGGGGGACTAAAAAGTGAGTGTGCAAAGAGCAGAAACAGAAGTGTGAGGGAGAGGAGCGCAGGGAGAAAAGGGCACGTGCTGGAGCCGAGAGGGAGGAGGCGGAGGCCCGGGAACGAGGGGAATGAGGTAAAAGAGGAAAGTTTAAAAGGAGGCGCAAAACCATATCCGGAGAGCACAGATCGGGTGTGCAAGAAACTAAAGGAGAAAAACTGAGCCGGTTAGAAGAAAAACATCAGGGGAGGGGTGGAGGGAGGGAGGGAGGGAAAAATCGCAAAGGTGGTGCAAGGGATAATGTTGAAAAAATTATTTGGTAAAAAAATTATTTAAATAAATAAAGGTAAGAAGAGGAGATATGAGTGTAAGAGGGCGAAAGAAAAAGGGGAAAGGGGAGGAGCCCAGAATGGGAGGAGCGGAAGGAACGGTCAAAGTGGCCTAGAACAGTGTAGGGAGTTTGGACAGACGTGAGTGTGCCAGGAAAGCAGGACAGTAAGAGGAGACTGCGAGGAGAGGAGGAGCCGGAACGGGTGTGTGTGAGGGTTAGGAAAAGGAATTGAGCAAGTGCAGAGGAGGAGCTGGGCCCGAAGGGGGGTGGGGAGGGGGAGAGGAGCAATCCGGGAAAGTGAGTGAGTGTGGGCTGTGGGACGGGAGGTGGCGGTGCGCACGGAGGGGTGCGAGCGTGAGGAGAGAAGGGCGGCCAGGAACGGGGGAGGTGCCAGTTGGTACCGGAGAGGACCCCCGGGAAGAGCCAAAATGGGGAGGGCCACCCGGGAAAGGATCCTGAGCACGGGGGGCGGGGGGGAGGAGGCGACGGGGGAGAGGAGCGGCGGGCAGCGCACAAGGTCCCGGGGACAACTATGGGAGCCGGTAGAAGACGGGAAGAAAAGAGTGAGCGTGCGAGAGAGCCGCGGAAGTTAAGGGGACCTGCAAGCACCGCCTTGGGGAGTGTGCAAGAAAGCATGAGACAGCGCAAATCTGTGCAAAATAGCAGCCCAGGAAAGGGGGAGGCGTATAGGCGAGCGGGCGTGCAAAGGAGCGTGCAAGAGGCCGGGAGGCAGGATAGTTTGGGAGGGAGAGAAGGCAGAAGAGAATTGGGAGCTCGGGTGGGGGCGGGGAGGGCAGGCGAGGGCCTGGGGAGGGGATTGGGGACCCCTGTTTCGCCCCCTTCCCCTGCTGCTCAGGGAGCCCCCCCCTCCTCCGATTAGCCTTGGGGCTCCCCGTCTATGGCTCTGCTATTCTTCCCTCCTCTCCCAGGGACCTGGAGAGGGGGAGGTCGGGGTACATCTTCCCTCCTTTCGCTTGTCCCTCCAGCCCCCCTCCTCCCAGCTTCAGCCATCTCCCCGGGAGGGAGCGGGGTCGCGCGTCTCCCACCCGTTTCTCGCCCCCCCCCCTTTTCGCCCAACGCTGTGGCAACACTGTCCAGTCCCAGCTGCCCCTCCTCTGAGGTGCGCGTGTCCAGTGCGATGACTGTCGGCGGCCGCTTGAGCGAGTGGGAAGCGAGGGGGCAGCCCGGGTCGGGGGGGGGGGAGAGGGGGAGGGCGAGGGGAGCGTCACGTGACATTTGGCCAGCGTTCCGGAGGGGCGGGGCCGGGAGCGAGAGCCCTCCCCGAGGGTCCTCGGTGGGCCGGCCATCACCTCTCCAGGAAGAACTTGAGAGCACGGTCAATGTTCATTCGGTGCCCCACCCGCGTGACGCCTAGGTCCACGTAGTCCTCCTTGGTCAGGGCGGGCAGGTGGGAGCCGTCGATCTCGTGGTCCAGGAAGCGAGCGCGGTGCTCCGCCAGGCCCAACCACTCCAGCCAATCGGCCACGTCGAACTTGGTCCAGAAGCCCAGCGGCTTGGCTCCGAACGGCTTGTCCGGGGGCAAGGAGAGCAGGCGGGTGGGCGACAGCGAGCGGGAGGCCCCGGCCAGCGCCCCGCCCAGGCTCCCCGCCATCCCCGCGTGCGGGGGCACGAAGACGGGAGCGAAGGGGTCCGAGGCGCCCCCAGCCCCTCCGGTGGGCGAGCCTCGGAGGTCGAAGAGGCCGGGATACAGGGGCCCGGAGGGCAGGATGGGCAGAGAAGAGGGCCGGGGAGCCGGGCTGACTTTGTGGTCCGAGGGGGGCAGCAAGGAAGGGCTGGGGGCGCGTCGGAGGAGAGGGGGGCGCATTTCAAAGTCCACGCCCTGCAGGTGGCGGCTGGATGAAGATGAGGACGGCGAGGGCGCCCCGGCGCCGGTTCCCCCAGATGCCGGGGTCACCCCAGACCCTGAGGGGAGCGGTGGCAGCGGCGGCTTGGGCCAGTTCTGGAACAGGCTGCTGACGGGTTTGGAGAGAAGCGAGGACGGGGGGTCATCCGCCAGCCTGGGACACGGACAAATCGGCGGACACGGGGATGAGAGAGAGCGGGAGCGGGGGCGGGGGGGGGGGTTGCGGGGAAGGCGACGAAGGATGCGGAATACGGTGGGGCAGACGGGAAATGAGAGAGGGGCAGCGGAAACGGCGATGGGGGAGGGGAGAAGAACGGAGGGACGGAGAGAATTGGGGGAGGGGGGAGAGACAGACAGACACAGAGACAGAGTGACAGAGACAGACGCAGACACACACACACAGACAGACACAGAGTCCACCCAACAAGGGGCACCCCCGCCCCCGCCCCCGCCCCTGCTCCGTCCCCGCCCCCGCCCCCGCCAGAATCCAGTTCCTCCCTTCCCCTCGAGGCCCCGAGGCCTCAGCCTCCAGCTCACCTTTGCCGTTGCAGGGAGGCAGTGCGGTCATAGCTGGGGCCTCCGTGGTTGTCTCCACCTCCCCCACTGCCTCCTCGGGCCCAGGGCAAGGCCCCGCCGGCCGCGGCGCCCCCAAACTGCTGCAGCTTGGAGCTCAGCTCACTGATGATGCTCGCCTTGACCGTGGCCAGGGCCGAGGGCGGCGGTTGGGACAGGGGTCCGGGCAGCGGGGGCAAGGGAGGTGGGGGCGGGCCTGGCCCTTCCTCCCAGGGTAGCAGCTTTCGGGGCAGGGAGGTCGCTCCCGAGGGGCCTGGCGCCCCGTCGGTGTCGGAGGAGCCCGGCGGCTGGGGGCCTCCGCAGCCGCTCAGGGCCAGCAGGCCGTCGGCGCCCGCCACGGACACCGTGGGGCTGGTGGGGGTGGCCGGATCCCGGAGGCCCCCGCCCGGCCCGGGTCGCAGGGCCCGGCCCCGCAGCTTGGACGGCGTCATCAGCTGCGGGGGATAGGGCGGGCCGACCCCGCCCCCTCCCCCGAAAGCCTGGCCGTCCAGATAAGCCACGTAGGTGTCCAGGAGCTCGGGGCCGCCCCCCCCGCCGCCGCCGCCGCCCCCCCCAACGCCGCCGCCGCCGCCGCCGCCGCTCCCGCCGCCGCCTTCGGCCGACAAGCTGCTCAGCGTGGACGCGCTGCTGATGGTCTCCAGAGGGTGGTCACTGCTGCTGCGGCTGTCCACCTCCTCGATGCCCGAGTCTGTGCCAGGCGGCGGGTCAGGACCCGAGCCCGGGCCAGGGGCCGCGGGGGCTGCGGGGGCGGGCGCCGCGGGAACTTGGGGCCCGGGAACGGGGGGGTCGCCCGGGCCGGGGGCGGCTCCTTGGGTCAGCGTGGCCACCTCGCTGTCGTAGGACGTCAGGCTGGACGCGGTAGAATCCAGCGCCGGGCCGGAGGCCGCCGCGGGGGGAGGGCCCGGGGCCGGGGCCGCGGCGGTGGCAGTGGCTACGGAAGGCGGGTCGGGCAGCGGGGGCGGAGGGCCGGGCGTCAGCGGGGACTCGGGCTTCTCGAAGCTGTTGGAGAACTCCAGGGGCGGGGGCAGCGGTTCCGCAAAGAGAAACTCGCCATCCTCCACGTCCACCGACGGGGCGGGCGGGGGCAGGACTAGCAGGGGCAGCCCGTTCTCCTCCCGGCTCCGGGGGGACGAGGCGGAGGCCTGCGGGGGCCCCGGGGCCGCGTCCTCAGAGGGGACCCCCCGCCCGCCGCCCCGGGGCTCACAGTTCTCCAGGAAGCGCACGTGCAAGGGGAGGCGCTCCGAGTCGTCGGGGCCGCCGCCTCCGCGCCAGCTCTTGGCCGCAGGTGGGAGCGGGCTGGGCTCGGGCCCCAGCTGGAGCAGCAGGGGTCCCACCCCCGGGGGGCCTGGAGGGAGGCGGTGCAGCAGGGAGCGGCGCGCCGCCGGGGGACTCGCAGGCAGGGGCTTCTCCTGGCTCCCGAGCCCAGGCCGGTAGCCTAGCTCCCTCCGCCCTGGCTCGGGGGGCGGGGCGCCCCAGAGGCGCAGCACTGGCTCGTGGTGGGGTAGGGGGTGCGCGTGGTGGGGATGCGGGGGTGGGGGGAGCGGGGCCTCATAGCGGGGCGACGGGGGCCGAGGAGGGGGCTGCGGAAGGCCGCTACCGCCCTCGGAGGACTCCTTCAGCGCCCGCTCTCGGGCTGCCAGAGCCAGCCCGAGGGGCGACGCGGGGTCCAGAGCCTTGCCGGTGAGCGGATGGACTAGTGGGCGCGGGGGCAAGAAGCTGGTGAAGGCACTGACCCCGCCCCCTCCGCCGCCGCCGCCGCCGCCGCCGTAGGCTCGGCCGGGCCCGTAGGCCCCGTAGGCCCCGCCACCGCCCGCCTCCAGGCGCAGGTAGGGCTCGGCCGAGAACATGCCCTCGTCTATGGATTTGGAGTGACGGAGGCGCGGCCCCGGCGCAGCCGAGCCGCCCAGGCCAGCCTCCCCGCCGTCCTCGTCCCCGGCGTCGGTGGACAAGAAGAGGGTGGAGCGCCGGCGGGCCTCGTTCTGCCAGCCCCCCTCCCGCCGGGCCGCCCCCACCAGGGCGGCCCCGAACTGGCTGGTGAAGTCCAGGGTGGCCGGGCCGCTGGGCGAGGGCGGAGCGGGCAGAGGAGATGACGGGGGCCCCGGGGAGGGGGCCGGCACCGGGGAGGCGGGAGAGGGGCCGGCGTCGGCCGGGGCCGGGGGCTCGGCCTCCGTGCTGCTGCCCTGGCTGCTGCGCCCGCTGCTGCTGGTGGACGGGGCTTTGATGATGATGGTGGGGATGGGGATGGAATTCTTCTCGGCCGCCTGCTGCGGGGCGGCTGGCGCCGGGGGCGCCGGGGCTGGGCCCGCCCCCGGGCTGACCTTCTGGGGCTCCCCTTCCACCTTGGTCTGCTTGACCAGGGGGCCTTTGCGACCCCGGCCCGAGCGGGCGGGGACGTACATGGCTGCGCTGGCCGCCCTGGGCGGGAGCTGGAAATAGCGCAGGGCCGGCGCGGGGGATGAGCCCCCGCCGCCGCCGCCGCCGCCGCCGCCGGCGGCGGCGTGGTGCGAGGGGGAGGGCCCGGGGCCGCCGGGAGACGGACTCGGGCCACCGCCCCGCCAGCCCCGAAGGCTGGGCTGGGGGCCCAGGGCCAGGCGAGGCGGGGGGTCGTCCGGGGAGCCCCCGGTCTCCATCTCGGGGGGGTGCGGCGGGTGAGCGTGGTGGGGGTGGGGTGGCGGGGGCGGGGCATGGTGGTGGTGATGGTGCGGGGGATGGTGGTGGGCTGGAGGCAGAACTCCCGGCCCTGCGTGGTAGAGACCCTTATCTCGGCCCGAAGGCCGGGAGTCGGGGAGGGTGGGCCCGTCAAAAGAGGCGGGGGAGGAGGAAGGCAGAGGGCCTCCGCTCCCTGGGTTGAATGCCCCAGCCCGGGGGGAAGGAGTGAGTCGGCCGGAAGAGGAGGACGGGGCTGGCGGGGTGCTGTAAGGGGGCTCGGGCGGGGACGTCGTCGGGGGAGGGGGGATATCTTCCGAGCCCGGGACCGACAGACTTCGGCTGAACTTCATAGCCGGGGGCGTCAGGTACGGCCTGTCATCCTCAGCGGCCCCTGAATGGGCGTGAGTGGAAGGGAGAAGGGTCAGGACTGAGCTCCCACCGGCCTCCAGACCTCCTCGAGGATTAGCCGGAGCGGCGTGGAGGGGACGGGGAGAAAGAGCTGGGCAGTCCCTCCCTTACTCGGCCACTTCCGGGCTCTGGGAATCTTCCCTGTGGGCTTCCCCCTCCACTGGTGCGGATCACAACCCCTCCTGCCTTTAGACGTGGCCGGGCTCGGTGGCGCGCTGGCCAAAGCCAGCCACCACCTGGGGGCCAGCCCTCAGTCTTCGGCCGGGCCTGGGAGCGCAGCCCCACAATCTAGCTCTGGGTTAGTCCGAGCCTCCCCCAGTGAGGCAGGGCTTGAGAACGGCCCTCCTCGCGCCTCCCTTTCCTGCTCGCAACGCAGCAGGACCCGAGGGCAGACCTTACACGGCCCAAATGCCCTGGAAATGGCCGTGGCCGAGTGGGGATCAGGAGGGACCCGGCTTTAAATCCCAGCTCTGGGTGGCCCTGGGCGCGTGAGGGAAACCCCTCTCCCAGACCCAGCTG
Source organism: Sarcophilus harrisii (assembly GCF_902635505.1). Lineage (NCBI taxonomy): Eukaryota > Metazoa > Chordata > Mammalia > Dasyuromorphia > Dasyuridae > Sarcophilus > Sarcophilus harrisii. The sequence goes on from NC_045428.1 coordinate 609,119,315, forward strand.
TGGGCCCCAGGAGGCCGGGGCAGAGCGGTGGGCACTAGGAAATGCAGCTGCCCTGCTTAGGAAAGCAGAGGCCCAGACTGGGCCCAGCAGTGGGACTTTAACTGGCCTGGGGGCAGCTCCAGCAAGCACTGAGACAGATTATGGGGAAGCCCCAGAGGCAAGACCTCTAGGAGGAAGCAATCGGAGACTGCCCGAGGGCAGGGCCGGACCAGTCTTTTATGACTCCTGCTCCTGGCCCAAAAGCTGAGGAAAGTGGCCCCTGCAGGAATGGTCTGTGTCTCCCCCCCAGCATGCCTCGCGTCCGGGTGACCCAGACAGCATCGGAGCTGTCTGGCTGTTTGGAAGCGCTTTACAAACCTCTCCTTCCACCCTCCCGACAACCCTAGTGTGAGGGCTGCCACCATCCCTGTTGTTATCCCCATTGTACAGAGGAGGAGATCGCGAAGGAAAGAGGCCTTCAGCTTCAGAAGGCCAAGTGATCCATCTGGGATCCAACGGTGGCCGGAGGCAGAATTCAAATTCAGCCCCTCTTGAGAAGCCCCAGTCTCTGACCCACTCGTGTCCAGCCCTAGCGGAGAAGCAGCACTGCCTCTCCAGGGGCCGCTTACCAAGCTCTTAGTGGATGGAGGTGGCAGGACCCCCGGAGGAGGTTTGTGCTGGGGAAAGTGGCCGCCATCTTGGGGCAGTCCTGGACCTGACTAACTCGCCTTTCTAACCCATTTGAAGTTTCCTCCCAACAACCCCCTGAGATAAGAGGGGCAAAAAAGTGACCACCCTCATTTTACAGAAGGAGAGCAGGGAAAGGAGGCTCCATGATCACGCAAGGCCAGCCCCCGGATCTGGGGACGAGGGAAGAAGGTGGCTCTTGGCTGCGGTAAGGTAACCGCCGACCCTCCACCCAAGGTGGGGCCCCATGCAGCACTTACCAATGGACTTCTGTCGAAGCATGAGACCAGGTCCGGGGGGCAGGTAAGATGGCCGTTCGTAACTAGGCTGGGATCGGTGGTGGGGATCAAAGCTGGACTGGGTAGGCGGCAAGGGCAGGGAGAGAGAACAGGCAACAAGGAGGGAAGTTAGTCGGGATTCCCTCCCTCCGGCGCCCTCCCAACTTTCCGTCCCTTCCCCCAAGGCTGTAGGGAAGGATCTTGGGTCCCAGATCTGTCACACGGAACTCTCCCCTCGGTGGGCAGTGTGCAAAGAGATGCAAAGAGTTGACAACTGGCCACCAGAGCATCTTGGGCTGTGAAATGTCTGAAAGATCCTATAGAGGGGGAGGGGAGGGGAGGGGGAGGTGGCCACAAGGCCCACGTTTGTGTAGTGATTCTGGGGCCACCCACTGTATCTTTCTTACTCAGGACAATGGGGATAATGACCCCCCCGTAAGCATTTACCTCTCATGGTTGTGAGGAGGATCCAATGAGAAGCAAACCTGAGCGATCCGCCACGCTAGTTACTATTATTGTATTTGTTTGGGACGGGACCTGGGGTTTCAATGGCACGGGGAACCCCCTTTGCAATTTAGTCTCAGGGAGTTTCCTGGGAGCGCCCAGAAGCCAAAGCTCACGCCAGTCTTTGTGACTCACTGGCCAGCCCTTGACCACACTGCCCCAGGACTCGGGCTTAAGGTGAGCCTTCTGGCAAGGGAGCTGGCTTCTGAGCTGTACTGGTTGGGAGGACTCAGCCCTTCCAAGCATGCTTAGTGCCCTCTTGAGTAGAAGAGCCAGGCCTGACCTGTGTGGGTGAAAGGAGCTCCCTCATCGGGAGATCAACACACCAAGGAGATCATCGGCCTGCTCCGCCCCACCCCAAATGGTTTGTAAATCAACCTCCTCTCTACAGGCCTTTGAGGTAAAGTGTGGAGAGAATCAAATTATTTTACGGATCAGGAAAGCGAGGCCCAGAGGGGCTAAGTGAATTTCCCATGGTTAAGTGGCTAGTAAAGGTCAAGATCTCGATTCAACCCCAGCTCTCATCTAAAGTCCAAAGTCCACTCTTGACCCCTTGAGGAAGGGGAGAGATGAATGCTTCAAGGTCTTCCTTGGAAACTGGTCGCTTGGGAATAAGGAGCATCATGCATCAAAGATTCCGAGCTAGGAGGACCCTCTGAAGGCAAGTCTGACTCCCTCATTTTACAGAGGAGGAAACAGGCCAAAGTGGAAAGGGATCTGTCCCAGGTCACACTGGTAATAAAGGGCAAGATTTGAGCCCCTGTCCTCTGAATCAAAAATTCATTGTCCTTTCCCTGAGCCAAGCAGTTAGTCACATAACTAATTGGAATCGGAAAATTGGAAATTAAGATTTCTATCAAGAATAGTTCACAGCTCTTCACCAAATTTTGTCTTTGTCCCAAGGAAAAGTTCAACAGAGATTGCAGGTAGGGCAAGGGAGGGAGAAAAGCCCTGTTCACATACTGTCCAGTAAAGACAAAAAGGTATCAATAAAAGGGAAACCAAAGGGCCAACCCATCCCACTGGCTTCCTTTTTTGGAAAGGGTCATGGAACTGGTGGCTAGAAGGAATATCTGGATAGAATTTGCTTAGTTTTGCAAAACATTTGATAGTGTTTCATGGATTTCACGTGGAAAAGATGGCGAGATGTGGGTTAGATGATAATGCGATTAAATAGCTGCATACTTGGCTGAATGGTTTGTCTTCCAAGAGCGATCATTTAAGCTTTGCTGTCAGTTTGGAACAAGGTTTCCAGTGAAGTGCTCGAAGGATCTGAGTTTGGTCCTGGGCTGGTTACCATTTTCACCAAAGACTTGACTTAATGGTATCCTTATCAGATCTTCAGATGACACAAGAATGAGTGTGAGCCAATATTTTGGCTAAGAAGATCTAAAACGGTCTTAACAGGGTAGGAGGAAGGGCTGACTCCTAGAAGTTCTCTTTTCATGGGAGAACTTCTTTTAATAGGGAGTTAATGGAGCTTTTAATGAGAAGAAATGGAAAGGACTTCATTTTCAGAATTCTGTTTTTGATGTCTTAAGAGAAGACCTGGCTAGATATCGGACGGCTTAAACAGGGTCTAATCTCAGAAAAAAAACCGGGGTACCGCGAGGCTGATTAGAAGAGTCCAGAAATACCAGCCCCTGATCAGAGCCTCTCGGAAACCTAGTGGTCAGTTCTGGACATTACAGTTTAGAATGGACATTGGTGCTGGATCGGATTTCGGAATGATGGAGGGCTTCAAGTTCAGGCTATCTGGATTACTGGAAGGAAAGAGGATGCTGGGTTTGGAGAAGACATATGCTGGGGCAGGAGAGAAATGGGGAATGACTGGCCAGTAGAAGAAGGCTTGTAATCCAAGAGGGCAGGACCAGGGACTTAGGTAAACATGGGAGAGGATGATTTAGGCTTGACATCAGAAACAACTTTCCAAGAAGGAGGGCTGTCCCCAGATGGAAGGACTGCATCAGGAATAGTGGGTCCTTCCTTGGTGGAAGGTTTTCAGGAGAGGCTGGAGGACCATTGTTGAGGGTGTGATAAGAGGGCTGTTTCAGGTTCGATTAGATGACTTCTGGGGTCCCTTAGAATTCTGGGATTCTGTGGATTTTGGCAAGTACTTCCTCCCTTCATAGTCCTCACACTCCTTATTTCACCAGGCTGTAATGAACTATTTCTAGCCATATGAAAATATGCTCCAAATCATTATTAATCAGAGAAGTGCAAATTAAGACAACTCTGAGATACCACTACACACCTGTCAGATTGGCTAAATGACAGGGAAAGATAATGCAGAATGTTGGAGGGGATGTGGGAAAACAGGGACACTGATACATTGTTGGTGGAATTGTGAACACATCCAGCCATTCTGGACAGCAATTTGGAACTATGCTCAAAAAGTTCTCAAACTGTGCATACCCTTTGATCCAACAGTGTTACTACTGGGCTTATACCCCAAAGAGATAGTAAAAAATGGAAAGGGCCCTGTATGTGCCAAAATGTTTGTGGCAGCCCTGTTTGTAGTGGCCAGAAGCTGGAAAATGAATGGACGGCCATCAATTGGAGAATGGTTGGGTAAATTGTGGTATATGAATGTTATGGAATATTATTGTTCTGTAAGAAACTACCAGTAGGATGAATACAGAGAGGCTTGGAGAGACTTACATGAACTGATGCTAAGCGAAATGAGCAGAACCAGGAGATCATGATATATTTCAACAACCATATTGTATGAGGATGGATTCTGATGGAAGTGGATTTCTTCGACAAAGGGAAGATCTAACTTAGTTCCAATTGATCAAGGATGGACAGAAGCAGCTACACCCAAAGAAAGAACACTAGGAATGAATGTAAACTGCTTGCATTTTGGTTTTTCTTCCCGAGTTATTTCTACCTTCTGAATCCAATTCTCCCTAAGCAACAAGAGAACTGTTCGGTTCTGCACACATAGATTGTATCCAAGATCTACTGTAACCTCTTTAACATGTATAGACCTGCTTGCCATCTCGGGGAGGGGGTGGAGGGAGGGAGGGGAAAAATCGGAACAGAAGTGAGTGCAAGGGACAATGTTGTAAAAAAAAAAAATTACCCTGGCATGGGTTCTGGCAATAAAAAGTTATTTAAAAAATTGGGGGGAAAGCCAAAAAAAACCCAATAAAGCAATATATTTTTCCCCATCCCCCTTCTGTTGACCCTCATAAGGGGTGGGCTTGAGACCCTCTGTCATCCAGGCTGCCTCTTTGGACACTCTCCATTATCAGTTTTCTTCCTAAAATGTAGCACCCGGAACAAAGCAAAACATCCCAGATAGAATCTGACCAGGGCAGAAGGGAGCAGAGTGATTGTCTCCCTGGTCCTAGAAACTGGGCCTTGGCGTTAGTGGCAGTAGCTTTCTTGGCAGCCATCTTATTTCTTTAACTACTATCACACTTGTGGCCCTCCAGACTCCCCAGAGGTCTTTCAAACTCCTGTCTAATCCGCCTTTCTCTGTCCCATGCTTGTGAAGTAGATTGTTTTGAACCCAAGCATAGAGATTTGCATTGAACCCCATATGTCGGGGTCAGCCTCGGGCCGGGGAAATCTGTTGGATCATGACTGGCATTCAGTATGTTGGCGGCTTCTGCCGGCTCGGGGTCATCCTTGAGCTCACTCTCTGGGGCTCACTTTCCCTACCTGTATAAAATGAAAAGGTTGATTATATTGCCGGCACCGAATCTATTCTGTCCTTCAGCTCTGTTCCTCCCCAAAGCCAGACAGGATCGGGTATTTTCTTCACAAACAATGGCACCGAGCCACTGGTGACATGCCAGCCTCCTAGAGGCTGGGCTGGGCGGGACCTTTCAAGGCTTTTCAATCCCAACCGGGATTGTCCTGCCTGCGATCATTTGAACCTCAATGACTGTGAACTCACTACCTTTCAAGGCAGTCGATCACACTTCTGGAAAGCTGTGTTGTGCTTTTGATCGTGACTCTCCCTCCCCCACTGACAAGTCTCAAGTCACTGTTGCCTTGGTAAATAAAAACTACAAAGGCCCACCCTGATCTGGCTCCCACTGCCCTTGGCTGGTCCCACGGTCCGGTTTTTAGAGCTCATTCCGCCTACTCCTGCTTCCGCACCATCCGCCAGCCTCTGCAATGCCCTCTTCAGAGAATCCCACACCTAGAACTGGATCTTCAGAGGCCATCCAGTACATTTAGAGAGGAAGCCCAGGGAGGCAGAGGCCTTTGCCTAAACGGGAAGCGTTGGACGCAAGATGGCAATCGGGTCCTCGGCTCCTCTTGGGGCTTCCCTACTTCATCCCCATGAGCTTTCTCTCTTTTGTCAAGGTTCCACTCTGATCTCCTGCTTGCAGGAAGCTTCCCCTGATTCCCCTACAGAGCTGACTAACTTCCTCCTCGGAACAGGGCAAAGGGACCCTCTGCTCCCCTCTTGGTGTCTGACTCTACCTTGTAACACTGTTGCTTGCGCACATATCTAGAGATACATTTGTATACATGTGCCCAGATCCCTATACATTTGTATATGTATCTAGCCATGGATACATTATCTACTATTTGGGCATTAATGCGGGTGTACACGCATGCAGGCTTGGGTACATTTGTATCCCTGCTCCCCTGATTAGACCGTTGCTCCCCTGGTAGAATGAAGCTCCCTGAGATCAGGCACTAGACCATTTTCCCTCTGTCTTTCTTCACTCTCCCTTCATTCAGCATTCAGTAAGTGTTACGTTAAGAGCCTATGAAGCCTGGAGCTGGTGGGGAGAGGGCGTGGAGATGGGGTAGCTTTTCTCTCAGTATCTGATGGGGGAGGAGACCCTGTCTGGCTCCAGAGGGAAGCCTGGGAGAAGCACAAAGAGCTCCATCCAGGCCGAGTGTCAGGAAGACTTGGGAGCTGGCCAGGGTGAAATAAGCTGCCCCTCCCCGCAGGACTCCAAGCTGTGGCTGAGGGACTTTTTCTGGAGAGGGGACTCTGCGGGGTCAGGGTGGGCTTAAATGCCTCAGAGATCCGTGGTTCTGCGAAGTCGTGGCAACTAAACCCTGGGGGCCTACAGAGATGATGACGGGGTTCCTGCTCTCAAGGCTGGCTTCTATTAAAATGTGAGCTTGAGAAGCAAGGACCATCTCCCGGTTTCCATTTGTTCCCTCAGTCGGTGCTTCATGTTTCATTCATCCAAGGAACTTAACATTCTGCTGGGGGTGTGGGGGAGGAGGAGAACACTATGATCACCGAGAAAGAACAATAGAATGAGTACAGGGTGATTTCAGGGAGGTGAGACACCGACAATGGGGGGAAGCAAGAGAGACTTCTTGAAGGAGGTGGTGCTTGAGCTGAGTCTGGAAGGGAGACCGAGATAAAGAGGGAGAGCATTCCAGGCACAGAGCACATCTTGGGCAAAAGCCTGGAGGTAGGGAGGTGCCTCATATAAGGTAGCAACACCCCCAGTTTAACGTGGGACATTTAATAAATATCAATGAGATGAAACCTACCCCCCCCCCCCACTTATCCTGCTAGTTTTGTCAAATAGGAGCCTTTCATTCCTTGTTTAAATGACAAAAATTGTAGCTAGTCTCTAAGAGTTCTTTCTCTTCTGACTCTTCCTGGACTTGATTCCTGGCCTACCTTGTTTGGGAGTCCTGACTGTGGCCCTGAACCTTCTATTGTCAGGGGCTCGGTTTCTCATCTGTGAAAGGGAAGGGCTCAGACTTGATGGTTTTTAAAGCCCCTTTCCAGTCTAACAATTATTCTATAAGATAATGTAACAGCAGGGGTCTGGGCCCCTTCAAAGAGACGTGGGAAGGGTAGTGAAATGAGAAAGGAAAAGGCTCTATTGGAGTGCTGAAACCTCCCCAAAGAATATTGAAAGGACAAAAAGAAAAAAGACATTAGGGGGAAAAGCAGGCAAGAAGTGTCCCCAAAGTAGACCTGAGAAGTCGAGGAGAACAGGGAGTATAGACTTACCGTTCCCTGAGGCAAAAATCAGGGAGGACTTGGGGACTGGTGGGGGGGGGGGGCAGGCGGGGCCAGGTGGGATCCCTACCCCCAGTGCCAGGGGACGCCCAGGGAGGGGAGGGCTGATGTCAGAGCCTGAGAGAGACAATGGAGATGAGATTATGGTGGTGAGGTGAAATTGGGGGATCCTTGTGGAGGAGGGAACGAGGATGGGGACAATTTGGGCACAATTCAGAGTAGAGGGAGCTAGGGACAGATACGTGAAAAAAGGCAGGGCATAGATGGAGAGAGCAGAGATTGGGGGGCAGACCCATGAGAGTAAAAGGGGCAGATTGAGAAGAGCCCAGGTGAAACCGAGCCAGACAAATTGAGAAGAATTTATAATTGGGACAGAGCTCCCGAGGAAGAGAGAAAGGGGGATTGAAGAGAGGTAAATGAGAAAGGAATAGACAAATTGGTCTTAGGATAAGGGTACTCTCTCTGCACAGAGCTCAAAGGGTAAGATTGAGGAGAGACAGACAGACCAAATGGCAAGACAGACTGGGATGAGGAACAGACAGATCGAAGGGGAGGATAATTGGCTAATTAGTACAGAGTTTAAAGTGGAAGGAGGATGGGATGAAAAAACACCAATGGAAGAAGACAGATTGAGACTAGAGAGGGAGGGAGGAGGGGAGGGAAGAGGAGGTAAGAAAGACTCAAGGCAAACAACTTTCTCTCCCTCTGTGTATGTGTACGTATGTGTTTGTCTGTCTCTCCCTCCCTCCCTCCCTTTCCAGAAGCAGCAAGGGGGAAGAAAGAAGAAGTGGAGAAAAAATAGGAACAGATGGAAAGACTGAGGGGAACAAACAGAGGAACTGATGGGAAGACAGACTGAAGGGGTACAAGCTGAAGAAGGACAGACTAAATGAAAGGAGCAGGCAACCTCATGGACAATTGACCACATCTAAAATAGGATTTAGATTTTTGGACTATGGCTGTGGTAGCATATTACTGTGCTGTAAAAAAAGATAAATAGGATGGTTTCGGAAAAACTTGGGATGATTTACATAAACTGATGCAAAGTGAAGTGAGCAGAACCAGGAAAACAGTGCAGACTGTAACAATATTGTACAACAATCCACTGGATTGTTGACTTCTTGACTTCCCTATTCACTGTTTTCAGCAATACAATGATCTAATATAGTTCTGAAAGACTTCCAGGGAAAAATGTTGTCCACCTCCAGAGAAAGAACTGATGGAGTCTGAATGTGAATCAATGCACACCTTTAAAAGATTTTTTGGGTCTTTTGCAACACAGCTAATATGGAAATATGTTTTGCATGACTGCATATATATACATATATTCTATATCAAATAACTTATCTTCACAAGATGGAAAGAGGGAAGGGAGGGAGAAAATCTGGAATTAAAAAATTAAAAATATTAAAAGATGTTTTTACATGTAATTGGGGAAAATATATATATATTTTAAATAACAGGTTCCAAGTCAGGAATGGTAATTCACATGACAAAAATTAGTAATGACATATTTGCTTGCTATCTTACAAATCTTAGCAAAAGGGCTTTAAATTTAAAAAGAATGGGGAAACGGGAAAATTCCCTATATATAGCGACCAAATTTGATACTGTAGAGAATAGCTACAAGGAAGGAGGAAGGGGAGTAGCAGTTGAGACACCCAGAAATTCACAGGAGATACAGTACAAGAAAAAAGCTAGTAGTAAAACTCATTATCTCAAATATCTACACACAAATAACCAAAGTAGGCATCAAACAAGATGAACTGGAGATTTTAATACAAGAAGACATATATGATCTAAGTATCACTGAGTCTTGGTGGGAAGAGACACATGATTGGAATATACCTCTGTCTTTATTTAAAAGAAACAGGACAGTTAAAAGGATGTGGGGAGGGATAGCATTGTATATGAATAAGATAAACTAGGAAATTCAGGAGGACAAGTGTGATGGAGAACATTGGGGTAAAAAGCAATAGATGGAGAAAGTAATTTTTTTCCCTTTAATACACTGAATAGAAAAAAAAAATAGGTGAGCTCAAGAAACAGATCACTAACCTGGCACAGAGGTACCATATGCTTGTGAAAGTTCATTTATCCAGACATCAGTTAAATATATGCCAGCCCAAAACACAACGAACAAATCATTTTTTACTTGTTTTAGGAATAATTTCCTTCATCAAAATGCATAAAACCAACAAGGTGAGCTTTTTTCTAGGTTTGATTCTCTCTAAACATCGAGAAACTGGTTGCTGAGGTAGAAATGCTAGGCACTTTTGAGCAGAAGTATCAAAAAGACAACTTGGGAACACAATACTCCCCAGTATCGCCCAACCAGATTAAAATGATGTTGAGTTATTGAATAACATGAATTTAAAATAGATTAGAACAGATAATTAATATGGATCTTTCTAAGTAGGCATGCAGTCCACTGGGATCCTCAGGTAGGGTTTAGTGGCCCCTTTCTGTATTTGAGTTTAACTCCCTGAACTAGAGGGTTTTTAACTAAAGATAGAGAAGAAAGTCAAGTCTCATTTGTTATATACCCTATATATGGAAGAGCAGAGTTTTTTTTTTTTTTTTTTTAAGTACAGAAGAAAGAGAAGTAAGAACCTGTTTGACTAAAATTCTACAGGAGAAGTCAGTCCAGGAAGGATGGGAGGTAATTCTAAAATGAAATCCTAATGAAATGAGAAACTATTTGAATGAAGAGAAAAAATAGGAATTATCTGAAGAGATTGACATGGTAGAATAGAAAATTCATGAGTAATTTAGGTTTAAAAGGAGGCATGAACAAGAGGAAGTAAGAGTATGTATTTGAGGATGAATATAAAGGCATAGCTAGGGCCTATAAAAATCACACTGGAAATGGTAAAGCCCAGAATGCTCTGAGACGGATGCATACAACAAAAGATACTTTGTTTCCAGTTATATTAGGAGAAAGGGCATGAAGTTCAAGGTAAATGGTACAGTTGTAACAACAGAGAAGGCAGAGCTGCCTAATTCTTATTTCATCTCTGTTTTCTCTGCTAAGGAGAATGACCTTTGGATTAGAAAGGACACAACACAATTTCCTAGCGGGGAGCTGCCATGCAATAAGACTAGGAAAGACTGAGAAAGAACCTTACTGTCCTTGACAAGTTCTGGTCACCTGGCCTAGAGGAACAATGTTCTCGGGCTCCCAGTGCCCATTTGGGCCCGGTCCTGTGTTGTTTTTAAACCATTTTGTATTCCAAATTATATCAATATACAAGCGTCAAATATAATGTATCTGACTGGCTGATGAGATCGATACAAGCTTAGGAGGTTCTACCGCAGATCAGGCACAAGTAGTTCTTTGAACATTTGGAGTGCAACAGTAACATAGAGCAGTCAAGAAAGCGAATGCATTGAGTTGAATTAAGACTTGGATCCATTCCCCAGGTGATAAGTGGTCAAAGGATACAAACAGGCCTTTGTCAGAGGGAGAAATCAAAGCTAGCTAGAGTCACATGAATGCTCTGAATCACTAGTGATGAGAGAAACGCAAGAAGAGAAATTTCAAAACTCTGAAGTAAAACACCTCACACCTGTCAGAAATGACATGTTGGAGGGGACTGGGGGAATGGGGATGCTAAGGGACTGTTGGTGGGGTTGTGAACCGCCCGCTCATTCTAGAGAACAATTTGGAACTCTGCCCAAAGGGCCATCAAACTGAGCGAACCGTTTCATCCAGCAATAAATACCACAACTGAGTCTGTATCCCAAAGAGACCAAAGGGAAAGGACCTGGACAGATTTATAGTAGCTCTTTTATCGGCAGCAGAGAATTGGAAATCGAGAAGATGCTCATCGATTGGGGAATGGCCAAGCTAATTGAGGATTGGGACAGAGTGCTTTGTGCAAGAGTCGGGTTTCAGAAGAACATAAAAGATCTGTGTGAACTGAAGTGAAGTGAGAACTGGGAGGTGCAGTATTAGAGCATTGTGGGAAGAATGATCAACTGTGAGAGACTCGGCTACTCGGATCAATACAATGATCCGAGACAATTCCAAAGGACTCATGATGAAAGGTTACTGTTGCCCTTCAGAGACAGAGCTGTTGAACTCTGCAGACTGAAGGAGACTTTTCTCTCTTTTTAAAATCTTGCTTTTCAAAATGCGACTAATATGAAAATGTTTTCAATGTATGATTGATATATTGCTTGCCTTCTCCATGGGTGGAGTAAGGAGCATAAAGAGGGAGAAAGAATCTGGAGCTCATAATTTAAGGATGTTAAAAAAAATAAATTTTAAATGAGGAAGAGGGAAGAAAAATATCGCTTTCAGGAATAAGGAAGCAAGCGTCTCCTCGGATCTTTTGAAAGCTAACATTCATATGACATTTTAAAGTTTACAAAGCACTTCAAACCTCTCCCATTTTATCCTCATCCCAACGGTGGGGAGTAGATGCTATTATCCCCATTTAACAGACGAGGGAACTGAGGCAGGGGTCACTAGTAAATAATCTGTGACCAAATTCGAGGTCACTTCTTTCTGTCCCCAAATCCAGAGCTCTATCCCTCCATGACTCCCGTCCTGGTAAATCTCAGCTGGAGTATCGGGTTGGTTACGGCTACCCCGGTTTCACAAAGTGGGACGTCCGTCCAGGGCGAGCGGGAGTCCCGGTTTGTGCTGACTGGCTAGGGGAAGCGGGCCGGCTTAGCTTGGGGGAGAAAAGGTTCTGGGTGGACGAGCTGGACGTCTTCAGAGGGGCGGGAAGCTGTGATGCAGAAGGCCGGGAAGACCTGGTCCGTCCGGTACCAAGAGCCGGAACCGGCAGAGGAGAGGCCCGAAGGGACAACGGAAGCTCGGGGGAAAGCCCCAAAGGCAGAGGCTGCTTGGGAAGTGGCTGAGGACCAGAAGCTGGGGGCGGGGTGGGGAGGGCGGAGCTCTTGTTCTGGCCTGGGAGACACTGGCCTCCTGAGGGCCCTTCCGGGGCTAAAGGGCTGTAACAGTGTGATAGACAGAGGAACTGAAAAGGACAGACGGATGGAGGAGGGGCTGAGGGGGGAGAGGTTGGGGGGAGGGGCTGAGAGGGGAGAGGCTGAGGGGGGAGGGGCTGAGAGGGAGAGGCTGAATAGGGGAGGGGGAACGAGAGCGGATTGGCAGGAGGAGGGGGCGAAGCTGGGGAAGTAGTAATCAAAGAATCGTTTCCCGACTCGAGGCCTCCAACCAATCAGACCGCGGCCCCGGATGGTGACGTCACCAGCTGCCGGGTGATTTGGGGGGCAGTAAGGGTCGCGCGCACACCTCGGCCCGCGCCATCTGGCGCCTCGCGCAGACTCAGGAGGGCTAAGGGTTCTTCAGCAAGTGTGCGAAGAAGGAAGCGCCAGGTGCGAGCTCGAGGCGGCCGCAAAAAAAGCGGGAAAGGAGTGGAAGGGGAGAGGAGGGGGTGGGTGGAGCCGGAGAGGCCAGAGACCCTGCGGGAGATCGGGGGAGGGGCCGGGAGGCGCGATCTGCCCCCCAGGGGAGCCCGCAGCCCCCGCGCCGCTTCCGGACAAGGAGCCGCCCCTCCCCTCGGAGGGGGGGGGAGGATCATAGCCGGGTGGGGGCCCCTCATCTCTTCAGAGTCCGGGCCGGGGTCTCCTACTTGAACGTGGGGCCCTGAGGCGGTGATTCCTGGCAGCCACAGCGGGGTCGGTGCCCGTTAAAGACCTACGCCTCCAGGGCCTCGGGAGGGAAGGGGTGGGGGATGGGAGAGGCGAAGGAGCCCACGCCCGGGAGCAGGAAGACCGGAGCCCCAATCCTGCCACAAACACTTGCGCGGTGACCCCGAGCGAGTCTTCCACCTCTGGCCCGCCCAGAGCCCCCACCGTCCACCTTAGCATCCTATCCCTCTCCTCCCGTCCCAGCCAAGCCCGTGCTCTTTTCCGCCTCCGTCAATCTGGTTTGTCACCGTGGCTTCGCTTGATCGGTTCTTTCCAAAGTTATCGATGACGCTAACGGCCTCCTCTCCCTGCCCGTCCCCAGCCTGGCTCCCCTCCGGGCTTCTGGGATCCCTCCCCTCCTGGTTCTCTCCTTCCCCGGCCCAGCCCCTCTCCCCAGCCTTCTTGGCCGGCCCACCATCCGCCCTGGGCGGCCAGGTCTGTCCTGCACCCCCCCCCCCCGCCCCACGCTCCATCGCCTCCTCCCTGCTGCCTTCCAGATCCCCGGTCTATCTCTGGGGCTCAATGGCACGGGCGGCTGCCTGCTGGATCGTTCAAACTGGGTGTCCCGGAGCCATCTCGGAGGCAGCACCTCATGGCCTCATCCTCCAGACGCAGCTTTTCCAAAGCTCCCTATTCCTGTGGAGGTCCATGACCTTGCCCGCTCCTGGACTCCCCACTTTGCTTCATGGTCCAGCATCCCTTAGTTTGCCCTGCACAGCCTCTCCAGGCTCCCGTCTTAGTTCTCCTTCTTGCCTCTTGTTCGGCCTCCTTCTGCCCCAGTGCCAAAGTCTCCTTTCTAAGCACGTGGCACTCCCTGGCTTGGTCATGCCAGGACTTCCTAGTCTAGGATCCCAAACCAAGTCCTCCGGCCCTATCCTCAGTTTCCCGTCTCCAAAAGGTCTTCTCTCTGTTCTTCCCAGAGGAGCCTCCCTTTCTCTCTGCGCCCTCCTCTCTGCCTCTTCAGAGACTCCTGGTAGCCCTTCTCCACAAATTCTTTCTTGCCCCCTCAGAATGCCAAGTGCCCTAGGATACTGCGTCCGGCTCCATCTTTATTTTCCTTAGAGTTTATTCCACGGGCCCTGACATGTTGTCTCCCTCCAGGGTCGAAATGAAAGCCCTTTGCAGGGAGGGAGGCTGCAGCCATTGCCTTGGCATCCCTAGCCACTTCCACAGAGGCCAGCATGCAGCAGGTGCTGAATTAGTGCTCGTCTCTGGTTGATGCGTTTATCCACTCACAGTTCAGCCAAGAGGGTCTTCTGACCCTTCCTCACAGACTGAGTGCCACATCCAGGCTCCTTATCTTTGCCCTGTCTGTGCCCCTGCCTCTCTCCCCCCACAACACACACAGAGACCAGGAGCACATTACTATCTCTTGGAGTCCCTGACTAACTTTAGGACTCATCTGCAGACCCTTTGTGGGTCTTATTTCACCCCAATGTTGCCTGGTATCTGTTAGACATACGTGTGTCCATGTGTGAGGAACGGCCCAGGGAGAGCTGGAAGACCAGCAAGTTTTTCCTCATCAAGGACTCATTTCTCAAATATATAGGGAACTAATCAAAATTACAAAAATAAGAGTCATTCCACGATTTACAAACGGTCAAAGGATATCAATGAATAATTTTCCGAAGAAAAAATCTAAACTAGTAATAAATATATGAAAAAATGCTCTAAATCACAAATAACTACAGCAATTCAAGTCAAAACAACTCTGAGGTTACCACCTCCCTCCTATCAGATTGGTTCACATGACAAAAAAGGAAAATTATATATGCTGGAGGGGATGTGGAAAAATTGGGACACTGATGTGCTGCTGGTTAGGTTGGGAAATGGTCCAACCGTTCTGGAGAGCAATTTGGAAGGGTGCCCAAAGGGCTATAAAACCATACCTACTCTTTCATCTTGCAATACCCCTACTAGGTCTGTATACCAAAGAAGCTAAAGAAAAAGGCAATTATGTACAAAAACATTTATGGCAGTTCTTTTAATAATTGTAAAAAAAATTGGAAATCAAGGGTTTGCTTATCAGGGAATGGACAAACAAGTTGTGCTATATGATTGGGATAGGATATTATACTGTAAGAAATTTTTGAAAAGGGATGATTTTAGAGAAATCTAGGAAGACTTATATGAATGGATGCAAAGTAACGTGGGCAGAATCCAGAGAACACCGAACAGAGCAACATCAATGCTGTATGACGATCAACTTGACTACCCTGATCAAGACAATGAGCCAAGACAATTCCAAAGGATCCATGACCAAAAAAAGAAAAAGCTGTCCACCTCCAGAGAGAGAACTGATGAACTCTGAATGCAGATTTGCACTTCATTTTTTTTGCCTTTTTCTCAATATCAATAACAAGGAAATATGTTTTGCATGACTTCACATACATAATAGGTATCATAGTGCTTGTCTTCTCAATAGGTGTGGGAGGAGCTGGAGGGAGGGAGAGGATTTAGAACTCAAAATTTAAAACAATGAATGTAAAAAAAATTGTGTTGAAAAGAACTAATTACAAAGGATCTGAGTGACACAGGCTGATAGACTCAGGAGAAGGGAGTGGAGGGGGCAGAGGGAGACAGAGCCAGATAGGGGATGGATGCCATTCACCTCAGAGGCAGTGCTGCACAGTGGAAAGAACCTTCGACTGGGATTCAAAAGAGATAGATTTGAATTTCATCTCTGCCACTAACTTGACTGAATGACTTTTAGCAGGTTATTTCTCTCCCCTAAACCTAGTTTCTTATTCTTTAACATGAAAACTTACTCAAAGAAAGCCAACCTCTGAGTAACTGGATAGTTAATGATGGTCTTCGAGGCCAGATAATGAAGCATTTCTCCTTCTCCACAGTGGAGGATCAAGGTACTACTAGGGCAGAATGTGGTATATATTGGCAGAGGCAGTCACCACATTTGGGTATTTTTCTTATCTTTTTTAATACAAGAAAGGGTTTGATATGAATGGGAGAGGGTTTTTTCCCTCTAAATGGGAATTCATATCAAACCCTTTCTTATGACAGCGACATAAAGGCAAAACACATTGATAAACTATATTTTTAAAAATGAGGGGAAAATATTGTCTAGATCTCCTCGAAGTCAATCAGTCAACACTGATTAAGCTTCTACTGTATACCAAGTGCCATGCTAAAGGCTGAAGATACCAACAAAAGGAAAAAGACAATTCCTGCTTGTAAGTATCTCAGTCTAATCGAGGAGACCATGTGCCAATGACTAGTTACAAATATGATTTAGACAAGATAACTTAGAGACAATCCACAAAGGGAAGGCACTAAGATTAAGGTGTACCAGAGAGGCCTGTCAGAAAAGGGTGGAATTTTAGCAGAAGTCAATTGCTAGAAACGAGCAAGGAAAGCATTCCAGTTATGGGGGACAACCCAGGAAAATGCCCAGAGTCTGAAGATGGAGTGTGGTGTTTGAGGGACAGCCAGGAGGCCAGTGGCATTGGTCTCAGTATGTGAGGAGATGAGGTGTAAGGAGACTGGAAAGATATTGTGAAAGATTTTGAATGTCAGACAAAAGATTGTGAGTCATTGGACTTTATTGAGTTAGGGGGTGACGTGGTCAGATCGGTGCCTTTGACAGCCGAATGGAGGATAGACAGAATTGGGGAGAGACTTGAGACAAGAAGGACAATTAATAGCTACTTACAAAAGTCCAGACGTGAGTTGATGAGGTTCTGTGAAGGTGTTAGAAAAGAGAAGAGGGTGTATACAGGAGATGTTACAAAAGTAGAATTGACAGACCCTGGAAACAGATTAGACATGGGGGCTGAGAGGGTGAACAGTCAAGGAAGGCACTTGGTTTGCAAACCAATGTTATGAAGAGGCTGGTGGTACTCTCAACTGGAAGAGGGAAGTTAGGATAAGGGGAAAGGTATGGAATTCAGTTTTAAGATGTCTATAAGATGTCCAGCTGGATGTGCTCCATAAGCAGTTGGGAAGTCAACAGACAGGTCAAAGCTAGATAACTACATTTGAGAATCATCAGTATAAAATGGTCTTTAAATCCGTGGAAGCTGAAGGGGCCACCAAGTGAAGTAGAATAGAGGAAGAAGAGTAGAGGGCCTAGGACATCTATGGTTAGAGGGCATGATCTGGAAGAGGAGCCAGCAAAGGAGACAGAGGAGAGGTCAGAGATGGAGGAGGAGAGCCAGGAGAATGCTTGTGGTTCTTGAGAGAAGAGAGTATCAATTTTGGGAGAGTGACCATCAATGTCAATGGTTGCAGAGAGCTTGAGGAGAATGAGGACTAAGAAAAGATGAGGGTAGGGCAACCAAGAGATCGCTTGTAATTGTGGAGAGGACAGTTTTGTTTAAGTGATGGGGAGTGGTCCAAGGCTGAAGGAGCTAAGAAGGCATTCTAGGTACGATTGCCTAGCAGCAGCGAGGGCCCAGTTAAAGTGGTATGATTGTTTCCACCTTCATTCTGCAGCACTTGAGTAGGAATGAAGGCACAGGGAGTAAGAGTGATCCAAGACTGAGACTTGGCAAGGCTAGATTGGAGATCAGAGAAGTGAGAAGAGACTTTTAAAAAGTGGAGAATAGAGTGTTGGAAGGGTTCCCCAAGGGGTCAAGATGGGGAAGGAGAATGAACCTAGTGTAGGGGTGTTGACCTGGGAAAGAACTGAGGGGCCAAGGGATTAGACAAAAATCAGGGTTGGAGTTTGGAAGGCAGAGGGAGAGGAAGAACGACAATAGATTTTGATTATATAAGGGATTTCAGAGTCATGAACATGTAAGTTGTACATTTTTGGAAAATAGCAAGATCAAGGGTAAGACCATCTGTATTTGTGTGTGTGTGTGTGTGTGTGTGTGTGTGTGTGTGTGTGTGTGTGTGTGATGAGGTAGAGGAGGAGCTCATTAAAAATGAGTAACTTCAAGAACTGAGAGGTTAGGATGTTTGAGGGTATACCAAGATGATGAAGTTCCTTGGTACAAGGGCAGGAATTGAGGAAACAAGACAGTAAGCCAAACACTGATCTCATCGATGAAGGAGAAAGAGTGTCCCAGGGGTCAATAGACAACAGGTACCAAGACCCTGATTGGGCGGTAAATATGTTCTGGGGGAAGCTCACCCAAGGAGAATTTGCCGAGGGACAGGGGCAGGGAAGGAGGCCCTGGAGGTGGCAGGGGGAGCTCTCGGTGTCCTTGTTGCTGTAAAATCCAAAGATTCTGTGTCCAACATAAATGTTAGAAATCGGCTATTCGAGTACTGAAGCGGATTCAGCAAGCTCATTCATGTGGTCACTTTGTCCACTGATGTCAACTGCAGCTCATCCTGTGTGGCCTTTGTCCATGTCCTCTCATACCTTTGACATAGAAGTCTTTTACAAATGTACAAACACTGGTTGTTATCGGGAAGGTGACCTGGGAGTTCAAGGAATGATCTCTCCAAAACCTACGTCCTTCTTGGCCAGAACAGCCAAATCTCTGTTGAGGAAGTGGGACGAGAGAAGATAAAAAGAGATGAAGCTTCTTGACTTTGGGGAAAGCCAATGAATGCAGAGGCTCCAGGAGCTGCAGTTTCACTAGAAAGCAGATCAATTGATTCCTATTACATAAGATTCATTACATGTAAGAGAGGGCCAAGGGTCAGTGTATGTTTTGGGCCAGATAGGACCCATGTCCTGTGCCTAGAGACAGGAAGATTAGGACCTAAGTAAGGAAGCTGGTTTGAAAAGGGGATCTCAAATGCTGGAGGAGGTTCCTCTTTGTAGTCAGAAGTGTGCTGGTACACATTTAATAACTGGCCCTCCCAGAGGAAGAAATGTCTACATGAAGTACTTTTAACCCTTTTTCATCGACATCATTAACCTTTTCTCCATCACTTTCTCAAGCCTAGAAAACTAACAAAACACTGTCAAGCCCTGACTTGTAGCATTTTCCCACTTCTGAGATTTAAATGTTCACATGGAAAATTCAACAATCGGCTCTCCCAAGCCGGGAACAGCCGACTCCAACTCACCCCCACATACTTCTCATGCCCAGAGAATATTTAAATAGGAAATAATAGCATTAGAAGTCATTTAGTCCAAACCCTTTAAACATTATGGGGGAGAAAATGGAGATTCCCACTGGGGGTTACAGTACTATGTCCAAAGCCTTATGGATGGGTCAGTGGTAGCAGAGCAACCCAATGAATGGGATATTTCTTATTTGCAAAAAAAGAACGTTTACCTTGGAAGGATTCTTTGACTCATAATAAAGGTAATGTGCAGCAATGTACCCATGTGGGAAGGTGCGTGCATGTGTATGTATGCAGGTAAATATAGTTGTGCAAACATAGATTGCACATGCTGTGTAAGCACATGTGTACATTTACAGGTGAATGTTGTGTATTGTGTGCATGGCGTGTAAGGTAATATTTGCAGGTAACTGTGCACACACTGTGCATGTGTATTGTGTGCATGGTGTGTAAGCACGTGTGTATATTTGCAGGTAAGTGTATTTGCACACATCGTGCATGTGTATTGTGTGTATGGTGTGTAAGCACATGTGTATATTTGCAGGTAACTGTGCCCACACTATGCATGTGGATTGTGTGCATGGTTTGTAAGCACGTGTATATTTGCAGATAAGTGTATTTGCACACTTTATGCATTTGTATTGTGTGCATGGTGTGTAAGCACGTGTGTATATTTGCAGGTAACTGTGCACACACTGTGCATGTGTATTGTGTGTATGGTGTGCAAGCACATCTATATATTTGCAGGTAAGTGTATTTGCACACTTTGTGCATGTGTATTGTGTGCATGGTGTGTAAGCACGTGTGTATATTTGCAGATAACTGTGCACACACTGTGCATGTGTATTGTGTTATGGTGTGCAAGCACGTGTGTATATTTGCAGGTGTTTTTGTTTTTGTACCCACTGTGCATGTGTATTGTGTGCATGGTGTGTAAGCACATGTATATATTTGCAGATAAGTGTATTTGCACACACTGTGCATGTGAATTGTGTGCATGGTGTGTAAGCACATGTGTATATTTGCAGGTAAGTGTATTTGCATACCCTGTGCATGTGTATTATGTGCATGGTGTGTAAGCATGTGTGTATATTTGCAGATAAGTGTGCACATGCACACATACATTGAGCACACTATGTGTGCATGATATGCAAGGTGTGGAAACATGTGTATATACATACATGTATGTACATGTGTGTGTGCAAGAGCTCAAGTTAACTGTCTAAAAAAGGAGGTGATGAAGGGGAGAACGAGGACTGAGGTTACTGAGATTTGGGGAAAGAGTCCACTCAGTGCCGGGGTCCCCCTCTTAAAGTACTTGGGGTTTTTGTGCCACACTAGATTCCCCTAGGAAAGTGGGTCTTGACCTGGGGAGGAGGAAGGCCTGCCCACAGATTCCAGGGGGTCCAGAAACTTGCTTTAACATTTTTTGGTAACTAGTTCAATAGAACCAAATTCCTTCATCAAACGAGATGTTTGCCAAGTGCTTAGCATAGAGCCTTGCACAGTGGTTCTCAAAGTCTGGTCTAGAGGATTCTGGGGACTCTGAAACCCTTTTAGAGGGTCTACAAATTCAAAAATAGTTTTTATTTCCAATATGATAAGTGTCTATAAATAGAATCCAGATAAACAAAAACGCTTTGGAGAGATCCTCAATCATTTTTAATAGGATAAAGATACTGAAAACAAAAGTTTGAGAACCACTGGGCCCTAGCACATAGTAGGTGCTTACTAAATGCTGATTTCCCTCCCCTTCCCCTTGATAATCCTCCATTTATTTTTCACTTGAAAATATCATTCTAAGAACGACTATTCTGGCAGGGTCACCTCCCAACGGGTCCAGGGCACAATTATCCAAGAGTCCCGTCCTGGTTACGCCGGAGCCCTTTGAGGCCAGCATTGAGCATGGCCCGAGCACAATGGAGATGCTCAATAAAGGCATCTTGGATTGAACAGAATTGGGAAAGTCTGGACACGCTTGTCTGCTTTCGGTCTTTGGAGGGGCAGAAGGCCTAGGAGCCTGCAAGCTCCTAGGTGAAAATGGGCTTAGACCAGAGTCCCTGGCTCATTTCATCATGGGAGGGTCAATGGAGGGTACAGAGAGAAGAGGAAGGGAGAGCAACCCTGAGGACTGAATGAGGATGGGAGGAAAAGTAGGATCGAGGAAAGAAAGAAAGATGGGAGGGAGGGAGGGAGGGAGGGAGGCAGAGAGAAAGGAGGGAAGGAGGGAGGGAGGAAGGAAGGAAGAAAGGGAGGGAGGGAGGGGGGAGGGAAGAAGAGAGGGAGGGATGGGAAGGAAGGAAGGAAGGAAGGACGGAAGGAAGGAAGGAAGGAAGGAAGGAAGGAAGGAAGGAAGGAAGGAAGGAAGGAAGGAGAGACAGAAATGATCAATAGCATGGAGGAGAATGGAGGCCCAGACTGACTAGAAATGAGGAGGGACAGTGTTTAGGACAGAAAGAGAACAAGGACTTCTCTGGAGCTGGATTGAGACCCCCTAAGGAAGTGGCCCCCTAGGCTCCTGCAGGCACTTGTGTCCTTACCTCGGTGGCGAAGAAGCCCTTGGCTCGGTGTTTGCCCAGAGAAGGAAGGCCGCCCGGCCCGGGCCCCTCACTCGCGCTGATGGTCTGCTGGGCAGCCGCCAGTATCTCGTCTAGTTTGTCTGGAGAGAGGGAAGGAGTGCCTTTGGTGAGGGGGCTTCCAGTCCACCTGCAAACTGAGCCAACTGCTCTCCCGCCCAACCCTTTTCTATCATCCTCCACAAGTGGATGGAATCTGGGGGAGGCAGGAAAGGAGGGCAGAAGGAGAGAGAGGGTCGGTGCATGCAGTGGAGGGAAAGGAAGGTGAGTGCAAATCAGGGGGAAGAACTAAAGGACAAAGAGAGGAGAGAGCCAGTGGGAGAATAGAGAGAGGAAGAAGGGAGAGAGAGCAGGAGGACCAGGAGGCGGCAGAGGCAGAGTGAGAACAGGGGGATGGCATTTAGGCTAGTCCAGCCTGGGAGTGTCCACATCAGGCCGTGTCGGGCACACACCAATGGCCAGTTGGAAGAACAGACAAAACTGGGGTTGGGAGGCAGAGTGGGGGATGCACAGCAGAGCTTGGCCAAGGCAGCAAAGGAGAGGAAGGATGGACAGCCTGGGCAGAACTGGCTGGGGAGAGGGACCAAGGGAGAAGAAAGAGGGCTTAGGGAGAGAGCATGGAAGCAGAAAGAGATGGGGTAGAGCTAGAAAGAATTGGGGACTGCAGTGGGAGAAGTACAGCCAACGTGAGTCGGGGCACAGCATGTTGGGACCAGAGAGAATGGGGCAGTGGGTGTGGGAGGGGCTTGGAGTGTGTGGATTTAGAAAGGCAACAGCATTGTGGGAGAGAGATGGCCAGGGACGGGCAGGAGCAGGTGTGGGGGAAGGAGTGGGCGCTTACTCAGGGCCATCTGATAGACTGTCCTCTTCTTCTCCACGCTGGGCATCGGAGCCTGCTCATAATCTGTGGACAGAGGCAGGTGAGGGTCAGTAGGACCTCGGGCACAAGGAGAGGACAGGACAAAGGGTCTGCCAGCCAGGTGAAACAGCGGGTGCCAATGGATTGTCTGGACGTGGAGGGTTATCCCTTGGGGCCACCAGAGTTGGGGGGGCTAGTTGGAGGGGAACAAGACGGGGATGTGCCTGGGGGCCCTCCCCCCAGCCCTGGGACGCACTCACCACTCTTCTTCTTCCAGGGGGAAACTAGCCGGGGGAGCAGCAGAGGAGCCAAGAATTAGGAGGTGAGGGGGGAGGCCCAGGGTCTTGGAGACTGCCCACCCCTCACCCCAGGACACCTGCCCTCCCCAGGGGGCCATTTCCTTCTCCTGAAGTTCTGGGGGGGGGAACCACACCTTCTACTCTCATGGGAGGCTAGGGAGAGGATAGATGGGAGTGGGGGTAGGGACACAGAAACAGCACAACAGTGAGAGACTGGCACATCTTAGCTCCCATTTCTATAGCTCTTGGGCCTCCAAACAGTCCTGTGAGGTGGACCCGGAGCTGAGCTCTGTGCACCTTGTAGTGAGTGGGCAGAGAACAAGTCTCCCTTAAACTTGGGAGCATTTCCCCTGCCCCTCCCAGGACCAGCATGGGGCTGAGGCTATACTCGGTGCTGAACCACGTTTGCTGTACTTGTACGGTCTCCAGTTTGCATATCAGGAAACTGGGGCCAGAGAAGACATGGCCGGTTGGCATGTGGTCAGGCCAGGACTAGAACTCAAATCTTTGGACCCTCTAGTCCAGGACACATCTGTTCTACCAGCTGCAAAATTGTGAAAGAGCCTGAGGCACAGAAATGGAGAGGGGCACGAGGACACGGAGACCAGAGCAGGAGCAAAGCTGGGGACACAGTGGGCAGACACTGCGGGCGCCAGGAGGCGCGGACAAGGACCCCTGCTGCTAGCGACACTAACACGCCCGCGGTGCCCGCCCCTCTGCCCTACCCCATCCCGCCTCACCCATCTCCTCCAGCTCCGAAGTCATGGACTTAGACCGCAGCGAGATGGCGGGGGGTGGGAGACGCTTAGCCTGCTGGGGCACTGAAAAAGCGGAAAGCCGAGTTAGCGCCATGGCGGGTGGGCTTTCTGCCTGCCCTCGGCCAGTGGGGATGTTCCCCTGGGCTGCAAGGCTGACTCCCTTCGAGAAGATGGGAGACCCCCGACCTTCAGACTTGGGGTTTCTCAATAAATGCTAGCTACTTCCCAAGGGGTAAAAAAATCACATCTCCTTCATGAGGCTGGTTGGGGGGGGTAGGCTGGGTAAATCCATTTCTCAGTTCAGTGACTGTCCCAGGTTAGAAAGTGGCAGGCTTGTGGAGGCTGAAGGGAGGCTGGACAGGGTCCTTGGGGAGGAGATGGCAGCGCGTCCCCAGGCAACAAGGCAGGTCACCTTTCTTGTGGACAGCCTCGTCCATGTCCGGGTGCCGGGTGACCATCACCACCTTCACCATCAGGGTGTTGCCACCCTGGCGGATCATATTGACCACTTGCCGATGCCCAACCTTGACAACATTCTGTCCATTCACCTAGGACAGAAACACCCCCCCAAATAAAAACTCAGGGTTCATTTATTCGACAAACATTTGTGACACATTCACACCGCCAAGCTCGGGAAATACAGAGAAGAAAATGACAATGTCCCGGCCCTCTCGCTGTACTGTGGAGCCATCAAAGTAGACACAAAACACACAGTGAATTCACGATTCTCTGAGGCCGCTGACCCTTTGATAGCCTTCTCTCCCTGTGGGACAGTGGTTTTCAGACCCAAATGCATCCTTCTCCCTCTTCAGGACCCTCACAAAGTAAGATGGCTGGGAGGCTCTGGAACCAGGAGGACTTGAGTTCAAACACAGCCTCAGACACTTACTAGCTGAGTACACATGACCTTGGTCTGCCTCAGTTTCCTTCTCTGTCAAGTGGGAGTGATACTAACTTTGACCTCTCAGGTTGCTGTGAGGACCATATGAGGTCATATTTGTAATGTGATGCTAGTCATTATGATTATTCTGTGTCTCCTTCCTTGTGACCTTCCCATGATTCCTATAAGATCGTCAGTCCCTAGAAAACAAGAATTGTTCTTTGCCTCTCTTGTATCCCCAGATCTTCGTATAGTGCCTAGCACATAGTAGGTACTCAAATGCTGTCTAACTCCTCACAGTGCTTGTGATTCCTCACAGTGCCTGACATATAGTAGGCACTTAAATGCTTGCTGACTCCTCGCAGTGCCCGACATATAGTAGGCACTTAAATGTTTGCTGGCTCCTCCAAAACTTTTCTTCCTTGTAACATCTGCCTAGGTCTCTCTTTTTCTGTGAAAACTGTTAGTGCTCTGCTTCCTTAGGACCCTTTCTCATTCCCATTCCATCCCTTCCTATGATTAGCCCAGGTCTCTCCCTAACCGCTGAGAGCACATTTTGACCTGACCCCCCCATGTAGCCTCTCCGTCTCCCAGTGTAGCCTCTTAACACCTGCCGTTCTCTCCAACGTGCCGGCCATCTCCAAATGTCTTCCTATCCGATCTCTCCCTTTACACTTTTCCCAAGGCATGGAGTCCTTGAAAAATTGGCAAGAAGGAGAACTGCAGAATTCTTTTAGCTCAATGACATCCCTGATAGGAAAGAGAGTCAAGGGGGACTCGCTGGGGGCTGGATACCCACAATGCCTCTGTGCCTAAGTGGATCCAGAACTAGACGAATAGGAAGCTGAAGGCAGAGGGAACTATGGGGATTGAGGGAAAAGGAAGAAAAAAAAAGAAGGAAGGAAGAAACATTAAGTATTGGCTATGTAAAAGCACAATGCTAAGTGTTTTAAACCTCACAACCATCCTGCAGGAAGTGTTATTTTTTTATTTTTATTCATTCATTTATTCATTTTTTGCTCAGGCAATTAGAGTTAAGTGACTTGAGCAGGGTTGTACAGCCAGGAAGTGTTAAGTGTCTGAGGCAGATTTGAACTCAGGTCCTTCTGACTTCAGGGCTAGTGCTCTATCTACTGCACCTCCCTAGCTGCCCCCAAGTGCTATTATTTAATCCATTTTCTAGTTGAGGAAATTGAGGCAAACAGAATGAGCTGCCTAGAATCACACAGCTAATAAGGGCCCAAGACCCCACTGAGGTCTCATCGACTCTAAGCCCATCATTCTACCTCTGGGCCACCAGGTGCGGGGGAATACAGCTCTTGGAGTCAGGAGAGCCAGACAGTGAAGTCTGGAGAGGGCATTCACATGCTGGAAGTCAAGTTCCTGACTCGAAAAAATTACCAGAGAATTGGGGGCCGGCTTGGTTGCTCACCTCGATGAGGAAGTCCCCCATCCGAAGTCCTGCTCTCCAAGCCACACCGCCCTCATCCACAGATTCAAGGTACTGAAGGGCAGGGAACGCTGGGGTGGGAGTGAACTCCTCGATGGGGGTCTGCGCTGCGGGGAGGAGCAGACAGGGTCGGTGGGGAGGGGGGAGAAGCCTGAGGGGCACAGCTCCCAAGGGAGCAGAGCTGGGGAGCCCAACCCCAATCTCTCGGTTGGAGAGCCCCTTTCCCTCCCTTAGGCTCAGAAAACAGCCTTCCTACCCCCCTCCTAGTACTCACCCTTGGCCCCCCGCAGCA
Organism: Sarcophilus harrisii; assembly: GCF_902635505.1. Classification (NCBI taxonomy): domain Eukaryota; kingdom Metazoa; phylum Chordata; class Mammalia; order Dasyuromorphia; family Dasyuridae; genus Sarcophilus; species Sarcophilus harrisii. The sequence continues at coordinate 609,145,494 of NC_045428.1, forward strand.
CAAAACCGAACCCCTCACTGTCCTTCTTCTGTAGCAGGACGGTCTTCTCCTTAATGATGTAGTCACTGTGGGGGGAAGGGGAGAGAGAAAGAGCAGTGGAGCAGGACCCGAGATGCTCACCTCCTCCCTTCCTTCTCTGCCGCCCCGGAGCTCCTTGCAGCCCCCTCTTCTCCATGGCCTGATTTACTCAGCAATAACCTTCCAACCCTCCTCGCCCTCCCCGATGCCCCAAGTATGGGGCCCCCATACCAAGGTCCCGAGTGCAGAGGGTCCCTCTGCAATACTGAAGGGGCGCAAGGGGCCCGAGCGCCTGACCGGCGAGGTCCTTGGGCCTCCAAAGGAAAGGCCCCATTCAATGATCTGATCGTGTCCCTTATGCAGATACCTACTGACCCAAGTAGGCTGCACTGAGCCCCACGGCACACTCAGAGTTTTCTGACGCTCCAGTCCCCATCCCCAGACGCACGCTAATCAGGCTTGGGCCGCCCCAGTAAGCTCTTGCCAAGACCCGCTTCAAGCGGACTCCAGTGACAGCGTACCCCCGCCCCGAGGCAGCCAGTCTTCCTCGGCCGTGAGTGGACCCCCACACTCTGAAGTGGTCCGAGCACCTGGCAGGACCTACACAGACCTCTTCGGCAAAGCAATGCGCCAAGGGGATTCTACAGCTCCTTTCTGAAGCACTCGCTGCCATGGTCTGTTATTGGACTGTGTGGAGATGGTCTCTGAAGGACGGGGGGGGGGTGGGAATGCCTCGTTGTCCCCCTTTTATAGATGAGACACTCTTTTCACTAGGGTCCCCTAGCCAAGGACTACTAGAGTCAGAGCTTCCAAAGCCAGGCCTCGCGTCACTGGGTCAGGAAATCCGCTCACGGGAGAGGGGAGCAAAGAGGAGCTCCTAACAGATTCCAAATCCCAGAAATGACCGAACTTATATCCACTGCACTTTGGATACCCTCCTCCCCAACGTGTTCTAGGATACCCCCCTCCCCAACATGCTCTAGGATACGCCCTTCTCTGACGTGCTCTAGGATACCCCCCTCCCCGACGTGCTCCTTATCCTAAGATTCCCATAAGCTCCCAAATCCAGGTATGCCTTAAGGATGCTCCAATTATACCCAGTCCAAGACAATCAATATGGCAATAATTCCAAAATATGGCCCTAATAAGCTTCAATAATACTCAAATATACTCTGTATGTACCCCTGGTATGTGTCAGGAATATCCCAAAGCTCTCTTTATTAGACTTTGATTCCCAACCGTGTCCGAAATATGTTTCCATCATACTCACCCACCCACAGGCTTCCATAATGCCCCAACGCGGGCCAAAGGCACTCTGGGAACTAGCCCTACATCTCAGGCCAGGTCAATATACAGAAATGCCACAAGCAGATTTCAGAAATCCCCATGATGCAGCGGGGGGCCGCCCGGGATATTTCAATAATATGCAAAGTGCCACATATACTCCAGTTACATACCTCGATACCCCTAAAGCTCCGGGTTTCACCTAGAAAACACCATCCCATCCCAAGGATACTCTGGAAATGTCCATCACACCTCCAGTAGGATACCTCAGCTCAAATACACACAGAGCATTCAGTAAGAAGCTACTATGTGCTGGACACTAGACTAGGCCCCAGGAATAAAATATGAAGTCAACTAGATCCTGACCTCGAGGAGCTTAGATTCTGCCCAGAGAAGTCCACACCAGATCTGTTCAAAATAAATCCAGAGCCAGTTTAGGGGTAGGGGGCAAGGAGCGTCGGCTCTTAAGGGGATCAGAGAGAGTCTTTGGAGGCCCATGTTGCTTAAGTGTGCTCTCCAGGGAGCTCAGGATTTCAAGAGGCAGAGGTAGGAGGAAAAGCATTCCAGTTGTGGGGAGCAATGAAAAACATTTATTAACCACCTACTGTATGCTCACTACTATACAAGGCACAAAAAATTGGAGGGGCGCAAAACTGTTATTTCCTCCTTGTGGAAACTCCCTTCACCAAGGGAGAGAGCTCTTTCGTGATGCACAGTGCTAGGGAGCTGTCCCATGGGCTGAGTGTCTAAGACACTCGCCTGGAGCCACACTTCTAGTACACTAGAGGCAGATCTCAAATCCAGGTCTTCCTGACCGCAAGATCACCACCCTTTTTGTTCCCTACCACCTAGGGACTCCAGGGATCCCCGAGGAAACAATCCCTGTCTTCTTATAGTTCTAATGGTCAATTAATGTGCCTCAGGATACTCCAATCAAATGCAATCACACATCCTTCTTCTCTAGTAATAGCCAACCCCAGACCAAATACACACGGAATTCATTCAGTTCAGAGTAGCGCGCACAGCCCGAAGCATTCCTGGAGGACATCCCAATACCGCGCCATCAGAACCCCAATATGACTCAGTGCACTTCCACCGTCCTGGCTACCTGCCAGCAGGGCCCCAAAGTCCCCGGAATGGGCCAGGGACACTTGGCACGCCACTAAAGGGAATCCGAATGCCTGTTCAGGCACCTGGGGCCCAGAAGTGTATTCTCCCTACTCTGGTACACCTCCAGCAGCCTTCGGATCACCCCCATAGCCCAGGATCCAGAGCCAGATAAAATAGAAAAATCCGCCCAGACAAACCTTCCGCAAGTACCAACACCGTCCATAATCTACCAATGTTCTTAAATTCCCCCTGTAATTGCAGGAAACTCTCATTATAAACCACAATGTATTCCAGTAACACTCTTTCTAAATACCCTAATATTCCAATAATATTCCCTATAGAGTTCCTTATCTTCAATAGTATCCCCACCTCCCACAGCAGTTTCCAGCATAATATACACTCGTACCCCAACTTGCTGTTCCCACAAATATTCTATGCTCAGGTCTAGCAACTTCCAACCCAAACTCTGGCTGCGTCAGGAAACCCCAAATGTGGAGGGGGGCAGGAAGCTCCCTGGGGGGAGGGCTGCCCTGCTCTGCCCGCACCAGGTGCTCCCAGTGTGGAAGGGAGGAAGCTAATCTCCCAGGAGCTTTGAGGCCATAGCATGGGACCGGTCATGTTTAGGCTGGAGAAGAAAACCTCAGGAGAGACGTACTCACGGTCTCCAAGCCTTTGAAGGGTTGTTGTGTTGAGAAGAGCTTCCACTTGATTTGCCAGCCCCAGAGGGAGACATGGCTTGATGGGAAAATAGCACTTTCTAACGATTTCAGGCGCCCAGATGCGGGCGGGACTGTCTCAGCAAATACTGGGCTCTTCCTTGCTTTCTCCAGATGCCGGCCGACCCCTTGTCTGCTCGGTTCCAGAGAGAACTGGTGGTCAGCCACGTCTGGTCTCTTCTCTGGTCACACGAGCACCCGGACACAAGCCTTCAGCCTGACTTAGCCCCCTCATGTACCCATCTGACACACTTCCTTGGTACTTCCAGCATCACAGATTTAATCCACAACACTCCGTCTTTCTCCGTGATCTACCCCAGCCTGATGTGAACTTGGACCCCAGCGCACTGTCTATATCCCATCCTGCTCGCCTCCAGCTCACGTGCTCTCAGCCCCTTCAGGGCCACACAGCTGCCTCCTCCGGCCAGCACGGGGCCCAGGCCAAAATCACCTCGGCTCTCTTGCCTCAGTTGACTTCCCACAACACGGCCTCCATTGTCACAGTGCCTTTGTGACCCCTGTGCTGTTCTCCCATAAAGCACATTGCATGGATATGTGTTCTCGCTTTCTCACAGACCTCCCATCCTGCACACACACACACATGCACACACTGACCTCAGTGGGCTTTACAGCAGAGTCTAGCACAGCCCAGATACGCACGTATGTGCAAGCCCACTTACTGATACACCAGCACATGTACACAAGGTGTAACCGGAACGATCCATCAGAGGATAGCCCTCTGCCTTCATGGCAGGGACCAGGCACTTCTGTAACTCACTGGGAGCCTCAATGCTCCCTACAGGGTTGAAAAAGAAGTGTGAGAAGAGAGACAAGCGTGCATTCAAGCTCTCCACCTATGAAAAAAAGTCTCAGGAAGAAGGAAGGAGGACTTTGGGAGGTTGAAGGCAGAGGAGGAGGGAGGCCATCAAAGCCGCCTGCAATGGGTCCCGTCACCACAATGCCACTGCTTCCTACCCACCCCACCCCCCAGGGAGGCAATGTGCCATAGGGGAAAATGCTCTGGATTTGGAGGAAGGAGAACTGGGTTCGAATCCCTGCTCTGTTATTTCCCTTGTATTCAGGGCAATCATTTAGCCCGGGCCTTGGGCTCTCATCTGTGAGAAGCTGGAGCAGTCATAGTTCCCCACCCTAAATCCACGACTCTGGCACTCCATCTTTCCCTTACCTCTCCCATATTCTTCCCAAAAGCCCTAGTCCCTGGCTCCTCAGGATCCCCTTCTAAGTTTCTGAATCAACCCCACACCATTTGCCCAGAATTCTCACAGGCTCCAGCAACAGCCACATGTTTCCCTCCTCCTATCCCCTCATCATGATGCATCTCCTCATGCCCCCATAGCTTTCTTTTTAAAATTATTATTAAAGCTTTTTATTCAGAAAGGATATGCATGGGTAATTTCCATAGCTTTGTTATACTCACTACTTCCCACCTTCCCCTTCCCAACTCACATGTCCTTTAATACCTCCGAATCCCTCCTGTACCCCCACACATCTCCTCACAGCCTCTCCCGCTCACCCTCACTTGCCTACATCTGCTTTCATTTGGAACCACTTCCGTCTCCTTCTCATCTTTCCCCCAGAACCTCCCCACTCAGGGTAGTTTTTTTATGGGGGGGATTCTGTCTACTAATGAAATCATAGAATGGTAAAAAAAAAACAAAAAACAAAAAAAAAAAACCAAACAAAAAAAACTCCATCCTCCTTGCAACTCCTTCTTCTTTCTCCTTATCACATTGGATTCTCTTCCTCCACATAGCCTCTTCTCTCCATCCTCCCCCCAAGTCCTGCAGTTCCCCTCATTCTCATGTATTCTCCTCATCTTCCCCTTCACCCCTTTTATCTACTCTGCTCTCTTCTCATTTCTTATATCCTCATTCCCCATAGCCTCTTCCCATCCTCCATCCAACCCCTCTATGTCCTTTCATTGCCCCCATTTCCCCCTTGTCGCTCGTATTCTCCAACCCTTCAGACTCCCCTTAAATATCCATGATGCCTTTACCCTTACTACACTTTACTCTTGCTATTATGAAGGCCACTACCCTCATCTCCTTCTCTTATGCTGCCTCCCTCACATCTCTTGGTACCCCGCCTAGGTGCCTTCTTCTTTACCCCTCTTTGGTAGATTCTGTTTGCATCCCTTCTCTGCCCTTCCCAGCACCCCATCCATGTGGGCACATCTGGCACGCTTTCAGAGACCCCCGCAGGATCCCTCAGCACTAGGGCCTGGCCCGCACGACTCACACCCAGAGAATGCAGCCCCTCTTTCCTCCCCTGCCCCTCCACCCTCGTCTGCCCCCCCTACTCATTCAGGATCCCTCCCCCACCAGTCTCCTCTGTAAGTGGGGGCCTGTGGGCCCCCACCTCTTCCCATGTGGGCTAACTTGTCTGAATGAGGTCCCCAAAAGCCGAGGGAGCATCATCTCCTGAAAAGAATATTGCAAACAGCATGTGGACATGGCAAGGGTAAGGATGGGGAGGGAGTGGGAGGAGAGAAAGTCCTGCATATGGACAGGCAGACAGACAGACAGATTTATAAAGCACATGAATATGGACCTACCCCTAAGAGATCCTTATATTATACCTTATACTGGCGCCAGAGACCAGAGACCCTAGTATGTACAAGCTCTTCTGTGGATAGATAAATGACAGATGGATGGATAGACAGATGGATAGATAAATAGATGGATGGATAGATGGATGGATGGATTGATAGACAGATAGATAGATAGATATATAGGCAGGCAGGCAAACAGCTATTCAGACCATAAAACACACATAATATCTGGGGCATACATAGGGGATAAGAAGAGGGACGTAGATGCCTAAGAGAACACGTGGAGATAGAAACCAACCATGACAGTTGCGGGAAAATCTCCATAGAGACCCCAATGCTTGGAAAGAAGCATACAGAGGCATAGGTAGCCATTGGACACTCCCCCCTGCCCACACACCATAACACATGGTCTCCCCAGACATGTATGATATTGCTCTGAGACACAGGCCATCACACAGGAATATGTGAGCAGAGACCTAGCTACATAGGACTCGTGGGGTCAGGCAAAAATCCACCATTTTACACACACACACACACACACACACACATTTCTCTCCATCCCCCCCCTCTCTCCCTCCCTCCTTCCCTTCCTCCCTCCCTCCCTCCCCTTCTGACACAGTCGCATAGTGACATGCAGTGAGGGAAAGCGGAGGGGAGAGAAAGAGGGGGCGGGGTGTGTGTATGATAGGGGGGCGGTGAATGACTGTGAATGGAGAGAGGGGGATGAATGGGGTGAAGGGGTTTGCTGGCTCTGGGAGGGGTGAACGGGAAAAGGGGAAACAGGGATGAAAGACGAAAAGTGTGTATATGGGGGTTCACTTGGAAGTGGGAAAAAAGAGCTGGGGAGCTGAGTGATAAAGAGGGGTGTCAGGATAGCAGACAGAGGAGTTTGGGCTCTAGAGTAGATTTGTGGGGATAGTGCATAGAGAATCTGGGGTAAAAAGCTGGAGAAACAGAGAAGATTATGGCAAAGGGGCTGGAATAAAGGTGACTCAGGTTAAGAAGACACTGGGTACTTGGGGGAAACAGGGCAAGGGCTCAGGAATGAGTTGGGGAGAGAGGTCCTGGAAGGGAACTGTGGAGAGAGGGTAAGGGACAAGAGCTGGAGAGAAGGAAAGGCAAGGGAAAAGAGAGGTAACGAGGAGAGGTTCTGAATTGGGTCCCCTCGGGGCTAGAGAAATGGAGGTGGGGAAGGCTGGGGATTGGGATTGGGGGGTAAGGAGAAATCCAAAAGGGGCTGAATAGAGCGGGGCCTTTTGATGGGGTAAGCTAAAGAGGGAGATAGGGGGTGGGGAAAGGGATATGTGGAGAGTGGTGTCCTGGTATTAAGGGGCACTAGGGAGATGGTTCTCAGGGGCCTGGAGAGTCAAGGAAGGACATGGGATTGGAGAGACGAAGAGGTAAAGGTAGGGGGCCAGGATGAAAGGGCTGGAGATAGAGTATTCCTGAAGTTGGGGGAGGGGGTCGGAAGCGACCAGGGAGGGAGAAGATGGGTTAAAGAGGTGGGAAATTAGGAGGGGGTTGTGGGGTAAGGGCAGAATCCAATGAAAGTGTGAGAAAGGGAGAGGCGATGAAGAGGAGGTCCTGGGAGAGGGGATTTGTGGCCTAGGGGGACTGGAAAAAAAAGAGATCCTGGGAAAGGGATCCATCCAATGGGAGGAGGGGGGAAGGGGGTGTTTGGGGGCTCCATTACCTGTAGATATACCAGACGCTGCGCCGCCGGGGCCCCAGGGCCGGCCAGCTGGAGGACAGGGGGGGCGGCTGCGGCAGGGGGCCCCCCCCTTCACCGCCACTGCCACCGGCCGCAGACAAAGCCATCGCCCTGGCCCCGGCCCCGGTCCCGGCCGCCCCCGCGTCCCCCGTGTCCGGGCCCCCAGGCCCCACCTCATGCTGACCCGCGCCGGGGGAGGGAGGGGGCACGACCCCCCCGGGGGGGCAGGGAGGAAGGGGGGCAGGGAGAGGGAGGCTCACATGCTGGGGGGCGCGGGTGGGGGGGGGGGTTGGGTTCAGTACCACGGACAGCGCCGGGGTTCAGCACCAGGGACAGCGCCGCCGGTTTCAGCACCGCTGACAGAGCGGGAGGCAGGCGGGCAGGCGCCTGGCTTTAACCCCTTGGCATCCTGCGCCGGGCTGCGTAGGGGGGCTGGGAGTGAGGAGGGGGGAGGGGAGACCTGGAGGGGAACGCAGGGGCCCCCTTGGCGGGAGAAGGGGGAGGGGCGAGAAGGGGGGGAGGAGGAGAAGCAGGGGGGAGGCACTTCCGGTCTGGGTCCCCCCCTCCACTTCTCCTCCCTCCAGAGCCCTCCCGCGCAGGTGCAGACGGAGTGAGAGAGGAGAGAACACACAACACCAAACAAACCACACCGCACAAGCAGGGGCAGAGAGAGCATGACGGGCGCCCGGCAAGCGTCCTGGCCAAGGCTCGGGCCCAAGCCGGCCCGGGCGGCGAGCCCCCCGGAGCTGCGGGGGAGGGGAGGGGAGGCGGCCCCCCCCCTCCCAGGCTCTCCCTGGGTCCCGCGGCCGGGTCTCTCGCGCTCACTGACACACACACGTGCACAAACGGGGAGGGATCGCCGGGGTGAACCCTAGTGTGGCAGGATTCGGAAAGAGCCTCAGCACGTTGGCTCTCAGCTTCCACACCCCGGTAGCGGGAGGGTGAGAGAGCACAAGGAGAAAGAGCAGGGAGCCAAGGGCAGAGTTAGAGGGAGGGAAGGGGTGGGGGAGGGGAGACGAGGAGAGGCCCACAGAGGGGCACAGGGAAAGAGAAGCTGTCCCAGAAAGAGGCGGACAAAGCCTGGAGCACTCGGTGGGGGCCCGAGGGAAGTCTTCCTGGGGCTGTGGGCAGGGCCAGTGCCTCGGGCCCAAATACCCGAGCAGGGGAGCACAGTTCCTCCCCCGGAGACCCCCTTCTCCCTCCATCCACCCTCAAACCCTTTTCCACCGGCCACAACACGGACCCCTGGATTTGGGACACATTTAATGGACCAACACTATCAATGAGGCCTTCCTGAGTGATCTAAGACATTGACTGGGCTTCCTTCTCCCTGCAGGCTTCTGTTCTGGGCGCAGAGACAGCCAGAGCTTCCCAGAGACCCAGACGCAGGCCCTGTGGGGACCCAAGAAGCCAGGCGCGGGGTGCGACAGAAAGTGCAGTGGGCACACACATGCACTCGGCCACTCACGGGGACATGGACGGACGGACAGACAGGGTCAGGAGCATACCCGGGGAGACAGGGACAAGGGACACACACGCTTGGAGGAATACGCCCAAATCCACAGGATCCAAAGCCGAAACCCAAGGAGGAGACGCATGACGGGCTCGCTCCCCCACGATGAGACATGAAGTCACCCACTCCGAGAAGCCCCTGCCCGTACCCAGGAGTCACACACCCGCTCCGGAGTGTTATTAGTAAAAGGACACAGCCGCTGCCACCGGGCACAGCTACCCCCAGACGCATGCCCGGGTCACACACCCTAGCTTCACCTCATTCGTATACGCTTTGCACATCTTAGCTGGTTAATAAATAGCCACGACTGAATGGCTGAGCAGACTCGGTGGAAAATACACATTCGGGGAAACATACTCAAATTCACATGTAGTCACCGAAATGCACAGGGGCAGAAAGGTATACTAGCCTGGGGAGCGGGTTCACAGCCACACATATCCACACACAGGTCCTTCCCCTTCCAGACCCCTTCCTCCCCAAACCAAGTGCAAGCGCTTACATCTACTAGTTTCAGAAGATCATCCAGCAGCTAGAGAGAGAAAATAGGCCAGCGCAGCCTTTTACCGCCCCCTCCTCCCCCTGGTGCCCCCAAGTCCAATTCTTCCCAGCCTAGGCCCCCAGGGCCAGGATGCACCTGTCTGGGGATGAGTATTAGGGAGATGGAACATGTGCTTATTGGTTTCCCCCAGCCTCCGATTTCGGATGGTGTAGACACAGGAGAGGGACTGGAAGGTGAGGACGCATTTGTCTCCCCTAGCTAATTCTGGCCCTCCTCGGCAGAGTCAGGATTCCCTTCTGAGAGCAGTCCCTTGGGGGAAGGAGAAAGGTCTTCATTTAAGGAGCCGTGACCTGGCGGGGAAAGATGGTACCCTGGACACAAGATCAGAGATCAGATTTGAGTCTGAATTCTCACCCTGCTTCTACCTCTGCCAGCTGCATGATCTCAGGAAAGCCCTTTGCCTTCTCTGGGCTCAGTTTGCTCTTTACAAAATAAGTATCTAGCACAAAATGACCTCAAAGGCACCTCCCACATAGAACAATCTAGGACTGGGGTGGGAAATGGGGTTGGAGGGTATTGATCAGTTAGGGAGGATCAGAGCAGGGGGATTGAAAGAATCCTTACCTGGGGGCGTCAAAGCTGTCATAAGAGCCCACGGTGTAATGTCGGAAGAGCCTTTTGGCTTTGTCGCTTCGACTTTCTGGATGGGGAAGGGTCAAGGGAAAACCTTAGCAACATCCCCAGCTCACTTCCTTCCTCCCCTTACTCCGCCCGCAACTTTCTCTCTCCTCTTGACAAACTTCCCATCAACAGTTCCATCCCCTCGCCCCAAATTAAGGAAACGAAGGTGGTGTTACCTTGCTTTCCCTCCTGGGAGCGATTGGCCACCTCCTCTAGGCACTCGGAGGGGAACCAGCCAACTCGACCTTTAACCTGACCTTCCCAGAAGCCTCCTTCCCCGATGCTGAGCACTGGACCAGAGAGCAAGACAGGGAAGCACACTCAGAATCTGCACACTACCTTCCGGCCATCCAGCAGCTTCCCCCTATCGCCAGTACAGACTTCTACAGCACCGCCCACCCCAACAAGCTCTTAAGTATAAAGTATAAACTTAGACACGACCCTTTTCTTGGCTTTATTGCAGAAGATTTCTAGGCAGATGGGGACTGGATGAGGTGATCTCTGAAGTCCCTTCAGCTCTGACACTGTATGACTCTATGCAGTATCCCACTGGGGCAGCCCAAATTTCTAGCCTTCTCTGGGACTCCAAAGGAGAGGATATGCTTTTCTCCTCCGAAGGTCGGTGGTACCCTGCTTCCCACCCAGTATCCTTCATCTGCGTCAAAAGTTTATTCATAATCAGTTGTGGGGGAATTTCTTTAATTTCTCTTTGAGCTTTTTTTTTCTTTCCTTCCTTCCACCCTTCCTTCCTTCCTTCTGTTCATTCTTTCTTTCTTTTTTCCATTCTTTCTGGTTTTGGTTAATACCATCTCCAGGGAGAAAAGCTCCTCAATCTATCTCCTCCTCCCTTTATCTCATAGAATGAGAAAATTTCAGCATTGAAAGTGACCTCAGAAGTCATCTCCCCCCTCTAAAGGCATCTCCTCCATCCCGACCAGTCTGAGACTTGGGAAGGCACCCCATATCTGAAGCAACATCTCCGTGTCCCAGAGAAGCAGTCAGTCAGCCTCTGTGTGAGGTCTTCTTTTGTTAGAGATTGGCTCAACTCTTGGACAGCTCCAATTATTATATCAAGCCGGAGCCTTCCCTCCCACCCCGAGTGGTTCTAGTTTTGCCCTCTGGGGTGAAGATGTACAAGTGTAATTCCTCTTTCTCAAGACAACCAGCCCGTCCTACATTTCAAGACAGTAACTCTACTCCACACTTGAATATTTTCTCTTTTCCAGGTGAAACATTTCCAACTGATTAATATATCCTTATATAGCAAGGTTTTGAATCTCTGTTTTCCTCATCCCACATCCACACACCTCTTCTCGCCACTGCTGTTATTTTTTTTATTTTGGTCAAGCAGTTTTCCTATGGATCCCTCAGATCAGGTTTTAAGAAAGAAAAGAGAACCACAATTCCTCTTTTCCCATGTGCCTCCCACACACACAACTGGAGGCAATTTTTTTCACCACCATGAACCAAGCCCTAAAGAAGGGTCCAGGGAAACAGAATCGAGGACAAAATGTTTTTCATGTGCTCAAATTTTTGGCATGAAATTACAAAAAGTCAGGTCAGAGTAAACGCCATATTGTGTCACCGGATAGCGAAGGTTTTTTTCCAACCTTCTTTTCTCCCTTCCCCCATCATAGAATCCTAGCATCTCAGAGCTGAAAGAGACCTCAGAGTCTGTGTCCTCTGACCTCCCACCCTACATAGAGATTCTCCAAACCGGGGAGGTACCCAGAGGTCACGGATGGTTAAGAATCCCTTTGATCACAGCACATAGCCACGATGTGATGACCTCAGAGGTCATTTTGTGCAAGTTGCCACCCAGCACAGTGGGGGGAGACTTGGGGAGGCACTTGTGCAGGAATTCCCACAACAAAGCCTCATTCTTCTTGCGTGACCACCTTTCAAATACTCCGTTCCCTTTACGATTCTCTTTCCCCAACTAAGCATCCTGGGAACTTCGACCAATTCAGCCATTCGTATTATCTCGCAGCCTGCATCTGGCCTTCGTTTCCATAAGAAAAGCATGAGAAATTTGATCCAATGCTTGGCTAAAATAGAGGCAAAGGACACGGCCCTAAAACATTCAGCCAGGAAGGAAGCGTTTGTGAAGTTCGCTGGAGCCATTCATTTAAAGGATGTTGGTTCAAGGCTTCCTCTGTGCACGTATGGATGCAGTGGATACAGAACTTAAAAATGGCCCCGATGTTGTTCTCCAATTGCTTCTGTTCTCCTGCGGTGCAGGGGGGTGTGGTCGTGTAGAGGGTTATGATGGAGCAAAGGAGATCCACCCAGACCGCTAACTTGGAGCGGTTTCATTCGGAGGGAAGATGAGGGAAGGCTTCAAGGGGGCAACAGACTCAACTTTGAAGGAAGAGAAGTCGGAAAGATGGGAACTTCAAGTGGTCTTCCTGTCCTGGCTGTAAATTGCCTTTTTGCCTCCGAGGCTCCTGCTTCTCTGGATGCGCTCTCACTTGTGAGCATCCTTCCTCCAAGGTGGTCCCCAGAATTAAATGCAAGACAGGCCGGGAGGGGAAGAGCTCAGTGGGGCTAACAGAAGTCCCTTCCCCCACTCTCATTCCGGACACCGAGTCTCTTCATGCTGTCTAAGGTCACATCAGGCTGAACACCTCACTCTGTTATCCCACTGAGCTCATTTGAAGCTGCTAGTCTGCAAAGAAGACCTTCAGAACCTTTTCACACCAGCTCCTAGACTTTGGCTGCTGCCTTTGGGGATCCGAGGCTAAAACTGGCCATTTCTCCCTGTCCAATTTCATCTCAATCCAGGCCATCCACCATGTCAGTCAACGTTTCGAGTTCTTAGCGAAGGCCAATGGCGCCATGTCGTGTAGTAGGAGCCTGGTCTTCCCCAGCGTTCCTAGCCTTACGTCCCCCTACCCTGGCTCCTCCCCTAGCTTCCCCATTCTCTGTACACTTCCCACTCCGAGACAGAGTAAGCAGGGACTTGAGGTGCTTGGCTCCTCCTCTCAAAGGCGCCAGATCTGAGGCTGAGTGAACACACAGGGGCTCACCCAAGACCACAGATACCAGAACCAGGACACAAACCTGCTTCTTCCTCTGAATCTGTTTGCTCATTCCCTTTCAGTTTTCACACTTGTCCCCCTGATTGTTTCGGCCAGCCTTATGCCCCTACTGCTGGGTTCGGTTTATGCCCATCAGGAGCGCTCTTTTGTGCTCTTACACAATTTCTATAGCACTGCAAAGCTCACTTTTCTTAAGATACAGTAAGCAAGTATCATTCCCCCCATTTGGTGCATTGAACTTTTAAAAAATGGCAAGCAGTGGCTTTCTGGGGAAGAGGAAAGCTTGGAAAGGGAGACCTTTGTGACTGCAGATGATAGAGACACAAGAGAGCAAGAAAAGTAATTAAAATCTGAAACAAAATCCGAAATTGTGGAAAGGATCCGATCCACCATGGAAGAGGGTACTGAAAGTACCAATGAAACCACAGCCCTTGTCTCATTAATAATGATTTTTAAGAAAGTGGCAGTGCCAGTTCTGAAACCCAAACCCGGTTTCTTTCTCTTCCTAAAGCAGCCCTTAGCCCGCTCTCTGTTGCCCTCTCTGAGGATGAAGATGAAGAAGATGGGAATTAGGAGGAGCTGGAGGAGGATGGTAATAAACAGCTGACCTTTCTCCAAAAGTCTTCAGTTACAGAAATACTTTATGCTCATGATCTCACTTCATCTTCACAAGAATCCTATGACATTGGTTGTAGAGATATTATCATTCCCATTTTACAGATGAAGAAACAAGTGGGGGCAGTTTAAGTAATTTGCTCATGGTCACATGGAAAGCAGTAGAACTGGGATTTGGAACCTGGACTCTCTATTGAGTTGACAAGGCAGCTAGGTGACACAGCGAGTTCTAGAGGGAGAAAGACTTATTTTTCTGAGTTCAAATCTAGCCTCAGACATTAGCTGTATGATCCTGGTCAAGTCACTTTGTCCTGCTGCCTCAGTTCCTCATCTGTAAAAGAAAGGGAAAATGACAAACCACTTTATTCTGCCAAGAAATTGATGGGTTCAAAGTGGGAAAACAGGGGTGAAAATTGTTTGACTATTGGCCACCATTTTTTCTAAAATCTGTTTTTAAAGCGATACAGCCATAATTGGTGTTATTTTTTAAAGTATGATTCTTCAGTGATGAAAAGGTCTGTGTGAAGGTCAATGTGGGCCCCATTTGCACCAAGAGAATTCATCACCAGCACACACCCGCTTTATACCATCGCACAAGCAGCCAGGGGGCCGGGGCTCAGTGGGATGGGGGAGTTCCTCCAAGAGGGTTTTTTATTTCCCTTCAGTACCTCAGGGATTATAATCAAAGGGAAGTGTCTTCCCTGAAGCCCGACACCACCCCTTCATTCTTAGCTCCTCCCGCTCCCCTTGATCTGTGGCGGCTCCTCCCTGAAGGGCTTAAGCCTTCATCTCTTGGCGAGAAGGGGGCCCGATTCCGAGCTTTCCATGCCTTAGCAGGGATCTCAAGTGCAGGTTTGCTGGCAACGGGACTCTCAGGGCTGTTCCCCAAATGGAAGAAGGAAAAGGCCCATGAAACCCACAGCCATCTGTTAAAACGTTTTGCCCCCGGATCTCTCCCCCAAGTTTTCCGCTTGGGAAGGAGCCACCAATGTGCCCCTGGGCCCTTTCCGTGTCCCGGCAGTGTCCTTCCAGGAACGTATTTCAGGAACGTCTCTATTCAGACCAATGGCCAAAGAAGTCCCGTGCCTCCTATTGTTCCAACTCTTGGCCGAGCATCCGGGACTCTGCGAGCCCGACCTTCCCGGGGCCGCGTCCGAACGGCCACCCTGCAGCCACCCTGGGTTCGTGGCCATTTCTCACACCGCCCAGGACCCCCCCTGGGCCCGACCTCCATTTTTCCCTCCCCACCTCCAGTCTCAGCCTCTCCCCCGGGGTGCTGACCGCCTGGCCTTATCCCGCGCGCAGGCGGCCCCCACCCGGCCCAGCCCGCCCCAGGGCCCTCGCTCTCCCGGACTGCCCCGCCCGGGTTTTGCCGACGCTAGAACCGACCCGGAGACGGGGAATGGGTTTGGGGAGGGAGCAGGCCGGGGGTCTCTCCGCCTCCTGTCACCTGGGGAGGGGTTCCCCTCCCCTCGGCCAGGCCCCAAAGCCGGGACGCCCGGCCCGGCTTCCCTGACCTTTCTCCTGGACTTGCCCCCTGGGGGCGTCCCGGGCAGAAGGTCCCCCTCCCAGGGCCGCCGCCCCCCTCCGCCTTTCTGAGCCTCGGGCTGAGGGGGGGCCTGGCCCTGGCATCCTCCGACCAGAGTGGCTAAAAGGGCGCCCCCGTGGCCAGTCTGGAAGGACCATCGCCTTGGACTGAGCCTCCCAGCCGGAACCCGGGCCTCGGCTGCCGACAGGCGGGCCAGGGCCTTCCGTCTCCCGCGAGGCCGGGCCGGCCGGTCAGTGCGGGCGGCACCGGTCAGTGCGGGAGGCGCCGGTCAGTGCGGGAGGCGCCGGTCAGTGCGGGGCCCGGTCAGGGGGGAGGCGCCGGTGTGCAGGTCCACCATAAACACCTAAACCGCTTTCCCCAGATCAGCCCTCTCTGCCCCTTGGCAGAACTTTCTTAGTCCGGCGGTGCCCCTGGGCGGGTCCCGGGCTGGGGAAACCAAATTTGTTTTTGCAACCTCCCGCTCCCCAATAGATCCCCGCTCCTCCAGGGGAGGACCCACAGAGGGAGGCCCCCGGGCTTTTCCACCCACTGCCCGCCAAGCCTCCACCACCCCAACCCGGGTCCTTTGTCTTTCTCCTTGCTCAGGGATCTCCCCTGCCTGGGCCTTTGGCTACGGTGAAGGACTCCCGGTACTGCGTGTGGGCTTCGTCGTCCCGGCTCCCAGGGGCCCCCAGGGGCCCCCGGATCCCCTGTGCCCCAGATGGCCCCTCTGGGTGTCCCACTGGGCCGGAATTTAAAAAGGTGGAAGGACAGGAGCGGTCTGGAGGAGACTGTGGGGTAGGGGAAGGGAGGGGAGAGAGGGAGGGGGCTTGGGGCATGGCGAATGGGAGGATTAAGTGGAAAGGAGTCAGAAAGTCAGGGAAGAGTGACCAGGGGCTTCAGTCCCTTTCTGGAGCTATCCCCACCCCAAGGTAGTCTTATTAGAGACTTATTATAGTCTCTTCATCCACAACCCCTTCTTTTAAAATATCTTTTTCAGAGAATTTGTTTCCTTTCCTCTCAGTCTTACACTGTGTCCATATCCCTGCACTGCTCGGGAAACACCCACAGTTCCCTATGGTCCCCAGAAACAAGTCCAGGTTCCTTTGCTTGGTATCTGAAGCCTTCTACAAAATGGCTTGACCCTCCCTACTCTGGACTGCAGAACATTAGAGCTGAAGGGGCCGAAGATACCGGCCGGATCCCATCCACATCGTGGCATCTCAGCTAAAGCACCTTCAGCGGGCATCCGGCTCTGGCCAATTTAAATGGAAATCTACCTCCATGAAAGTCACTGTTCTTGTTCCAGCTCTACTCTCTGATAAAGCAAAGCAGGACTCGACCCCTTCCTAGTGACAGCCCTTCAGAGAGTGGAAACCAGTTAGCCCACATCCCTCGGTCTTTCTGCTTCTGACCCACCCCCCAGTTCCTGCAACCAATCCTGGTCTGGCCCAGTTTTAAGTTCCTTCTTTCCCCCCCAGTCACCCTCTAGATAAGTTCCAAGATGTCAAGGACCTGCCTAGAATGCCACCCCCCCCCCAGCTGAGCACAGTACTTTGTGTAATACTCCAGCTACTGCCTGCTGAGGGCAGGAGGCTTCCGGTGACCCCCCCCCCCTCATTCAGAAAACTATCTCTGCTCCTACATCCTAAGTCAAATTCGCTTCGTACCAAGCGGGTAGTCCACTGAGAGCTCCAAAGCATTTCTCCTGAATTATGCCTGTATATCCTGCACTTGTGCTGTTGTGTCCCACGGGGAGGGCTTTATAGTTATTCCTATCGAATTTCATCCTAAAATAATCAACCCTTTTGCCTATGGTTCTAGTCTGACAAGATTTTCTTGGGTTCTAACGCATTTAATCTCTAATTCTCCTTCCCAGCTCCTGGCTAGCGTCACATTTGATAAGCCGACTATCCAAAATGTCAGTGGGGGCTGAGGAAAGAGACCCACGGCACTCTAACAGAGACTTCTGCCCAGGTTGACAAATTGAAAGTTGAACATCATCCTGACTTGCCTATAAGTGCTATGAGAACAGGCATTGCATTTTATCTTCATACCTTTCCTAGTGCTGGGCATAGCATTCTGAACATGGTAGAAAGTGCCTATTTATTTTTAAAATGGATGCACTGAAGGGGTCCTAGAAAACCAATTTGAGCATCTGGAGAATTTGATCTGCCTGTGATTCTTTGACAGGGAGAGAGAAAATTGGGAAATGAAATAGGAGTGATTGAGGAGTGGGTGTGGCAGTTAGGGATATCCTGAGCTTTTAAAGATGAGTTAGGAAAGTAGGATGGGAGACCGGAGGGTTTCCCTGACTACCCCTAAAAAAGGAAGGTGTTGGAATAGGAAAGAAGGGATGGGTTTTTGGACATTCCAGAGGAAGAAGGAGGGGGGACCTTTTGGAGAATAAGATTTCCCAGAGATTGGGGATTTAGATTTTTGTGGGTTGAAAATAGAAAACAGGATTTATGGGTTATCCATGGGGAGGGGGGTGGGAGGGAAGAAAGGAAAAGGGAAAGGGAGGTTGAGGTTTATGAGGAAGGGGGGAAGAAGGATTTAAAGGGTGTTTTCCGGGGAAGGAAGAGGTTTGGGGAAGGGGGGAGGCGAAAGAAGGGGGGAGGGATGAAATTTGGGATTTTTTGGGGAAGGGGAGGGGTGGAAGAAATTTAAGGAAAATGGGATTTAAATGTTTATGGGGAGGGTTGGATTGGGAAGGTTTGGGTTATTTTTGCATTTAAAAGGGGAGGAGGGAGGGGGGTTGTTTTAAATATTTGAAGAGGTTTTGGGAAAAGGAAAAAGGGTTTTTGGGGGAATAAGGTTTTTGGGCCCCAGGGTTTCCTGTTTTCCTTTTGGTTGGGAAGGGAGGGGTTTTGGGAAGAAATGCTGAGGGTGCCGTTTGGGTAAGGGGTGAAAGGGAGTGGAAGGGGGTGGGGGGGGGGGGGGGGGAGAGGGAAAAACCATTTAATGGGAGTGATGTTGGTGTTAGCAGGGGATAGGGGTAAAAGGGTTTTGTAAGTTGGGGACCCTTCCATGGGGCTGGGGATTTCCTGGAAGGGGACTAGTAGGGTGGGTGAGAGTGGAGATGAGGGAGGAGGGAGATTTGGGGAAACAGGGGAGTCGGTGAAGATGATGGAGGGAAAGAATATGAGAAGAGGGAGAGGAGAGAAGGGAGAGGATCAGGGGAAGATAAGATAGGAGATGGGGGGAAGGAGAGATTGGATAAGGATGGAGAAGAAGAGAGATGATGCAGCAGAGGGAAAGAGGAGAGGAGAGGAGAAGGTGGGAAGATGCACGATAAAGGAAACAATAGGGAGAGAAGTGAGGTGGAAGTGAAAGGGAGGTATGAGGATAGAGGGAAACAGATGAAAAAGGGAGCAGTGAGAAAGGGGGAGAAGGGCAAGTGGAAAAGAGGAGGGTGAAAGCGGAGAGGAGGGAGGGAAGCAGGGAAAGGAGAGTGAGGTGAGAGTAGAAGTAGATGTGTTTGAGAGAGAAATGGGGGGAATGGAAGAGGGAGGTAAGAGATGGGGAAAGAAACATAAGAGAAGAGGAAGGAGAACAAAATAAAGATGGAAAAGTAGAAGAGATGGGGAAGAAGGTTTGAGGAGATAAGGAAAACAGAGTTGGAAAGAAATGGAGGCATTATATAGGGATAAGAGAAGGGAAGAGGGAGAGTTGTGAAGAGATGAAAGATTAGATGAAAGGAGAATCAGATAGAAAATGAGGAAAGGAAAGCCCGATGGTGAGAGTGGGGAGATGGAAAGATAAGGGAGGAAGTTGTGGGAGGGAGGGAGGAGAGAGGGAAGAAGGGAAAGGGGGATGAAGCTTTGGGGAGCACAGCCCCACCCCGGGAAGCCTTCACTCCGCCCCTGTTCAGGGCCACTCCTTCCTTGGGCCAGCGCCATGTCGGCCCCGGACCACCCTGGCTTCCCAGCTCCCTTTCACCTTCATCCTGGTCGGGTGGTTTTGGATCCTCCCAATTTCAAAAGTTGCCGGCTATGACAGCCACCTGGCCCGGAATGGGGAAGAGAAGAGAGGAGGTGACCCCAGGGCCAGGTAAGAGGAGTCACCATAGCAGGCCTGGCTTTGGTTTGTGCCCAAACCTGTTTTGACCCATGTTCCCTTTAAAACTTTTCCCATCCCATCTTCCTTTCCCAACCCCTTACATTTTGGGTTCTTTTGGGTTTTTCCTATTTATTTATTTATTACTTTTTCCTGCCCTACCTGGATTCCCCTCCTCTGCCTCCTTCTTCCCTTCCCTTTGTTCCTTTCCTCCCAATTTCCCTAGAAGCCCTTTCCACCCCACTCCCCTCACCCCTTATTCCTGTCCTCCCCATTCTATCCTCGCTCTCCCTCCTTTCTCTGTTCTTTCGGTCCCTTCTCTGAGCCCTTCTCACCTTTCTTCCAACCAAGCCCTCCTCTCCCTCCCGCTTCCAGTGCTCCCTCCTGCCTCCTGCCTTCCCCTCAGCCCCCATTCTGCCTTCCCCTCTGCTTTCTCCTGTCACCACCGGCCTTGCTGCTCCTTGAGATGACGCTCCATCCCCTGGCCCCAGGCCTTTTCTCTGGGTGCCCCCCATGCCCTCCCTCCCCCTCTCTGCCTCCTAACCTCCCTGCTAATTAAGACCCCCTCCTGGGAGAACCCCCTGCTGCTAATGTCTTCTTTCCATGAACTCTCTCCAGTGGCTCACACATCCTCTTTGTACAGGGCTGCCTTCCGAATACGGCCTTGACAGAGGGTCTAGCTTTGCTTTTCTCTGCATCCTCAACCCTAGCACAGGGCCTGACATACAACAGGCGCTCAATCAATGCTTGTCTGCTTGCTGACCATCTCCCTGTCACCCTAAGTCTCACGCCCTTCTTCCTTTCCGCTCCTTTCCATTTCTGCTCTCTCCTGTGCTCCCCATCCTCCTCCTCTCTCTCCTTTCCCATCCTTCACCCCTTCTTTTCCATCTTCTACGTCTGTTTTCCTTATCCAGCCCTCCTTCCTTCCGGGGCTCGCCCCTGCTTTCTTCCCTCCCCGCCCTAGCCTTTCCGGGGTCTCTCTACCTGGAAAGGTGTCTGTCCGTTGTTGTTCTTCACCTCCTTGTTGGCCCCCCGATAGAGGAGTATTCGGGCACACGTCTCCTGCAGGGAGGGTTGGGGGAGAGGTTCAGGGTTAGGGCAGACCAGGGGAGGGGAAGAGCCCCCAGGCAAATCTGGGGCGTCCCCAGTGGGTGGGGAGGTGTGAAGGATGGGGAAGGGTGGACCCCTGGCCCGGGGGCGGGGGCGGGCCGTCCTGAACTTCCCCCGGTGGGGGGGCCCTTCAGGGCAGCTCTTTGACCCCCAGCAGCCGCTGAGGTGCTTCCTCCCTCCCTGCCTCAGCTCCCTGCATCTTCCCCTAGAATGACCTTGTGCAGATTCGCTTACTCACTCCCGCCTGAGCCTCCTGGGCTCCCTTCTTGATCCGGCTCCTCAGCACATTTCATTCATTCGTGCAACAAACACTCATTGAGCCTCAGCCGTGGGGGAGCTGAGAGCCGGGAAGGTGAGGAAGACAAGGGGCCGCCAGCCCCTGGAGCTGCCCATGAGGTGCTTGGAGGGCCCCGCAGGGATTCTGGTGGGGGGGGGGGCAGGGGATGCTTTCTTCGCCACTTCTTGTGCCTCCAGCAGCGCCTGGTACATAGTAGGCATTTAATAAATGCTCTTGCCCAAATGACAGCTCCTCCATAGAAGGCTTATGCCGGAAACCTGAGATTCTCGGCCTCCAGCTGGGCTGGGGCTCCTCAGACCCAGGGGCTCTTGCTTCAAGTAGACAAAAAGGCAGCGCTGTCCTGGCTGGGGCCTCAGAGTCTCTCGACTATCCATGAAGGTCCTACTCGGCGCCGCCCACAGCCTGTGGGTCACCCCGGGCTCTCCTGTGTCCTGCTGGAGGGCCGGCCAGCCTTCAGTACGGGTTCAGCAATGGGCCGGCAGCCAGCCTGGCCAAAGGCAGAGGGCCCTCCGGGCTCAGCTGCACGGGGAGGGGCTTCTCCATCGACAACAACCCTGGAGGGCTCTCCCCGGAGGCCAGGAGAGCCCCTGAGCCAGTCCCGGAAGAGCCGATAACCGGACAGACCCGGCAAGCCCCCCAGAGACTCCAGGCCCCCGGGGATGATTTCTGGGAGTGCCAGAGGCTCCTTCCCTGGGCAGGGTCCCCTTCAGCCCCAGTCCTGGCCACAGGTGAGCCCGGGGGAGGACCCGAGTGCATCCCCAGACAGCGGGTTCCAAAGGCCCTTGGGAAACTCCGGGAGACATCTCGGTCTGCCCTTCACTCGCCCAGTGAATGGTGTCACGTGCGGCCACGACCTCCGAAGGCTGCAACAAGCGATGCGGTACAATACGGACATAGGCCCACCCTTGTAGGCGGGGAAATACTTCCTGCTGGGTTCCTGGGGGCTTCCTGGAGGCAGCAGCATCCAAAGCAAGCTTGGAAGAAGACGCAGGGCGCCCAAAGCCTTGGCGCAGCCTCCATAGCTTAAACCCCAAAGAGACACCAAGGGGCGCAGGAATCGCCCCTGGGCGCAGGGCGCAGGAATCACTCCGGGCGCAGAAAGCGCTCCCGGGCGCACTAAGCGCCCTGTCTGGTTTCCCGGATGCTCCGCGGGAGGCCCCAGAGGCTCAGCCAGGTGAGGGAGCCAGGCAGAAGCCTCTGGGGAAGGCCGTCTGAGGGCCTGCCCCCGGGCAGCAGGACCCCGCGGGAGATTTCTGAACAGGCGCAGCTTTCTCCTCTTTTCAGCAGTCGAGGAGCGAAGGAGGAATCAAGGGGCAGAAAGCCGGAGGTGAGTGGGGCTCAGGGGCCTTTGGCAGCAGAGGGTGGGAGGGTCAGGGTCCAGGTGAAGACCCGGGAATGGCCGTGTGGCAGGGGACCGAGGCTCCTGAGAGACGGCTCGTCCCACGTGCAGGGTTCAGCTCGGGAGAGCTCCCCATCACTGAAGGCGGAGCTTGGAGACGAGAGCAGCCAGGAATCTGTCCAGAGTAAGGCTAGAGACCAGGGTGAACGCTGAAAGGCAGCTGGGTGGTGCGGTGGCTAGAGCACCAAGTCCGAAGCCAGAAGAATTTTCTTCCTAAGCTAGAATCCAGCCTCAGACCCTCACTAGTTGTGTGATCCTGGGCAAGTCATTCCACCCTGTTTGCCTCAGTTTCCTCCTCTGTAAAATGAGTTGGAAAAGAAAATGGCAGACTACCCCAGAACCTCTGCGGAGAAATCCCCACGTGGAATCACAAAGGGTATTGAACAACAGGCCCAGTGCTGAGATCTCCAAGGCTTGGAGATGCTACGATTTTTTCTTGGTTCTGGACCACGGAGACCCTCCTCTCTCTAAACCCCACTACCGGCCCTTGTCTGGAGCCAGGGGTGCACCCTAGGCCTCCCTTTCCCCCTCTGGACCATGGCAATGGACCTTGAAATTCTTGCCGAGTGGGAGAAGTGCCCAAGAAGGCAGAACTGGAAGGAACGGGGAGAAGTCAGGGAGGCGGATCTGGGCGCCTTCTCCATTTCTCCCATCTGTAAAATGAGAGCCGTGGATGAGGGTTCTCTGAGGACTTCCAGCTCCCAGATCCTACGATTCTAAGATTGGAGGCTGGCGCTTATCCTGATTTTCACAAGAGCGAAGAGGTGGATTCCTCCCGTTCTAGGCTGACAGGCTCGACAGCCAATTCCTGGCAAAATTCTCAAGGATCCAATGTGGGGGATGCTGAGGGAGGGCCGTGGTCGGTCCCGTAGGAGGGTCAAGAGTGGGCTAGCCAGACGAGGACGTTGCCAGGTTAGCAGAGGCAGCAGGAGAGCAGCAAGGCGGAGCTCAGGCTTGGTGATGTCTCGGTGGTCAGGGCAGAGATCGGGGGTTTTGGAATCGGCCCCTCAGCTTGGAGAGTATCTGACATCAGGCTGAGAGACCGGCCCCGCAGGTCTCCCTCACGGCTCTCCCTGGCTTGGTTCTCACCTCCCTTCATCCGGGTTTGGGTGGAAGCAAAAACGGAAGGCGCTTAGATTTGCAGCCCACGTAACGCCCCATAACTGACACAGACCCCCCAGCAGGCTCCCTTCGGGGACCTTCCAGGCCACACCGTGGCCCCCGGCATAAGGCACAAGCGGTCAGTCCGGCCGCTGCTGGGTCTCCGGCTCCAGCGAGGGCAGGTACCTCGGACAGCTCCGCACGCCAGGAGGGCTAAGTGTGATTCCTGCTCATGGCTTCTCTGAGGTCAGTTTGGACAAGTACAGCCGCCCCTCAAGCATGGACAGAGCCGCCTCGCCCCCTGCACCGCCGCTTGTCCAGGCTGAACATCCCAGATTCCCGACACGTCCATGGGAAGGAGGGGCCCGCGCCCGAGGTGGGGCTGGTGAGGGCAGCGGAGCCGCTGCCTCTGCGTCCCTGTTCTTGCAGCCCCACGTCACATGGGCTTGGGGGCTTCCGCACGGCCCCAGGTGGTCCGGGGCCTAGAGCCGGGCCTGCAACACCCACCAGCTCGTTTAACCCGTCGGCCTCGGTTTCCTTGTTTGTTAGGTGGGCGTCATGCTAGAGCCAGGGGCCACCTGGGGCAGAGTGCTGGGCCGGAGTCAGGAAGACCCATGCGCCTTCCGGAGTTCAGATCCAGCTTCAGACACTTCCTACCTGTGTGAGCCTGAACAAGTCGCCTGCCTCTGTTTGCCTCTGACCGTAACAGGAGCTGGAGAAGGAAACGACGAGCCCTGCGGCCCCTCCGCCGAGACACAAACGCAGGCTTGTGGGAGACTCAGCTGAGACATTGGTAAAGCTCTCGGCACAGTGCCGGGTACCCGGCAGGCGCTTAACCAACCCTGGCTCCCTATTCCCCCCCAAGTGCCGAGTCTGAAGTTTGCTTAAAACCTTGGGACCCACGACCCTGACGTTCCGAGCCCAGGGCTAAGACTCATTGATTCCCACGAATTTCCTCTCCATCGCATCCAGGCCTTTTCGGGTCCCGATGTTGTCGCCCACAAATATGTCATGAAGAAAACCGTGCCCGGACGTTCGGGGCGCTCCCCGGAGACCCCCCGCCCAGCTGGCACTGAACCACTCGTGACGGCTTTGGGTCCGGCTCCCTCGAATACGGCTCTCCGTCTTTCCCGGTAAGAACAGCACGAGAGGCTTTTTCAAGCGCTTTGTTCGAATCCGGCGCTTCTCTGAGGTTCACGCGGAGTGCTCTGCCCTAGAGGGGTCAGCCTGGCTCCTGGAGCCCCTCTCCCTTTGCAGGTGTTCGCCCGCTACCTCCGGAGTGACAAGCCCGGGGCTCAGGTCCGGCTCAGGGGCTCAGAGTTTGCGTTCCCGGCCTCTTCCCATCCAGGAACGTTCTCCCGCTCCCGGTTCGTTCTGTCTCCTGAACAACACCCGACTCTTCCAGTGCCAAGGACGGAGTTCTCCTGGGCTCCCTTGCGCTCCCGGTTTTATCTTGGGCAGAAGGCGGAAGCAAAATCCTCAAGAGGACAGAGAATGGAATGGACTGAATGAAATGACATTGGAGCCTGTATTGGGGTTAAATATAAAAACAGGAGGAGAGAGGAGCGGGGAAGCCTCTGTAGAGCACCTACTGTGTGCCAGGCACTGGGCAAGGAGATTTACAGACATGATTTCATTTGATCCTCATAACAATACTCAGAGGTGGGGGCTAATTTTATCCCCATTTAACAGATGAGGAAACGGACTGCCTCGGCTGAAAAAGATCTGAGGATCCAAGTAGAGCACAAGCTCAGCCTGCTGTGATCTGTAGCATCCAAGGAAAGAGAGCTTCTCTGCTCAGACAGCACGAGGGGATGCTCACGGGCGGACCCCGGCGGCCGGGGGAGGGCCCACTGTCCCCTGCTCCTCTCAGATCCTCCTCTAGAGGCTTGTGACCCATTACAAGAAAGGCGTTGGTGAGGCTCGCGGGACCCTGAGGGACAGTGCACAGGACCCGGGCCGGGGAGAAGACTCGGGGCGAGGGGAGACCCACGCTCGGCCAATGTGAAGGCTGACGGAGGAGAAGGAGGGACGGGCCTGTTCAGAGGGGGCCCAGGAGCAGGGAGCGGGAGGAAATGTCAGGCTGGCCGGAGGAGACTCCCTCATCGCGGCTCCAAAGGGGAGGCGCTCGTCCCGGGGAGTGATAAGCTTCCCGGCACCAGGGGTGTGCAAATGGAGGCGAGGAGATCTTTCCTGAGTGACCCAGACAACTGCTGAGATCCCTGGCGCCTCGGGGACTCCAGGCTTCTGGGTCAGTGCAAGCGGGTGCTCGTGTGGGAGATCACCTCTGCCGAGGGCAGGAAGGAGCGCGGCTTGTTGCCCGGTGGGCGGCGGCTCAGGACGGCTGGATCAAGAAGAGTCGGGGGGCAGGAGGGACTCCAGGGGACTCAGCCCTCCAAACTGACGGACTCCACGAGGGAAGCTCGGGAGCGTCACAGGCCGATCATCGGGGGCTTCCCTGGCAGATCATCGGGGGCTTCCCTGACAGATCATCAGGGGCTTCATAGGATGATCATCGGGGGCCTCCCCGGCCAATCATCGGGGGCTTCCCTGGCTGATCATCGAGGGCTTCACAGGCCGATCATCGAGGGCTTCCCTGGCCAATCATCGGGGGCTCAGCAAACACCAGCCAGGTCCCAGAGACCTTCGGCGTCCTGGACCATCAGCAGGACCAGAGAGCTTGCCCTGGGCGGCCTGGGATGTCCTGGCTCATCCTGAGGCTCAGTTTCCCCAAATGTGACACAAAAGCTTCATTCCCACAACCCTGACACTGCACACTAGGAGGTGTTGCAGGTGATGGGGCGGAGGGACCCAAGGGAAGGGCTGGAGTGGAGGCGAGGGAGGCCGGGAGGTGGAGAGCCCCTGCCCAGACAGACCTTGTTGTAGAGGGCACAGATGTGCAAGGCTGTGTTCCCCGATGCATTCTGGGCGCCTGGCTCGGCCCCATAAAACAGCAGGTGTTCCAGGTGTTGGGAGTTCCCTCTCTGGCAGGCCTGAGCAGGGAGCAGAAGGAGCAAAGTCTGTGGGGAGTTCCCTTCCGGCTCCCAGAGCTCGCTGTCCTCAGGGACCCTCCATCCCTGGGGTCCTCAGAGTCCCAGACGAGCACATGCACCCTGAGCCCCACCAACCTCAGGGACTCGGACACGAACCCCTGGTGCCCATCTTCCTAACCCATCACCCTCCTACCTCGGGAAACCCAGACCTGTGCCCTCCCCAGCTCACCCCCTCCACCCCCGGCCCTTGGCCCCAGCCTTGGATCCCCTCTATCCCCGCCCTTGGCCCAGCCTCCGGCCCCTCCCCAGGCTCTGCCCCCCAGGACCTGGTGGATCTCCTGCCAGCCGTTCTCATCAGCAATGCCCAGCTGGGCCCGGTTGTAGAGCAGCAGCTCACAGCATCGAGGGTCTCCACCCACCATGGCTGTGTGGAACAAGGGAGTGAGCCCCCGGCGGTCCTTGTAGTTGGGGGATCCCCCAAGGTCCAGCAGAGCCTGCAGAAGACAGGGGGGTCCCAGGTCAGCCCCCGCTCCCCCCAAGGAGCCAAGGCAAGGAGGGGGCTGGATTTGGATGGCGCGGGAGGAGAAGGCTGGGAGTCGCCGAGCTGGGGTCAGACCCTGGCTCTGGGCCTGACAATCATCGCACACGACTGGGTGCTCTCTCAAGCAAAGGGGAAACACGGCCCGGTGGAGAGTCAGGGCTGGGGGATGGAAGGCCTAAATCAGGGGACCAGTTTTCCAGCTCGGATCTCAGACTCCGCACCCTCCCTGCCTCAGTGTCGGACCGGCCGACCACAAAGGAGCTGGGGTCTAGTCCTGGCTGTAACGGCCGGCCTGGGAGCGGGGAGGAAGGGGGAGGACCCGTGGCTATGAGAAGGGGCTGCCCCTCGCTTCCTGGCCACACTGTGTGTGCAGCTTCGTGCCCATGGTCTCCCCTCCCTTCGCCGGCCCTCAGCTGCTTCCCCGTCAGTAAAACCAAAAGGCCGGGTTTGGGCTGCGTGGAGCGGGAGGTGCCCCGGAACCAAAGACCCGGGTCCCAGTCCTGACAAATCCTGTTCTCTACCACTCGAAGGCGCCGCGCTCCTCCCAGTTCCTTCTCTCACGGCCTGGGAAGCTCTCTGGTGAGGAAAGAGCTGCAGGCGGCGCGAGCGAAGGCGCATTTTGTGTGTTTGCTGAAAAAATCAAACGAATCAAACTCTTTAAAATACCTTGAGGTAGCTCGTGCTTATGGGCAACTGGAATTGTCAGAAAGCTCTTCTTCCTCCTGCTTCTGGCCCTTGGGGCCAGGTGGGATGGAGCCCCCCACGCCCCCGACTAGCGCCCCTCATCCCCAAGCTCCCGCCCCGGCCTGGCCGCTAGCTCTCCCCGGTCTCCTTCTGGGGAGACCTTTTGTTGTTGTGTCCAGCACACAAGCTCTAACACGCGGCGCCACGAACGGGAATGGTCGGAGACAGCGAGCTCCCGCCAGACTCTCCGGCGTTCTCCTGCAGCCCCAGCTGCCATGTTGGATCGGCGAGGGCTGTGAGCTCCCCCCACCCCCCCGACCACCCCAGGTGTTTTCCTCAGAACCTCTTACCTGGCCACAAACCCCCCGCCCTGTGCTTGTGCGGCCTTAAAATGAAGGTGTCCACACTCCTGTGAGACACCATCCTCCTGAATCCAGCCCCCCCCCAATCCAGTCTCTCCGAATCCAGCCCCCCCTCTGCTCACTTGCACTGATTCACACTGATCTGTTCGTCGCACTCAGCCCCTCCCTGCAGCCCGCCGACAGCCTGGGGGTCTCCAGGAGGAGGCACGGCAGGCTTGGGGGCCGCCCTCTCCACCCCTTAGCAGCACCAGTGGTTACAGTGGATGGGAAGCGAGATTTCCTGGGCTCACAAAGCTTCTCTCCCTTCTCCCGGAATCTCCCCTCTGGGCTCAAGCAAAACAAGTCTCACCTCCCTTCCCAGTGCCGTCCCTCACACACCCGGAGACAAGTGCCCGTCCTCGGGTCTCTCTCCTTTGTGCTAACTGTCTCTGGCTCCTTTGGCCGGCCCCTACCCCATGGCCCACCACCATAAAGGTCACCCCCAGGCTGGCCCCGACCCCAAAGCCCATCACCACAGAGGTTACCCCCAAGCTGGCCCTGACCCCACGGCCCACCACCATGGAGATCATCCGCAAGACCCTCCCCTTTATCCCCGTCCTTCCTAAAACGCAGTGCCCAAAGTGGAGCACGATAGCACAGAGGGGGATGTCCCGTCTGAGACCCCTGGATATGGTCTGTCTGAGTGTGTGGGACCGAGCCCTATGTGGGACCGAGCCCTATGTGGGACCAAGCCCGGGGAGGCTTTCTTTTCCAGGGCCTTTTTCAGACGGGCTGCCGACTTTGGGCTTCCTCCATCTTGGGCCTAGGAAGTTTATTTTTCGAACCAAGTTGGAAGGCTTTACACCGACCTCTCTCTGCCAAGCTTGCTTTCTTTAGTGAGGAAGGGTCTTCCTTCCAGTGTTAGCCGCACCCCCCCCCCGAGCCCCTGTGAGAGCTGTGAGCACCCGGCCCTGGCGCTCCCCATCGGGAGGACGTCCTGCCGGGTCACAGCGGCCACCGGCTGCCCTGGGCCCATCCCACCGGCCCCAAGTGTGCGTAGGACAGCCTCAACGTCGAGGGACACCCCCATTCCTGCGCCAGTGACCAAGAAGGAGCCAAGTGCCCGGCCGCGGGCCCCCTTGCAACCAGTGCTTCCCTTTCTAAACACTCCCAGCCATCTTTGAAACACTAAACTCTGCCAAGAACTTGCCCCGAAGCCCCTGCCCAGCCGTACTTCCAGGCGGGGCTCCCGTCCTGGGGGACCCCCCCTCCCCAGCCGGAAGCAGCCTTCCATCCCCAGTCACCGCTGGTGCTGGTCCAGTTTGGCCAGTGTCCTCCATGACCTTGAAAAAGTCGCTTTCCCCCTTTGTGCCTCAATTTCTTATTCTTCTAAATGAGGGTCAGACAAGAGGGTCTCTGGGGCCCATCTTAGCTCTGAGGCCCCCAAGGCGGCCCTCAGCTCAGGCTGTGTTCTAGGTCCCTCCCGGCGCTCTGTTCTAAGGCTCTTCTCCCCAAATCCTTGTATCCCGCTCTCTGAGCCAGCCCCCTTCACCCTCCCCAGTCTGACTGACTCCGAGCCGCGGCCCTCATCAGCGCGCACGTTTGCAGCCTCGGGACCTGTAACTCTGTGGTTTTGGTCCCAGAACTCAGCCCGGAGGATGACACGGGGGCCAAGGGGAAGGGAGCGGAACCAGGGCCCGGCTCTCACTTTAGTGAAAACCGGGAGAAGCTTTGGACAACATCCGGTCCAAGCCTTTCATTTTAGAGAAGGGGGACGGGCCTCCCAGGGGGGCAAGAGACTGTGGAGTCACCACGAGAGACTGGTCCTTCTGCTGCCCCGAGGCCTGCGCAGGAACTGGGGCCGGGGGCCTTCCCGGGAGGAAGCGGGGGGGGGGGAGAGACTAGGGGGGGCCTCCCAGGGCGGGCTCTGGAGGGGACATGGACTCCCCAGGGGTGTTTCGGGCCATCCCGGGGCCTCCCCAAGGCAGCCTCTGAGGCAGCGGGAGGGTCTGTCCTGCGGGGGCCGCAAAGGACGGATGTCCAGGAGCTTCTCCAGGGAGGTCCCTGAGGGGTCTCTGGGGGTCCTGGGCGGGCTCTCTCGGGGAGGGCCCGTGGGGGGGACTTTGCAGGGGGGGACTCGGAGAAGAGGCGGGGCCTGGAGGCCCGCGGGGGGCGGGGGGTCTCACCGTGAGCGCCATGCAGTGCCGGGCACACACGGCCTTGTGCAGCGCCGTCATCCCGTCCCGGGCCCGGAAGTCGATGTGGGCCCCGCCCAAGCACAGCGTGCGGATCACGTCCACCGAGCCCTCGATCTGGGCCGCCAGCGTCAGGGGCGTCTCTGAGGAAGGGGGCGCCCTCAGTCCGCCGTCGCCCCCCATTTCCCCCCTCAGGCCCGCTCCAGCCCCTGCCCCTCTGCCTCCCAATTCACCAACTCCTCATCCCCCCCCCCAGGTCTTGGGACGGCTCAGCTCTGACTGGGCCGAAGCACCGAATCTCCAGGTCCTGCAGCCCAACACCTCCCAGAATCCCCAGGTCCTGCACCTCCTCAGCCCCCCTGAGACATAGCCCCCATAACCCCCCCTCCTCTGTACCCCCCTGTACCTCTTCTCTGTAACCCCCCTCCTCTGTACCCCCTCCTCCTCTCTGCCCCCCAAGCTAGAACACTTGAACTAGGAGGGCCACGCGCTCCTTCCCAGCCCCCCACGGGCCGTACCTCCTGAGTCAGAGTCATGATAATTGGGGTCCAGCCCCTTGTCCAACAGCCTCGCCACCTTGTCGGATGTGCCGAGCTGTACGTACTCCAGAAACTTCTTCAGCCCGGTCTGGGTCAGGACGCAAAGAAGAGCCACTTAGGACCACGAGGGAGCGGGGGTGGGGGCCCCCAGACCTCCTCGCCTCTCTTCTCTGGCGGGCCCCGGTCAGGGGAGGGGGGCTTTAGGGGGTGACATGGAGAATGGCTGGGGGGGTAAGGAGCGGGGAGTCCAAAAAGGCTCCGAGGGGCCGACGGAGGATGCTTGGGGAGCCACGGGAGGAGAAACATGGCGGAGTCGCCAGAGGGATGTGGCAGCCCGCCGATCAGATTCAGGAATTCCCAAAGCATTTATTAAGCACCCCCTGTATGTAGGACACTGTGCCAGGAACAGGGGACACAGACAAGAATAGAACTTTCCTGGCCTTCAAGGAGTTTACTTTGACTTGAGGAAATTCAAATGGGACCCACAGCTGTTTCCCTCCTCCCCACCCCCTCCCATCCTCTTGAAATGTAAGAGAAATAGGAGATATGGAGAAAACAATAGTTAGGACAGATGGATGGAAGGAAGGAAGGAAGGAAGGAAGGAAGGAAGGAAGGAAGGAAGGAAGGAAGGAAGGAAGGAAGGAAGGAAGGAAGGAAGGAAGGAAGGAGAGGGAGGGAGGGGGGAGGGAGGGAGGAAAAGAAAGAAAGGCAGGTAGGTAGGAAATAGGTAGATGAGTGATTCATGAGAGAGCATAACGAGCATGGAGGGTATTGGCAATCATGGGATAGAGAATATGGACGGCCAGGTAAAGAGTACAGCAGACACAGTGGGGAACGTAAAGATTTAAGGGAGAAGGATACCTGGGGGGTGGAGAGAAATAGCAAGGGATCGGGAGAGTCCCAGGATAAAATAATAGCTCCCATGTCTGTTGAGTTTGTCAAGCACTAGGCACAAGCCCATGTGATTGATTAGAGAATTTAGGGGGTCCTGGGAGAGATGCTGAGGCTCACATATGGAGGGAGGAGATGAGAGGGGCAGACATGGGAGGACGGCTGGAGACATCACGGGGATGGAGGCAGATGATGGAGACGGAGTCCCTTTCTTTCACCTTGGTATGGAGTTTTGCTAGCTGCTTCTCATCCAGATTGGTCTGCTTGTAAACCCGGGTCTTGTATCGGAACTGAGGCAGAATAGGAGGTGAAATGAGAGAGAAAGAGAGAGAGACAGAGACAGAGACAGAAAGAGAGAGGAGACAGACAGACAGGCAGACAAACAGAGAGACAGAGACAGAAAGAGAGAGGAGAGAGACAGAAAGACAGAGAGACAGAGAGAGACAGAGAGGACAGAGAGGAGGACAAGAGACAGACAGAGAGAGAGGGGGGGGGAGAGACGGAGAGACAGAGACTGAAGGGAGGGGAGAGACAGAGAGAGAGAGAGAGACAGAGAGACGAGACAGAAGAGAGGAGAGAGACAGAGGGTGAGAGAGACAGAAGAGAGAGAACAAAGACAGAGAGACAGAGAGAGAGAGAGAGAGGAGAGAGACAGAGAGAGAGACAGAGACAGAAAGAGAGGAGAGAGACAGAGAGAGAGACAGAGAGAGAGAGGGAGAGAGAGACAGACAGAGACAGAGACAGAAAGAGAGGAGAGAGACAGAGAGACAGAGAGACAGAGACAGAAACAGAAAGAGAGAGGAGAGAGACAGAGACACAGAGAGAGAGAGAGGAGACAGACAGACAGACAGACAGAGAAAGAGAGACAGAGACAAAAAGAGAGAGGAGAGAGACAGACAGGCAGACAGAGAAAGAGAGACAGAGACAGAAAGAGAGAGGAGAGAGAGAGACAGAGAGAGACAGAGAAAGAGAGAGAGACAAAGACAGAGAGACAGAGAGAGAGAGAGAGAGAGAGAGAGAGAGAGAGAGAGAGAGAGGAGAGACAGAGACAGAAAGAGAGAGGAGAGAGACAGAGAGACAGAGAAAGAGAGAGAGACAAAGACAGAGACAGAGAGAGAGAGAGAGAGAGAGAGAGAGAGGAGAGAGACAGACAGAGAGACAGAGACAGAAAGAGAGAGGAGAGAGACAGAGAGAGGGGACAGAAAGAGAGAGGGGAGAGAGAGAAACAGGGAGAGAGAGAGAGAGAGAGAGAGAGAGACAGACAGACAGACAGACAAAGACAAAGAGACAGAGAGACAGAAGGAGAGAGGGAAGAGAGAGACAGAGGTGGTGGAGAGAGAGACAGAGAGAGAGCGAGAGAGAGGACACAGTGTGAGGGAGACAGCATGCTAAAGAGGAAGCCCAACACTGGGGGACAAAGGGGGAGGAGAGGGAGGGGAAGGGAAGTACCTCTCAACCCTCTGTCCCCTGCCCCCAACTCATTCTGAGCAAAGGAGACGGGTGAGCAGTGGATAGCAGGTAAAAGAGCAGAAATGAAAGGCCCCAGCATGAAAACATTGGAGTGTCTCTCCAGGACGGACACAGGGTTCCCGGGGGGAGCCTGGCGAGCTCTGGGGCACAGGGGCCAGTGGGCAGCTGCACTCTCCAGGGGAGTCAGGGCCATTCATGGGCACAGACATACCGGAGCGGGGGCAGCAGCCGCCCGTTCCCTGGCGAGGAGAACTTTGGAGCGGTCATCGGGCCACCAGGAGGAGCCAGGGAGACGGTTCCAAGCTCTCTCATTTTACATTTACAGAAAGGAAACTGAGGCTCCGAGGACAGGGGCATTCATCTCCCGTGGGGCAGTGTGGAAGGGGGGCCTTGTGGTCTGGGGGCTGTCCCACCTGTCACTCTGGGACCTCCCTCCGCTGCCCCCAGTTCCCCCCTCGCATAAAGGGCCAGCCTGGAGCAGGGCTCCGCTCCCGGGCTCCCTGCCTCTGGAACCCGTGGCTCCAGGCTCCTCCTCCCCAGGAGTGTCGGCGGAGGCCCCGGGGGTCTCGGCGGGGGCCGCTCACCTCGAGGTAGGGCACGCCCTTCTCAAAGGACTGGGGGTACTCTCGGAGCAGGCGCTCCTCCTCCAGGAAGTTGGCATCCCGGCCGGAGGAGGCCGGCTGGAACAGCCCGTAGTTGAGCACGTCCTGGAGGCTCTCGCTCAAGCGCCTGAGAGACCTTACTGCTTGGCGGCTGGGTGGTGGCGTCAGTTGAATTCGCAGACATTTCTGGGAGCGGGAGAGCGAGGTGGGGAGCCAGCGGGGCCTTGGCTGGCAACCCGGACGCCCAGCAGAGACCCCCCACTCACGGTCTGGTGCAGATCGGGGATCCCAATCCGGAAGACCATCATACTGAAGTGGGCGTCGTCGGGCACATGGAGGCGTCCTACCGGAAGACGTGAGCGGAGGCCAGGCTAATGCAGCTGGCCCAGCCCCAGGCCCCACTTGGGTCCCCTGCCCGGGCCGTCCCGGGAGCTGTCCGACTCGGAGCCTCCCTCGGGGCACTCGCTCACGCTGCGGCGCTCCTCCTCGCTGGACACGGGGCTTCGGGGCATCGTGGGGCCGCGGGGCCACGGAGCCGCAGCATCACAGGCGGCACCGGGAGGCGTGGTCAGCTCTCCCGGCTGGGGGGTCTCCGTGTCCCTCCTTCCCGCATATGGCACACGTGGCGGGAAACGGATCCCCGTGCGGTCGGGGCGCGGGCAGGGGCAGCCCAGGCGGCCGGGGCGGAGGACGACCGCCCCTCCTCACAGCGTGCCCGCCACGAGTCACCTCCTCACGGGGCCCAGGCTGTCTCCTTGCCCTCGTCCTTGGCTACTCGCACTTTGCCGCTGACCAGCATGTCCCAGAAACCGAGGAATCACCGCGGGAGCTACTGGCCCACTTTGCCAAACCACCGAAAACGCTGCTAAAATTAGGCTCGGGAGCCAAAGTGGCGTGACGGGGACCGTGCCCTCCTGCCCGGCCCAGCTCGGGCCCGGCCCTAGAGAAGGGGGAGACTGGGATCCCTGGGCTGAGGAGAAAGGGGAAGAAGGGAGGGAGGCTGGACAGCTCAGTCGTGGGGCTCTGGGAGGAAGCACTTAAGGTACTAGAAGTTGTGCAGGTAACGTCCCCAGAGGGAAAATGTGATGAATGGGGACCTAGTGAGGGGAAGACAGGTGGGGTGTGTGAGGGCATGGCGCGGTGGGCCAGGGGCCCAGGGCCTTTCTGGGGCTGGGGGTGTGGCAGCCAGGGTTTCAAGCACCCAGAGCTGCCACCCAGATTGGGGGGGGGGTCACTCCTGACAGAAAGCCATGGGCACGAGGGAAGGGGCAGGCAGCGAATACAGGTCTGGAGTGGTGCTGGCAGGGGAAGTGAAGGGGCCTGCTCTCCCTGCCTCTGCCTGTCTCTGTCTGTCTCTTCTCTCTCTCCCCTTTCCTCTTCTCTCTCTGTCTCTCTCTCCCTTCTCTCTCTCTCTTCTTTCTCTCTTTCTCTTTCTCCTCTGCCTCCCTCCTCCCCTCTCCCTTCCTCTTCTCACTGTCTTTCTGTCACCATCACAATACTCTCCTTCCCTCCTTCTCTCCCCCTTCCTCTTCTCTCTACATAAATACTCTCTGTCTCTCTCCCCTTCCTCTTCTCTGTCTCTCTTTTTCTCTCTCCCTCCTTCCTCTTCTCTCTCTGTCTCTCTCTCCCTTCTCTCTCCCTTCTTTCTCTCTTTTTCTTTCTCCCCTGCCTCCCTCCCTCTTCTCACTGTCTTTCTGTCTGGCTGGCTGTCTCTCCCTTCTTTCTCTCTCTCTCTCTCCCCTGCCTCCCTCCCCCCCTCTCCTTTCCTCTTCTCACTGTCTTTCTGTCTGTCTGTCTCTCCCCTCCCTCCTTCTCTCCCCCCCCCCTCCTCTCCCTCTCTCTCTCTCTCTCTCTCTCTCTCTCTCTCTCCCTTCCTCTTCTCACTGTCTTTCTGTCTGTCTGTATCTCCCCTCCCTCCTTCTCCCCCCCCCTTCCTTTTCTCGCTCTCTGTCTCTCTCCTCTCCCCCTTTTCCTCCTCCTCACGGAGGCCGTGTGGTCCCGAGCTGAAAACAGGACTGGGCTCGAGAGCACCCCCTTGTCTGGCCCCTTCCCCTCAGCCCCAGAAACAAGGCTGCACGGTTCTGTCCCGCCCCCACCCCAAGAAAGGCCGGGCTCCTGGGTTTCCATGGAAATCCAAAGCAGCCAAGGCCCAGCTGACTTTGGGAGGGGGTGAGGGGAGGACAAAATGTATTGGAAGCATTTTCCCCACAGGAACCCAGGCAACCCCCCCCCGCTCCTCCCCGTCGCTGTTCCCCTCGGGAGCTGGCATCTAGTCACGTGATCCCCGAGCCGATGCTCCAGCTGACCCGGGCCCTGAAGGAATTTGGGGGGAACGGGGTTCCCGGAGACTCGGCTCGCGGCCCCTCCCAAAGCACCCAGAGCAACGAAGCCATACCTGGCTCCCTCCGCCTGCGGCCCTGCCTCCTTCCTCCCAGGGCTAGCTCAGAGCCCCCCACCCCCCCCCAGCCCCGGACAGACACTAGCTCCCCTTCCCCCCGGCCCCGGGCTGAGGGCGGGAGCTGGCACACATCGCCGGGGCGGCATGAATCAAGCGCGCCGGTAGCTAAGAATAGCTAGAACGCAGCTGGTGAGGAGACAGGCTGAGGATGGCAGCCCTGGGGGTGGGGGAAGAGAAAAGGGGAGACGGGGGTAGGGGGTGAGGGGTGGCCGAGGGGACACTGGGCAGGGCCGGGGAAGCTCAGGGACAGAGAAGAAAGGGAACCGAGTGGGGGGAGATGGGGAGACCTGGAGAGAGAGAGGAGGGGAAGGGGAGACGGGAGGCTCCCAGGGGAGGACAGGGAGGGGCTGAGCTGAGACGGGGGGCAGAGGGGGAAGCAGCGGGGAATGGGGGCAGCCGAGAGAAAAAGGAAGGAGGAAGGGCAAAGGGGAGGCTCCCGGAGGTGGACGAGGGAGGCTTTCCAGGAACTGGGAAGGAATGAGACTGGGGGGGGGGAGTCGTAATGAGGGGAAAGATAAGAGAACCCGGTTGTAAGAGGGTGGAAAGGGGGAGACGGCAGAGTCTGGGGAAAGGGGGAGGGAATAAGAGGCTGGGGGAGGGGTGCAAGGAGAGAAGGAAGAGGAAAGGGAAGAGGATCATAGTAGAAGCTGAATGAGGGAGGAAGAGCAGGGTGGGAGTGGGAGGGAGGAAAGCGCTGGGAGAAGGGACTGAGGGCTCAATGGGGCTCGGGGTCAAGGAACGCTGCGGGGGGCAGAGAAGCCCGGGAAGGAGGGGAGAAGGGGGCAGGGAGAAGGAGATGGCAGGAGACGTGGGGATCCATGGGAAAGGCAGGAGAGGGACTGGAAGAAGGAGAAATCAGAAGGAAGAGAGAACGAGGGGAGCACTGGAGGGGAGGGGGGCCGGATGGGGGGAGAGGGGGCCCTCAGGCAAGAGCAGAGAGGGAGAGGAAGGAGGCTCGGGAAGGGGCCTCCCCGGGAAAGGACAAGGAGGCCCAGGCCTCTGCCAGGCAAGGGGAGAGCGCGGGAGGCCAGGGCTTGGGGGGGGGCCTGGGCTGAGGCCGGGGAACCTGGGGCACGATGAGGAGCCAAGGGGAACGGCCGGAGGGAGAACAAAGGGGCCGGCGGACAAAAAGGAGGCTGGGAGAGAGGGGGCCGTGCGGGAATGAGGAGAAAGGACAAGAGCTGGGGGGGCGCCGGGGAGACGCGGAGGGCCGGAGCAGACAAAGACGGCCGGGGTCAGAGAGGACGAGGGGGACAGAGGCGCTGGAAGACACGGTGACTCCGGGGATGAGGCAGGTCCCGGCCACCGGGAGCCCAGGAGGGGTGGCCGGGAAGGGCATGTAAAGCCAGGAGGCTAGGAAGGTGGGAGCCAAGGCAGCAGGCCGTGGTTTGGGAGACAGGCCGCGGGGGCCCTCTCCCTCCCACTCCGGAGCTCAGGATCTGGGACAGGGGCACCGGGACTGGGGCATGACTGATTCAACGTGCCCGCGGCTTGACCGACCCCCTCCCTAAATGGGAGGCAGCGGCTAAAGACGGCCAGGGCACTTTTGTTCCTTCTATCCACTTGCTCCACATGTTCCAAGCCCCTGCCCCCACCCGCCCCAGTCCCTCCTTACCGTGGCGGGGCTCCTGGGTCCCCAGTCCTGGCCATGACCCCTGTCCCCCTCCTCCCACTTCCCACCCCCAGACAGGGCCCCCTCAGGCCTGCCCCAGCACCCCCGGAGAGGGAGGGGGAGGGAGGGCCGGGACCTCACACCCCCCCACTCGGTCCGGGCCAGGACCCTGGGCGTCCACTGGGCTATCCTCCATGCGCCCCCTCGTCATAGCACTCCGGGTGGAGCCGGACTCCTGAGCTCCTCATTCCCTTCCTCAGCGACAGGGCTTGAGGACTCCAGGGTTCATCATCGTATCATCATCATCATCATTATGGCCAAGCCATGGCCTCCGGCTCATTCCATCTTGTAAAATCATCATCATCATCATCATTTCATTTCCATTCACATTTTCCATTTCCCTGTCCCGCCTCTCCCTTGCCCATATGTCTCCATCCCTCTGTCTCTGTCTCTCTCTCCTCTCCAAATTGTGTGTGTGGTAGTCTCTCTCTCTCTCTCCTCCCCTCTCCGTTTCCTCCTCTCCCAGCCGGTGGAGGACCTCGCCCCTCCCACGCCCCCAAACCCGCCCGCCTCCTCTTCGCAAGTGGGACTGAGCCTTTCGTTTCCCTCCCACCTACAGCTAGGCCCCCTCCAGGCCCTTACCTGAGACTCGCCTCCCCTGTCCCCCAGCTCAGCCCCCTTCCTGCGCCTCAGCCCAGCCACGGGGATCTCAGAGCCCTCCACTTCTCACCTCTCCTCCTCCTCCGCCTCGGACCCCACCCCTCACCTCCCGATAGCCCTCCCTCACCCCTCAGCGGTCCAGCTTGGGGGCAGCTTCCCTCACTTAACCATGACTGCCCGTCCTTTCAGACCGGCCTTCCCCACCTGAGGCCAGCCCCCCGGACCGGCGCAGTCTCACTCACACGCGCAGGGCCGCACACCCCATGTTCACACGCTTCCCCAGGTACCCGGGGACTCCTCCCCACACGGACCCAAGCGTGCGTGCCCACAGACACCAGCCGTGGGACCAGCGCGCACTCAGCTGCGCTCTCCCGGCCCGGCGGCCTCCCCCGCGGCTCTCCCGGCCCGGCAGCTCTGCCGCCGGAGGACAGCGCCTCGGTGCCGGCCGCCCAGCCGCTCCCGGCGCCCAGGCAGGCGGGCCAGTCAGCCAGCCTCCATGCTCCAACGCTGAGATTCCTGCTCCGCCCGCGCCTCCCACCCAGGCTCAGGGTCACCGTGAGATCTGCGGAGGGCGTAGGAAGGGACCCGGGGGTCCTCAAGCCGCTGTACAGCGCAGGATCGTGACTTCCTAGGCGGCCCTAGGTGAGCCTCCACCCGGCTTCGGGGCTCTCTGGCCGGGACTCACGGGCTTTCAATGGAGCTCTCTCCGGGAAACGGAGGGGGGGGGCTGTCCCAGAACCAGCACGAGGCCCCTTACTCTGCCTCCCGGCCTTCTCTTTGAGGTCGACTCCCGGCCCCATAACATGACACCCAGGCAGCCTGGGGCGCGACCCCTCCTCACCTCGGCCAGCACCCGGACTCTCTCATGAGCCATCTTCTACTGGAGCCGTCCCTGGTCCTCCCCAGGCGCGGGGCTCTCTCCCCAAAGCAGCTCGTGTGGGGCCGCTCTGGACTGGTAACCAAATTATGCCTCTACACGGACCCGTGCAGCTCGGGCCTCCCGGCGCAGATGGCTGCTCTTCCTTCGGTGGCCTCGATCCCCGGCCTCAAGCGCGGTCACCCAGGACGGACCACTGGGTGCACGCCCAGGGCAGGACCATGGGTCACCCCAGGGCAGGACCACCGGTCTGCTGAGGCCCAGGACCACCCAGTTTACTGGGGCAGGACCGCGTTCACCCCAGGGCAGGATCCTTGGTCACCCCAGGACTGGGTTGCAGTCCACCCCCCAGGGCCAGGATGCCCCAGTTTACCCCAGAACAGGACCCACCCAGGTCACCCCAGGGCGGGACCACCAGGTCACCTCCCAGGACAGGACCACTGATTTAGAGGCGGGACCACTGGTCACACCCCCAGGGCAGGACCACCCAGGTCACCCCCCCAGGGCAGGATCACCCCAGCTGCTGCATCTCAGCCCACTCATAAAGAACCTCTTGTAGCAAACGAGCAGAACAGAGGAACTTGGATCCTCAGGCTGTTCCAGGACAAAATATTAATCTGCTGCCAGCACAGCACAAAACCCTCTCTCCTTAGCTGCCTCTCTTCCTCTCTCTTCCTTCCTTCTTCTTTCCTTTCAAGTCCTCCACTTCCTTTCTTCCTTCCCTCGCCTCCTTTCCCTCCCTCTCTCCTTCCTTCTTCCCTTCCTTTCTTTCCTTTTTCACAAGCTAATCCTAGATGGTTATAAAACTTGAGAACACAGGGTCACAGGGGCAGGCGACCCAAAAAAAGACTGAGGAAGAGATTTCAGGGACGCACAGAGTAGACGGCTGCATTTCTCCCATGAGGATGTAGCAAGAAGGGCCTCCAAGGGTGTCATGGAGGAAACCATTTGTCAGAAAAAGAGCTGGGGACTCAGGGGTGAGGGGCACTATTACAGGAGCCAAGCACAGAAGAAGAACCTCAAAGAAAGGCCCCAGGGAGGAGAGTCAACGTGGAACAAGGAGCCAACATGTCCCCAGAGCACGGCATCCATCATACGACAAACAGTTCTTTCTGGTCCCCGAGAGTCCGAGAGGTATCCACAGCCAGCCCCTTCCCAGGATTCCCGGGGGGCCAACCTCCAGGCTCCCAACATGGGACTAGCTAGTCCTTGTGTCACTCCCAGGTGGGGTCAGTTTGCTAAGGTTGAGTCAAACCCCACTTCTGCCTGGAGACAATGTTGTAACTCACTGGGGATCCCAGTGGCTCCCTCATGGCCCAGCTGCTCGGGTGCGAGGATGGCCAAGTGGGAAGAAGCTCATCACACCCAAAGGTACAGTTCTCGACAGTTCGCCCATCCTCATGACACCTCGTCTCCTCCCATAAACCTTCCATATGAGCTCTACCGAAGGCTCCGGGGGCCTTCCTGGAGACCTCCCATGAAGAACCAGAAAGCTCCTGTCCCCAAACTGTCTAAATAGGAAGGGACGACCTGCCAGTCCCCACCCAAGGTTTCCTCTTGCCTCCAGGAACAAATACAAAATGTTCTGCTTGCCATTCAATGCTCTTTGTGGCTGCTCCCTCCCATATGTGCCCATCCCTGACACTGGCCCCGGTCAGAACTTCCACTCTGCCATGTTCTCTGGTCCCACCGCCGGGATGCTCGCTCTCCTCACCACCTGATGAGCTCCCGAGCTTCCTTTAAGTCCCAGCTGAACTCCCATAGTCTCCAGGGAGCCTTGCCCAGCCCCATTCCGCCCCCCCCCCCCATCCCAGCACCTTCCCTTTGTTCATTATTTCCTATTTAATCTGTTTCGAGCTCCTTGGGATATATCTGCTCATTTTCTGGGTCACCACAGTGTGAGCTTTTGGAGGACAGGGACGTCCCTTCGAGTCCCCGGCTCTTAGCACAGCGCCTGGCGCATAGTGTGTGCTTAACGCCTGTTTGTCCCTCCCCTCTCCCTGGACCACAGACCCCCGCAGCCCCCCCCCCCCCCCACCTATGCTGTTTGCCCGTCCGCACTGGGCGATCCACCCGGCCTGGCGGGCCTTCCATTGTGAGGAGGGCCAATGGCAGCACGGGAGATGGCTTGACTCCACCATGATCTGGGTTTAAGTGGGGCAAGCCGCACGGTCCTCAGCTCGGAGTCCTGCTAGGGCAGGGCAAGGGTCAGCCTGACTGGCCGCGGGCACCTTTGACGTCTGCCCCGGCTCTCGCCCTCCACATGGCGACTTCGGCCACCTCAGGGCCACTGAAACAAATCGGGCACAGCCCAGTCAGCTGGGGGAAGTCTTCAGGTGCTGGGGGTGGGGGGGGGCGCCTCTCCCAGGCCCTCTCCATCCTGGCTCACCTGCTGAGATGGTTTTGCCAGGGTGTGGCTACCATTGACCCAAACATGTAAGGTACAGAAAGTCCAGAGAGCCATCGAGCACATACCCCCCGCCCCGCTCATGCTCTCTCTCTCTCTCTCTCTCTCTCTCTCTCTCTCTGTATATATATATATCTCCCAGTCAATCAAGCAATCAATAAACATTTATTAGGCACCTACTATGTGCCAGGCACTGTGCTAAACCCTGGGGATGCAAAAAGAAGCAACAGGCAGCCCCTGCTCTCAAGGCTCTTACAATCTCATGGAAGAGACAAATCTGTGTAAGTTAGCTCTCCAAGGGATAAACAGGAAATAATTAATGGGGGCAGTGGGGATAAGAAGGTTTGGGGAAGGCTTCCTGTAGGAGGTAGGATTACAGTTGGGACCCAAAGGAAGTCAGGGAAGTCAATAGCCAGAACAAGGAGGGAGAGGACTCGGGACATGAGGAACAGAGACTGACCAGAGCAGAGGAGAGCCTTGTTCATGGAACAGCCAACAGGGCAGGGCCACGGGGCAACGAAAACGTGATAGTAAGGTGCAAGAAGACAGGAAAGTATGAAGGAGGGCAGCCTCTGTCTCTCTCTCCCTCCATCTGTCTCTGTCTCTCTCCCTCCATCTCAGTCTCTCTCTGTCTCTGTCTCTCTCCCTCCATCTGTCTCTGTCTCCCTCTCTTTATCTCTTCCTCCATCTCTGTCTCTGTCTCTTTCTCCATCTCTGTCTCTCTCCCTGTCTCTGTCTCTTCCTCCATCTCTGTCTCTCTCCTTGTCTCTGTCTCTCTCCCTGCCTCCATCTCTGTCTCTCTCCCTGTCTCTGTCTCTTCCTCCATCTCTGTCTCTCTCCTTGTCTCTGTCTCTCTCCCTGCCTCCATCTCTGTCTCTCTCCCTGCCTCCGTCTCTGTCTCTCTCCCTGCCTCCATCTCTGTCTCTCTCCCTGCCTCCGTCTCTGTCTCTCTCCCTGCCTCCATCTCTGTCTCTGTCTCCCAGTCCCCATCTCTCACACACAGTGGGAGGATTTGGGATCTAGAACCATTGAGGCATTGAGCACCAGGGATGCAGGTGTCCGGCCCTTGCCCCTCCCTTAGGGACCCAGGCATCCAGGGCTCCCCTTGCCCCCGGCCCTCCCCCTGGAGCCGAGCTCCCGCATCCCAAGCCTTTGCTCCAGCATGGCCTCGAACTTCAACGTGTCCCCGCTTATTTAATGAGCCTTTCTGGGTCGGGATGTTAATACTCTTTGTAAACCAGTGAACTGGGTGGTCTGGCTGTGGTCTGGCAGAATGGCCAAGCAGGCTGAGCATGGGGTCGGCCGGATAAGCACAAGGCCTCAGCTGTGTAATAACAGCTATTTGGCCACAAATGCGCCCAAATGACCCGGCCCTTCCGGCTCCTCTGGGAACGGGACTCAAAAATGGCAGGAGGAAAGGGACCGGCAGCCACAGCCCTGGGGCCAGACGGCTGGGGAGGGGCTTGGGGACCGGGGAGGCAGGGCCCAGAGAGCCTCCAAGGCCGAGGGGAGGGGCTGCATCCTGGCTCGCTGCCTTGCTCCGGGGCTCTCCCCTGGGTCCTAGACCCTCGAGTCCGTGGATATTGGGGGGGGGGCTGCAACTGGAGGCCCGGGATATCTGAGTCCTAAGGAGTCCCTTTAAATACATCCATTCCTCCAGCCCAGCCTGAACTTGTGCAGGAACTCATGGAAAGAATGGGGCGGAGAACTCTTGGAAAAAAAAAGGGGGGGGGGAGAGGAACCCGGGCGGGGAGCTGAGCTCAGGAACGTTTGAGGTTTCCGGCCACAGAGGCAGGACCTCCTGGGAGCTAGCAGCCTGTGAGGGAAAGCTGGGAGAAAGAAAAGAGGGAAAGAGAAAAGGAGAGAGGGAAGAAAAGAAGGAAGGAAGGAAGGAAGGGAAGAGAAAGAAAAAAGAAGGGAGGGAAGAAGAGAAGGAAGAAGGAAAGAAAGAAAGAAAAAGGAAGAAAGAAAAGAAAAGAAAAAGGAAGGAGGAAGGGAGGAGGGAGGGAGGGAGGGAGGGAGGGATAGCAAAGCATTAAGAGATAGAGGCAGAGTAAGAGAGTCCCTCTCAGAGGCCGGGGCCATGCAGTGGGCCTGGGTCCTGGGCTTCTTTTTGGCCCTGGGGTCCCTTGGTGCCAGGAGAGACCAGAAGGGCCTGAGGAGGAAGGGGAAGGGAGGCTGGCCAGATGCCCAGGCCGACCAACAAGACAGGGAGGCTCTTCTGCTTAAGGTAAGTGGGAGAAAAGGGAGGGGGGAGGGGGAAGGGGAGGGGACGCGGCTAGGGGAGGGGATGCCATGGAGAGAGAAGGACCGGGTAGAAGGGGGCAGCTGGGCCTGCCGAAAAGGGAATCGGGAAAGCCCGGGCTTCCAACTGGCTGGGCCGGGCCCTGCTGCCTTTGGACTCAGTTTCCCCAAGTGTAAATCTGTGAATACGGTGTCTGTTACTACAAGGGGCAGGAGGGGTATAGGGAGGAATAAAAGAGAATTCAGGGACGAATGAGGGGCTCGGAGAAAGGGGCCAGGGGCTGGGGGGGTCACTGAGGGCTGATGGGGGATGGCTGGTGAGGGAAGGCTGGTGGGGGAGGGCTGGTGGACCTCCTTCCTACCCCTCCCTTCCTGATGCAGGGCTGGCTAAAGCCCTGTCCCCCTCGGCACCCAGCACTTACAGGAGGCTCTGGAGCTGTCCCCTTTACAAGAGCCAAAAAGCCCCCCTGGAGCTTCTGAGGGGGAGGAGGCCCAGGGAGCCGAAGAGGAGGAGGAACCCACGGGGACTCCCCCCACAAGCCTCCCGCCGTCCCCAACGCCCGAGGACGCCATTTCCTATGTTTGTGAGTGACATGGACCTCCCCTCCCTCGCTGGCCAAGGAGGGGGGGGAGGGGAGGAGGGCCTGGAATGTGTCCAACCTGGCCCAGGCCCCTCCCCATCCCCAGACCACCCTAGAAGCCAAATTCAGTCTCCGTCCCCCCCAGGGCCCCTGCCCTCCCCTCCTGACCAGTGCTCCCCACCTGCCCTTCCCCCCAGTGCTCCCTGCCCTCCCTTCCTGACCAGTGCTCCCCACCTGCCCTTCCCCTCAACAGTGCTCCCTGCCCTTCCCTCCCTGACGAGTGCTCCCCACCCTCCCTCCCCTCCCTGACTAGTGCCCCCTCCCTCCCCCTCCCCGACCAGGGCCCCAGCCCAGCTCCCCCTGGGCCCCCCACTCACGGGGCCCCCTTTCCCTTGCTCCCTTCCCAGTGAGCCGCCTGTCGGGGCTGGACTCGGGGCTGCACCAGCTGCACGTCCGGCTGCACGCTCTGGACGCCCGGGTCTCGGAGCTGTCCCGGGGCCTGCAGCTCCTGAGGAAGGAGGCCCGAG
The DNA here is from genome assembly GCF_902635505.1 of Sarcophilus harrisii. Classification (NCBI taxonomy): domain Eukaryota; kingdom Metazoa; phylum Chordata; class Mammalia; order Dasyuromorphia; family Dasyuridae; genus Sarcophilus; species Sarcophilus harrisii. The sequence continues at coordinate 609,190,371 of NC_045428.1, forward strand.
AGACCCGGGAGGCCGTGGAGGCCGTGGAGGAGGCCCAGAAGCAGGGCCAGCGGGAGCGCGGGCGGCTGGAGGGTGAGTGGGCAGCGGGGTAGCCTGGGGGGAGGCGGGGAGCGAGCCTGGGGGGGCGGGGAGTGAGGGGGGAGGGGGGAGTGAGGAGGGAGGCGGGGAGGGAGCCTGGGGGGAGAAGAGGGGACCCCCGGCGGGCCGAGCCTGGGCCCACCCTGCCCCCCTCCCGCAGGCTGCCTGAAAGGCCTCCGCCTGGGCCACAAGTGCTTCCTGCTGCTGCGGGACTTCCAGGCCCAGAGCGCGGCCCAGGCCCAGTGCGCGGCGCGCGGGGGCAGCCTGGCCATGCCGGCGGACCGGGCGCAGATGGAGGGCCTGGCGCGCTACCTGAAGGCCGCCCTGGCTCCCTACAACTGGCCCGTGTGGCTGGGAGTGCACGACCGCAGGGCCGAGGCCTCCCTCTTTGAGAGCAGCCAGGCGGATCTCCTTCATGCATGGCACGGACTGACCCCAAGATGACCGCCCTCGAGACCCAGGGCACCGAGGCTGGGCCCTGACCAGCCTTGGTATGAGCAGGAGCACAAGTGGCCAGGCCTCGAACTGACTGACTCCCTGGTGGGACCCGACTCTGAGAGGCCTTCTACTACGCCTGTGAATTCCCCCAGTAGCGCCCAGGAGGCCCTCGGGGGCTCTTCCGCCCGCGGCCCAGGACAGGGGCGTGGCCGAGGCAGCGGGAGAAAGGGCCCCGACTCCCCCCCCGCGTCCCCCCCCCAGAGAAATAAAGTCTGGAAGGAATGTGAGTCCAGTCTGGCCAAGCCCCAAGGAGGCAGCAGGCACACATGAGAGCCCGCCCCAAGGGGCCCCTCCTGTCACGGTCCCTCACTCACTGACCAGGCCCAGACTGACCGGAAGGGCCGCCATCCCCCTCCCCATGCTGAGCGCGGCCCCCCCGACCCCCCCGACCCCCCCGACCCCCGCCTGCCCCTCTGCTCCTGGCCGGGGGCTTCTGCCTCTCCTTGTCTCCCCGCCACCCCCAGCACCTCCAGCAGATGGCGCTCCCACCCTTCCCTGGGGGATCAGCTCTCTGACCCAGAACATTCTAGAGCAGACATTTTTAGACGTTGGCTCCTCTGGGAAAACCTGGGGACCCCTGCCCTAAATCAGCTTTCCACCGGCCGGCACGTGCGGTTACAGCAGAAACCAGTTATCCTGGAGCAGGGCTCTCAGAACCTGATGGAAGAAGCAAGCGGTGCAGGGGAGAGCTCTTTTCTCTCTGTCTCTGTTTCTCTCCATCTCTGTCCCTGTCTCTCTGTTTCTCTCTGTCTCTGTATCTCTGTCTCTGTCTCTGTCTCTCTCTCTGTTTCTCTCTGTCTCTGTCTCTGTATCTCTGTCTGCCTCTCTGTCTTTGTCTCTCTCTCTGTATCTCTGTCTCTCTCTGTCTTTGTCTCTGTCTCTCTCTGTCTCTCTGTAATCTCTGTCTCTCTCTGTCTTTGTCTCTGTTTCTGCCTCCGGACCAATGTGCCTCCGTTTACTGTGGGGAAGGCTCCCCCAGCCTCCGGGTTGTTGGCCCTGTGGGGAGGGGCTCCGGGGCTTTGTTCCCCAGCCCACGCAGGATGCGCGCTCTGTGCCCATCCCCCCCTCGGAAGTGCCCTGAGCCTCTGCTGACCGTGAGGACCTCGTCCAGGGCCCAGAGTCTTGAGCTGCGGGGGGCGCACTTCTCCCCCTCACACAGCGGCCCCTCCCCCGCCGGCCTCCCCCGGAGCTCATTGCGGTCCCGCAGGCTCCTCTGCTTTGGCCGGGCCTCCCAAAGGCTTCTTCAGCAGAAGCCCCTCCCATTGCTCCTCATTCAGCCTAGGTCCGTGATCACAAGCTAGCCGGAAAGGCGGACCTGGCCCCAGTTATAAAGTTCTGCCTGAGGCTCTGAGGCCCGAGGCGAGCTGGGAGGACCAGTGGCCGCCGGGCCCGACAGTGTCCCCAGAGCCGGGAGAGCTGAGGCAGCTTTGGGAAAGATGGGGGGCAGGGGCACGGCCGCAGCACCACCACGTCCAGCCTCTGGAGGCTTCTGAGGTCGTGGCCGGAGGGGGGGGCCTCCGGGGGGCCCTGGGGGCCGAGCCTGCGGGGGCCGCGTCTCCCTCTTTCTAAGCCGGCCCGCGGGGCACCATCCAACCCCAGCTTGGGGAGTTGCCGGCCCCACGCCACCCCCCCCCAGGAGGCGCCGCTGTCCCAGGGGCACAAGAGAGCCCTGAGCGCCCCAAGAAGGGGCTGCTGAGAGGCTAGGTGGGAGCAGGCTTGGTTATCAGCTTCCCCCAGCAGCCGTGACCCGCACCCAAGGAGGGGGGTTGCAGAGGAGGGACCTGGCTGCAGAGGAGGGATGGGGCTGCGGAGGAGGGAGGGGGCTGCGGAGGAGGGAGGGGGCTGTGGGAGGAGGGAGGGGGCTGCGGAGGAGGGAGGGGGCTGTGGGAGGGAGGGCTGAGGAGGAGGGAGGGCTGCGGAGGAGGAGGGGCTGCGGAGGAGGGGAGGGGGGCTGCAGAGGAGGAGGGATGGGGCTGCGGGAGGAGGGATGGGGCTGCGGAGGAGGGATGGGGCTGCAGGAGGAGGGATGGGGCTGCGGAGGAGGGATGGGGCTGCGGGAGGAGGGATGGGGAGGGCTGCGGAGGAGGGATGGGGCTGCGGGAGGAGCGATCGCCTGCATCCAGAGGGTCTGAGTTTGAGCGGAGCCAGCCACAAGTTAGGGCCCGGAGCGACCTGGACCTTTCTGGTTCATCCAATCGGAGCCGCGCGTCCATCTGCCTGGTTCTGGGTCTCACTTCCACCATCCCCCCAACGACTAGGATTCTGGGTCTCCAGGGCCCTCCCGCGGCGCTGGCGCTGGAGTTGGCGCAGGCCTCCTTGTGGCCCCGGCACCCGGGTCTCGGGCCCTCGGGTTCTGCAAAGGGTGGGGCTGGGCCGGGCCTCCTGCTCCGAGTAAGCTGCCGTTTGTGGGGCTGTGCAGGCTCCACCCCCCCACCCCCCCTTGGCATGGGCAGGCTGGCACGGGGCAGCCTCTGACCGGATGGTCGCTGATGAAAACCTCCTCATTCGGAGAGTCTGTGACCCTGGAGCCTGGGAAGTGAGTAAAGGATGGGCCATCCCCTGCCCTCTCCAGGGGCTCCCCGAAGCTGCTGAGGGGGCTTCCGGCGGGTCGTCCCCGGGCAGAAAGGGTGGGCGTCAGCCGGACGTGAGCAGGGCTGCCCGGCCCGGGCACAGGCTGGGCTGTGGATGAGCAAAGAGCTACCTGCCCTGCACAGGGGCGCACCCCCAAGCACACTCACACGCGTGCACACTGCACGGCTCGCACATCTGCACACTCACACAGGCACAGCGCATCGTGTATTTACATGTACTTACACACAGATGCGCACACATTCATTATTTTACACACACAAGCACACAATGCACTCACACGTGTAGTGCATATTGCCATGCACCCTCCTACACAAATGCACACATGTACCGGGCACACATGCACAATGCATTTGTATTGACGTGCACTTACACACTTACATCATGTTGCACACAAGCACACATACACACAAATGCGTACTCAAGTACCGTGCACACATGCGAGTGAGGGCTGTGCACATGTGCACATGATGTGGGTTGGGTGCGATGCATGTATCGCACTATATGTGCACGCTCTGTGAAACTTATGCACATTACACGCATGTGGTGTGAGGTTGCACATACGTGCACATACACATAGGTTGTGAGTATGCAATAGATGTCTCATGTACAGCCCTAGCATTGCACTATATGGACAAAGGGTACATGTGTGTGCAATGCACATTGCACTGCACATACATTTCGTGGCATAGTTGCAACGTGTACACGTGCACACGTGTAGGTGATTATGCACAGATGCACACATGCATGTGCACAGGATCGTTCTAGGTATGGTTGCAGTGTGCACTGTGTGGGTGAGGTGTGTGCAAGTGTGCGCATACGCATGGGGTGTGAGTTGCAATATATGTTTGTGTGCACATACAATGTGCTCATGGTATGATTGTAATGTGTACACATATGCCCACATGCGGGCGAGATGTGCACATGTGTGTGCCCACAGGAGTTGTACGTGCACGTGTGAGTGTGTGTGCACATGCATGTGAGCTGTGAGTGTACAATGCATGCATTGCATGTGCCACATGCACTTGTGCCATATGCGGGCGAGGTGTGCACCCGCGTGTGCCCACAGGAGTTGTACGTGCCCGTGTGTGAGTGTGTGTGCACACACTCAGTGCCGACCCCACGTGGCGCTCTGCTGTCTGACTAGGGGCCGTGCACGTGGCTGGCTGTGCCGGGCTGTGCATGCTGGGATGAGTCAGCCTGTCGGGGACTGCATGTGAGGGGGTGCGGAGAGCCGAGTCTTCCTTGTCCCATTCAGAGCCCCTTGGGCGGAGCCCCCGGGGGCCCCTGCAAAGGGCTCGGGCTGCGGGAGGAGGGCCCCTCTGCCAGTTCCTCCCTCCCTGGGCTGACTTTTCTGACTTCTGGGGGGTCAGGCTGGATGTGTCCATCTATGCCTCCTTAACCCTGCCCCCACACCCCACCTCCCACGGGAGGGGGGGCAGCCTGGCTCCCTAGATGCTGAGTCTGAGAAAGACAGCCCCGCTTTAATAGTCCAGGGAGGGAAGTGAGCAGCAGTTGGAGAACCTGGGGATGGGGAGTGGGAATGGAGGAGGAAAGGCTGGGTTAGATAGCTACTGATTAAAAAAGGAGCCGTGGGGTCCCAGTGGGCCTCTGGACAAGGAAGGTGTTGGCTCCAAAGGCCAAGGAGGTGCTGCCCTTTCCAGAAAGGGGACCTCGGGCCCCCCCTTGGCTCAGACTCCACTATCATTTTAGGAAACAACAGGAGAAATGGAGGCTTCGCTTTGGGCTTTCTCCTCGTTTGGTGTTGGGTGTACAGTGGGAACCAATGAAGTCCTTATTGAGGTGAATCAGGAGCTGGGGGAGCCCGGCAGGCTCAGGGCCCCGGCAGGAGGAGCCCAGCAGGGGGACTGTGACAGGAGGAGCCCAGCAGGGGGGCTGTGACAGGAGGAGCCCGGCAGGCTCATGGCCCCGGCAGGAGGAACCAGCAGGCTGGGGGCCGCAGGCCCTGCGGGAGATCTGGCAGCTGGGGCAGCTTTCTAAGGCCCCAAGGGCCGCCCTGGGATTTCACCCGCTCCCCTTATTCCCAGAGGCCCATTAAGCCAGCAAAGCCCCAGCTCCCCCAAGGATTCCCAGGCACATATGGCGCCTCAGGAGCTGCTGTGAGCTTCCAGAAGGCGGGTGCACGTGGGCCTCAGTCACCGCTGAGGCTGGAGAGCACTATTGTGCTTATCATCCCGGTTTTACAGAGCAGGAAACTGAGGCAGACAGGCGAAGTGAGGAGAGCAGGATTGGAACTCGGTCCCTCGGTGCCGCTCCCCCTCCGAGGAGTGGGGAGCGGAGCCTCTCAGATGGCTCCCGGCCCCCATTTCTCCGCTGAGCAGGGGCCGGGCAGTGCTGACGTGTTTCTGGGGGCCCCGCTTTCTTTTCCCAGGGAGCGCAGAGCCCCCTTTCCCTTGTTCTGGGCGCAGGGGAAGCCCGGGACTTCCCACAAACGCCGGGTTGTGTCCCGCATAACAGGCTCCGGGGCTTCTGCGGCCGCTCGGACCTGGCAGTCGGAGCCGCGACGGGGGAGAGAGGAGAAAGGAAGGAAGGTGCCTTCCGGAGGACCACGGGGTCGGTAGAGGGGGAGAGCGAGCTCTAGTGGGGGGGGGGGGGCATTGATTCCAGGTGTGGGGGCCGCCTGGCGCAGGCTTCCCTGGCTCCGGGCCGCCCGAAGCCTCCCTTCCGGCCTCTGCCCAGCGCCCCCGGGGCCCCCCATTCGGGAGCTCGGCAGGGCGGGGGCTCCCTCTGCCCTCCGACGGCCCCGGGCTGAGGCCGTCTCTGGCGCACAGTGGGCATCTCAAAGTGCTTGGGGACTTATCCGGGGATCAGCGGAGGCCCAGAAGGCAGCGCGGGGCCGGTCCCTCCCAGCCCGGCCAGAGGGTGAGAAGAAGGGGCGGGGCCAGAGCACCGACAGGGAAGGAGGCGTGATGGGCAGTCGCGCCGGCGAATCCGAGAGGAGACCGATCCTGACCGTGTCCTAGCGGCGAGGGAGGGCTGCCGCGGGGCTGGGCCAGAAGCTTCTGGAGGGCCGTGGGGCGATGCACAGGCGCGGCTCCCCTCCCCGCCCACGCTGGAGACCCGTGGAGGTGATGTGAGCAGCTCCCTCGCACCCCCCGGAGGCCGTGGGGGACGCTGAGGTCTGGCCTCCCCAGCCCGCTTCTGGAGAGGCGTGGGGGGATGCTGGGCGGCTCCCCTCCCACGCCCCCGGAGGAGCCGTGGGGGATGCTGAATCGGCTCCCCCCCCCGGCCCGCTTCTGAAGAGCTGTGGGGGAATGCTGGCTTAGCTCCCCTCCCCCAGCCCCGCTGAAGAGCCGTGGGGGGAATGCTGACGCAGCTCCCCCTCCCCGCCCCGGAGAGCCCGTGGGGAGGGATGCTGAAACGCGCTGACAACCCCCAGGCCCTTGCCTTCTGGGCTGATTGCTCAGGCTCCAGGCCACGCCCAGAACACAGGCCGAAGCGAGCAGGAGGACGGAGAGGGAGAGAGAGGCGGAGCCGGCGCCCCTTCCTGACGCCCCGCACGCCGTCCACACCGGCGGCCCCGGAGACGCAGGGACTGGTTCGGGCCTGTTGGGGGCGGAGGCTGCGCCCCAGGCGGTGGGCAAGGCCGGGGGAGTGCCCCAGCTGGGCGACCCCACGTCCCGAGCGGATCCTCCTGAGAACCACAGCCTGGCGCCCGAGCGGAAATGCGGTGGATGCGGGCGGGAGCCGCAGAGGGCGCTAGCGGGAGAGCGGTCCGGGGGCCGGCGCGCTGCCACGTGGCCCTACCTCTGCCCACTCCCGCCGCCGTCCCGGTCACGTGGGATCCACGGAGCGGCCGGCGGCGAGCATCGCGCACGCGCAGAGCGGGCCGCCGCCGCCCCAGCTACGGAGCGTGCAGTACCAGCGCCGGGGCTCCCTTCCCCCCAGGCTCGTGCGCTTGCGCATGGCACAGTCTTCTTGCTGGCGATTGACAGACGGGCGAGGGGCGGAGCCTTGGGCACCGCACATCCAATGGGAACCAGGCCCACCGAGAGGAGGCTCGGAGCCGAGGTGGACCACCAGACACCTGTAGGATGCCAGGGGATGGCGTGAGGAGGTCCTGGGGAGAGGCCCGGAGACCCTGCAGCACAGAGACTCTGCGGACCCCAGAGGGAGACCAGAGATATCCCCGGGCAGGGGCTAGCCTCCTTGCCCCCCCCGCTAGGGACTTCTGCCCATTGTAGCCAGAGTTTTGTAGATGCCTCCGTCCTGAGAAAGCTTGGAACAAGCACCAGTGCCCGGGCGGGGACCAGCCGGGTTCCGGATAAGGGGGACGCCCCTCCATGGGGGGAAGGGAGGCCGCGCGCTCCTTCCCTTGCCTTTTCAGCTCATTGTTGGCACCATGGCCAGTGCCCGGGCGGGGACCAGCCGGGTTCCGGATAAGGGGACGCCCGCTTCATGGGGGGGAAGGGAGGCCGCGTGCCTTCCCTTGCCTTTTCAGCGTGATGTTTTCACCAACGTGGCTGGCCAGTGACTGCACCGGCCGTCAGGTATTCACTTGTAAAGGCTGCAGGTCCGGGGGAGAGGGAGACTTGTGGGCAGGGGACTGCACTCGGCACAGCCTCAGGCCGGGAGGCCACCAAGTATGGACGGACTCTCGGCTGCGGGGCTACTTGTGAGCTAACAGTTAGCCAACAAGAAGCCGGGATCTCCCCCAGGAGCCACTGGTCACAGCACATAGGAAAGCGCCTTGGACAGCTCTTGCCGCAGGGGATTCCACATTGTTCAGGACACTGACCCGCGCTGCCAGAGCTAGCTCAGATCTGGGGCTCAAGTGAGATTCTGGGAGAGGGAGAAACACTCAGGCCGACTCCCCAGGCGCAAGGTCTCTGATTAGCTGTGCTGACGTTGTGCCGGGCGCTAGCCAGGGGAGCAGCGCTGTGCCAGGAGGCCCAGTCGCCGCCATTTGAACCGTCTTAGGAAGATTCCCAAGACCAGCGGGCAGGATCAGGTCCCAGACACCGACTCCGCTGGGCTGGCCCCGTCGCTCCAAGGCCAGATGTACGCTTGCCGAAAAGACTGTTTTATGGAGCTCTCACCCAGGGCAGGCGCCTGCCAGGGGGTCGGAAAAAGCGAATCAAGGACACTCTCTCCCAAGAACTTTAGAACTGATTGCGCGACATGGGAGATCCTGGCCCAGGGCTGCCCAACATGGCGCGGCCTCCTCACAGAAGGGGCTGGGCTCTAAAGCAGAACGGAATTAGCTCTGAAGAAACTGGAGCAAAGCCAAGTGAGGAGAGCACCTCAAATGTTTCCAGGGACCATTTGTGTGCGAGCTTGTGTTGGTCAGATCAGCCCAAGGCACACTCGTTAACTGGGCTCTAACTCAGTGAGAACAAAGGACAAACCGCCAGAGCCTTCAAGGGGACCTCTCAGTCATTAAAATGAAGGCTCCTTGAGGGCAGGAACTTTTCCTTTCCTCTTAGAATCCGCCCGATTAGTCCCAATTCTTTTACAGCTCTCAGTTTTACCTTGGGCAGAAAATCCTGCTTCCCACCAAGAAGCTGCTGCAAAGGGCAGCTGCGTCTGCATTAGTGCCTGAAAAACCTGCAGACTCCCTTGGTCCTCGCCCAAGTGGAAGACTGAGGTTCGGGTGCTTCTTCCTCACACACGAGGCGTTGTTCATTGCTCTAGTTCCCCAAACCCAACGGATCTTCCTTGTGGCAAACAGGCTCCTCACTCATGCAAATTGAGAGCCGTCAAAGGGGTCACATCATTAACAGACTGGGCTTGAAGGTCATGAATTGCTGAAATGGGGAAATATGAAAAAGTTTCTAGCGAGTAACCATAGCTCCTTTCCACGAGTGCAGCCTGCTGTGGTTTGAGGGCCAGCGTGATGTAGGGGATGTAGACACCAAATGGTGGCCTGAGATTGGAGCTGGAGCTGGCGGCTAAATTCTGGAAGGGACTCGGCACCCCAAGAGTTAGCTGTAAGGAGGAGAAGTGGGGTGGGGAAGCAGAGGGGAGTTAGGGAAGGTACCATGTGGAATAGGAGAAGGGAAAGGAAAAGACACCATGAGGCAGGGGGCTATGGGGGACTGACCCACAGTGGGGCAGCAGCCATAGAATGAATGGCCCATAAGGAGGTTTTACAGGGAAAATTGAAGCTCAGGAAGCTGACTGGGATTTCAGGCAGGGCATGGCAAGGGGAGGCCGCTCGAGACCTCTACGGGACCAAGGAGCTAAACTGATCTCCATCAGAGCCTTCTCCCTGCTTGCCTCAAGGATCAATTCCTTAGTTTCTCTTGGTCCAAAACACCTTCCGGACCTCAGTCACAGCCAATGTATCTTTCTGGATCAGAATAAGAATGTGAAGAAAATACAGACTAAATACGCCAGTTTTAGGAGAAAATTTTTATGATTAAATGAATTTGCCTTCACTTTATTATCACTAAGATTCCTTCAGCTCAAACATGCTTCAAAGTATTTTGGCAAAAGAAAGTAATTTTGGGGGTGTCCTTCCATATGTAATATAGAAGATGTTCTGTCCCCCATATTGTCCCACACCTTCCATTTAAAGGACTGTCTTAAAAAGTCGATTACTCTTGCAACAATAGGAAAAAATGGCCCGCAGCTGCTCTTCCCTCGGTTCTTTAGACCAGTTACCGCCCGTAATGGGTCCCAGGAGCTCCAGGGGCCACCATTTTACCTAGTGCTTGTTGAGCTTGTCAGCGGATTGATGCCATCCCTGCCAGGGCAGAGCTCGAGGCTGGGGGACGGCTGGAGCGCAGGAGCTTTGAGCACAGCAGCTGCAGATGATCCTGTGTCGGAGCTAAGTCCTGCACCGCTCCGGAGTCCCTGAGGGAAAAGGGCCTGCAGTTTGCCTAAGGCGGGCAGACTCGCCCAGGTCGGAAGAAACCGGGCAGGACAAGCGCCTTTCTGTACTGATCACTTTGGCGGGGCCCCTGAGCGGCCCCTGCAAGTCCCGCCTTGGTGAGATGGGGGCATTGAGCCTTGAAACAAAAGCCACGTGCAGATTATATGGCAGACAGAGCTCCGGGCTCGGACTCGAGCTGTGACTCCATACCTTGCCTCACACACAGCTGGTTGTAGGAGCTCGCACGTGTCCTTCCCTGGGGACGGGCTTTCTCAGCGAGGAGAACAGGGGCCCGGGCTCTGCCCTCCGAGTCCTTCCCAGCGCCAAATCTCCGCCCTGACCTTTCCATTTGTACTTTGCATTGGGGTGCAGCCGCCATGGGGATTGTTATTTCCTCTTTGTTCTGCCCCTTCAGGGCTTCCACGTTCTGAGTTCTTCCTATTTTTTACTTCTTCTTTTCCAGTGGAACCATGACCTTATCTAATTGCATGTTCCCACCTATGGTCACTCAATCAAACAGCGACCGTCACAGACGGTTCTGCGCCAGGCGCTGGGGCGTCAGGACAAGGAATGAAAGGATCCCATCACCGAGAAGTTTGTCGCCTGGTGGGGAGAGACAAAGTATAACTACAAAAATCGCCCCTGGTTATGGGGCCAGGGCCCCAGCGGTTGCGTGGGGGGACTCGAAGGGAGAAGAGCATTCTGGGAGACTGCGGGGAGAAAGGGGCAGGCCTGGGGGCAGCCAGAGCAGAGGCTCTGCATGGATGGCACGAGGGGGCAGAGTGTGGGAGAGAAACTGGGGTCTGGTGGGCCTGCTGTACCCGCCAGCACCTCGAGAGCTAAGGCTGTGACTGATCCTGGGTGCGCCAGGGTGCCCGCTGCTGGTCCGGGTGGAGGAGGGGAGCTGGAGGCAGACCTGCAGGGTAGGAAAAGCCCCTGGGCAGCCGCGGGGAGGGTGGGTAGGGGAGACCCAGAGGAAGCCAGGAGGGAGAGATGCAGAGAGAGCATGGCAAGCAGGGGGACCGGCCAGCGGAGGAAATGCTGGGGAAGGGAGCGGGAGAGGGCTGGAGCAGCCAGGAGCTCAGTGTGTGTATGTGAGTGTGTGAATATGTGTGAGTGAGTGTGAGTGTGCAAAAGTGAGTGTGTGTGTGTGGGGGGGTGAAAGTGTATGTGTGAATATGTGAGTGTGTATGTGTGTGAATATGTGAGTGTGAGTGTGTGTGCCCGAGAGCCGATTTTCTACGGGACCCTGAATAAGAGGAGCCACTGGAGTTCCCTGATAGGCCGCGCTGAGATTTAGGGCGATGGCTGTGATGGCCGGATGGACGCTGTCCTGGGACAGGGCGAGGTCTGAGGCAGGAAGGTCCCCGGCAGCTCCTGCGGGTGTGAGGGAACAAGTGCCTGGTCTGGGCTGTGAGAAGAGAAATCACGGTCTTGGCGCAGAGCGGCCTGGAATCCAGGAGGGCTCCTGGGTGGGAGCGGGAGGCGGCCCTTCCAGGAACAGGCCCGGTGGGAGTGGGGAGAGGGCTCAGGGGAAGATCACGAGTTCTCTTTTGGACATATGGAGGCGAGGGGGGCTCCTGGACGTCCAGTTCACGGTGTGTGAAAGATGCCTGGAGAGGTGACATCAGAGGTCAGCAGATCTGGGAGTCACATGCACAGAAATCATAATTAAATTCTTGGGAGGCCAGTGAGGTCCCCAACTGCAGCAGTAGAGAGGGGGGGAGGGCCCAGGAGAGCCCTGAGGGAAACCTAGATCAGAGGGTGGCATCTGCCAGAGACACCAACGAGCCTGAAGGCCGAGAAAAGGCCACTGGATCGGGTCACAAGTCGTTGGTCACTTTGGAGAAGGGAGGGGGGTATTATGATGAGATCGGGTGCCAGAGCTCAAAGGGTTAAGTAAATCGAGAGGCAGGGGAGGCCCACTCGGAGAAAGATGAGAGACTGAAGGCCAGCAGGGCGGGACGGGTCCAGGGAAGGGGTGGGAGCCTGGGAATCCTCGGCTGGATTCCCCCATGTCCCTCCCGGCTTCCAGCTTCGAGGGGAAGCTCCTGGAGGGCGAGGAAAATGCTTCGTTGTCTTTCTTGGCACAGAGTAGGTGCTTTCTGATATTTCCGGGTTTGTGCCCGCTGGTAAGTTATTAGCCTGGACTTGTCTTCTCTGAGCGACCTGGTCACTCTTTCCATAAATCTGTCCCTGGGAGGTCTGCCATCTTTTCTACCTGCCTCCTGACGGAACGGGGAGGCCGGAGGGTCACCCTTGGCTCTCCCACCATGACACAGCGATCCTCCATTTCCATCAGAGACCACCTTGCTCCGGTTCCTTCCTGTTCTTCACGGGGCGCAGGCTGCAGGGCAGTCCCACCCCCAGCCCCTCTCTGTCTCTCTGCCGCTCATTTTCACCGCTCCTTCCGGGTGGAAATCCAGCAGAGTCCAAACAGGTGACCGGGTCATTCACAGGCTCCTGTTGGTGGGTAGCACCCCCCGGGCTGAGGAGCTTCCCAGGGGGATGGGAGCGTCTCTGCTGGTGGACAGGGACCGCTCTGAGGGCTGGGGGATGGAGCTGCTTCTGGGCCCTGGGGGACGGAGCTGCCCTCTGGACATTTCCAGGAAAAACATTACACAGACTTCATTCAGGCCCAGAACTCACTGGAAAGGGTGTGGTTACCCTTAGGACCTAGTAAGCTTCTTTAAAGACCCCAGACTACTTTCAGAACAAGGGCCCACAATTCCAATAGACTTGAAACGGAGAGAGCCACTTGCATCCGGAAAGAGGACCCTGGGAACTAAAGAGCGATAGCAACATAAGACTTCCATCTTTTTTGTTGTTTCCTTCCTTTTTTTGTAATATTTTTCCTTTTTTTTCTGATTTTTCTTCTGCGGAATGATAGATATGGAAATATGCATAGAATTGCCATTTAACATATAAGGGGGAGGGAGGAAAATTTAGAAAATAGGGTATTGCAAGGGTGAGTGTTGAAAATTATCTGTGACTGCATTTTGAAAATAAAAAGCTATTCATTAACCCGCACTTAATAACATGCACCAAGGTAAGATCAAAGCGAGTTCATGATATAGGGATAAAGCATGAGATTGTTTATCTCAGACCTGTGGAGGAGGAAGGAATTTGTGACCAAAGAACTAGAGATCATCATTGATCACAAAATAAAAAATTTTGATTATTTCAGGTTAGAAAGCTTTTGTACAAACAAAACTAATGCAGACAAGTTTGTGGGCCAGAACTCTGAATTTGAAACAAAGGATTCTTACAAGTCAGTGGAATTGATAGAGACAATAATCATCTAATTTCGCCTGGTTCAGTAGGATGGATTAAATCCTACAAGATGTCGTGGGCCAGAACTTGAAACAAGGCACTAAGTGGAATCGAGGAGACACTGTTTAAATCTAGTTTAAAACTGATTTAATCCTACAACAAATAATGGTCTCCTAGTGATATAATGATTGGTTTGTACTCAGTGTGGGGCATGTAAGCTAGAAGCCTCAGTCAGGGAGATTCAGAGATTTAGGACAAGCAGAGAAGGCTGAAGGCTGAAGCCTGGAGCCCAAGCCCTTGGACTCAGACAGATTCATCCCATCTCCCACCGCCTTGGTGGCAGGCTCTCCTCCTTTGCTTCTCCACTGAAAGCAAGACTCTGGAAGGGACCCAGAAAACTAGCCGAGCCCCAAGTGAAGGAGACAAGTCTTTGAAGGAGACAAGTAAGGATTTGGACTTTAACCCCTGGCTGTTCCGGTGGTGATTCTGGTGGAGGGCTGCATCTAGAGACCCCAAGAAAACCCACCCAGAGAACATGACATTTTAGAGAGAACATAACAGACAAGATTAAAGGGAAGCCACAAACTGGGAAAACATTTTTGCAGTCAAAGGTTCTGATCAAGGCCTCATTTCTTTTTTTTTTTATCTAATAGCCTTTTATTTACAGGTTATATGCATGGGTAACTTTACAGCATTAACAATTGCCAAACCTCTTGTTCCAATTTTTCCCCTCCCCCAGATGGCAGGATGACCAGTAGATGTTAAATATATTAAAGTATAAATCAGATACACAATAAGTATACATGACAAAACGTGATTTTGCTGTACAAAAAGAATCAGACTCTGAGTTATTGCACAATTAGCCTGTGAAGGAAATCAGAAATGCAGGTGGGCATAAATATGGGGATTGGGAATTCAATGTAGTGGTTCTTGGTCATCTCCCAGAAAAAAGCTATAACTTAAAAAAAGTGAAAAAGATGAAGAGCAGAGGCCGCCCTCCCCAACACGGATGCTGCCCTGGCCCGGCTGCCGGCCGCCTTCCCACCACAGGGCCCTCCCAGGGCCGTTCCCACCACAGGGCCCTCCCAGGGCCGTTCCCACCACAGGGCCCTCGGCGCCCCGCAGAGCGAGGGGGAACTTCCTCCCTCCGACCCTGGGGCGCAAGCGCAGCCCCGGCGGCGCCCGGTCACTCCCCGCGGCCGTTCCCCGAAGCCTCCGGCCGCTCGCTCACAGCGCGCCTTGTATCCGCGGCCCCGTTTCCCGGCGCCAGCTTGTCTCGCCCCTCCTCGGCGCCAGGCGGCGCTGCGGCCCCGCGCCAAGGTCGGGAAAGGACACAGCCCCACGTGCAGAGCTCGGGGCCGCGCGCTCCGCGACGGCCCCGCCCACCCCCAGGCGGGCGCGCTCGCTGCCCCCATTTTACCGACGGGCAGGCGGAGGCAGAGAAAGGCCGCTAGGGGATGTGGGAAGCCGGGCCCGAGGCCGGGAAGAGCCCTCCGCGATGGAAGTTAGAGAAGCCCCGCAGCCAATCGCTGGCCGTTTCCGGGCCCCCCGTGACCCATAGGTTACAGCATGTCTGGGTCTTGGTTTGGAGGGTTATCACCCGCCCATCCCACACTCTCCGAGCCCCACCGAGACACGCGGGCTCTTCCTCTGCCCAAGCGCCCGCCGCCCACTTTGCTCCCCGGGAGCCTCGGGACAGCTCATGTTAGAGCGCCCCCTACTGTTCTCATGGCACAGACCTCGCCGCAGGGTCTGACTTTGACCTTGAACCCCCAACGGCCTCCGCCCTTCCTCCTCGAGCAGGCCGCGGCTCGCAGCCCAGCCCACTTTTCGGCAGGGACCCCGCAGCCTCGGTCGCATTCACTGATGGAAACAGGCTCGCCCAGATGGGGTCCCGCAGAACTCCCCCCTCCCACCGCGGCCAGCCCCGCCCACCTCTGGGGGCTGTAAGACGCCGCTGCCCCTCCCCCCTCCCAGGGCGGAAGAGGCGGGGCCAGGCGCACAGCGGGGCTGCAGGGGCAGGAATCCCAGACGGGCGCCCCCTCATTCTCGGGGCCAGCAGCCCCGGGCGGCCCAGACCCTTGCCTTGGGCTTCCTCCCTCCGGGGTCCAGAGCCCGCCCCCCACCAGGGTCTCGCCGGGCTCCCAGGCAGGCCCAACGGCGGGTCACAAAGGGCGCGGAGGCTCCGTGTCTCCCAAACAATTTATTTTCTCCCTCCGCCAGGGCCCCGGCCCGGAACTGGCTTTGCGAAGGCCCCGGGGGGCGCAGGCCCAACAAGTGCCCCCAGCGCTCTTCCTCCTGCAGGGCTCCCGGCAGCGGCGGCTCCACCTGAGGGCGGGAAACGCTGGTTCAAGCACTGGCTGTGTCTCCGGCGCAGCCCCGGGGCAGGGGGGCGGGGACCCCTCAGACCCCTGGGAGTCAAAGGCCCAGGGGGCACCGAGAGTCTTCACAAGAGTCAGAGCCCAGTGCTGACATCATCGGGGTCCCAGTGTCCCCGCCCCGCCGGCCCCTCCCCGTTCTAAGCACTCCTCAGTGAGGCTCACGTGTCTGGTGGGCCTGGGGTTTCAGGGCCCTCCAAGCCCCCCATGGGTGAGGGGGGGGCCAGACCATGTGCTCCTGAGCTGGGGAGGAAGGGCAGAGAGAGCACAGCTGGGGGGGGGGAGCACCGCCAGGTCTGGAGTGGGAAAGGGGGGGGTCTTACCGGGAGGCCGGGAGCCGCTCTGGCGCCGACTGGAGCCTCTGTAAGAGAGAAGGGAGCAGGTGGGGGGGCGGACCCGGGCTGGGGATCGGCCTCCCCCACAAGGGGCAGGCCCCCTCAGACCCAGAAGTCCAAGGCTGGGGCACCGTGTTTGTCACCATGGAGCTCAGAGCCCAGTGCTGGCATCACGGGGGGCCCGACCCTCCTGACACCGAGCCCACCCGCCCTCCCGGGCCCGCACTCACCTGGGGCAGGGGCTCCGGGCACCGCGCTCCTCCGCAGCCTCAGGCCCCCCGCCGGGCTCCTCTCAGTCAGCTCATCTGTAAGGGAGACGCCCGAGGCTCACCCGGGGAAGCCGGTGCGCGCGGCCGGGCCGCAGACCCCGGCAGTGCAGGGGGCACGTGGTCTGTCCTTCACAGGCGGTCAGCGCCCAGTGCTGCCATCATCGGGGCCCCAGCCCCCCCCAGCTGCAGCCCCGGCCCCCCTCCCCCCCCAGCTGCAGCACCTCCCAGCCCGGGCCCAGGCGTTCCCCGCAGCCCCGCTCCTGCCCTCCAGTTCTGCCCCCCAGCTGCATTCCCGCAGCCTCGCTCCTGCCTCAGCCCCCCAGCCCCAGCCCCAGCCCCTCAGGCCCGGCCCGGCCTCCGGCCCCCTCCCCCACAGCGGAGCCAGGGGCATCTCGCCGCAGGACCGACCCCCCCCCCCCGCAGGAGCCCCGCTCCGATGGGGCGGAAGCCCCCGCCCGGCCCCCCCCCCCCTTTGCGGGGACCCGCGCCCGGCCGAGCGCCCTCCCCCGCCACGTGCTCGCCCGCCCCCGTGCTCGCCCCCCACTCACGAGCTGCTTCCGAAGGCGCCAACCGGGCGGGTCACGTGCTTCCGTCCCATGTTGGGACAGAACCCCCCCCTCCGGCGCGGGCCGCGCGGACTCCCCGGCCCAGCGCGAGCCCACGCGGGGGCAAGCGGCCCGAGCCCGCTCCCCGCCGCCAGCGCGGAGCCCGCGGAACGCCGCGCCTGCGCACTACGCCACCCGACTGGGCGCTTCCGGGCATGCGCAGGAGGCGAGAGGCGGGGCCGGACTGCGGGGGGCGGAGCTTCATCTCCCAGCCCAAGTAGAGGGACACAAACGCAGCGGATACCGCCGAGCCCGGAACCCCCCCAGAGACCCTGTGCAGACCCTGCCCAGAGACCCCCAGAGACCCCTGCCCAGAGCCCCTCCTCAGAGACACACCAGAGATCCCTGCCCAGAGGCCCCAGAAAAAGCCCCTCTGCCTCGGGACCCTAGCCCAGAGATCCCAAAAGACCCCTGCCCAGAGACCCCTGCAGAAACTCCCACCACAGACCCCCAGAGACCCTTAAGAGACTCCCTACCCAGACATCTGCCCACAAACCCCTAAAGATCCCCAGAGACTCCAGTGGAGACATCCTTGCCTAGGGACCCTAGTCCAGGGATCCCCAGAGCCCTCTGCCAGAGACCCCATTATACCAACAGACACCCAGAGACTGCTGTCCACAGACCCCTAAAGAGCCCCAGGAACTCCAGCCTAGAGACCCCTGAAGAGAGCTCCTACCATAAACACCCAGACACCCCTCTTCAGAGACCCCCACAGACACTAGCCCAGAGACCCAGCAAAGACCCCTACCTAAGGAAACCAACCCAGAAACCCCTCAAGACTCCAAACCCAGAACCCCCAGCAGGAACTCTCTGCCCTAAGAACCTAACCCAAATACCCCTACCAAAACCCTAAAGACACCCAAAACCCCTCAAAATTTCACATCCACCACCAAACACCCAAAACACAAAGAAACCCTCACAGAAACACCAACTCCAAAACAAAACCCCTACCCAAACCCCTACAAACACAAACCTCTGCCTAAAACTCCAACCTAAAGAACTCCCTACCCAAAACACCCCTAAAACACCAGAAACCCCACAACCAAAATACCTAACTCCAAAACCTAGAAAAACCCCCAAATACAGAAACACCATACTCAAAACCTCAGAAAACACACAACCATATAAAATACTCTAACCCATCCCTAAAATCATGAAACAAACCCCTTATCTTCCCCAAGCCCCTGCCTCCCAGCACTCCCAACCTGATCCCTCTCCCCTCCCCAACCCCCAAACCCGTACCAGTATTGAGACACTCTCTCACAACGCCCCAAGGCACAGACCTCGAACCTAAACCGCCTCCCCAGCGGTATTTGCCCCAGCCTCCCCTCCCCCCTGCCCCCCTCTCTCAGCTCCTCCTCCAGCGCAGGTTCGCCGCGCCCCTCCCTCCGCCAGGCCCCAGGACAAAGCTGTGTCGGAGCCCTCCACCTGCTCCCGCCCGGCCCGTGGCGGCCTCCTGCTGCTCCCCCGTGAGTCCCCCCTCTCCGGGCTGCAGCCCCGGCGCCTCCCCCTTCTCCGAGGGCTCCTGCTGTCCCCGCTTGATTATCTCGGGGGTTGGGGCTTCAGGCCGTCTGGACAGAGCCGGCCACCCGGCTTTCCTCCCAGGACCCGGAGCAGCCCGTGAGGGACTCGCCTTTCTATTGTCAGTGCCTGGTACTCCAGTGAGGCTTAATAGTAACAGACCAGGCCGGGACCTGGGCCTGACCCGGGCCAAGCGTTCGGAGCTCACAGCGGGCTGAGCGGCCGCAGCTGGACCCCTCCCTGGGCTCCCACAGAGTGACGTCATCGGGGCCAGCCCTCTCCCCAGCGGCGCGCGCCCATCGGGCTCCGCAGCCCCTTTTAGTAGCTCTTGTGAGAAGAACTAGTTCATTAGCATTGTCTCTGTGGCGGCGATCTGGGATCCGGGATCCGAGATCAGGGATCCGGGATCTGGGATCCGGGATCCGAGATCAGGGATCCGGGATCAGGGATCTGGGATCCGGGATCTTCCACGGTCCCATTGTCACAGACCACGCCCACATAAGATAACCTGTCTCTGCAGACCCCTCTCTCTGGCTCTGCCGGGAGCCCTCCGCTCTTCTCGGAGGCAGAAATACTGGCGCCGGGCCGGTCAGTGAGCCCGCGATGGCCCCTGAGCGTCCGCGGGATCTAACTTATGGCCACAGGCCGCGCAGCCCCCTTCAGCAGCCTCCGCCAGCGCAGGGGCCCGGGATCCTGCTCCAGGCGGGTTTTTATCATGGAAGCATCGTTAATGCAGGCACAGACATTGCTTCCCAGGCGCAGACCTAGCAGACTGGGGAGGGGGGTGTAAGGGGGGCTTTTGTCCGCCCTGGAAAACCCCAGACCAGCTGTGACTCGCCCTGGGGCACTGGTCCCATTGCGGCCTGGGGTGGGCCCGCACTGCCCGGAGGGACGAGAGGGGCCGGTCACCCCCCACTTACCCCGAGCTCGTGGGGCGACGCCGAGGATGACCCTGGGGAAGGGAGGGCAGGCAAGCCCCAAGCCAGGCCAAAGGGACCCTGGAAATCCAGAGTAGAGCGCCCGGGCTCCGGAACCAGAAAGTTCTGCTGGCCCTGGAGACGGGAAGAGCTCCAGGATCGTCGGCAGGGCTAGAGTGCTGCCAGAGCAGTGAGCTGCTGCAGGGCAACGGGGAGGGGGTCTCATCCACTACGGTACTGTGAGTCAGGGAGGAAGGGAGGGAGGGAGGGAAGGAGGGAGGAGGGAGGGAAAGGGAGGGAGGAAGGAGGGAGGAAGGGAGGAGGAGGGAAGGAGGGGAAAGGAAAGGAGGGAGGGGAGGGAGGGAGGGAAGGGAGGGAGGAGAAGGGGAGAGGAGGGAGAGAGGAGGAGAGAAGGAGGGGGAGGGAAGGAGGGAAGAGGGGAAGGAAAAGGAGGGAGGGAGGGAGGGGAGGGAAGGAGGGAAGGGAGGGAAGGAGGAAGGAGGGGAAAAGGAAAGGAGGGAGGGAGGGAGGAGGGAAGGAGGGGGAGGGGAGAAGGAAGGGGAGAAGGGAGGGAGGGAGGGAGAGGGGAGGGGAAGAAGGAGGGAAAGGAAGGAAGGGGAGGGAGTCGGGGAGGGGGAAGAGGGGGGGAAAAGAAAGAGGGAGGGGACAAGGGAAGGAGGGAAGGGGAGGGAAGGAGGGGGAGGAGGGAGGAAAAGGGAAGGAGGGGAAGGAAGGAAGGGGAGGAGGGGAGAAGGGAAGGAGGGGAGGGAGGGAGGAGGGAAGGAGGGAGGAGGGAGGGGAGGAGGGAGGGAAGGAAGAGGAGGGAGGGAGGGAGGGAAAAAGGGGAGGGAGAAAAGGGGAAAGGAGGGGGAGGAGGAAAAGGAAGGAGGGAGGGAAGGGAAGGAGGGGAAGGAAGGAGGGTCGGAAGGAGGGAGGAAAAAAAAAGGAGGGGAGGGAGGGAAGGGGAGGAAGGAGGGGAGAGAAGAAGGGGAGAGGGAGGGGAGAGAGGGAGGAGGAAGAAGGAAGGGAGGGAGGAAGGAGGAGAAAGAAGGGGAGGAAGGGAGGAAGAAGAAAGGAAAGAAAAAACCCTCTTAAATACAACCACCCCTCCCAGGCTCAGAGGCTCAAGTTCAAGTGCCTAATTTTCTTAGGCTCAAACCCAGGCGGGATTCACTCCAATATCCGCCCAACCTTATTTTCTCCTCCTCAAGCCAGGCTGCAGATGGCTGGCAAGTAGAACCTCCAGGCTACTTACGCGCCTGGGCCTGAGCCACTGCGCCCAGGCACCTCGGTAGCAGGCTGATTCCCTCCAGCCCACCAGAGACTGAGAGTCAGCAGAGCCGTCAGGCCAGCTCAATCAAGTGAGATCCCAGCCGCTCAACAGGCCCAGCTCACGCCTAGCTGCCCAGCTCGAAACGCCACTTGAGACTACCCGCCCACTCCACCCAGCCTGCAAGCGAAACACGGCTCAGGCAAAAACAGAAAACGAGATTACCGAGAGGCAAAACGCCCAGAGAATCCGGCAAACACTACCCAGCGTGCGAGACAGAGCTGCAGAGAAAAAACAAGGCACTTTAGGCCTAGACACCTCACGTGGCTCACGCACCACCTGCCCAAAGAAAAGTCAGCTCATCCCAGTAAAACCCGCCAAGCCGTAAGCTAAGCAGAAACCCCACCACTCCAAAACCCCGCAAAACCCACCACCACCCCAGCACCCATCACCCACTTGCCCCACTTTGGTACATCACCCCTTGGGAACACATAGCTGCAGCCCACCCACACTGCAAGAACCTCCAGAGTCACCCAGCCCCACTGGCCTGCACCATTGCACGCGTGAATCACGCAGAGGCACTCCTGCATCACTTCCAGAAAAGCACCACCCCACCCCGCCCGCCCACTCGTAAAAAATGCCGTGCAAAAACCCCAAGCCTGCAAAACCCGTAAAAACCCCGTAAAAACCCAAAGCAAAACCCCAAGCTGCAAAAAGTAAACCACAATGCAAAAACCCCTAAATGCAAAACCCCAAAATGCAAAAAACCCCAAGTAAAAAAGCTGCAAAAATGCAAAAAACCCCATGCAAAAAACCCATGCAAAAAACCCCAAAAATGCAAAAATGCAAAAAGCTGCAAAAAACCACCGTGCAAAACCACAGCCACGTGCAAAAACAAAAGTATCTAGAAAAAAAACTAACACCGCCATCTCCCAGGCACAAAAATCACTTAGCCCACCGCAAAACTCACCCCAGCACTTTGCAGGCTGGCCCCAGCCCAGCTCATCCCTTAAAAACGCCGCTCACTTGCAGCTCACTCCCACACCCAGCAAACCCCACACGCTCCATCCACTCCAGCAGCCACACCTGCCCACCTGTCGTGAAAACACGAAACACGCAAACACTCCTGCAAGAACCCAGAGGCAGAAACATGCCAAAAATCACGCCACCCCGCTCCAAAAAACACGCCCTGCCCACCCTCAAGACAAAAGCCAAGCAAAACCCCTCCCAGCAAATGCCAAAACTGCATGCCCAAATGGCAAAAACCATGCAACCCACCCACCCAAACACCACCGCCCATCCCACTCCGCCACTCAATCATGCCTGTACCCGCCCAGGCTTCGGCATCAAACCCGGCAAAAAAATCACCCCAGCAGAAAAACAAAACACTTAAGCCATGCCACCCCACTTGCAGCCCAAGAAAAAAAATATCACTTACCCTAAACACAGCCCCGTCAATTTACGCACCGCACTTTGGCAAAACTGCAAAAACAAACCACTCCAAGAGCCTGAATACAAATACCGCCCGTAGCCCAGCACCAGCCCCATCACCCAGAAAAACCACCCAAAAACCTGTCCAAAAACTAGAAATCAAGCCGAGCAGGCTAAAACACCAATTCACGCCAGAAACACAAAATTGCTGCCAAAAGCCACCGCCACCAAAGCAGCCGCCATCCAGCCACGCTCCGGCTCACTCGCTCACATCCCGCCACTTCACTCACTGCCAAACACAGAACCTACACAGAAATTGCCACTTGTAAATCACGCGCGCAAGGCAAAAAACGCAAAAACACCACGAGAAAAAACAAAAAACCCTAAAAAACAAAAATCGCTCCAAACACCACCACCCCAATGCCCATCCGCCCAGGCACTTGCCCCATGCCCCACTCCCCTGAAACAGCCGAGAATAAGTTCGCTCACCACTCCAAAATGCCATGGCACCCAGTGGCCCAGAAACAGCCAAGGCAGCAGGTTCACTTGCATTCCCAGCTAGCCAAGAAATTGCCCCAGCAAGCAGCTGCAGCCGTAGCTGCAGCAGTTGCTTGCCTCCAGTGCAGCAGGCAGGCACGCAAGGCCACCCCGTCAATCAAGGCAGGCGCAGCCACCACACGCAAAACACGGCATCCAAAAACGAACCCAAACACGCCACCGGCAGCTGCAGGCCCTCCCACACGCAGCCCAGGCTACACACGCACCAGAAAAAACACGCCACACGAAAAAACACGGCACACACACCCAGCACAGGAGAATCACTTAATCAGGCAACACTCCTTTTGCCCACCCACACACCCAGCCACCCAGCCACTTGCACCTTGCAGGCCGAGAAACAGCCACCACCCACCCACCCACGCATTTGCCCCACGCTCATCCCAGCCGCTCTGCCCATCACTTGGCTGGCACGTCAGCTGCAAATCACGCTTGTAGCACTTTTATTTTTCTGCCATTTCCCACGCCTGGCAGAGGCTGCACTTGCAGCTGCACTTTGAAATTGCGCGCCTTTGCAAGGCCACGCCACTCCATCTGCAGCTACTTGCCACCTTGCAGCACTCACGTGTCACTCCAAGAAGGCAAAAGCCATGCATGGCTCAAAAACATAAATTATTAATGCCATAAGAATTTTATGTATAAATCCTGTAAATAAAAGGCTATTAAATAAAAAAAAAAATCTTATGACAGTAAATGCTGAAAACTATCTTTACATGTAATTGAAAAAATAAAACACTACTAACTCAGATGGAAGAAAACAAAAGAAATTAAAGGCCTGGAATAAAGGCCCTCAAAGCTTGAGGAAGATCTGTGGTTCCATTTACTGAAGGGATCAGGTCCCTTTAATAAGTGCTTATTGGCTCAGAACTCAGCCTCAGCAGTTTTGCTTGGAGATTTTTGGTTCCCACAAAACAATGTTAAACAAAATATCTCAAGATTAACTCAGGAGAGACAGAACCTACAAAAAGAGGAGGTGAAACGATTTTCCAGCCCATGAGATTGTAGGGAGTTGGCAGAAAAGATTTGTTGCAGAGGATGAGAGTGGAGCACGGTGGGGACAGAACCCAATTTTAACATGAAGTTAGAAGTCAAGAAATAGGCAGAGAAAATGACCAAAAAATAAAAATAAAAATAACCTGACCATAGAAAGTTATTACAGTGACAAGGAAAACCAAAGGACAAACTCAGCAGAAAACAACAAAGTCAAACAACTACATCCCATGTCTCAAAAAAAAAAAAGTAAATTGGTCTCAGATCTAGAAAAAAATTTCTACAAGAGTGCAAGAAGGACTTTAAAAATCAAATAAGAGAGGTAGAGGAAAAATTGGGGAAAGAAATGAAAATGAAACCATCAAATCATGAAAAAAAGAGTCGATAATTTGGTCAAGGAGGAACCAAAAAATACAGAAATATTTTTTTTTAAAAAAACAAAATAAGTCACATGGAAAAAGATGAACAAAAATCCACTAAAGTAAGAACTCCTTAAAAAGCAGAATTGATTAAATGGAAAGGGAGATTGAGAAATGCACCAAAGAAAATAATTCCTTAGAAATTAAAATTGTGCAAGTGAAAACTAATGGTTCCATAACATACTTATTGTTGTTCAATTGTTTCAGCGATATCTCTCTTAATGAGAGACCCTCTGTGACCTCATTTGTGATTTTCTTGGCAAAGATACTAAAGTTTTCTTCTTCAGTTCATTTTACAGATAAGAAAACTGAAGCAAACAGGGGTAGGCGACTTACCCAAGTTCGCACAGCTGGTAAGTGGGTGAGGTCAAGTTGGAATTCAGGTCCCAACACTCTACTGTAACACCTTGTTGCCTCATGAGACATCAATAAAATACAATCAAAATACTTTTTTAAATGGAAGAAAATGTAAAATATCTCCTTGGAAAAACAACTGACCTGGAAATAGAGGAAAAATAAGAATCATTGGACTTTCTAAAAGCCAAGACGACCTTCTTCCAGGTGTACGATCAGTCTATTAAGGAGGACTCTGGCAAGAATCTTGCTGTCAATGATTAAGAGAGAGATGCCCTTGTGATTGTCTACAGAACAATCTATTCCCTTTACTTTTATACAGATGGACAATGAAGACATCCTTGAACCCCTGGGACATGACTTCTTGGCCTATAATCTGGAAAATTTCAGTCCCCAATGAAGTGAAACAAACCTTATGCTTGCTCCTATGCTTTTTAGCATGATATTTTCAGCCATGATGTCAAGTGCTTCAAAGAGGACAGCTATGGCATCAGTCAGCTACTGTACTCATGGTAAATTCTTCAACTTCAAGAGCCTCCAAGCTAATACTGAAGTGAAGGGAGTGTTGGTGCATGACTTTTTGTTTGCAGATGATTGTGCACTCAATGCGGCTTCTGAAGTTATCGCCCCTCTGCTGCTCGTGCTAATTTTGGCCTGACAATTAACACCAAGAAAACAGAAGTGCTCCATCAGCCACCACCACACCATCCATATGTGGAACCATTGGTTACAGCGAACAGAGAAGTTTTGAAGGCGGTGGATAAATTCATTTACCTTGACAGTTATACTCTCCATGCGTATACACTGATAATTAGGTAGACACACATATTGACAGAAACTAGGGAGTTTCCAAAGGAAAGTGGGGGAGAGGAGAGATATTAGACTGACCACCAAACTGAAGGTCTATAAGACCTTCATTGTGCGGAACTCATTGTTGTACGCCTATGAAGCCTGGACAGTTACACCAGTGCCATGCCAGGAAACAGAATCACTTCCATTTGAATTGTCTCAGGAAGATTCTGAAGACCCGGCAGGAGAAGGGACCAGACGCCAACATCCTTTCTCAAACTAAACTGCCGAGCATCCCAACTGTGCTGCAAAAAGCACAAGTCCGAGACAGTGAAGTCATGTTGATCCTCTTCCAGAACAAAGGACAGCAACTGTAAGGACTTAGGGTGAAAAATGCTAACCACCGCCACAGAAAGAACTGATGGAGTTTGAATGTAGATCGAAGAATATTTTTAACTCTATTTTTCTTGGGTTTTTAAAAATGTGTTTTTTTAAAACAATTTTGAAATATATACATGACTGCACATGTATATAATCTATATAAATTCCTTGCATTTCCAATGAGACAGGAGGAGAGAGGAGGGAGAGAATTTGAAACTCAATTTTTAAAAATTAAATGATAAAATTCTTTTACATGTAATTGGAAAAATGTTTTTAAAAATCAAGTCCCCATGAAGTAGAGGCATAGAAAGACATTGTTTTATATCCCAAAAAGCATTTGTCTTAAACCAACATCTAGGATTGTGTGCAATGAGAATACTTTAGGACATTTCCCAATAAATATAATAACAAAGAGATACCCAATCTCCCTGTTGTTATTTGATATAATTCTGGAAATGCTAGAAACAATAAGACAAGAGAAATAAAGTTATAAATTAAATAAAGAGCAGATAAAACTCTCCCTATTTGCTGAAGTTATGAAGATAGCTATAACAGCTATAGCAAAATGTGCGAAAATATTACCGTGCTATAAGAAATAATTGATAAATACAGAGAAGCATGGAAAGATCTATATAAACTGATGCAGAACAAGACACCAGTAAACGACAGAGATAGCAACAATGCAAATGGAAAGAACAAGGAGACACCAAAACATCAACGGCAAATGAAACAAAATTATAAAGATCAAACAGGACTCGAAGGTGAAACATGAGATAGGAGAGGGTATTCCCAATCCATCCATTCAGGAGTTGGGAGGTCCACAAGGTTTCACATTGTCACATGTTTTCAGACTTTTTCAATATATTGATGAGTTATGCTGATTTTTGTCTCTTCTTTTTAATTGTCTGTTAAAAAAATACTATTTGGGGGCAGCTAGGTGGTGCAGTGGATAGAGCACTAGCCCTGAAGTCAGGAGGACCTGAGTTCAAATCTGACCTCAGACACTTAACACTTTCTAACTGGGTGACCCCGGGCAAGTCACTTAATCCCAATTGCCTTAACATAAAATAAAATAAAATAATAAAAAAATACTGTTACATGAGGTGACTCCCTGGGAGGAGTCTGAGAGGAATACTGAGAAAAACTTTTATGATGTAAATAACAAATGATGTCAATTAAAAAAAAACTTTTTAAAAAAGAAGATAAGAAACAGCAATTGCTGTTTGCAGTTTCATTATTGTTAGGCAATCTAAAGAGATGGGAGTGCAGAGATGAAATGACTAGTGGGTGGTGGATTAGGATGGGGACACCTAGAGTAAAAGGAAGAGTTGTCAGGGGTCAAACTCTGGCCATACTTGAGGGACTTTGAATCTTGTGATCTGTCTCTTTGTGGTTTCCGAGATTCATCTGTATCTCATAGAGGAGATACATAAGGACCATGCTGGGTTTGTGGGTATCATCTCATGGTTCACCCCTACAGGGATCCTGTTTGGGGTGTTAGTGACTGGAAATCCAGAATTTGAACTGAGCTATGGTGGTGACCATGTGAGGGGAAAGAGAAGGGACAGATGCAATAGATGTTGCGGAGATAAACTCAATGAAACTTAGCATCAGATTGGAGTGAGTAAGAGGGAAAGGTCAGAAAGGAATCAGATTGGGAACCTGGATAACTAGAAGGATGGTTGTGCCTTCAACAGAAATTGGGAAATGAGAAGAGGATTTTTTTTTTTTTCCATTTAAAAATATTTTCATTTTGACAGCTAGGTGGCACAGTGGATAGAGCACCAACCCTGAAGTTAGGAGGACCTGAGTTCATAATTCGGGTTCAGACACTAACTGTGTGACCCTGGGCAGGTCACTTAACCTCAATTGTCTCAGCAAAAAAAAAAAAGAAAAAGAAAAGAAAAGAAAAGAAATCCATTTTATTCATGTTGTGAAAGAAAAATAAGAACAAAAGGAAAATACGACGAGGAAAGAAAAAAAGCAAATAAACAGCAGCAACAACAAAAGGTGAAAATAGCATGCTTTGATCCACATTTAGTCTCCATACTTCTCTCTCTGATTGCAGATAGCATTTTCTAGCCCAAGTCTATTGGAATTTTCTTTCTTTATAAAAGCTTTTTATTTTTCATAACATATGTATAGACAGTTTTTCAAATTAGCCCTTGCAAAACCTTGTGTTCCAATTGCCCCTTTCTCCCTCCCCCCCAGATGGCAAGTAGTCCAATATATGTTTTTTTTTTAATTTTAATAGCTTTTTATTTATTTTTTAAATAGCCTTTTATTTACAGGATTTATACATGGGTAACTTTACAGCATTAACAATTGCCAAACCTCTTGTTCCAATTTTTCACCTCTTACCTCCCCCCACCCCCTCCTCTAGATGGCAGGATGACCAGTAGATGTTAAATATATTAAAATATAACTTAGATACACAATAAGTCTACATGACCAAAACATTATTTTGCTGTACAAAAAGAATCAGACTCTGAATTATTGTACAATTAATAGCTTTTTATTTACAAGTTATATGCATGGGTAACTTTAAAGCATTGACAATTGCCAAACCTTTTGTTCCAATTTTCCCCCTCGTTCCCTCCACCCCCTCCCCTAGATGGCAGGATGACCAATACATGTTAAATATATTAGAGTATAAATTAAATACAAAATAAGTATACATGACCAGACCGTTATTTTGCTGTACAAAAAGAATCGGACTCTGAAATAGTGTACAATTAGCCTGTGAAGGAAATCAAAAATGCAGGTAGGCAAAAATATAGGGATTGGGAATTCTATGAAATGGTTCTTAGTCATCTCCCAGAGTTCTTTCGCTGGGTGTAGCTGGATCAGTTCATTACTGCTCCATTAGAAATGATTTGGTTCATCTTATTGCTGAAGATGGCCAGGTCCATCAGAATTGATCATCATATAGTCCAATATATGTTAAGCACAGTAGAAATATAGGTTAAATCCAACCTGCATCCATATTTATACAATTATCTTGTCACACAAGAAAAATCTAATCAAAGCAAACAAGAAAATGATGAAGAAAATAAGATCAAGCAAACAACAAGAGAAAGAGTGAAAATGCTATCATTCAGTAGGACTCAGGAGAGATGTTAAGGCGTGATCAATGAATCTATAGGAGCTGAGGAAGTCACCAAGTGTAGTGATAGCAGAGAGAGAGCAGAGCCTCAGGATAGAGCCATGTGGGAGATTGCCTTGCTCAGTGACTCAAAGGATCCTAGAGCTGGAAAGGACTTTGAAAGCCAACGCGCTCATTTGATCTTATCTTTTCCAATGAACAAACATGTATTTTCTTCCTCCTCCCACCCCAACACCACTTGAACAAAAGAAAAAGGAACCACAGAAATGTGCAGGGTCATGTCCCAAAGCATCCAGCCCTGAGTCTTGAGTCCATCACCTCTCTGGCTGGAGCGGGCTCCCTGCTTCATCTTGCATCCATCCTCTCTTTACAGATGAGAAAATTGGGACATGGATTGGGGGGAAGGGGGTTAAGCGAATTGCCCAAGGTTGTGAGAGAATGACCTGGCAGAGGAGGCTGAGATGGAGCAGTCCGACTGGGAAGAGAAGAGCCTGGGGACAATGGCATCTCAAAGATATGGAAGAAAGGGGGTGGATGAAAATCTCGAGTGCGGCCAACAAGTCGATGAGCAGTGATGGTTTCATTTTGTCTTTCTGTTCCAAGGATTTAGCGCGGTGCCGGGTGCAGAGTAAGCTCTTCATAAATGGTTGTTGCTTGAATGGATGAATGAATGAATGAATGAAAAGGCATCTATTGGATAAGTGCTGTGTGCAGAGCACTGTGTTAACCGCAAGCACAAAGGCAAGGCACTTTTCTCTCATTCTCATGGGAGATCAGCCACGGGAAAATGTGAAGCACTTTAGGGGGAAGCAGATGGCCAAGCTCCTTCTTTAGGGCTGCCTTTTCTGCTAAAATCCTGTCCATATCTGAGGCTAAATGATTTGACAATACCAGGAACCTCAGGACAGCGGGCCTTCCAGGCCTTTAGAGGCTTAGTGGCTGAAATGACACCGTAAGAGGACAGAGGTATTTGTTTTGATTGGTTTTGTTGTTTGTTCCAAGCATTCTCTCCCTCTCTCATCCGTCTCTCCCCCTTCTCCTCTTCCTCCTCCTCCTCCTCCTTCTTCTACATATGCATGGATAATTTTTTTCAGTATTGACCTTTGCAAAGCCTTCTGTTCCAAATTATCCGCTCCTCCTCCCATCCCCTCCCCTAGCTGGCAGGTATTCCAATACATTTAAATATGTTAAATCCGTTTTGATCTTATCTTGGTATATGGTGTTAAGTGTGGGTCCATGCCTAATTTCTGCCATACTAATTTCCACTTTTCCCAGCAGTTTTTGTCAAATAGTGAGTTCTTATCTCAAAAGTTGGGATCTTTGGGTTTGTCAAACACTAAATTGCTATAGTTATTGTCTATTTTGTCTTGTGAACCTAACGTATTTCACTTACTAACTAATCTATTTCTTAGCCAATACCAAATGGTTTTGGTGACTGCTGCTTTATAATATAATTTAAGATCAGGCACAGCTAGGCCACCTTCATTTGATTTTTTTTTTCATTAATTCCCTTGAGATTCTCGACCTTTTGTTCTTCCATATGAATTTTGTTGTTATTTTTTCTAGATCATTAAAATAGTTTCTTGGGAGTCTGATTGATATGGCACTAAATAAATAGATTGGTCTAGGATGTATTGTCATCTTTATTATAGTCGCTTGGCCTATCCAAGAGCACTTAGTATTTTTCCAATTATTTAAATCCGACTTTATTTGTGTGGAAAGTGTCTTCTAATTTTGCTCATATAATTCCTGACTTTCCTTTGGTAGATAGATTCCGAAATATTTTATGCTATCGATGGTTGTTTTGAATGGAATTTCTCTTTGTATCTCTTGCGATTGGATTTTGTTGATGTATAAAAATGCTGAGGATTTTTGTGGATTTAAGATCAAAATGGGTCCATGATTTAGGCATAAAGAACGAGATTATAAATAAATTGGAGGAACGTAGGATAGTTTACCTCTCAGACTTGTGGAGGAGGAAGGAATTTGTGACAAAGATGAACTAGAGATCATTATTGCTCACAAAATAGAAAATTTTGATTATATCAAATTAAAAACCTTTGTACAAACAAAATTAATAAAAAAAATTAAAAGGGAAGGAAAAACTAAAACATTTTCACAGTTAAAGGTTCTGATAAAGGCCTCATTTAAAATATGAGAATTGACTCTAATTTATAAGAAATCAAGCCATTCTCCAATTGATAAATGGTCAAAGGATATGAACAGACAATTTTCAGACGAAGAAATTGAAACTATTTCTAGTCATATGAAAGTGTTCCAGATCACTATTGATCAGAGAAATGCAAATTAAGACAACTCTGAGATTAATTTCACATCCAGAGTTAAGACAGGAAAAAATAAATGAATGTTGGGGGATGGGAAAAACTGGGACACTGATGCATTGTTGATGGAGTTGTGGAATCCAACCACCGGAGACAATCTGAATTATGCCCAAAAGTTATCACACTGTGCATTTCCCTTTGATCCAGAGTGTTACACTGGGCTTATACCCCAAAGAGATATAAAGAAGGAAAGGGACCTTTAAAAGCAAAATTTGTGGAGCCCTGTTTGTAGTGGTCAGAAACTGAAAATGAATGGATGCCCAGATTGGAGAATGCTTGGGAAATTTTGATAGAATGTTATGGAATATTATTGTTCTGTAAGAAAACCAGCAGGATGAATAAGAGAAGCTTAGAGAATTACATGAACTGATGCTGAGGAAATGAGCAGAGCAGGAGATCATTTATATTAAAACGATATGTATGAAGATGTATTCTGATGGACTGAATTTCTTCGACAAAGAGAAAATCTAACTCAGTTCCAATTGATCAATGATGGACAGAAGCAGCTACACCCAAAGAAAACACCGGGAAATGAATGTAAACTGTTTGTATTTTTGTTTTTCTTCCCGGGTTATTTTTACTTTCTGAATCCAATTTTTCCTGTGCAACAAGAGAACTGTTCGGTTCTGCACACATAGATTATAACTAGGATATACTGTGACCTATTTAACATGTATAGGACTGCTTGCCATCTAGGGGAGAGGGTGGAGGGAGGGAGGGAGGGGAAAAGTTGGAACAGAAGTGAGTGCAAGGGATAAGGTTGTAAAAAAATTACCCAGGCATGGGTTCTGTCAATAAAAAGTCATCATTATTTCAAAAATATATTTTAAATTCAATATATGTATACATGATTATACAGTTATCTTGCTGCACAAGAAAAATAGGATCAAGAAGGAAGGAAAACAAATACAAGCAAACAACAACGGAGAAAGTGAGAATGCTACACTGGGGCCACCCTCAGCTCCCACAGTCCTCTCTGGGTGTCCATGGCTCTCTTCCTCATTGAACAAACTGGCCTGAATCATCTCGTTGGTGAAGAGGGCCACGATCCTCAGAACTGATTATCACATGGTCTTGTGCCATGCACAGTGCTCTCCTGGCCCTGCTCACTTCCCTCAGCATCAGTTCCTGTGACTCTCTCCGGCCTCGGAAATCATCCTGCTGGTCGTTTCTTGCAGAGCAATAGTGTTCCCTAACCTTCCTGGCCCATGGCTCCTTGGGCCGTCCCCACATCCCCTCGCCTTCCAGTTTCTTGCTGGAGGTTTCTCAGAAAAAGCGCTGCCGCCCAGTTTTGCCCAGGTGGGCCCCTCTCGGGGGGAAACTTTGGAGAGAGCCGCTTTCATGCTTTACTGGGACAAAAAGCTGATTTCAGAAAGCGAGTGAGGGGGAAAGGAGGCAAAAGCCCGGCTGCAAGTGGTCGGGGAGTTTGGCTATGACTGGAGGAGAATCACAAGGAGAGAGCTTAAAGACCTCTCCGGGGGCAGAAAACCTGAGCCTGTTTGCATACAACGAGCGAGGCCCGAGGCCCGTGTAGCCGGGGGCAGAGAGTGAGAGTTGGGCTTGAGCATCCCCGGAGGATGGAGCTTGGCCGGGACTGAGAGGCCGGGGGCGGGGCTGTGAGTCCAGCTCAGGTCCAGCCGGGCTAACTGGTTCCCCAGGGCCTTCGAGTCGGGGCTTTCTGGAGACCCGGAGACTCCCAAGTGGCCGCACCTGCCTCCAGCCTCTCCGGGCCAGCTCCTTTGCAAACATTGGGGCCCCTTGCGAGGTGCTCCTGCTCCCCGGGAAGGGCCACTTGAGGTTAATCATTCTTTGGGACCCAGGGGAGGGGCTGGCCTGGGTGGGGAGGAAGGAGAGCCAGAGAGCGCTGAGATTCTGGGACGTCCCCAGACGATCTCAGCCGTGGAAATCTCCAAGGTCAATCCTGTTTCACATTTGAAGAAACTGAG
Organism: Sarcophilus harrisii; assembly: GCF_902635505.1. NCBI lineage: Eukaryota > Metazoa > Chordata > Mammalia > Dasyuromorphia > Dasyuridae > Sarcophilus > Sarcophilus harrisii. Next base: position 609,223,255 of record NC_045428.1, read on the forward strand.
GCGCGGGGAAGGAAAGAGGCGTGTCCGATGTCACATCCAGCGTCCCCGGCAAAGGGCTGAGGTAGTCGGGGCTCTAAAATTGCCGGGCTGCCCCCAGTTCCTTGCAGAAGAGGAAGCTGAGGCGGGACCAGCCCGATCTCCCGGCAGGCTCCGATGCCGTCTCGTGCTGGCAGAGTTGGAGAAGTGGGGAAGGGGGAGCAGGCCTGGGGGGTGGGGGAGAGTCACCCGGGGCTCTGAGCACTCGCTAAGGCCCTTGAGAGCAGGGGCGGGGCGGGCGGCCGCTCGGCGGGCGTGCTGGCTGCCCCCAGTTCCTCCGGATTCCCAGCAAAGGGTTTGGAGCAGAGGACTCTCGAGGACTCTTGTGGGCTCGGCACGACCACTCGGCCCTTCCGGCCCTCCTGAAGGACGTGGGGAGGGGACTCCCGGAGAGAGCCTCCCAGCCGCCCCCGCGGCGCCTCAGACCTGCTCCGAGATGGACCCGCGGCGGGACCTGCTGCTGCTGCTGCTGCTGCTGAGCCCCGCGGTGGCCTCCCTCATCAGGTAGGGGCCGCAGCGGTCTCCCTCCTCCCCCAGCACCGTCCTCCCTCCTCCCCCAGCACCGTCCTCCCCTCCCCCAGCACCGTCCTCCCTGCGGGTCTTTCCCTCTCATTTGCTGGAGGCCATTCCCCTCCCTCCCCCACCCCTTATGGGGAGAAGGCTCCCCCACACCCCCGTGCTCCCCAGCGCTCTCCCCTGGCCCAAGCGGGGGGGGGCGGGGGCGGGCAGGAAGGCGCTTGTGGGGATATGGAGGAGGGGAGGGGAGGGGACCGGTATCTCCTGCCTGCCGCCGGACGCTGTACCCCGGGCTCACAACCACCTCGTGTGAGCCTCTCCATAGTCCTAGCTGGTTGGGGCGATTACCTCCCCATTTTACAGGTAAGGAAACAGAGGCAGGCAGAAGCTAAGTACTTGCCCAGGGTCCTACCGGTAGGACTTGAGCGAACTCGGCTCTCGTTGCCCGGCTGCTGAAGGCGGGGCGTCACGCTGGGGATGCAAATCATTCAGGGACCGGTCAGCAACCATTTCTGAAGCGCGGTGGCCCCCACGGCTCGCAGCACGAGGCCCAGACCACGGCCGCGCCTTCGGGGCGACCGGAGGATGTCCAGAAAAACAATTCCCAGCAACTCTGGGGAGAAGACAAGAGGAGCAAGTGGGGGAACCCCGGAGGGCTCCCCGGAGGCCGAAGCCCTCTCCCCTGTGGTCCCCGAGCGTTCGCTGGGGCTGGGGCTCCCGGGCAGGTTCCCACAAGCCCCCCCAGAAGTGCCTTCCCCTTCTCTGCAGGATCCCCCTGCGCAGGGTCCGCGTGTCTCCCGGCATCCTCCACAGCCTGAGGGGCTGGAGGCCCCGGGAGGCCCCTCTGCCCACGGATGGGCCCATTCTCGTGCCGCTTTCCAACTACTTGAATGTGAGTCCTTCCGCCTTCCCTTCGGGCCCGCCCCCAGGCCCCCGGCCACCCTGCCCCCACTGTGGGGCCTTTCCCACCCCCTTCCTCTCCTCTCCAACCAGGCTCAATACTTTGGGGAGATCGGGGTGGGGACGCCGCCCCAGAACTTCTCCGTCATCTTTGACACCGGCTCCTCCAACCTCTGGGTCCCTTCTCGACGCTGCAGTGTCTTCAGCCTGGGATGCTGTGAGCGGGGGTGGGGGAGGAGGGGGACGGAGGGGTGGGGGGAGGGGGTGGCCAGCAGCCTCCACAGGAAGCAAGCGCCTGGAGGTGGAATCGCGGCCCTGCCCCACTGGGCAAGTCCCTGGGACCGCGGGGGGGAACCTCGGCTCGCTGCCCTCAGTTTCACTAACTCCTGGTGCTTCCGGGAAGGCTTCCAGGGCACAGAGGCCGCTGACCCCACCCCGAGGCCCGGCTTGCCCTGGGGGAGGGCCGGCCCGCGGCGGGCAGCTCTGGCGCTGGGCGCTGCTTCAGGGCGTGCGCGCTGGGGCCCCGCAGAACTCCGCGCTGCCTCCCGAGGAGGGCCTCCTTCGGGGAATCCTCCCGGCCTTGATTTTAACCGCTGACCATTGGCCCTAGTCAAGTCGATTTCCTCCTCTCCCCCTTCCTTCCTCATCCAGAGGGGAGGGGAGGGGAGGGGAGGGCTGGGTGGGCTCTTCCGCGCCCTGGCCTGATGCAAGGAGCCAGGGCTCCCCAGCAGCTCCCTAACCCCTGCCCCCGCCTTCCCGGCCCCTGACCCAGGGTTCCATCGGCGGTACGACTCCAAGGCCTCCAGCTCCTTCCGGCCCAACGGGACCCGCTTCTCCATCCGCTACGGAACCGGGCGGCTTGACGGTGTCTTGAGCGAGGACAGGCTGACCGTGAGTCACCCTCGTGGCTTCGGGGCTGGACTCAAGGAACATGTCCTTGGACAAGGCATCTTAACGCTTCTGCCTCAGTCTCCTCATCCGTAAAATGGGCGTGCCTGCTATAGACCCCAGCTCTTACACCCGAGCGGGGGCTTGGACTGGCGGCCAGGAAACCCCCGGGACAGGCCGGGGGCGGCAGGAGGACTGTCTACGGAAGGGAGGCGGCGGAGGGAAGCTGGGTGTTTGCAACGTTCTCCCTCCTGTCCCCCCAGATCGGAGGCGTTAGGGGGGTCTCCCTGCTCTTCGGGGAGGCCCTATGGGAGCCTAGCCTGGCCTTTGCGCTCGCTCACTTCGATGGGATCTTCGGCTTGGGCTTCCCAGCTCTGTCGGTGGGCGGAGTGCAGCCTCCGCTGGACGCGCTGATGGAGCTGGGGCTGCTGGAGAAGCCCGTCTTCTCGGTCTATCTCAACAGGTGTGGCCTGAGATGGGAAGCCCCGCCCACCCTCCCTCGGCCCTGCCCTCTTGGATGGGAAGCCCTGCTCACCCTCCCTCGGCCCTGCCCTCTTGGATGGGAAGCCACACCCATCCTACTTTGGCCCTCCCCTCTGGATGGAAGCCCCGCCCACCCTCCCTCGGCCCTGCCCTCTTGGATGGGAAGCCACACCCATCCTACTTTGGCCCTCCCCTCTGGATGGAAGCCCCGCCCACACTGCCTCGGTTCTTTCCTCTTGGATGGGAAGCCCCCCCCACTCTACTTTGGCCCTCTCCTCTGGGTGGGAAGCCCCGCCCCGCCCCCACCTCGGAGCAGGGTCAAATGGACCTTTGCTCTTCTGTAAAGCGCGGCTAGGCCATCCTCCCCGCGTTCTTCCCGCTCTCCGGCCCTTCTTGTCACGGCCCCAGGGGCAGTTCAACCCGCTCGCGGGGAAGTGATGCCCGGTCCCCCTTGCGCCTCCTTGCTGCCCTGCCCCCGGGGACTTCCCACGTGCGCCCAGAGCCGCGCTTGGGAGGCAGGGCAGGAGGCCCCCACCCCGACGCCCACATTTATTAGCCGGTCACCCAGAGCAAGTCCTTTCCCTTTCCTGGGCTGTCAGTGAAGGGGCGGGACTTGCTGATCTCCCTCCGGCACCAGCGGCTCGGTTCTGGCCCCACAGGGACCCCGAGGCAGCCTCAGGGGGAGAAGTGATTCTGGGAGGCTCGGATCCAGCTCGCTACACCCCTCCCCTCACTTTCCTGCCCGTCACCCGGCCAGCCTACTGGCAGATCCATATGGAGCGGTGAGGGCCCTAAATGCCCGGCAGCCTGCGGGGGACGAGGCCGGGCCGGACCCCGCGGAAAGAGTTGGGGCGCGATTGCCCGCAGGCCTGGAGACTCTCAGGAAGGATGCCTAGATCAGTGGGGGACTGAGGGCAGGTGCCTGGGTCAGTGCTGGGGGACTGGAGGGCAGGTGCCTCGGGCAGTGCTGGGGGGACTGAGGGGCAGAGTGACTGGGTCAGTGCTGGGGGACTGAGGGCAGGTGCCTGGGTCCAGTGCTGGGGACTGGAGGGCAGGTGCCTGGGTCAGTGCTGGGGGACTGAGGGCAGGTGCCTGGGCCAGTGCTGGGGAACTGGAGGGGCAGGTGCCTGGGTCAGTGTTGGGGAAGCTGGAGGGGCAGGTGCCTGGGTCAGTGCTGGGGACTGGAGGGGCAGCTGCTCGGGCCAGGAGCTCATGCCCCCCCAGGGTGACTGTGGGCCACTCCCTGCACCTGTGCCCTAACGGCTGCGCTGCTATTCTGGACACCGGCACGTCACTCATCACAGGCCCCTCCAAGGAGATCGGGGAGCTGCACAGACTCATTGGCGGCTTCCCGCTGCTGGCTGGGGAGGTGAGGGGAGCCGCTGCGGGAGGGAGCGGGGGGCTCTCCGAGGCTCCCGGTGCAGGCGGAGGGGCGCTGGGATCGTTTCCCAGCTCTCCCTGAAGGGGATCGGCCTCGGGCTCCGCATCTCCTCCGGGGCCGCTCCCCTGCGCCCTGACCCTCACCGAGAGGAGAGTTCGGTTCTTTGCTCGGAGCTGGAGGGGGGGGGCACCGAGGAGGGAAATGGGCGGGAGCCCCGTGACAGAAGGAAGGGCGGCCCGGGCGCGGGCCCAGGGCCTTCCGAGGACGTGCTGAGTCCCGGAGATGGGGCCGAACAGGTGTATGGGGGGAGGGGGAGCGAGGAAATGGCCTGGAGCCTGAGCGCCCAGGGAAGCCGGGAAAGGACTTCGCAAAGGGGGAGGGGGAGCCGTAGATGGATGTCAGGCTCCGCAGAGAGGGGGCGGGGAGCCCTGAGATGCCGGCGGCTGGGAGGGGACTGGGAAGCAGCCTTCCCCGCAGGGGCCCGGCCGTCCTGGGGAGCCCAGCGTGGCCTCCGAGACCCGTAGGCTGGCGATGAGTCAGTTGGGGGGGGGGCGCTGCACCCACTCTGGCCCCCAGGAGGGGGGGGGGAATAGGTGGAACAGAGGATTCTGATAGGCAAGAAAGGGAGGAGAGACTGGGGAAGATGAGGGGGCGCATGACTCCGCCGGACGGACTCCTGCCCTTCCCCCCCCGCAGTATCTGATCCCCTGCGAGCGCCTCCCTGCCCTCCCAGCCATCTCCTTCCTGCTCGGAGGGGTCTGGTTCAACCTGACCGCCCAGGATTATGTCATCCAGGTAGGGGCTCCCTGGAGACCCTGGAGACCACGTACTCCAGGCACAGAAAATGGGGGGCGGGGCCCGCGGGCTCCCTGCATAGGGACCGATTTGGGGCAGCTGCAGAAGGCAGGGACGGACGCCCACTACCCCTCCTGGCCAAAGCGGAGAAATACCCCTTCCCAGCAGTGACGTCATAGCAAATTCAAGGAAAACGATGGTCGAGGTTCCCCGGGGAAAGGAAGGAATTGGGAATGTGGTGGGGGAGGGGTAGATGCGCAGACCTAGAGTGAGCTCTGCCCCAAGCAGGAGGCAGGGGGACCCTGGGGGAGGAAGAGACGGATCCCCCTTGGGAGGGGGGGAAGGGAATGAGGAGGAGGGGCGGGGAACTTCTGCTGACGTCACAGCGCTTTGAGCAAAGTCCGCCACCCCCCACTCCGCAGTGACGTCACCTATCCACAGGGTGCGGGGAGTAGTCCACTTACGGGGGGAGGGGTGGAGAAGGCTAGTGACGCCCTCCAGGGGCCCCCACGAGGGGCTTCGCCTCCCGCCGCCCCGGGATGAGCCCCGAGGGCGTCCAGAGCGCAGACGAGGCTTTGGGAGGGAGCCCCTGGGGGGGCGGGACGGGATGACCTGCCGGCGTCCCCCGAGCTGTGCCGCCGACGCCGGGATGCTCTCGGGCTGCGGCCGGGGTGACCGCTGGGGGGGGCGGGCCTGCCCAGACGCTCCTGCCCTCGCCCCGCAGCTGGCCAGCGGCCGCACCCGCCTCTGTCTGTCCGGCTTCTTGGCTCTGGACGTGCCGCCGCCCGCGGGCCCCTTCTGGATCCTCGGCGACGTCTTCCTAGGGGCCCACGTGGCTGTGTTCGACCGGGGAGCAGCCCGCGTGGGACTGGCCCGGGCTCGGGGAACCCCCCGGGGCCCCTGAGCTGGGAGCTCCCCGCACCCCTTCCGAGTCCCCCGACAGCCCCAGCCCCGCCGAGACCCTTGAGCTGAGCCCCGCGTCCCCGCCCCCGCCCCCGCCCCCCCTTCCGCCAGGAGATTTCACGGGGGCCGCCTTGGGGCTCCTCTTTGGGTCGGCGCTCGGGGATCCTCCTCGGCTCCGCGCTGGGGCGTCCCGGGGGAGGGGGTGCAGGCCGGGGCCGCTCCCGGCCTTGGCAACATCTCGTCCCCTCTTCTGCCTCCCCTCAACTGCCGAATAAAAAACTGCGATGTGTCTTTTCCTCTGCGTCCTTCCCTTGGTCCCCCGCGCGCTCGCCCGCCCCGCGTGGGCGCCTGGCGCCTGCCCGCAGCCAGATGAGGGTGGGGAAAGGGAAAGGCGGCTGAAAGCCAGGGAACTACACTTCCCGGCGAGCCCAGAGGCCGGGCCGCGGCCCGAGCTTAAGGGATCTGCGCCTGGAGCATGCCGGGAGTTGTAGTCCCTCGTTCCGCAACGCCCGAGCCTTCCTCTCCCGCCCAGGCCGGGGTAGGGCGGGCCCCCGGCTGACAGGTGGCTGGACCAGCTGGCCCCTCCCCTGCTCTCCCAGCCAGGGTCCGCCGCAGGGGTGGGGCCAGCAGCCTTCGGAGGCCCAGAGGTGGGATGGGGGTGGGTGGGTTAGGGTGGTCCCTCCCCGCCAACACGGGTAGTGATGTCAGACCCTCCCCCCAACTCCGGCCCCTTCCCCCCCTCCCCCTTTGAACAGCAGCCACCGCCCGGATCCCGGAGCCGCCGGCCCGGGTCCGAGCCCCGCAGCTTGAGCCCCCACCCCTCCCCTTTCCTCCTGTACCAGGGGCCAAGCCCTGGAGCCACCCCACCCCCCTGGAAAACACAACCCCGCCCCCATCGTGAGTACTGGGAGGAGGTTGGTGCGGAGGCGGGCGGGGGGGGGGGAACAAACTGTGTGTAGAATCCGGCTGGGTTACGGTGGAGAGAAAAAGACTCCAGACGAAGGGAGGGAAGATGGAGGTGGGGGAGGGGGCCGGGGGGTTAGGGACGGAGACCTAGGGAGCCTGGGCAGGAAACTGAAGAAAGCCCCCATATGGGGTAACAGAAATGAGTGATGGAGGCCCTGGGAGAAAAGGGGGGGGGGAGGGGACGGGGATGGGGATGAGGAGAGGGCTGAGGACTGGCCAGAGCCGGCATGGGCTGCGCAGGGAGAGCGGCCGGGTGGGGGAGGGGCGAGGCGGGGGCAAAAGGGAGTTGGGGAGGGAGACCGTAACTGGGTTGGGGGCCCGACGGAGGCCGACGGGGAGGGGAGAGGCTCTGACGGAGCTGGGGGAAGGGAACGCCGAAGCGGGAGAGGCTCGGCTGATGAGGGAGGACTGCAGGCAGAGACTAAAAAGGGAGGCGCTCGGCAGTCCGGGAGGTCAGAGGACCGAGTTCCAATCCCTTTCTGCTAGTCACCGGCTGCATGGTCCAGGGCCAGCCACTCGTCAGCCTCCGGACGCCCTGTTTGTAAAAGGGAGGACCTGGCCTCCCAGCGATCCCTTCTGGTCTAAAATTTGGCGGAGCCGGGAAGGGGAGGACGGAATGAGTGTGGGAAGGGGGCTGAGGTGACCGATCGAAGAGGGGCGAGGGATGGGGGATGGGAGAGCTAGGTGGATGGGGGGGGGGAGGACAAAGACATGGGAAGAAACCACACTGAGAAAGGGGAGAGACGAGGAAGACCTAGCGGAAGGAACTGGAGGGGGCTGGGAGTGCGGAGTGGGGGGCCAGCGGAGGAGCCGGCTCCCGCCCGAGGAGGAGGAGGAGGAGGAGGAGATCAGGCTGAAGGCTCTGGAGCCACAGGTGGAGGGGGGAAACACGGAAGGAGGACTCAAGAGTGGGGGCGGGGAGTGGCCTCGAAAAAGTGGAGAAACCTTCAGATCGGGGCTGGGGAGAGGGACTCGGTTGTCCGGAGGACCACCAAGGGGTGTGCATGCAGGAAGGGGGGAGGGGAAGGGAAGAGAAGTGGGCTGAAGGGCCTTGAAACTGGAGGAGAGAAAAGGCGTCTACACTGACAGAGACCAGGAATAAGTGAGGGACTTGGGAGGAGACTCAAGGGGAAGACACGGGACTCGGATGAGAGATGGAGACAAAGGAGTGCAGATGGTGATGGGGCGGTGGGGAGACCAGGGAGGAGAGGCAGAGATGGGGGAGTGGGAAGAAAGAGCAAGGGATGGGATGGAAGGAAAGGAGACGAGAGAGGGCAAAAGAGGAAGGTGAGAGGACAGTGGGGGGGGGGGGAGGAGCTGGAGCTGAATCATTGGGACAGAGACAAGTTTGAGGAGAGATGTTGAAGGAGAAAGCTCCAGATATTTTCTCTTGGGGATGGCGGAGAGGTTGTGGAGATCCTTTCCCCTCCATCATCTGGATCCCAAAGCTCAGACCTCTGGCAAGCTGGATTTCGCCTCTGCCTCCCCCATCCAGAGGAAAGGGACCACAGAGTCAAGAATCAAATTGAGTCGCCTCCTCGAGCCACTATTCCATGGCCAGAGCCAAAGACCTAGAAGCCCCCTTCTCTAAAATCCACTCTTCCAGGAGCCGCCCACCCCGTTTGGTTTCCTTCCTGCTTTCTCTTTTCAGCCCCATCCTATGCCCCTCCTCCTCTTTCCTCAAGTCTGGACCCTCCCTCTACTTCCCCATTAGCCCAGCGTCCATTTCAGCGCCACAGTCGGGCCAGTCACTTCCCCATCCCAAAGGTCGGACTCCCAACTCCGCATCCTAATGCTCACCCCCTCTATCACCTTCCTTCCCCCTCCCCCTTCTTCCTTGCTTACCTCCCCTTTCCCATCCTCTTGCTCTCCTCCCCCTTCCCCAACCCACCTCTCCCCCTTTCCGTTCTTCCTTCTGTCCCTTTGCTCCCCCTTCCTCCCCGGCTCACCAGAGGCAGTGACTTTGCTCAGTCCTGTGGTGTTGGCAGTGTTCCTTCGTTCTGGATCGAGGGGAGCCAAGGACGCCTGGGTCCTGGGGGTGGCGGTGATGTCAGCTCTTCCCAGTCCCCCAGCGGACGGTGGGGGGGGGGCATCCTGCTGGAGAGGGAGAGTCAGAGCTCAGCGGGGCCAGGGGCGGTGGGGAGGGGAATCAGTACCTGGCATGGAAAGGACAGGGGCCAGAGTGCAGGGGAAGAGGACCGGGGAGTCCGGCGGGGCAGGGTTGGCTGGGGCCCTGCAGGAAGGCCACCCCCCCCCCACTCTGCGGGCTGGTAGGGAGCCAGAGTCCTCAGTGCGGACGAGGGGGGAGGGGGGAAAGAGAAGTAAAAGACGCAGAGACCCAGAGACAGGCGCTGAGGGAGAGATGGAGAAGGAGGGAAGGAGGGGAGAAACAGAGACAGAAAGAGACATAGCAGGCAAAGAGAGACCCGAGACCCGAAGATTCCAAAGGAGACAGATTCAGGGAGAGGAAAAGGGAAGGGGAAGGGGCAGAGAGCGAACCCCAGAGACGGAGAGACCCGCAGGAAAGGACAGACATTGTCAGGAATCTTGCACCCCGGGAGGGACAGCCACTAGGAAAGGAGGGAGCCCGCAAAATGAGGGGCCGGCCCAAAAGTCGGGGGGGGACAGTCCCGACCCTTCCCTTCTTTCTTTTCTCTCCCCCTCCCAGGGTCCGCCTCCCCAAGGGTCTCCCGCCCCCCTCCCTCCCCCCTCAACCCTCCCCTGAGGGGGCTGGGGGCCGGGCCCACCGACCCCAGGGGCCCCTGCCCCCAGGCCAGCCCCCTTGCCTTGAACTGGGTGGGGCCGCCGGTCCCCAGCCCCGCCCCCTTCCCGGGAGAGGCCCCGGCCCCTCGGCCTCCCTGGGAACTACCCCTCTCCCGAGATCCGCTCCCCGGCCCCGGGCCGGGTTCCCCCCTGCCCGGGCCCTGCCCCGCTCCCCGGCGCCCCTCCCCTCCAATGTTGGAGGTTTGGTCTGTGTCTCCTCCTTCCGCGGGCGCACGGCGGCCAAACAGCCGCAGCAGCCGCCGGCGCAACCTCCTCCCGCTCCTCCTCCTCCTCCGCCTCCGCCTCCTCCTCCCGGGCCCTGTGCCTGTCCCGGTCCCGGCCCCTGTCCCGGTGCCCGCGCGGGTCCCGGCCCCGGGCCCGCTCCCTCCTCCCCCGGCGCCGGCCCCGGGCCCGGGTCCGCCTCGGCCCCGGGCCCGGGGCCGGCGCCTCCAGGGCGGCCCGCGGGGGGCAAGCCATGCCCCGGGGGCCCGGCCATGGGGCGACACGGCGGCGGCGACAGCGACAAGATCGTGATCAACGTGGGCGGCGTGCGCCATGAGACGTACCGCTCGACGCTGCGCACCCTGCCCGGGACGCGGCTGGCCGGCCTCACGGAGCCGGGGGCGGCCGCCAACTTCGACTACGACCCGCGCAGCGACGAGTTCTTCTTCGACCGGCACCCGGGCGTCTTCGCCTACGTGCTCAACTACTACCGCACGGGCAAGCTGCACTGCCCGGCCGACGTGTGCGGGCCCCTGTTCGAGGAGGAGCTCGCCTTCTGGGGCATCGACGAGACGGACGTGGAGGCCTGCTGCTGGATGACCTACCGGCAGCACCGCGACGCCGAGGAGGCGCTCGACTCTTTCGAGACCCCCGAGCCGGCCGCCGCCGCCGGAGGCCCCGGGGGGCCCGGCGCCGGCCCGGGAGGCCTGGACGACGAGGCGGGCGGCCTGGACGCCGCCGGGGCCGGAGGGGAGCTCAAGAGACTCTGCTTCCAAGATGCGGCCGGCGGGGCCGCCGCCGGGCCCGGGGGAGCCGGGGGGGCGACGTGGTGGCGCCGCTGGCAGCCCAGAGTGTGGGCGCTCTTCGAAGACCCCTACTCGTCCCGGGCGGCCAGGGTAAGGATGCCCCGCGCTCCCTCCGGCGGCCGCCGGCCCCTTCCCCCCAGCCCCGGGAGGTTCTGCCCGCTGCTCGCCACGCCCCGGCCCCCGGAGCTGAGCTTCTCGGGTGCCCCCCCAGCCTCCCAGCAGGGGACCGCCAACCCGAGCGCTTCTCGAAACCTCTCGGTGCCCCGGAGCCTGCGGGCCGAGGCAGCCCCCAGCCTGGCACTGTGCGGCCGCCCGCCCGGTCTCCAGCCTCTGGGGCGGCCCCTAGAGATGCCAGCTGCGGGATGCCCTTTCCCCGCGGAGACTCGCCCCTCCCCCTCCCGTCTCCTCTGCCCCTTTGAAAAACTTCGGACTACTTGCCCCCCTCCCCCTCTTCTGGAGCGCTCCCTCCCTGGGGTCCGGAGGAGCCCTGCCCCCTTTCCTCCCCCGGCTGGCGAGGCCCCCTCCCCAGTCGCGGTGAAGGGAGCCAAGAGCCGGCTCGTCTTTGTGTCCGAGAGGGGGATGAGGAGGGGACGGAGGGGGAAGAGCCGGCATCCTCTAGGGGAGATGGCCACCCCCTCCGGGGCTAAGGCCTATCTCCTTGCGCCGTAGCCCATTTGGAAGGGCCGGGAGCCCGGAGCCTGCCGTGCGTTCCCCTCCTCCCAAGGGCCGGCCGAGTCCCGGGCCGGGAAAGGACAGGAGCCACTGCAATGCCGCATCCCCCTTCCCCCTCCCTCCTTCTCCTCCCCCTCCCCCCGGGGGGCTGCGTGGAGGAGGCAGCTTGTATTCCCGGGGAAGTCAGGTCCCAGAGAAACGCTGAGTGTGCAGGATTGGAGGAGGGGGGGAGGAGGAGGGGGGGGCACGTGGCTCTTAGATACCCCCCCTTCCCGTGACCTCTTTTCGGGAGAACTGGGGGGGCGGGGCCTTCCCTTCCCCCTCCCCCTTGGCCCTCCCCCCTTCTGTCCCCCAACTCTTTGGGAGACAATGAGTTAAAGCCGTTGGGGGTGTGGAGCAGCTTCTGCGGCTGCGTACTACGGGGGGCGCCCCTTCCTCCCTTGCTCCTCTTCTCCCCTTCCTCCCCTTCTTCCCGGGGCCGGGTTGGGAAGGAGTTAAGGGGGGGGGGGGGGCTTTCGGAGGCTCCGCAGCTGCGCAGTGCGGAGCCGGTGGAGCTGGGGTTAAGGCCAAGCTAAGGCTGCGGCTGCGCAGTGCGGCGGGAGCTGTCCGCGGTGCTGGCCCCGCCCCGCCCCCACTGCAGTACCGCAGCCTCCGCCGCGGGGGGAGGGAGTTCTGAGCATGCGCACTGCGGGGCCCGTCACCCCGCTCACTGCAGAGAAGGCTGGGGGGGGGGGGGGGCGGGGCGGTAAAGGAGGCATATTGAGGTAGCGGAGATAAGCCTTAGCCCCTTCCCACATTGGGGAAAGGACTGGCCCAAGGTCACGAGACAAGTCCCAACCGGACGCCCCACACTGCCCACGGACAGGGAGCGCCCCCAGACCCTTCCGGCTCCGATGCCAGGGTCCCGTCCCGCCCCCGCCGAGAACAAGGGCTTGGGGAGGTGGGAGAGACAAAGCGGTCTCTGTCCCCTCCCCCCACGAGCCCCCGCGGCTTCCCCGCGGCCGGGGAGGGGGCGGGGCAGGGGGACTTTCCGAGGGCCACCTGCACCCTCAGAGCTCCGGGGGGCACCAGGGCGAGGGCTGCCCGCTTGCGTCTGAGGGAGGGCAGGGTCAGGGGGCACCAGGGCGAGGGCTGCCCGCTTGCGTCTGAGGGAGGGCAGGGTCAGGGGGCACCAGGACGAGGGCCGGCCCCTGGGCCTGAGGGAGGGGCAGGGCCCAAGGGGCACCAGGACCAGGGCTGCCCCCTTCGCCTGGAGGGAGGGCAGGGCCAAAGGGGCACCAGGACGAGGGGCCCGTTCTGGTCTGGAGGGAGGGCAGGGCCAGGGGGCACCCAGGACAGGGGGGCCTGCCCCGGCCTGAGGGAGCAGGCCCGGGGGCCAGGCCAGGGCCCCCGTTGGTCTGAAGGAGGAGCAGGGCCCGGGGCGCCAGGGCGAGGGCTGCCCCTGGGCCTGGGGAGGGGCAGGGTCAGGGGCACCAGGGCAGGGCCGCCCGGCCGGCCTGGAGGGAGGGCAGGGTCAGGGGCACCAGGACCCAACCGCCCGCCTTGGTGTCCGGAGGGAGCAGGGCCCCGGGGGGGCCAGGGCAGGGCCGCCCTTGTGTCCGAGGGGAGGGCAGGCCCCGGGAGGGCGGGGCTGGAGCTTGGCTGGGGGCGGGGAGGGGCCGGCTCCGGCCCCTGGGTCACCCTCCTCTCCCTCCCCCTCCCGCAGTACGTGGCTTTCGGCCTCCCCTTCTTCAATCCCTCCATCTCCATCACCACCTTCTGCCTGGGAGACCCACGAGGGCTTCATCCACATCCACAACAAGACGGTGACCCAGGCGTCGTCGGTGCCCGGGGAGCCCCCCGAGAACGTGACCAACGTGGAGGTGGAGACGGAGCCCTTCCTGACCTACGTGGAGGGCGTGTGCGTGGTCTGGTTCACCTTCGAGTTCCTCATGCGCGTCACCTTCTGCCCGGACAAGGTGGAGTTCCTCAAGAGCAGCCTGAACATCATCGACTGCGTGGCCATCCTGCCCTTCTACCTGGAGGTGGGGCTGTCGGGGCTGAGCTCCAAGGCGGCCAAGGACGTGCTGGGCTTCCCGGGCGGGTGGTCCGGCCCGGGCGCATCCCCGCGATCTTCGTTGACGGGCACTCGGGCCGGCCCGCAAACGCCGCGCCGCCAGCACCAACGAGTTCCTGCTGCTCATCATCTTCCTGGCGCTGGGCGTGCTCATCTTCGCCACCATGATCTACTACGCCGAGCGCATCGGGGCCGACCCCGACGACATCCTGGGCTCCAACCACACCTACTTCAAGAACATCCCCATCGGCTTCTGGTGGGCCGTGGTCACCATGACGACCCTGGGCTACGGAGACATGTACCCCAAGACCTGGTCGGGGATGCTGGTGGGCGCGCTGTGCGCCCTGGCGGGCGTCCTCACCATCGCCATGCCCGTGCCCGTCATCGTCAACAACTTCGGCATGTACTACTCGCTGGCCATGGCCAAGCAGAAGCTGCCTAAGAAAAAGAACAAGCATATCCCCCGGCCGCCCCAGCCGGGCTCCCCCAATTACTGCAAGCCCGAGCCGCCCTCCGCCCCGGCGCCCGGCTCCCCACCATCACAGCGGCTCCCAGCCTCCCCCGCCCGGCTCCTACCCCACGGGGCTGCCGGGCCCCCACGGCCACGTGCACCGGGGCTCCTGAGGGGCGGGGCCGGGGGGCTCGCGGGAATGGGCCTGCCCCCCCTGCCCGCCCCTGGGGAGCCCCTGTCCGCTGGCTCAGGAGGAGGTGATCGACATCAACAGGGCAGGTGAGGAGAGGGGAGACGAGGGCCCGAGGGGGAGGAGGAAAAGGGGAACGCTGGGACCCGAGAGGCCTGGGCAGTGCCGCAGGCGCGGGGCGGTAACGCCATGGAGGCGGCACGGCCGCCCGGAGCGCACAGGGACCGTCTGAGACAGGGACGGAGGCTCCAGATGGGGGGAGACTGGGGGTGGTCACTGAAAGGTCCACGCTCAGACACCCAGACAGGCTGAGTGCAATGGGCCTCCCACAGGAGGGACACGGGAGGGGTCAGAGACAGAGATTGTCAGAGACGGACACAGAGACGATGAGAGATAGAGGATGGAGAGGAGCAGGGGGTCCCGGAGACCGCCAGACACGGAGAGGAGCAGGGGGTCCCGGAGACCGCCAGACACGGAGAGGAGCAGGAGGTCCCGGAGACCGCCAGACACGGAGAGGAGCAGGGGGTCCCGGAGACCGCCAGACACGGAGAGGAGCAGGGGGTCCCGGAGACCGCCAGACACGGAGAGGAGCAGGGGGTCCCGGAGAGACAGGGGACTTTGTTTAGTAAATCTGGCCCGGAGATAGCGAGATAAGAGGTGGTCAGAGACCACGGTTGGCCCAGCGACAGTTGGTATCCAGGCTGAGGAGCAGTTATTAAGCGCCTCTTGTGGCGGAGCCTTCCCCGGTCCCTGGGGATACAGGGACAAAGCCGTCCCTGCGCTCAGAGCTGGGGCAGGGAAGGGTGAGAGACCCCTCGTGCCCCGTCAGGATGAGAAGGAAGGAAGAACGGGCTTGGGGAGCCCTGGTCCCTCGCTCGGCAGCTGAGGCCCGCAGGCATCCAGAGGTTCTGAGAGGTGGGAGGGCAGGGCCGAGTACGGGAACCGGAGCCCTGGGGATGGCCTGACCGTCAGAGAAGGCTCCCGGGGATGGCTCGGGCCCCGGGGGAAAGCTTCGGGGCAGCGACCCCCCCTCGCCTCTTACAATGTTGAGAAGGGGCCACGGAGACCGCCAGGCAGAGGCTGAAAAAGAAGCGGCTTCAGGCGCGGAACCAGCACCGAGCAGGGGAGACACTGGGGGTGGTGACGGGAGGCACAGGCGTGGAGGACAGGAGTCAGCAAGGGGACAGACCGGCAGCCACAGCCTCAGAGGAGCCAGGGCCAGGGCCAGGCGCGGACCCTGGCAGGACCTGAGAGGCCGGGCCTCCGCGAGGCCAGGAGGGGGAGGGAAGGAGGACAGCCAGGGCTGGGGGGTGGGAAACCAGGGGCCTGGGCCCTTCTCCTCCCTTGCCTAAAGTAGGTCAGTGGGGGGTGGGGGGAGAAAAGACTGAGCAGCGCGGTCCCTGCTCCCTCAGCAGCTGACCCACATTCACACCAATTAAAAATAACCCGAGTCCCCTTCCTGTCCCCCTCCCCCTCTGCATCCCATGTCCTCCCCCAAACCTTTACCTGCTTCTTCAGGTCTGCACAGTCTCACTGCCCTTCCTGTCTGCACGATTCCTCCCTGCCCCCCCCCCCCCCCAGGATGCTCATGTTGAACACCCTCATCGGTCTGCTCCCCATCTGTTCTCTTCTCTCACCTGTCACTTCCTTGCTCCTTCAGGCTCCTCTCCCTTGTCCCCATTCAGGCTCTGTCTCTGCTCCCATCTACAGGCTCCTCCCTGAGTCCCCATTCCAGCCCCTGTTCTGCTCCTATTCCAGGCTCCTCCCTTGGTCCCCATTCCAGGTTCTCTGCTCCTCTCTCTGCTCCCATTCCAGGCTCCTCTCTCTCCTCAGGGATTCTGCCCAGAATTGCTTCCTCCTCTGCTCCCTAGACCTCATGTCTTGAGAGGCTGCTGACAGCCTTGTTGGTCTAGTGGTCTCTGGTTTCAAGGGATCTCTGGATCTCTATAAGTGTCTCTGGTTCTGTGGCCCCTGATCCTCTCTCTTGATCCTCTTGCCCGAGATGTGGAGAGGCCCCAGGCTGTATTATAAGTGGCCTGAGTTGAGCCTCCTCCAAGTGCAGACCTCCCACCCACTCCATCTGGCTCCATGTCCGGGCCCAGCCGCCCTCCCCGAGGCAGCCCCCCGGGCCCCACAGACAGCGGGCGTGAGTGGGTCCCTCCTCGATCCCCGTCTCCCAAGCACCGGTCTCGGTCTGGCCCTGATCCTGCCCCAATCACTGGTGGGGATGACTCCGCCTCTTCCCCAGGATGATGAGGTCCCATTCTCATTGCATGCATGACACTGGAGGCAGAGCTGGCCCGGCTAGTCCTGTCTGAGGCCTTCTTCCTGGCTCAGAGTCTCTGCCTCCCAGTGACTCCACTGCCCCTCTTCTTCTGGAGTGAGCTGTCCCTCCCCCCCAGTCGATCTCTTTTCCTTTTATTCAGATCATTGCCTCGGGCTGGACTTGGGCTTCCCGCTGGGGCTCCCACTTTCCCCACTTTCCTTTTCTGCGCAGCGCTTTGGCCCGCTCCTTCCCAGCTTCTTGCCTGACCTCCCTCACACCCTCATGTTGTGAAGACCCCGCCTCTTTTGTTCTCCGGGTGGTTCAACCTCGCTGTTAATCATCTTAGGCTGGGAAGTGAGCCTGACCCCAGCCTCAAGGAGGCCCGGGGCAGGAGGAGGAGCCCCATGGGAGGAGGAGCCCCATGCAAGTGGAGGAGGGAGCCCCATGGGCGATGAGTGAGCCTCACTGGGGAGTGAGGAGTCCTGCATGGAGGAGAGAGCCCGTGGGGAGATGAGTTATTCCCCGAGCCAGATGAGAGGGAGTCCTGAGTCCGGGAGGAGGGTCTCATGCCACCGATGAGGAGCCTGACCGTGTGATGAGATCCTCATCGAGTGAAGGACTCCTGACTGGGGAGGAATGAGCCCGCTGCCTGGGGAGGAGGGCCCGGATATGGAGTCCGCGGAGGAGTGAGTCCCCAAGTATGAGTGATGAGCCCCTAAGTGAGGAGGAGCCCGCTACGGAGGAGGAGCCCCTGCATGATGATGGCTCACGCCTGTGAGAGGACCCTGCATGAAGGATGGGAGTCCCACATGATGAGGAGCCTGCCGGGGAGAGGACTCAAAAGTGAGCCCCGCCAGGGATGATGATCCCGAGCCTGGGATGATGAGTCCCCGAGTCTCGTGATGAGGGACCTGCCTCGAGGAGGGAGTTCCGACCGGGATGAAATGACCGGGGAGTGGCCCCGATGAGGGAGATGGAGGAGGAGTCCCATGGAGGATGATTCCGCCATGATGAGTGGTTCCGCTACGAGCGGAGTGAGTCCCTGCATGATGAGGAGCCTCCACTGGGGATGAGGAGCCCCTGTATGAAGCTGAGTGGACTCATGATGAGTGGTCTCCGCCTGGGGAGCAGTGAGCCCCTGCATGAGTGTGAGAGCCCCCCATGTGAGCGATGGTTCCTGTTTCGGGAGGAGGGACCTGAGTTCTGGATGATGGGTTCCCGCCCGAGGATGTGAGCCTCCTGAGCCCGAGGAGAGACCCACCGGAGTGAATGAGCCCCTGAGCCCGGGGAGGAAATGACTCAGATGAAATGGTTCCCCGAGCCTGGGATGAGTGGCCGTCCTCAAGGCCGAGGAGGGTCCGGATGAGGACCTGCATGATGAGTGAGTCCTGCCATGATGAGGGAGCCTCATGTGAGTGATATTCCTGAGCTCGGGAGGAGGGAGCCCTGAGTTCGAGGAGTGAGCCCCCAGCTGGGAGGAGGGAGCCCCTGGGAGGAGGGAGCCTCTGAGCTCGGGAGGAGGGATCTTTGGCATGGAGGAGGGAGCTCATGCATGGAGGAGGGAGCCCCTGGCCAGAAGGAGGGACTCCCTATGGCGGAGGAGAGAGTCCCTGCGGTGGGGAGGCAGGAGGCTCTGAGCCTCGAGGATCTCAGCGCGGAGGAGGGACCCCATGGAGTGGAACTGCTTAGGCCCTGCTCCTGAGATGGGGGTCTGGCTCTGCAGACCCAGGGCCACCCTGGTCGCGATAGAAATGTTAAGCGGCGCAGTTTCCGGCGGGGCTGTCGTCTGCCGCCAGATCAGCTTCTGCTCCCCAGGACTGCGCGCTCCCACGGTTAGCTCATGGTTCTTCTTCCACAAAACTCCAGACTTGTTTGCTCAGGCACTCCCCGCTTCACCTGACCCTGTCTCAAGAATCCTTGTCACAGCAGGAGGCCAAGGCTATTCTGGTCTGGAGGTGACTAGGCTGCAGCTGGCTCCCCCCCCCCCCCAGCCCCCTCCCCCCGTCCCTTCTCGCCCCCCCTCCCCCCGCAGCTTCGCAGTAGCCCGGGCTCCTTGGGGACCGCTCCAGCCGCCGCCGGTCCTTCCCCACCTCGGCTAAAGGGCCCCCGCCGTTTCCTGCCTGCCCCGGGGCCGCCCCCGGTCAGAGAGAAGCGCCTTCCCCCGGGCAGCCCAGACTGTGCCCGGCGCTCGGTCCCCGAATGGGGCTCCCGGCCACTTGTCGCCCGGCTGCTCATTTCCAGATGAGGAACAAGTCCCGGAGGCTCCCGGGAGACGCACTTGGAACAGAGCTCTCCGGGTCCTGAGCCGGGATCTTCCCCTCCTGCCAAAGGAGTCTGAGCGAGCCTCCTGCCTTTGGCTGCAGGGAGACGCGGACAAAGCCCTCGCCGTGGCCTCAGCTTCCTTAGCTATGAGCCGAGGGAGGCGGAGGCCACCTGCCACCCCCAGACCTAGGGCCCCAGGCCTCCTGCATGGGACTTGTCGCTAGAGGAGGAACATGATTGGGCCCCTCAGCCTCTGCCTCGCAAGCCCCTCCGCCCTTATCAGTCTTCTGATGTTTATCCTGGTTCTTGACCTGAGCCTATTAGGTTTGTCTAGATCCTTGTCCTCCATATACCGACGACTCCACAAGACTACAGATCTTCCATTAGTTAACTCCCAGTCTGGTTTTTCCTCTGCTTTGATTCGATCCATCTCGAGTCCTAGAAAGGATCTTGTCTTTGTCTCCTCCTTCCTTCCCTCGATTTCCTTTTCCTCTTTCTCCTTTCCTCCTTCCTTCCTTTCTCCTCCTTCCTTTCTTTCCTCCTCTCCTCCTTCTTGCTCCCCTTCTCCTTCCTCCTCCTCCTCCTCCACTTATCACTAGAAAGAAGGTGGTCATGATAGCCAGACCCTTCCTCGGCCCGTGGTGGACACTGAGCCTGCAGAACCACTGACCATTTTAGGAACCAGGAAGCTGAGGTCTAGAATTAATACCCAGGGCGGGTAGAGCCCAGGCTCCTGTGCAGCTGCTGTTGCTCCTTCTCTGGACCCTGCTTGATCGGGTCTCAGCTGGGAACTCCTTGAGTAGTCTCCGGCACTGGGTTCACACTCCTAGGTCTCTGTCTCCTTTTCTTCTCCTTGTCTGGCTCTTCCTCCTGTCTCTGGGAGCCAGACCCTCGCCCCAACGGGGACCCGGCAGCTGCTGCCCTAGCCCACGAGGACTGCCCCGCAATTGACCAGGCGGCTCTGTCCCCGGAAGACAAGAGTCCCATCACCCCCGGGAGCCGGAGCCGCTACGGCCGAGACCGGGCCTGCTTCCTGCTCGCTGACTACACGGCTTCCCCCGATGGCTCCATCCGCAAAGGTGAGACCCCTCCCCGGCTAGGATCCCTCCCCTTCCCGAGGTGCTCCCCGGCCCCCAAGAAGTCCCTCGGGGAGAAGAAAGGGACGTAGGGGAGGGGGGAGAGATCGAGACTCGCAGGGGTACCCAAGCTGCCATTCTCCCCCTGCCCACCCCAGTGGGGCCCCACCCTGCTGCTCCCCTTTCCTTATCCCTTGCTCCCCTTCCTTCCTCCCAGGCTGCCCACACTGCTCCCTCTCTATCATTGTTTGTTCCCATCTCCATCCTCTCTCCCTTTTTTTGATTCCCTTGCCCTCTTTTCTTGCTACTCTAAAATCCCCAGCCACTAGGTGCCTCTGCTGCCTCCCCTGGACTGGAGAAGTTTGCCTGCCTGGCTTTTAGTTTTATCTCACCAACGCTGCAGCCTGATCTCTAACTGACGCTCCTCAGGCCCTCAGGTGACTCCTGGCTGGCTGCCCAGGCTCCTTCCTTCTCACTCTGGGACTAGCCTTCCTGACTAACACTCCACTGTCTTCCTGACTGACTAGTTGCTAGGTCTTTGGTTGCCACTGCCTTCCCACTCTGATATGTCTTGATTCTTCACTGAGCACCATAGGTCTGGTTCCTATCGGTTTCATTCTTTCCACACTTCACAGAGTTCCATAATTCATCGAGTTTCCATAATCCTGCCTCTAGCGATTTCACTCACTCTCCAGTTTTTTTCCTATATCTCTAAAAGCCCCTTTTTCAGATCTTCTATAGTACTCCCCACTAGTCCTTTAGCTCTCTGTAAGATTCTCTATTCTCCCTTTAGGCATTCCTCTGGTTTCCTTTAGCTATTCTCCCTGGGTTTCTCCTTTTCATCTGAGCCCATCTAGTTTCACATCTTCTCCTCCTGTTCCTCCCCTTCTTGACCTTTCTTCCCATTGTCCCCTAAATCCTGACTCCTGCCTGTCATGGGTCCCTTGCTCACCCCTCCCAGGGAGGTAGTGGAATGGGGAGAGTTAAGGTCTAAATTGTGGATGTTCAGGGGCTCACTTTCCCTTCCCTCCGATGCCAAGATCCATTCACTGAGCACACATTATTGAGTAGATAGCTAACTGGATCCCTTCCTCTGCTCTAGTCCCTGCCCCTCCCTGTGTTTGACCTGTCTGCCCCCTGTGTTTTATCTGTCTCTCCTCTCGTGTTTTATCTGCTCCCCTCAGGTTTCTTGCCCCCCTGTGTTTGACCTGCTCCCTGTGTGTTTGATCTGCCCCCCCTGTAAGCTTGCTCCTGCCCAGCTCTCAGCCTCAGCCCATCTCAGCCTCCCCTCCCTTGCTCCCTCCTCCTCTCCCCCCAGTCACCCCAGATGCTCCTCCCATATTTGGTGTCTCTGGCCACCCCCATTTTGCTGCTCTTCCTCTACTCCCCGGAAACCACCACAGAGGAGGAGGATGGAGCTCCCATCCCCAACAGCGAGGCAGTGTTGGGGGGCCCCCCTCCACCCCCTGTGACTCTGTGTTTCTGTCCCCAGCTCTTGTCACCGCCTGAGACCTCTCGAGATCCGTGGGCCCCCCCTGCCCCTCTCCCCCAGGTCAGCAGCTGGGAGTGGCTGGGAGGGGGCCCCCACTGTAACTCACTTAGAGCCTTCTAGATAAGCCTCCCACGGCTAAGGACGTTCCAGGTATCCTTTGAGCCCTCTCAGGAGACGCCCTTCAGAGGTCCCGAGCCCATCTTAGAGCCTCCCAGACGGTCCACAGATGCCTTAGAACTGCCCGAACCCTCGGCCCCCCAGATGCTCTCAGACTCTCCCCCCTCCCGGGCCTCGGCCACAGCGTTAGAGCTGGAAGGACCTCAGGCGGCGCAGGAGGGTCAGGTCCCCCACGCGGCGGGGTCCCCCGAGAAGCGGCTGCCTCGCGGGCAAAGACCCATCAGGTCCCGCGGCTACCCCGGCTCAGGGCGCCAAGGCTCGCCCTCCAGAGGCTGCCTGAGATGGGTCCTTGGGGGACCTTTGGCCCCGGAGAGGCCCCTGCCCCCTTTCCATCCCCCTCCCTGCCGTAGCCTCCCTCCCAGGGCGCCCTTCCTCCGTTTGGGTCCCACCCTCACCCTTCCTCCACAGCCACCTGGCTGGCTCTTCCCGGGAGGGATGCCATCCTCCCGCGGTCTTCCTGCCTGTGCCCTCACAAGGCTCCCTCCCCCCCCGGCCCACATGTCCCAACCCATGGGGGGAGAGACTGACCAGCGCCCCGCCCCCTCGCCCACACCTGCAGCTTCATGCTCATCAGATGCCTGTTTCTGTCTCCCCATTTTAGGTAATTGAACCAGAATTGCAGGAGATAGAGGGATTAAGTCTGGTCTGCTCCTCCCATCCCAGATTCTTCCCCATCCACCACTCTTTCCATTGATCATTTTCTCTCTCTCTCTCCTCTGTCTCTCTCTGTCTCTGTTTCTCTTCCTCTGTGGTGGTCTCTGTTTCTCTGTCTCTAGGTGGTTCTAGGTCTCTGTGGTGGTTCTCTGAGCTTCTTGTCTCTGTCTCTCTGTCTCTTTTCTCTGTCTCTGTCTTGTCTCTTGATTTCAAAAGCGATGAGTCTGATCTGATTTCGAAGTTTCGTCTTTGTTCGATCTATCCGAGTCTTTGATGAGTTTTTCGATCTCGATCTTGATCTCGATCTTCGATCTCGATCTTTCATGACGCTTTTATCTTTGTCGAGTCTTTATTCGAGTCTTGTCTTGTCTGAGTCGATGATCTTCGACCGATTCCACCCGATTTGTTTCTAGAGCCCAGCGGATCTTGCTGACTTGAGTCCGAAGATCCAGATCTTTGTTGATCTTCTTGAGTCCTGTTCTCCTCTAGGGGTTTCGACGGATCTTGACCCTCCCGTTGCCCCTCCCCCCCAGGTTACAGGAGGAAGTCCCAGTCTGAGCAGCATCAGGCTCAGCAGGTCCCTGTCTGCCCCCCCTTGGTTACCCCCCCCCCTGGCTCCCCTGAGGGGCCGCCCAGCTGTCATGCCCCCTCCCGCCCTGCCTTCCATTCTCTAGCCCCCCTTGCCCCTCCTGGGGATCTGGGAGTCCCAGGTGGGGGCGGGCGGGTTTTAGCGGGTCACAAACAATATGCAATTGACATGACCGCCAGCAACCCCCCAGACCCCCTCCCATCCCTCCCCAGGCCCCCAGGCTGAGGCAGGTAAGTGGAGCCTCAGTGCCCCCCAAAAGCCTTCTCAGGTCTCCACGAGCCATATCGCCCCCTCCCCGACCCACACGCTCCTGGAAAAGTGTAACTAAGCGAGAGCAGCGCCGGTCACCCCGGGGCCGCCCCCACCCCCGTCTCCGTGCATGCCCCGGGCCCGTTCTCCGCAAGAGCAATAAGCCGCCTCCGGCCGCGCTGCGTCCGGCCCAGACCGCCTGGCGCAGGGAGGGGGGTCCCTCCGCGGCCCCTTGTCCCCAGCGGGAGCCCAGGGAGCGCCGGCCTTTGTTACAAACCGGACAAAGTGCCAGCCCGGGCAAAGTGAATGGAGGACCACACCGGAGGAGGGTCCGGGCTCTGGAGCTTTCCGGGGTCCTGGAGCAGGCTTGGCGTCCAGCCTGCCGCGCTGGATGGGGCGTGGTCCCAGGGAAGCCTGCGCATGGCTGGGGGCGGCTCTGGGGCACTGGCGGCGCACGCACGGTCAAGGATCGCGATCATGTGGCAGGGGTCACCTTTCCTGGCCCTGCCCCCCCCCACCGAAGTCCCGGCCTGGGCCCCCTCCCTCCCCTGCTCCTTCTCCCTCCTCTCTGAGCAGATCAGGGTCTGGGTCTGCATGAGGCCTCAAGTGAGACCCTCTCGGTTCTCTTTTCCAGCTCCTCCCCCTCGCGTGCAGGTCTCCTCCCCTGGCCCTGGACAGCCTCAGATCCAGTGGTCGCTCTTAGTCTCCTCCCGGTCTCCAAGGGTCTCCAGCGGATCTATTCCATGGCGCGTCTCACAAGTGGCTTCTCCGGGCTGTCCAGGTGTCCATGTCTGGAGCCTGTCCAGTTGGCTCTTCTCTCATCCCTCCTCCCTCCGGCTCTCTCTCCTTGCCCTCCTCCCTGAGACCTGGTCTCCTTCTCCTCCCTGCCTGGAGGCCTGTCTCTGCTGGTCTGCACCACTTGACCCTGGTCTTCCTGGTTCTGCTAGAGCAGCCCCTCTCCAGTCCCTCTCTGCTCATGCTCCCCTGCCCTGGCATGAGGTTGTCTGCCTCTGGTCTCCTCCCCCATCTGGATCTAGAGGTTCCCCATCTCTGCTCTCCTGAGTGTTCCTCTCTCAGACTCCTCTAGGGTTAGTTGGCTGTGCTCCTCCCTCTGATTCGGCTCCCAGACCCGCAGAATCTGCCCCTGATTCCAGCCTTCCGGGGCGGGGAGTCTATGCAACTGTTCATGCAAGGGGCTCCTTGACCTCCGTCCCCGTCACCGAGCCCAAGCAGACCAGGCAGCCGGGGCTCCTCTGGCGCAGTCTGGATTTGGCTGAACGGGGGCCGCCTGGGTCCCGGGCGAGGGAGGGAGAAAGAAGCAGGGACAACTGTGCCAAAGGGTTAGAAATTCTCCAGCCCCCCCAGCCCCCCCCTCCCGGGTTCCGGGACTTGGAGAGCTCGGAGGCCCCCCCCCGGAAGGACCCTCCCCGACCCCGCCTCCACGAAGCTTTCCGTTAGCTTTTTACAAACAAGATTCAACTTGGATACACTTCATTTGGGGAGTGTGGGACTTGGGGAGGGAGGACCTGCCCTCCCCCTAGATGCCCCCGGTCTCCCTCTGGCCGCCACGCACACGCAACTACACGCATGATCTGCATGTCTGCGGATGCCGCCCCCTCCCCACGCATGACAAGGGGCAGGGGGTACGGTTAGGAGGGGAATCTCTTTCGTGCCCCCCTTTTTGCTAGGGGAGGGAAGAGTAGGAGTGGGTCCCCATCCGAGAGCTCCTGGGGATTGGGGGGTGGGGGCAGGTCATGGGGAAGGGGTCCTGTGCCTCCACTCCACCCCACACATATAGCAATAAAGATTCCCCCCAGCCTGGTCCCAGGGAGTCCCACAGAAAGGGGGGGAGGGTGTGTGTGGGGTGGGTTGGGGGCTCTCAGGGATGGAGGCGGATCTGAATCGGCTGGGGGGGAAGGTCTGCAAACTTCCAACTCTGGTGCTAATGGGGGGCGTCTCCCCCCCACCCCCAGGACAGGGGAAGGGGGGAGCCTTGCCCTCCCCCACGTCTCCCCCACTCCCCGCCCAGGGGTGCATGACCCGCGAACCAGCAGAGCCGCCCGCTGCAGACGCCGCATGTCACCCCCTCCCCCTCCCTCAAACAAATAAAAAATGCCCTTTTCATTTACTTGGCCCTGCTCCCTTTTCTGGAAGGGAAGACGTTCTCTATTTGGGGGGGGGGTAGGGAGGGGGGAGGGGCGGCAATGCGAAATCGGGGTACCCGCTGGAACGGCGGGCTGGTGGGATGCAGCTGACGAGGAGCCGTCCCCGACAGCGCACACCTTGACATCCGGGTTCTGCTGGGGATAAGGGGCTGGTGTGCCAGGGTGCCCACCAGGGAAGGAGGAGCCGCGCCCGGGCAGGCCGCCGGGACATCCGGGGCTCTGGTGAGGCTGCACCTCGGGCCCCATCCCGAGACTGGAGGGCTCCAATGCAGCCCCTGCCACCTCCTCGTTTCCTAGAGGAAGACCAGCCCAGAATGGGGGCGGGACTTGGGAGCCAGCACTAGCCACAGCTGCCGTAATCCGCCCAGATCTGGAGCCACAGCTTGGCAGGGGCCCTCCTGGAAAGGTCTCCCCGCCCCCGTCTCCCCAAGCGTCCTGACACGCGGGCACCTGCCCCGACTCCGAAGGGAGAGGGCGAGTGAGACGCTCCCACGTCCCATAGTCGGCGGGCCCCTGCGTCAGCACCGTGGCTGCTTCTGGGGCAGAGGACTCGGTCTCCAGCCTCACCGGACCCTGACTGAGGGGCCAGATCCCAAACTCTGGGTCTCGGTGGGGTCTGGCCAGCCAACGGACGAGGTCCGTCTGAGGCCCCTCCCCCTCTCATTGGGGCACGCGGTGCCCAAGGCAGCGGCCAAACCAGGTAGAAGCTCCCCAGCCCAGTGGGGCTGACTGGCCCTTTTCCGAGATGGCCACGGGGGGGGGGGGTGGCTAGGTACGTGGCCAGGGCTCTGGAGGCCTAGCTTAGCGTTTCTGAGCCTGGAGCGGAGCCGGCCCGACTTCCCAGGGGAACCCCCACGTCTTGTCCCTCACTCTTAGAGGCCCTATCGGGCTGTCCCGTGAGCAGGAGCTTCAGAATCTGAGACCTGCTCCCGACGCCTGCTAACCAGCACTGGCACTAACCAGAACCTCCGCTAACCAGGACCCCCGCTAACCAGCACTCGGGGCCACTTGAGGCTTTGAGGTTTATTTCCTTGGGAGTGGGAAGGGAAAGGCTCGGGATCGGGGGAATAGGACAAGTGCTGCTGTTCTATCTGACCCTGAAATTCCAACCTAAATCACACAAGCCACCAGAGCATCGGCCGGGGGAATGGGAAGGGCCAAGAGGAGGCAGAGGAGGGGGCCGGGAACGAGAACCCGAGCAAGACAGTGATGAGGGGGCGGGACCGGGGAATGGAGGAAGGAAGGAGATGGGGGAGATGGCAGAAGGGGGGGAGATGAGGAGGGGAGAAGATGGGGAGCAGGGACACGAGACGAAGGGAGAAGGAAACGAGCCGAGATGGGGAGCAGGAGATGAAGTAATTTGGAGATGAAGCAAGCGCAAACCATTAGGAAGCACCTGCTATGCACCAGGCACCATGCTAAGTGTGGAGGAGACAAAGGGAGGCAAAAGATGAGGATGGGGGGAGGTGAGAGGGACGAAAGAGGTGAAAACATGAGAAGAAATGAGAGGAGAATATGGGGATGAGCATGGAAGAAAGGGAGATGGAAATGAGAATATGAAGATGACGGTGGAAGAGAGACGGAAATGAGAAGGGAGAGATGAAAGGATGGAGAGATGAGGGTGTTGGAGCTGGCAAGAGGGAAGCTGGGGGAAAAAGGAACAAAGGTGGGGACGGAGAGGGAGGCATGGAGAGAGTGAACATGAGAGGGGGGAAACCAAGGCCTCCTCCCCCTTGTTGATGAACAAACGGGGGAGTGGAGGGAAGGCAAGCCTGAGCCCCTCCCCAAGCCAGCGCCATTTACTTGATTTGGGTTGGGGGCCTTAAGGGCTAAAGTGCCTGGGTTGGGCACTGGGGTCTCCAAAGTGCAAGAAAGCAGAAAGGGAAGGGATGCAGAGCAGTAGATAAACAAGGGGGTCACTCTGGCTGGGACTGGGGGGGGACATCGGGTTCCGGAGCAGGGGGACTGGCGCCTCCTGCTTCTTCTCCTTCCTCTTCGTCGGAGGCCACCCCTTCCTCCAGGCGGAAGACTTGCCGCACGGTCCTAGTGGTGAAGGTGAGGGGTCCTCGCCTGGACAAGACAGACGGAGCTGAAGGGTGGGGCTGGGGGGCCGTTCTGCCTGGGGCTCCCGCGGGGCTTGCCCCCCCCCCCCAAGGCACGCTCGGTTCTCACCGAAGCCGGTTCCTCAGGGTGGTGACCTCGCGGTTCATGGATTCCGCAGACTCCGTGACGTCATCGAGCTCGCGCTGCAGCCGCCGGCGCCCCGCTTGGGCCCGGGAGGCCTCCTCCTCGGCCTCCTCCAGCTGCCGTTTCAGCTGCTTCAGCCGCAGGTTTCCCTTCTCCAGCTGGGGGGGGGGGGGAGGGGGGCGGCTCAGTGCGCACCCAGCGTCCGCTCCTGCCTCTCCATATCCTCCAGGTTAAGCATTTTTCTTCCTTGGTTCCGTTTCCGTCTCCCTTAGCCTTTCCTTCCTGCCCTCTGTCCCTCAGTGCTCCATCAAGCTCTCCTCCCCATCTTAGAGGCCCCAGGCTTTCCCTTGCCTCCTCCCCAGGGTTTCCGCTGTCTCCTCACCTGTCCTGGAGCTGGTCTCACCCTCCTCTCTCCCTCTCATCCACCCAGAGAACCACTCTCCTCCCATGCTTGGCTCTCGACCAACTGAGGAATGCCTCCTGGGATTTGGAAGTTCAGACACAGGCAGGGTTTCGCTCAGTCTCCCACTCACTAGGGTTCAACTATCCCTCCCCCCCCCCCAGCCACGTGCGTTGCCTGGCATCCCAGAGGCCCAGCGAGCTCCCGGCTCGGGGCCTCACCTGCTCTCCTGCTCCAGCTGCTCCTCGGCCTGCGCCAGCTTGGACTCGAGGGCGGCGATGAGCATCTTGTGGCGGGCCTTGACCCCGGCATCCTCCTCTCCCAAGCGGCCCCGCAGCTCCTGCATCTGCCGCTCCAGCTGCTGCCGCCCGCTCTCGGCCTTGGCGGAGAAGCTGCGCTCCGCCGATAGCTCGGTGGTCAGTGACTCCACCTGGCCAGAGGAAGGGGCAGGGTGGCGGCAGCGGCGAGGGGGAGGGGACTCGGGAGGGGGAAGGCGGGGCTACGGGCCGGGGTCAGGAGCTGGAAGAGGGGAGATGGGGCTGGGGGAAGGAAGCCATGGGGGGGGCGGGGGGGGGGGGGGGGGGGGGGGGGGGGGGGGGGGGGGGGGGGGGGGGGGATTCAGGCTCCCGCCCCTTCCCAGAGCCGGAGACCTAGGTCAGCCCAGGCCGGTCTGCGGGGAGCCCGCGGGGTGGGGAGTCCCTAGTGGCCGCAGCCCGGGGCTCCGGGAGGTGGAGAGCACCAGCGTCCCGCCCCGTCAGGTCACGTGGCTGCGGGCGGTGTGGGTTTGGGACTCTGCGAGGGGGGTCTCCAGGGTGGGGTCGGGCTGCGTCTGTGGCGCCCGCCGCTCTCAGAGCTGGGCTCTGGGCTGGGTCTCCCCTGGCATCTGGCCCGGCATCAGCCGGAGGCAGCTCGAACCCCCGGGCCCCGCCACCTGCCCGGATTCCGCCGAGCTCTCTAACTACGGGGCCCGGGGGTTCGAGCTGCCTCCGGCTGATGCCGGGCCAGATGCCAGCTGTCCCGGGGACTGACGGCTCCGACCGCAGTGAAAGCTCAGGCCTGGCCCCTCCTGCCCGGCAGGACCCAGGGAGCCCGGGCTTCCAGACCCGCTCCGGACACGCCCCACCAGCCTGGCTGAGTCCCTCCTTCAGTTTCCCCTCTACGGAGAGGAGGGGGTTGGACTCGGTGGCCCCCAAATTCCCTTCCGACTCTCCATCCCCGATCCTCCGGAGGAGACGATCCCTGTACCTATGTGGGCGGCCCTCTTCTCCCCAGATCAGCGAGCACTGTCTCCCCCCCCGGTGGGCGGGGCCCCTTCTCCGAGTGGGCGGAGGCCTTTTCCTACATAGGCGGGGCCCCTTCTCTGAGTGGGCGGGGCCATTGCTCATATATAGGCGGAGCTATTCCTCTAGGTGGGCGGGGCCCATTCTCCGAGTGGGCGGGTCCCTTCCCCCTGGATGGGCGGGGTTCCCTCTCCCTGGATGGGCGGACTTTCTCCTCCAGGTGAGCGGCCCCTTTCAGGTTGCTGCGGGGTGGGGGTGGGCGGCGGTCCCACACCCGCAGGCCGCAGAACTGCTCGGGAGAATGGGCTGCCCCCGGAGGCCGGGGGTTGCCCTAGCTCGCTGGCCTCCCGGCCCACCTGCAGCAGCAGCTTGCGGTAGCGGTCAGTCAGGAGTTCCAGGTTCCCGTGCTCCTCCTCCAGCTCCTCCTCCAGCTGGCCCAGTCGCCCCTCGAGCTGCCGTTTCTCCTCCAGGAGAGCCGTCCTAAAGGTGGGGGAGGGCGGTTAGTGCCCGCCCCGGGCCTGGGTGGGGCACACCTGGAAAGGCTGGGGGCGGGGGGCGGGGCAGACGCACTTGGCTAGGTTCCCGCCGGCTGCCTCGTCGGCCAAGTCGTCCCGATCTTGCTGGGCTTGGCGCCGGGCCCGGTCCGAGGCCGCGAGCTCCTGCGGGCGCGGGGGAGAGAAAGAGCACGTGACGTCGGCAGTCCCCGGAGGACGCGGCCGCTCATCTTTCCGGGCATCGCTGCTGTCTGGCGCCGGGCCTTCTGTGGCCGGCGGGGCTGCGGTCCCCCAGAGGCTGGATCCACGCTGAGCTCAGCTCGCTGCCCCCCGAGGGCCTGCCTACAGCAGCCACATCCCAAGGACTCCACGCCAACTTGCTTCCCTGGAGGCCCGCCGTTCCCCTCCGCCTGCACGAGGCTTTGGTCTCCGGAGGCCTCCTCTTTCTCCAGCTGGGCCCTGTGCGCCCCCGCCTCCCATCCGGGGACTTCCCGTGGCTCCCGGAGCGCCCCCGGCCTCCCTCAGGCACCGGGAGCTCCCGGAGCTTTCCTCAAACCCTACCCTTTCTCTCCAGCCTCCAAGCACTTCTCCCCGCAGTAGCTCCCAGCTGGAATTCGCCCCTAAATTCGCCCATCTCCCAGCCTCCCAAGCGCCCCTTAGGTGCTCCCCACCAGCTCCCTCCGCAATTCTCCCGAGACGCCGCCGAAGTCCGGGAGTTGGGGGGGGGGGCCTCTCGGTGCCTTCCACCCTGGCTCGGGCTGGGCGGCCTCCTCACCTCCTGCAGCCTCAGCAGCTCTGCCTCGAGGCTCTTGAGCCTCTTCTCATTCTCCCGGTTCTGGGCGAAGATTTCCTCCCTGGAGGTTCGAGACTCCTCCACTTCCCGCCAGAGCTCCTTCATCTGGGCCTGCAAGGAAGGCCTGGAGCTAGCTGAGAGTGCCCTGCCGCCTCTTACTCCCAGGTGCTCGTGAAGGTGTCTGTGGAGCCCCCGGTCAGTGCCGAAGCATCTAGACAAGGGAGCTGCCACTGCTGTCCGTCGGAGGGGGGGGGGGCTCCGGGGTTGCCCTTCCCCACCCTGGCCCTCCTCCTCCTGGCAGTGACCCACCTTTGGAATGAAGGGGTGGGGAAAGGACTCGCCCAGGGTCATACAGCCAGGACTGGCTTCCCTCACTTCCCTAGCACACCCTGGAGTTTTTCTGGGCATTGTGTCCTTGAGGCAGCTGTCAGCTCTGCAGAGAGAGCAGCTGGCCTGCAGTCAGGAAGGCCCAAGTTCAAATGTGACTTAAGACATTTAACTACTTGGGAGACCCCGGCAAGTCACAGCCCTGGCCTGCCTCAGTTTCCCCATCTATAAAATGGGTAGCATAAGAGCACTTGCCTCCCAGGGCTTTGGTTTGTAAAGGGCTTTGCCTAGCATTGTTGTTGCTGTTAAAGGGGCGTGGGCTGATAAGGTGCCCTGGGCTCTCCGCCATCTGGGCACAAATACGGGCCACCCCCTTCCCCTTGCATTCTATGTCCCAGAAGAACTGCCACTGAGGGCAGGGAATGTGCCTAGCACACAGTAGGACTCAGCAGAGCCCTCTGGGCCCCTCGGTGAGCCAGTCAGTCAGCACGTATTAAGCACTCACAGGCTGAGTGGCCAAGTCCTGGGCACCCTGCAAAGGGCGGCCGCGCCGGGCTGTCTGCCCGCTTGCTTCTGCTGAAGCCAGGAGGAGAGGGCAGATGGCGCCCCCAAGGGGGGGCAACTCTTGGCAGTGAGGGCAGCCTGAGTGGCGCCCTGGAAGCAGAGGCCTGGGGATGACTCAGAGCTGGCTCCCTTCTGCCTCCAAGGGAGCCAGGTGGGGGCCCAAGACCCCGAGGTAATGGCCCCCCGAATGCTCCGGGGGATCAGGGTGGGCGCCTGGGAGGGCTGGCAGTGTCCACGGGGGCAAGAGAGGCCACGTACTCCATGTCCCTCGTATACACCATTAGCTGCAAGGGGAGCTGGGGACTGTCTCGCCTGGTAGTGTACACCCCGGCACACAGAAGATGCTTAATAAATGCACCAGCCGGAATGACTGGCCCAGAGCCAAATCAAGGCAAAGAGGATCGGGGACCCCAGGCCCGTCTGTGACCTGGGGCTCTTTCCAGATATATCCACAAACTGGACAGCCAGATTTAGGGCAACAACTCCCGGGGCCTCCAGTTTTGTCAGGGTCGTGAAGCCCCTTGGTCTAGCCTTAGTTACAGAATCTGAGCATCTCAGAGGTGAAAGGAAGCTGTAGGCACTTGGGGTGACTCCCCCGCAAAACAAAACTCTTCTGTCTTGCCAAGGAGGGAGAGCTCCGGAGCACCGGGGCGGAAGCTAGCCTTGGGGAGAGTGAGGAGCCATAGGAATTTCGGTTTTTCTCCTCTCCCATTATAATGTAAGCCCTTTAAAGAAGGAAGGAGCTGCATCCCTCTCACTGGGGTTGCCTGGTAAACAGTAGGTGTTTAATAAATGCCTACGTGTAGGACAGAAAATGATCTAAGGAGACTGAATCAGCCTGCTCTCTGCACTCTTTGTCCCTGGTTTCTCTCTCCCAGGGTTCCCCGCTCTGCTCTGATTTTTCTCTCCCAGCATGCTTCAAAAAGCGGAGTGTATTAAAACATAAATAAAATTACAATAAAAATGGAAAAGAAATAAGTGCCCCCATAAGCGTCCTGCCCCCCCCCCCCCCCCCCACTCGGTGCCCACCTGCGTCTTCCGGAGCTGCTTCAGGGCCTCCTCCTTCCCCTGGCCCGCCGAGCCCACCTGGGCCTTCAGCTCCTCCAGCTCCAGCTCGGCTTTCTTGCGGGCGGCCACGGCCAAAGCCCTCTGCTTCCGCTCCTCGTCGCGCTCCACCTCGGAGCAACCTGTAATCCATGGGAGGCCAGCGGGACTGACTGAAGTCCTGGGGCCGGTCTGTCTGCCCTGCTGCCTCCACAGGCAGGTCTCGTCTCCCAGGGGACCCTCCCCCTGTACCAGGTCTCGCTCCCTCCTCCGGCCTTTCAACAGGGTCTCCATCTGCTTGGCCAGCAGTCACTCCTCTCCTCCTCGTTTGCCCATCCCGGGTCTACAGTAGCTCCCGCTCGTGCTGAGCCCTCAGCGCCTGGGCCGTCACCTCCAGGCGCAGCTTGGCTGTCCCGAGTGCACATCAGCCTGTCCTCCAGCCTGGAGCCATCTGCGTGCGCTAAGTCGAGCGGTCAGCCTTGCTCCATGTCCAAGTGGGGCTCTCTCCATCCTCAGCACCAGACTTGAGACTGGACCGGAAATGCAAGCAGAGGCGCAGGAACCCCAGGGGCAGGGGGGGCTGGCTCCCAGAGCCGGGCCCAGCGCGGGGGGGGGGGGGGGGGGGGGGGGGGAGGCAGGAGGCCCGAACTGCCCCGGGGCCGGACCCAAGGAGGGGGTGGGCTTAGGGGCGCGGGCAGGAGCACCGCGCCGCATGTAGGGGCTGGGCAGGAGCACCGCGCTGGATGTGGGGGTAGGAGGCCCAAGCTGCCCCCAGAGCTGGAGGTGGGGGCGGGCCAGGGGCGGGGAGGGGGCGGGGCAGGATGTCCAGCTCACGCTCCGTCTGACGTCAACCTTGCTGCCCGAAGAAGCTCCATCCCCGACCAGAGGGTCTGGCTCCATGTCTGCCCTGTTCTGCCAACGCCGAAAGTCAAATCTTGCCTGTTCCTCGGGTTTCCTTCGCTCGGCTCCCTGCCCCTCCATAACGCAGGGATACAGCCTCCCTCCCCAGAGCTTATCAAGAACCCCATGAGCCCTGAGGGGAATGCTTGAGACGGGGAGGGTCGGAATGAGTTTTGGCAGCCCTGGGTTGCACCATTTGCCATAGGGCGCCCAAGGCCAGTAAACTGTCAAGAAAACGAGGAACCCGAGGTCGGCCATTCCAGGTAACCCAGGCTGGCTCAGGGGCTCACGCCCCAGGGGGCCCCCATCCTCCTTCCTTGCCCCTGGACCATCCTCCTTTCTCCCCGGAGCTGGCTCCCATCTGCTTACGATGGAAACCCCCTAGGCTTCCCAGGCCAGGGGTGGTGGAGGCTCCCGGCCCTGAAATCTCGGCGGAGGTCCCTGCCTCGGGTTCTCCTCCCAGTCCACGCACCCCTGGCCTGAACTTCTTCCTGAGGTTGCTGACCTGAGTGTCGCTGTTGCCCAGTGTCCATGAGACGCTTATCCGTCTCGTTTTAGTCGTCATGCATGCCCCTGCCTTGTTTGTCAGGCCATCCTTTCGTCTCGGCTTAGCTTGGGTCAAGGCTCCTCGAGCCCTCCCATGCCCAGCAGGGCTCTTCCTGCCTCCAGGGGCTCTCTGTTCTTCCTGCTTGGGCCCGCCACTGCCATTTATGGCACCTAGAGCCTCCTGATGTGGTCCTGAGGTCTGATCCCATCGTTCCCCGCCTCAAGCTCTCTCTTTTCTCGCAGCCTTAGTTCTTCCTCTGTAATTCCCTGTGTTTGCTTGGAGGGTCACTGCTGATATTCCTCCCTGGCCTGGTCATCTGCCTGAGTCCTTAGCTGGTGTCAGCCCCAACCCCACCTCCTGCAGCTGCCCTCCCCTGCTCCCCTCAGGGGCCTGCATCGGGATTGGTTCCCATCTGCCCCTCCTGAGCCTGATGGTCCTGTCATCCTTGAATCCCTGGTGTCCTGCCCGCTCAGGTATTCAGCCTGCTCTCCTTGTGTCTCACTGGGCTCACATCGACTCGGAGTGTCGCCCTCATGCTGCTTCTTCCTCCCAGCTTGCTCGCAAGCCACCTCGCCTCCAGCCCCATCTGGATCCCAGGCCGAAGCTGGCCCGGGTTCTCCTAGAGCCTGGGCAATGGGAGGGACAGGGGGCAGAAGTGACGAGGTTAGTGGGGCCCAGGGGCAGAGGGAGGGACTGACGCGGGGCGACTTTATTGCATGGGGATGGGGTGGATGAGGGACGATGGGACAGTGATGATTATGTGAGCAGGGAGATGATGGATGGGGGTCCTGAGCCCTGTCCTCAGGGAAGAGGGGTGGCGTAATGCCCACCTGCCCTGCCTGAGCCATCCCGCGCCACCAGCTCCTGTCAGGCCTGATTCACTGGACTGGCCTCCTCCCAAGAACTCCCAGGATGGTCTGAGTCTGCCCTGGGTGGGCGAGACCTGCAGCTCTGGGTCATCCCTCCTCCCTGTGAGCAGCCTGGGTTTGTGAGCCCTCCTCCCTCGTGCTTGTAATGTCCTGGTAGCTGAGAGAGGGTTTGAGAACTGATCCCTCCTCCCGGATTCAAGGAAACGATTCCAGCAGATCCTGTCGCTGAACGGGATTGGGGAGATGGTGGTGGGCTGGCTGCCGGGCATGCCTCTGCCCTGGTGCCTGGGAGCTTTGCCCAGGCCTCTGGGTCATGCCCCTGTCTCCTGCCCGCGCCTGCAAAGCCCCCCCCCCCCCCGAGTTAGTTCGATCCCGTTTGCGCCGCTGTCGCCCTCCTGCCGCGGAGGTCGGAGGCCTGCTCCAGCTGGCTGGACACCGGCTCAGGGGCCAGCTGGGATTCCTCCCCACAGATGCTGCCCCTGGGGAGCGGGAGCTGCGAGTGGGGCCCTCAACCTGCCTCAAAGTCCCTGATCTTCCCATGACGGCCTGGGGTGATGGGGTTAGGGATCCCCCCCCTGCCCCTGCGGTTTGTTGAGCCCTTGATCCTGCCCCCTGAGAGGGCATCTGGGAGATCTCCTGGCTCTGGGAAAGCCACCAGGGGTTTGGCCAAACTGAGTTCTGTTTGGTTTCTCCAGCTCTCATGCTGCCTCCCAAGAGGCCCTGCCTGAGAGATGGCTCTGCCTGGGGTAGTAGTCAAGTCTGGCTCAAGCCCTGAGGCCTGAAATTCCCTGCTTCAGTGATTCTCAGACCTTCAGGCCTTGTGACTGGGCTGCTTCTGAAAAAGTCTCAGTGCTGTGCCGCCTCCCTCGTCCTCAGGGTTCGGGGCGGTGGAGCTAATGGGCACCACCTCCTGCCTCTCACAAAGTGGGAGCTGAGGCCTGGCCTCCTGCCTCTCTCAGGCTTGGGGATTGAGGCAGGCATGCCTCCTGTCTCCCAGGCTCAGGCCTGAGACAGCACATGTGAGGTCCGGAGGCCTGCCTGGGGAGAGATGAGGTTTCACACGGGTAGAGTCCCCTGTCCCTCCGGGAAAGCAGAAGGAGGGACAGTAGTGTCAGCCTGAAGGCAAGGGGTCCCGTGGAGGGATCCTGGGTCCAAGCCCTAAAGGTAGAGGGCCCTTCTCCCTCCACTGAAGTCCCTGCCTGCA
Organism: Sarcophilus harrisii; assembly: GCF_902635505.1. NCBI lineage: Eukaryota > Metazoa > Chordata > Mammalia > Dasyuromorphia > Dasyuridae > Sarcophilus > Sarcophilus harrisii. The sequence continues at coordinate 609,258,822 of NC_045428.1, forward strand.
AGTCCCCGGCTGACTATAGAAAGTCGGGTGCAGAACACGGGTCACTCTCCCCACCGCCAGGTCTGACCCCCCCAAACTAGAAGAGACGGAAGCCAGTCAGATCTGTGAGCCTATGCACTCCAAAGATGTAGGAGAAGCGGGGAGGGAGACGCTGATTGAGCCCCAAGCACTCTGTAGGGTCACCTATCTGCCACAGGGTGGGGCAGGGAACCTGAGGCAGGTGAGAGCTTGTAATCCCACCAACAGGTTTCATCTCATCTCCTTGTTTCTCCCAGTGGCTGTCTGTTGCCCCCCAACAGTGGCTGCATGAGCTCCAGCCTGCTTGCCTCAGTCCCCGCAAGTGTGACATTTCCACAGTGCCCACCTCCAGGGCTGGCTTGAGAGCCCTGGCTCCCTGAGTGGCAGTGCAGGCCTGGGGTCACCGGGGCCTGGGGATGGATATTCCTCGGTGGTCTGAGGCTGGAGGGCCTCCTTCCATGAAGCCTCCCTGCCTTGCAGGCCACATGACCGGGGCCCTCAATGGACCAATGCTCATCGCCTGCTGAGAGATGATCCCAGGGCCGAGCAGGAGACCAATCTGCCCCTCAGCTGGTTCCATGGGCATTCCAGATGTGAGGAAGCTAGGAGGCACCTGGCCAAGCGACGGCTGGTGCCTCCTGGCCTGAGGTTGTGATGGTAAGCCTGCAAGCCCCAAGCTGGGGCCTGGGGCGGGATGGGATGGGGTCACGGAGGCTCTCAGTGGGAAGAGGGGGGGTCTGGCTCTTACTCCGCGCCTGCTTCCATCCAGCCTCCCAGCTCACTGCCCTTGCTGGGAACGCTGCCCAGTTCTGATTTCTGCTGCCTGGCAGCCTCCTCCTCCCAGGGCCTGGAGCTCAGCCCTGACACTCTTGGCCCTGCCAGTGCTGAAGATAAGACTGATTGTGAAAGTGAGCCCAGGGCTGTGTGGAGGCGCCATGCTGAATCTTAGTGCCGTCCCAGAGTACCCATCACCCTGAGGCCATTACCGGAAGGCACCGCATGGCCGGGAGGGCACCGCACCACTGGGAGGGCCACATTACTGGGAGGGCACCATATGACCGGGAGGGCACCGCACCACTGGGAGGGCCACATTACTGGGAGGGCACCGCATCCCAGGAGGGCACCACATGACCTGGAGGGTTGCCATATCACCACTGGGAGGGCCACATTATTGTGAGGGCACTGCATCCCAGGAGGGCCATGACCGGGAGGGTTGCCACGTCACTGGGAGGGCACCGCACCACCAGGAGGGCCACATTACCAGGAGGGCACCACACTGCCGAGAGGGCTGGATGGCCCAGTCGGGGGGAGTCAGCCTGCCCAGGGCCAAGGGAGCAATGACAAGCTTTAGGCTCAGGCCCAAGAAGTCCATTTCCCCCCTCTCCTGGAGGAAGCTGCAGCTGCAGTGGGAGGGATCTGGGCTTTAGGGCCCCCCCTGCCCCAGCCATCTTCTTCCAGGCCCTGGAGCAGCAGCCTCCTGCCTGGGCCGGTCATCTCCCTCCTGGGCTCACCCACTAGGCTCCCTGCCACCCACAGAGTGGCACTAGGGTCCCTGAGCAGGACACTCAGCCTCTCCCCTCCCCTCCCCAGACTGGATCTCTGCTTTCCTTTCCAGTCTCTGCCCACCACGGGCCAAACCCTCCGAGGTACGAGCCCTGCCACAGGCCGGGCCAAGAGCCCGCTCGTTCCCCTCTGCTGCAGAAGCAGCTTGGCCGACTCTTCCAAAGGCCTCTGAGGGGTCCTGATTCACCACCCCCCCCGGCTCCCTCAGCATCAGTCCCCCCCCCACAGGTAGGAGAGGGCCGGGGGTCCCCCGGGGGCTCTTCCCTAACCGAGCACCCCTGGGAGAGGCCCAGAGCAGGCAAGGACGTTGCTGGAGCCCAGGCCCGGCCCTTTATGCCCCTGGCCCCGTTTCACACAGGAGGGTGCTCTCACCGGAGCTCCTGCTGGGCGTTGGTGGAGTCCAGGGTGTCTTCGAGCTCCCCCCGCAGGGCCTCCAGCTCCTCCCCTAGGTCCCGCCGCTGCTTCTCGGCCTTGGCCCGGGCCACCCGCTCGGCTTCCAGGTCCTCCTGGGCTTCGGCCAGGCCGGCCTGGGCCTCTCGGAGGGACTTGAGCAGCGTGGCTCGCGAGCTGCTCTCCTCCTCGGCCCTGGGAGGGGAAGTGGGAGCCCTCAGTGGCTCTGAAGGGGGGCCGGGCTCGGCCCCCTGGGCTTAGACTGGGGCATCCCTGGCTAGATATGTGGGAGGGGCCCCCCAGACCCTCGGGCTATGAAAGGAAAGGCTGCTCAAAGCAGAGCCTGGGGGAGGGGAGGGGGTTGGCCAAGGTGACAGGGGCTGGGTGGCTTAAGGTTCCTGAGGGGGACTGGTAGGTAGGGGTGAGATCCAGGGATAAGTGGGGTTTCCAAGGACAGGTGGGGGTCTTGGGGCATCCTGGGGGATCTCAGGGTATCCCAGAGGCAGTTGGGGGTCTTGGGGCAGCCGAGGGTCTCGGGGCATCCCAGGGGATCTCAGGGTATCTGGGGGCTCCCAGAAGAGCTGATGGTAAGGGGGGCCGCGTCTCAAGCCCCCCACCTGGCCAGGGCGGCCTGGAGCTCGTCCTCCTTGCGGCCCAGCTGGGCCCGGAGCTCGTCAGCGCGGCGCTGCTGTTCCAGCATCTGCTCCTGCAGCTCGGAGCTCTCCCCGTCCAGCCGCCGCTTGGTCTTCTCCAGCTCCTGCCGGCTCTTCTCCTCCAGCTTGAGCCGCTCTATGGGGATGGGGGCAGAGGAGGTGGTACTGAGGAGCAGGAAGGGCCTCTTCCCACTGGGACGGCAGAGCCCCAAGCACCCGTGGGGGTCACCCACAGAGCGGGGTCCCGGGCGTGGCCAGTGGCAGGGCCAGCCGTCTCCATGAGTCAGGGAAGGAGGAGGGCGTGGGGGCGCTACGGCCCCATTGGCTCTTTGGAAAGAGTGTTCCAGGACACAGAATGTGGAATGTCGCGGGGGAATCTCAGGAAACAAAATGTTAGGGGGGTCCCAGGAGACAGAACACGGAACGTCGGGGGGATCCCAGGGGACTGAACATGGAACATTGGGGGGGGTCTCAGGAGACAGAACATGGAACGTCGGGGGGTCCCAGGAGACAGAACACGGAACATTGGGGGGGGTCTCAGGAGACAGAACATGGAACGTCGGGGGGTCCCAGGAGACAGAACATGGAACGTTGCGGGGTCCCAGGAGACAGAACATGGGATGTCAGAGCTGGGACACAAAATGTTTGGGGGGAGGCACGCGGGGGGGGGGGGTGCAGCAAGACTCACCTTCCATGTCGGCCATCATGGCCTCATACTTGTGCCTCAGTTTATTGAGGCTCCTTTTTTTCCCCCCGGGCCGGGGGGAAACCCCCCTTCCCCCAGCCGGGCCCCGGGGGGGGGGGGGGTTGAGGGGCCCCTCCCCGGCCTGGGCTTTGTGCCGCCCCCCGGGGGCCCCCCCCGGGGGCCCTTTTGGGGCCCCCGGCCCCTCACCGAGGCGGGGAACCCCCCCCCCCTTTCCTTGGGGCCCACCTTCCCCTTTTTTTGGGGTCCCCCCCCGGCCCCCCCTTTTTTGGGGGGGTTCCCCCCCCCCCGGGGGGCCCCTTCCGGGCCTCCCCCCTCCCCCGGGGGGGGGGGGGGGGGGGGGGGGGGCCCCCCCTTTCCCCCCCCCCCCCCCGGGGGGGGGGCCCCCCCCAAACCCCCCGGCCCCCCCCCCTTTTTCTTTTCCCCCCCCCCCCCCCGGCCCCCCCCTTTTTTTCCCCCCCTGGGTTTCCCCCGGGCCCCCTTTGTTTCCCCCCCTTTTCCCCCCCCCCCCGGCCCCCGGGGGTTTCCCCCCCCCCCCCGGGGGGGAAGGGGGGGGTTTTGGGGTTTGGCCGGGGGGGTTTTTTTACCCTTTGCGGGGCGGGGTTTTTCCCCAAGGTTTTCCCTTCCCCGGGCCCCGGGGTCCCTTTAAGGGGGGGGTTTTTTTTTGGGGCCCCCTTTTTCCCGGCCGGGGGGCCTTGGCCCCCCTTTTTCTGGAAGGGGGTTTTTTTTTTTTGGGGGGGTTTTTGATTTTTGGGCGGTTTTGGGGGCCTTGGGGGGGGGCCCTTTTCCCCCCCCCTTTTTTGGCCCCCTTTTTTTTCCCCCCCCGGGGGGGTTTTGGGTTTTTGGGGGGCCCGGGGGGGAAGGTTTTAAAGGGGGGGGGGGCCCCTTTTTTCCCCTTGGGTGGGGAAGGCCCCCTTTCCCGGGGGGGGGGGGTTAAGGGGGGGGGGGTGGGGTTTTGTTTGGGGGCCCCTTTTTTTTTTTTGGGGGTTCGGGCCGGTTTTTTTTTGGGGGCTTGGGGGGTTTTCCCCCTTTTTTTCCCCCGGGGGGGGGGGGGGGGGGGTTGGTTGGGTTTGGGAGGGGGGGGGGAAAACCCCCCCAAATTGGGGAAAGGGCCCCCCAAAGGGTTTGGGGGGGGCCCCGGGGGGGTGGGGGGGGGGGGGGTTTTTTTGGGCCCTTTTTTTTTTCCCCCCCTTCCCGGCCCCCCTTTTTCCCCCTTTTTTTTTGGGGGGGGGGGTTTTTTTTGGTTTTAAGGGTTTTTTTCCCTTTTTGGGGGCTTTTTCCCTTTTTTTTTCCCCTTTTTTTTTGGGGGGGTTTGGCCCTTTTTGGGGCCCCTTTTTTTTGGCCTTTTTTTTTTTTTTGGGTTTTTCCCGGGTTTTTTTTTGTTTTCCCCCTTGGGCGGGGTTTTTCCCCCGGGGTTTTTTTGGGGGTTTTTTTTTCCCCCTTTGGGGGGGTTTTTTTTTGGGGGGGGGTTTTTGGGTTGCCCCCCCCGGGGGGTTTTTTTTTTCCCCCTTTTTAAGGGTTTTGGGTTTTAAGGGGGGGCAGGGGCCCAATGGGGGGGGCCCTAAGGGCCCGGGGGGGGGGGGGGGCCCCGGGGGGGGTTTTTTCTTGGTTGGCTTTGGGGGCCCCCCCGGGGGGGGGGGCCCCTTTGGGGGGAAATTTTTTTTGGGGGGTTTTTGGGGTTTTTGGGGGGTTTTGGGGGTTTGCCCTTTCCTTTCCCCCCCCCGGGGGCCCCCCGGGGTTTCCCTTGGGGTTTTTTGGTGGTAAGGTTCCTTTTTTTTTTTCCCCCCCCCCCCCTTCTTTTTGGGGGGGGGGGTTTTCCCTTTTGGCCCTTCCCGGGCCCTGCCCCGGGGTTGGTTTTTTTTTCCCCCTTTTTGGGGGGGGGGCCCCTTTTGGGGGGGGCCCCCACCCTTCCCCGGGGGGGCCCCAAGGGCCCCCCCCTTTTGGCCCGGGGGGGCCCCCGGGTTTTTCCCCTTTTTCCCCCCCCCCCAAAGGGGGGCCCGGGGCCCCCCCTCCCTTTTTGGGGGGGGGGTTTTGGCCGGGGCCCTTTGGGTGGCCCGGGGGGGGGGGAAAAGGGGTTGGGGGGGGGCCAAAGGGGGGCCCCGGGGGGCCCCCGGGGGGCCCCCCCCGGGGGGCCCCCAAGGGCCCCCCCCAAAGGGGGCCCCAGGGGAAAAGGGGGGGGGGAGGAAAAGGGAGGGGGGAAAAAGGGGGGGCCCCCAGGGGGGGGGGCCCCCCCGGGGGCCCGGGGCCCCGGGAAAGCCCCCCCCCCCGGGGGGGGCCCCGGGGGGGGGGGAAAGGGGGCCCGGGCCCCCCCCCCCCCTTCCCCTTCCCCCGGGCCTTTCCCCCCCCCCCCCCCCTGCCGGCCCGGGGTTTCCCAAACCCCTTTTGGCAGGGGGCCCCCCGGGACCCCGGGGGCCAATTTAAAGGGGGGGCCCCCCCCCCTGGGGGGGGCCCGGGGGGGGGCCCCAGGGGCCCCCCCCCAAGGGTCCCCCCTTCCCCCACCCCCCCCCCCTTTCCCCTTCCCCCCCGGGGCCCCGGCCCCCCGGGGGGGCCCCCAAACCTTTCCCGGGGGGGGGGCCCGGGCCGCCGGGGGCCCGGCCCCCCCGGGGTTTTCCCTTCCCTTTGGGGCCCCTTTTCCCAAGGAAAATTTTTTTTGGGGGAAACGGCCCCCGGGGGGGGGGGGGGGAATTTTGGGGGGGCCCCCCCCAAACCCACCCTTCCCCCCGGGGCCCGGCCCCCCGGGGCCCGGGGGGGGGGGGGGGGGCCGGGGCCCGGGGGGGGGGGGCCCCCCTCCGGGCCCCAAACCCTTTTGGTTCCCGCTGGGCCCGGGGGGAAATTTCCCCTTGGGGGGTTAAAAGGGGGGGGGTGGGGGCCGGGGGGGGGGGGGGGGGGGCCGGCCCCGGGGGGGGGGGGGGGGCCCCCGGGGGGGGTTGGGGAAAGGGGGGGGCCCCCGGGGGCCCAAATTGGGCCCCCCGGGGCGGAAGGGGGGGGGGTTGGGGCACCGGGACCCCCGCCTCGGGCGTCCTCACCGTCCTTCCAGATCTCCGCCGTGAGCTTGTCCGTGCTCTGGTGCAGGAGGGCGGCCACGCTGTCGTTCAGCGGGTCCATGTTTTTCATCAGCCACTCGTTGGCTTTGTAGTCCACCTGGGGGGAGCGCAGTGGAGGCGGAGCAGGGCTCAAGTCCCGGACTCTCGGGGAAGCGACGGACTCCTGTCTCTCCGGCTCAGCCACCGGGGCCCCGAACCGCCGGCCCCAGTCCCGACATCCCCCCCCACAGGGTCCAGAACTGGGGGGCGGGGCATCGTCCCCATTCGCTCCCGGCCCAGCCCCCCCCTCCCCTCCATTCGCAGGCCCCCCGCACTCGCGCCCCCCCCACTCACCTTCCCGGCGTAGTGCAGCACGCTGAAGTCCGCCTGGTCCCGCAGCTGCCGGGGCCGCTGGAACTTGGGGTGGCTGCCCTGCTCCTGGGCCACCTTCTCCACAAAGGACTTGTCCGTGGCTTTGGGGAACCAGCACTCCTCATCCAGCAGGGCCAGGAGCCCCGGGGGGTTGGCCTGGGGGGGCGGCCACGTTAGGAGCCTGCCCCCCCCCTCCACTCCCACCCCCCCACCCCCCCGCGGCCGCCCGCGCTCACCGGCCGCTCGATGAGGTCGATGCAGGGCTGCAGGTCGAGGCCGAAGTCCAGGAAGGTCCAGGGGATGCCCTCGCGCTGGTACTCCTCCTGCTCCAGCACGAACATGGTGTGGTTGAAGAGCTGCTGCAGCTTCTCGTTGGTGTAGTTGATGCACAGCTGCTCGAAGGAGTTCAGCTGCGGGAGGAGGGGGGCCACAGGTGAGCGCGGGCCAGGAGGGGGAGGGCGGGGCCGGCGGGTGGGCGAGGCCAGACACGTGGGCGGAGCTGGCTAGTCAGGAGGGACCAGGCGGGTGGGAGGAACTGGGTGAGGGCGGGGCTGGTCGGCTAGGAGGGGCCAGAATATGGGCGGAGCTGGCAGGCGAGGGGGCGGGCTAGATGGTGGGCGGAGCTATGGAGATACTAAATAGTCAGCAGCGCTAGAGGGAGGAGCCAGACAGTGGGCGGGGCTGGTCGGGCAGGAGGGGCCAGACACGTAGGCGGAGCTGGCTGGGTGGGCCAGGGCGGGACTGGAGGAATGGGCCAGATTCTGTAAGGGAGCCGGTCGGGTGAGAGGGGCGGGTGGGGCTGGTTGGGGGAGTGGCTAGCTGGGTGGGCGGGGCCATTTCCCCATCCCCCTTCTCTGTGGTTGCTATTATACAAAAAATTCGGGATCAGGACCCCAGAGGGGCGGGGGAGGGGAGGGCCCCTTGCCCAGGCCGGTGACCCGTGGAGATGGGGTGAGAGGAAGTGATGTGCTCCTATGACTCCCATTTTACAGATGAGGGGACAGGCTGCCACACAGCGGGTAGGGGCCAGATCTGAACTTGCCCCCCCATTCCACTTTCGTGCCCCCTCGTGCCCTTGGTAACAACAGGAAAGTCAGGACGGGGGCCCCGGTGGGACAATGGGGGCGCGGGGCCAGCGCAGGGGCTCACCTGGAAGATCTCGAAGCCGGCGATGTCCAGGATTCCCAGGAAGGAGGCCCCCTGGCGCGGGCTGCGGTCCAGGGCCCGGTTGAGGCGGAGCACGAGCCAGCGGAAGAGGCGTTCGTAGGAGGCTTTGGCCAAGGCTTCCAAGGCAAAGTCAGCCTGTGGGCAGGAGGGGACCCGATGGCTGGGACCGCCAGGAGCCATCAGAGGGACGCCCGAGCCCGACAGACCCTGAGAAGCCTTCTGGGCCAACGGGGGGGGGGGGGGTCTGGGCAGGGAGGGACAGACAGAACGGAGGAGGACTGGCAGGAGAGGCAGGAGGGAGAAGGGCCGGGTAGGGCGGCGTGTCTGACTCAGAGCCCAGTGGCAGTCCTCTCCCCCAGCTCCCCTCCCTAGGGGTCAGCCAGGGCCTCTGCAAGGAGGAACACGCCTCCTCCTCAGGCTGGGCCAGCTCCCCTCTCCTCCCCTGACCAGAAATTAGCTCCTCTCCCACTCCCGCCCTGTTTCCCAAAAGGCTCCTTCTCCAGCCCTGGGCAGGCTCCCCCCCGCCCCACCCAGCCCAGGTCAGTACCTGCTCCTTGGTCTGAGCCTTCTGCACATAATCCCGGCCAACCTTGATCCGGGGCGAGAGCAGGGCTCGGGAGAAATCGGTCACCCCCAAACCCAGCAGGCGGCAGAGCTTCTGGGCCGCTATCAGGGAGGGAGGAGGGAAGGAGACGTTAAGGTCTTAAGCCCTCTTGGAGGAAAATGGAAGAAGAACTCTTTCATAACCACAGCTGGGTGGTAAATTTGCTTTTTCCTCTAAGATTTTTTTATGTATCTTTTTTAAAATTAGACTTTTTGTTTATCCTTAACCTTTTCCAAATAGATCCTTCCTCCCCCTCTCCTTTGCAACAAGGATTTGGGAAAGAGAGAGCAAGAGAGGAGGAAAAAGGAGGGGAAGGAAGGAAGGATGAAATGGAGGGAGGGAGGGAGGAAAAGGGAGAGGGAAGGAAAGAGGGAGGAAGAGATGGAGGAGGGAAGGAAGGGAGGAAGAAGGAAGGGAGAGAGGAAGAAGGAAGGGAGCGAGGGAGGGAAGTGTTTTGCCAGACCAGCTGGCCCTGCCATCGTGCCCGGTGAGCCTTCCCCTCCCCCAAGGCCACCGTGGGGGGGGGGCATCTCCCCAGGCCCTCTCTGGCCCGGTGGGCACGCCCACCAGGGGGTTAGACTACCCCTGCCATCCTTTTCCTGGTCCCTCTCATTGCTGTCAGTTCCTTCCTGGGCTTTCTTGTAGGGCTTTCCACACTGTCCCCCTTCATGTGCCCCAGTGAGTTTAGCCATTTTAGAGGAAGAATCGTTAACCAAACAAAGGAGAGCGGAGATCACGAAAACAGAGCATCTCAATACAGGAAATTAAAAAAAAATAAAAATAAAAAAAAGCTTTTGCACAGAATCAATGCAGCCCCACCAGGGACCGCTCTGGCCTGGGGGAAATGAGGGCGGCTCCCTCTGCTGGAGGCTCAGAGCCAGGCCCAAAGGAAGGATACTGACTCTTATCAGCCACGGGAGGGGCTCCCGAATCCCTCTAACACAGGCTCAGGCAGTGTCACCCCCGCTCAGGACCTGGCCGAGGGGGCCAAGGACGGGCGGGGCCGAGCTGGAGGCTTGCAGGAAGACAGGGACATCGCTACATAGCTGGGGCGAAGCCCCCGTGGTCCCCGCCAGCCCGGCCCCGCCGGCCGCGGGGCTCCCCTCGCTAGGGCTGCCCGGCCCCCCCCGTGCCTCGGCGCCAGAGCCACCCCACCGGGAAGGCTGCCGGCGGTCTCTGGAACCGCCAGCGACGGCTCCTCCCTGCGGCGCAGGCCCGGCTTACACGGGGCGTCCCCCCATGAGAAGGGAAGCTCCCTGAGAAAGGCCGCACTCGGATGCTTGTGCATTAAAGAACAAGCGTCCTGAGCCCTTGACCCTGACATACTCAAGCAAGCCAAGGCCCTGCGAGTGCGCAGTTATGGGAGGGCTCTTTGGCCCCCGCCAGGAAATCCGGGAGAAGCTGAAGCTGGACTCCGGGCTCCCGGGGGGGGGGGGAATCTGTGTCCCCTGACCCATGAGGAGTGGGGAGAAGCGTGGGGAAATGGGTCCCAGCTGCTGCAGCGAGCCCAAGCAGGGACAGCCGGCCGGAAAGCCGGGGCCGGCCCAAGCTTGGCCAGGGGGAGGGAGGGAGGGAGGGCCGAGAGCGCAGCCCCCGTCTCTGCCCTTGGCCAGATTCTAGCGATGAGGTGGCTGGGGGGGTGGGGAGGCTACTCAAAAGCTGAGGCCCAAGAAAATCAAAGGATGCAAGGTCCTGCCCGAGGGCCGGAGGGCCTGGGCCAGCCAGGGCGGGAGACGCCGTCAGGGCTGCCGTGTCCCCGCAGGGGAAGCCGGCCATCATCCCTCATTTTTATCAAGGACTTGGATGAAAGGGCTCCCGCACATGTGCACAGATCGGGCGCCCGAGGGGGCCCTCAGTGGGGAGGGGCCCAGACGCGACCCAGGGCCCTCTGGAGGTGCCAGACAGGGAGCTCCCTGCCCTGGAGGGGTCCCCTCTGTGTGGCCAGGCCCGGCAGAGAGACCCGCTTCCCAGGCTACCTGTGTTGTCCGGCATCGTGGCCTGGTCCGAATGGCGCTCCTTCTTCAGGGAGATGTTTCCGAACTGGAGGACGGCGGAGACCACCCGTAACATGGCTGTGGAGGCAGAGGGACCGGCGCTCAGCAGCCGGCCTCTCGCCACCTGGGCCGCCTGGCATTCCCCCTCCCCCCCGCCTTGGTGGGTCTCTGCCCCTCGGCCCCTCCTCTGCCCGGCTCCTCACACCTTCCAGGGGGGCCCTTCTGCAGGGGCTCCTCACGTCCCCTTGCCCCGAGCGGGCCCCTCAGATGCCCTGTCCCGGGTCCTAGCCCTTGGTGTCCAGGGTCCAGCTCTGCCACATACATCAAATATGTGAGGATGAGGGTGGCCCTGGGACATCTGCCCCCCCTCCTCCCCTGTGAGCTGAGCGGCCGGAGGGTGTCTATCCCCCCCTCTGTAGCCCAGGCCGGGCTGAGCAGCCTCAGGGGGCACTGCTTCCCAACTCTGACTCCAGGCTGCCTTGCTCCCCATGCCCAGTCCCATGCCCCCCCACCCTGTTGGCTTAGGACTTGAGGAGCCTGTCCTGGAATGCCAAGTGTCCCTCCGCGGGCACTGCAGGCCCTGTGGGCCGGTGGGGGGGGCAAAGGCCGGCTCTCCAGCTGGCCCCACCCTGCCCTTCTTGGGGCAGACAGGCCGGCGCCCGCCCCACCTGCAGCCCTGCCACCCCCTCCCGATGCTCGGCCCAGCGGCCAAACTCTGTCTCCACAGCAGCTTTGGGCGGGCACAGGATGGCCTTAAGTGGGGCTTTGCAGCCTCCACCCCCCCAGCCTTTCATGGCCAGCTCAGGCACCCCTTCTTTGCTGGGACTGAGGTCCTAGCTCAGGGATGTGGGCTCCTGAGGGCCCGCCTGCCTTTATTATCTGTGTGCCCACTGGCAGACACACAGTAGGTGCTTAATAAAGGCTTGCTGAGACCCCTCCGGGTCTCCCTCCCTCCCTCGCCCCCGCTTCTCCTTCGGGCTCACTATCTGGAGCCTTTCCGAAGGGATGAGCCCCAGCCCCCCACTCCCCCTGCTCATCCCCATCCCCCGCTGAGGCCCCCGGGCCTCCCCTGTGCCAGCCCAGCCCCCTCTGGCTCCTTAGCAGCCTTTGGGCACCCGCTTCTCCAGCTTGCCTGCCACGAGGGGTTTTAGGGCAACATCACCCCGGGCTCTCTGGGGGGAACCAGTGCATTGTGGGCCGGTGTTCCCAGGGAGGAGGGGGAGGCAAGGCCCCGGGCCCCGCGGGGAGGGCACCCCAGTCCTGGGAGGGAGACGTGTTCTCTGACAGGGCGTGGAGGCCGGGCCGGAGCCTGCAGTGCTAGCAAGGGGCCGGCTGAGGAGGGGGGGGGGCTCACAAGTCCAGTCCGGCTTCCAGCCTCCAGTTACCCCGGCGGGGGCAGACAGGTTCTGACAAGAGCCGGCGTTCCCGCTTCCAAGTGAGCGGCCCGAGGGTGCTGGGGGCCCAGGGGTGCTGGGAGGCTCTGTGGCCCCAGGGCTTTCAGCAGAACACCCAACCAGGGTTTGCTGACTGACCAAAGGACTTCCACCCCAAGGTGGGGCAGGGAGAGCCCCCCTGGGGCCAGTCGGGCCTGGCTTCCCTCCGGGTGGGGGCCGTGGGCAATGAGGCTGCTTGGGAGCCTCAGCCCGGGCCTGACTTGCTCGTGCCCCTGCAGCTCCTGAGGCCCCTCCTGCTGGGAACGGCGCCCAGAGAGGGGGGTGTGCTGTGGGGGCCCCCCCACCAGAACCCCCCCCCCCAGTCTACTCACAGATTATCTCCTCGTGGGTGAAGCCCAGGACACGCAGCGACTCCAGGGTCTCGTGGAAGAGCTCGCGCTCCTGGCCCGGGGACGACGCCGGCCCGTTGGTGAGGAAGCGGTACTCGGAGCACGGCTGGAGGAGCAGGTCCTCTGGGGGGGGAGGCAGAGGTTGGCAGGGGCCCCCGTGGACGAGCCGGGGCATGGGAGCCACAGAGAGGCTTAGACACCCGCTGTCCCAGCTGTCCCGGCCCCAAGGTGGGCCCTACTCTGCCCACAGGGGCCCAGCCTCCCTCTAAAGGCCCCCTGATGCCGCTGGGTATGGGGGGGCACCGACCTTTGAGCTGCTCCCCCGCTCCCCCAAGAAGCTGGTAGAAAATGTGGAAGCTGCACTCGTCCTTGGCCTGGCGGATGGCCCGAGACTTCTCCAGCAAGTCTGGGGGGAGGGCGGTCAAGGAGCCACAGCGCCCTCACCTGATGGAGCTGCCCCCCGGCCCCCACTGCCCCCTCTGGCCCCAAGGATACAGGTCTCGATGTTGGCTCCCACAATGTAGCCCGCCACGTCAAAGTTGATCCTGATGAATTTCCCCTGGGACGGAGAGGAGGAGCCTTTCAGGGCAGAGGCGCTATCCCCCCAGAACTGCCCCACACCCTTGTCTTCCAGGGAAGGCCTCCCCTCTTCTGTGGCCCCCAAGGCCTGGTAAAGGACTCTAGTCTGTGGGGGCTGCCCCGGACACCCGAGGCTCCCCCCTGGACACCAGGGGCTGCCACCCCCTCCCACCCTGGACACCAGGAGCTCCCTGCTGGATACCAGGGACTGCCATCCCCTCCCCCCGGACACCAAGGGCCCCCCCGGACACCAAGGGCCCCCCCGGACACCAGAGGGCCCCCCCTGGACACCGGGGCTCCCCCCCATCTGGCCCGGCCTGGCTCCCCGGGTCCCTCCCACCCAGCCGGGCCCGGGGCCTCACAAAGCGCGAGGAGTTGTCGTTCTTGACGGTCTTGGCGTTGCCGAAGGCCTCCAGGACCGGGTTGGCCTGGAGCAGCTGCCGCTCCAGCTCGCCCTGAGGGCAGAGACAGGGGTCAGCTGGGGAGGGGGGGCTGGCGGGAGGCGCGCCGCGGCGGGGGCGTCGCTACTCACATAGGCCACCGCGCTGGCCGGGCTCTGGGGGTTCCGGGAGGCAGAACGCGGACCGGGACACGGCACATGGAACACAGGACAGACACACGGGGGCGGGGGCACATTCAGCACTGGAGCCTCTGGAGCAGGGCTCGAGCGGGCCTCCTAGTCCTGGCACTTGCCGCCCCATCCCACCCCCCGTTGGGACCCCGGGCTCAGCCCTGGGCATCTTCTGCCCTGCCTGGGAGGCCCCGGCTCCCTCCCCCCGAGGGTCCTCGGGCCGTGAGTGGCGGCCACAAAGGCTCGGGCTTTGCCAGGTGGGAGATCAGAGTCACGGGACCTTCTGGGGTCCCAGCGCCCAGGCCTGAGAGCTTCTCCCCGCGCCAGGCACCGGGTCCGAGAAGAGCCCCAGCAGCTGGGGAAGGGATCAGGGGCTGCCCAAGCTGGGGGAACCATCCCGGCCCCCACCCTCCAGGGTGGGGGGTGGACAGTGCTGGACCGTAAGGGCCTGGGGGCAAGGAATGGGACCCCAGAGGGGGGAGGGGGGCAGAAAGGGGAGAGGGGGCAGGAAGATGAGGGGGAGGGGGCAGGAAGGGGGGGAAGGGACAGGAAGGGGGGAACAGGACAGAAAGATGAAGGGAGGGGGGCAGGAAGGGGGGAGCCTCACCTGGGCCCCAGGCTCCCGCCGGCCCTTGGGGGACGAGGCCACGTGAGCCAGGTACTGAATGACCTTCTTCGTGTTTTCTGTCTTGCCGGCCCCAGACTCGCCCCTGAGGGGAGGAGGGGAGGTCAGTGGGCCCCACTCCCCCCTCCTGGGCCACCCCACCGCCCTCAGAGCCCGGGTGGGGGCACTCACGTGCACAGGATGGACTGGTCCTCTCGGTCTGTAGGGGACAAAGACTGAGTCAACGAGGTCCCGCCCGCGGGCCGTGACTGACCCCCACCCCCATCCCAGCTCCCGGGGCCCGGCCGGCTGGGGGGCCGCGGGCTGCTGGCCTCTGCTGCCTCAGTTTCCCCCTCGGCGGAGTAGAGAGTGAAGCCGCTGAGCCCGGAGGCTCCGGGCAAGGGGGTGGAGGGTGGGGGCGGGACGCCCTCGCTGAGCCCCAAGGCCCGGCCTCTGCAGGGCCATCCAGGAGTGGGCAGCGCCTGCGGGTCAGTCAGAGACCCCTGGGGCCGCCGGCCCCTCCCCCGGAAGGTCACTGGGTAGATGAGCCAAGGCCCGAAGGGGCCGGACGTCCCTCTGCACATGTGGGCACAGGAGCCCTCTGGCCAGGGAGCTGGGCCCGGCCCAGTCCCGGCCTCCCACTTGCCCGGGGTGGGCCCCCCTTTGATCCCCCGTTTCCCGCCCCCCTCCAGGGTGGCAGACCCCCGCCCGCACCCCTCCCCACGGGCACTGCCCGTGCTTTGAAGCCTGGCGCTTCGGCTGGTGGAGGCGGCTCTGGGACAGCTCTGCGGGCCAGGCTCCTCCCTCTGTCCTGAGGCTCCTCCCCCTGGCCCGGGGCTCCTCCCTCTGTCCCGGGGCTCCTCCCTCTGTCCCGGGGCTCCTCCCTCTGTCCTGAGGCTCCTCCCCCTGGCCCGGGGCTCCTCCCTCTGTCCCGGGGCTCCTCCCTCTGTCCTGAGGCTCCTCCCCCTGGCCCGGGGCTCCTCCCCCTGTCCCGGGGCTCCTCCCCCTGGCCCGGGGCTCCTCCCCCTGCCCCGGGGCTCCTCCCTCTGGCCCGGGACTCCCCGGGGAAGGGCCCCAGTGGGCGGCCCGGGGCCTCGGCCTGACGGCTCGGGCTGGGCCCGCCCTCCCGCCGGCCACCTTGCAGCATGCTGCGGTAGGCGCTCTCGGTGACCGCGTAGACGTGGGGCGGGACCTCGTGGCGCTTCTTGCCGCGGTACATCTCCACGAACTTCTGTGATGGGCAGCTGCGGGGTTGAACCAAAGAAGGGCGGGTATCTCGGGGAGGGGTAAGGGCGCTCCCCCCCCTCCCCCCTCCGGGCTCCAGGCTGGACGGGAGGGTCTCCCCCCTGGGGGCGGGTTCTGTAAATCCTGCTTGGGCGGGGCCTCAGGCCAATGTCCCTTCCATTCGCCGGGTGGCTGCCGGCTGGCTGATGTCGGTTAGGGACATCACACGGCACCGAGTCTGGCAAACTCTCCAGCTCCAAACAGCAACTTAATGGAGGAGGGGGAGGGGAGGGAAAGGGGATGGGAGGAAGGAGGAAGAGGAAGGGGAGAGGGGAGGGGGAGGGAAAGGGAAAGGGGAGGAAGGAGGAAGGGGGAGGGAGGAGAAGGGGAAGGGAGGGGGGAGGAAAGGGGATGGGAGGAAAGGAGGAAGAGGAAGGGGGGGAGGGAGGAAAGGGAAAGGGAAAGGGGAAGGAGAGAGGAAGGGGAGTTTGGGCCGGGGTGGGAAAGGCCGCCAGGAAAGCAAAGGGGCCTCCGGAGGCCAGAGCAACCGGTCCAGGTGGGGGGGCCCCCTGGCCTGGCAGGGAGACAAAGCTCCCCGTCCCCTCTTTTGCCCCCTCCCCCTCGGCTCCCGGGCCCCCACCCGCATTCCCAGGCCATAGATTGCGGGGCGCCGCCACGGGGAAACCCCAGGCCCAGGGCGGCAGCTGGGGGGCGGGGGCCCCAGTGCCCGGAGGGCAGGGGGCCAGGCTGACCTGCTTCTGCCCTTCGACACCAGGAGAAACTGAGGCTCCCGGGGGGGCCTTCGGACCTCTGCGCCCCCCCGCTCCCCTCCCCCCAGGCGACACCCAAGGAAGCATCGCGGCCCAGAATCCGAGCCTGGCAGGGACCAAGGGCAGGGCGGGCCCCGGGGAAGGGTGCGGGCCCAGCCTGGGAGGGGAGGGGGGGTTTCCTGGATTCCCTGGTCACCCCAAGCCTCGTCAGGGGTCCTGAGGGCCCTCCCTCACCTCATCTCCCTCGTCTAGGCACTAAGGCCGCGGCCCCCCACCCTGGACTAAAGCTCCAGCCCCAAGGAGCCCACAGAGGCGGCTCCTGGTTCATGGGGGGATGGGGGGACCGAGGGAGGCTGGGGACTAGATCACCCCCTGTGTTCTGCAAGCGTCCACCTTGGGGAGGGGGTTCCTGCGAGCTCCCGGAGCCTGGGGAGGCGGGAGACTGAGGCCTGAGAAGGGGCGGCCCCCAAAGATTGTCAGAGTCGGGGAGGCCATTTATAGAGGGGGAAACTGAGTGTCCCGGAGGGACGGGGGCTTGGCCGGGCCCAGAGCCCGCCGGGCAGGATCCCCGTTTCTCTCGGGCTGGAGGTCACTCTGCCCAACCCCCTCATTTGACGGGTTGGGAAACCGAAGCCCAGAGCAAGGAGTTCTGGGAGTGGCCCAAGGCCAGGGGTTTGGACCTGGTGCTCCCAGGGAGAGGCCGGAGGAGGAGTCAGAGGGAGGAGGCTCTCAAGGCCGCCTGGGCCCCGCCCGGGCGCCCCAGAGGGCGGGCTGCGCTCCTGGGGAGGGGTCGGGCGCTCGCGGCCCCAGGCCCACACTTACATAGATGAGCCCCGAGTAGTATCTCTCGCGCAGGTTGTGGAGCACGGAAGCTTCGTTGAGGCACGTGAGGTCGGCCATGTCCTCGGCCTTGCTGAACTTGGGGGGGTTCATGCGCTGCACCTGGTCCCTGGGCAGCCGCAGCCGGCGCCCGCTCTCGGCCAGCTCCACCTCCACCTCCTCGGGGCCCTCGTCCCGCAGGGCGGCCGCCTCGAAGCCGTGCAGCTCCGAGGGCACCCACACCAGGCGGCGGGCGGCCCACTCCACCTGGGGGGGCCCCACGCTGCTCCCCAGCCCGGGGCCCGAGCGAGGGGTGAAGAGGAACGGCTGGGCCGCCTCGGGCACCGGGCCCGCTGCCTTCCGCACCGTGCTAGCCGCGGCCATGGCCTGTGGGCGAGAGGGGGCCGTGAGGAGCCGCGCTCGTCCCCCCCCCCCCGCAGAGGGGACACCGAGGGCCGGGGCGGCGGCCCCTGGGCCGACCCGGACAGGCCCCTGCCCCGTCTCGGTGCCCGCTGGCTGCCCCCGCTGCTGCCCACCCGATCCTAGACAGCCTGGCCGCTGCCCTCCGCCCCCCCCCAGGCCCCCAACTCTGATGTCCAAGGTAGCCAGGAGTCCCGCCCCCGGGACCTCAGTTTCCTCCTCTGTACAAAGGGGGTGACCCTGCCCGGAAGCCCTTGCTCCCAGAGGCGCTGGAGTCACGCTAGGTCTTCTTGCCATTATGTCGCCACCATGGTGGGTCCGGCTCAGATCCTCACCCCCCGCCCAGGCCCCCCGCGAGCCTCTCCCCACGGAGCCTCGGCCCCCCTCCAGGCCCCCTCCACCCTTCCCCGCGGGGGGAAGGCTCACCTTGGCGCCCCCGGGGACCCCGCTCCACCTGCTGCTCCGAGCCTCCATCCTGGAAACGCCGGCGCCCTGCCCCCCGCTGGCAGACACGCCTGTGGCTCAGGCCTTTGACCAGGAAGACTGGGATTTCCTGGGATGTGCCCTCCTCCCTTGGTCCCCGGCCCCCCCAGTGTCCCCTGCTCAGGGAGGTGTGAGCCCCACCCGCCCTCACAGGTGCCCAGAGCTCGGCCTCGCCCCTGTCAGAGCTCATTACTCCTCCTCAGGTCACCGGGCAAAGGGCGGGGGCACAGAGTCAGGGCGGGACCGAGGCGTCTGAGCCAAGGACTCGGCCGCCCCCAGCCAGCCAGCCGCCTTCCTGCCTCCCTGGGGGGTCCCCCCTGGCCCCTGCAGCCTCGAGGACTCGGGAGTCCTGGCCCCTCCTCCTCAGGGACCCAGGCGTCCTGGCCCCCTCCCCATCCTGGCCCCCTCCCCACGCACACTGCGGCCCCTCCCTCAGGGACCCAGGCGTCCTGGCCCCCTCCCCATCCTGGCCCCCTCCCCATCCTGGCCCCCTCCCCACGCACACTGCGGCCCCTCCTCCCTCAGGGACCCTGGCGTCCTGGCCCCCTCCCCACGCACACTGCGGCCCCTCCTCCCTCAGGGACCCAGGCGTCCTGGCCCCTCCCATCCTGGCCCCTCCCCGCACTCGGCCCCTCCCCCTCAGGGACCAGAGCGTCCTGGCCCCTCCCCATCCTGGCCCCCTCCCCACACACCTCGGCCCTCCTCCTCCAGGACCCTGGCGTCTGGCCCCTCCCCACCACTCGGCCCCTCCTCCCTCAAGGGACAGGCTCCTGGCCCCTCCCATCCTGGCCCCCTTCCCACACACTCGGCTCCTCCCCTCCAGGGACCCTAGCTCCTGGCCCCTCCCCACCACGCCCCTCCTCCCTCAGGGACCCTGGCGTCCTGGCCCCTCCCCACCACTGGCCTCCTCCTCAGGGACCCAGGCTCCTGGCCCCCTCCCATCCTGGCCCCCTCCCCACGCACCTCGGCCCTCCTCCCTCAGGGACCCAGGCGTCCTGGCCCCCTCCCCATCCTGGCCCCCTCCCCACGCACACTGCGGCCCCTCCTCCTCAGGGACCCAGGCGTCCTGGCCCCCTCCCCATCCTGGCCCCCTCCCCATCCTGGCCCCCTCCCCATGCACACTGCGGCCCCTCCTCCCTCAGGGACCCTGGCGTCCCGAGCGTCCGCCTCGTCGCACTCAGGTGCCGGCCCCCTTTCTCGGGGGGGGGGGCCCTAAGATCCGAGGGTCTGGAGCGGCCGGGAGCCCCGCCCCCGCCCCCCTCCGCTGGGCCAGGATCCCGCTGTAAGCCGGCGCCTCCGGGCCGGGCGTGGGGAGGGGAGGGAGGAGGGCCGGTGGCCCAGGAAACGCCGCAGCTGCCGAGGGGGCGCGGGCGTGCCCCGCCCTGCCCGCAGCGGCAGGTGCCCACACTCCCGCCCGCCCGGCCCCGCCTGGCCCGTCAGGGCTCGGCTCCGGCCCCGGGCGGGGGCTGACTCAGGCCTGGCACGGCTCGGGCCTCCGCCGGCCAATGACGGCCGCCCTGCCCCGGGCTCCGCCCCTGGGGCCCTGCCCGGGCTCCGGCCGCTGCCCGGCCTCTGCCAGCGTCGGCCCGGCCTCTGGAGCCTGGCGGGGCCGGCGGGGGGGGCCCCGGGCCCGGCCCTGCTCGTCCCCCTGCCCCGGGGCCACAGACCCGCACAGAGTCGTGCGCAGAGATACACACAGAGACCCGCAGAGACGGAGAGACCCAGAGACACTCAGGGACACACGGAGAGGGCACTCAGAGAGACAGGCGGGCGCACAGAAACATGGAGACAGACACAGAGACAGGCAGAGGCAGACACACAGAAACAACACGCACCCGCTTCCCCTCAGACCCCAGCAGAGGCTTCAGCCCAGGCCATTGGGGCCTGCCCTAGAGCCGCCCTGGGAAGATGGGCACCCCCGCGCCCCCGCTGTTACAAGGGGGTGAGCAGGACCCCGGCGAGCGCAGGGTGGCTCCTGAGCTGGCTCCGAGAGAGGGGCCCGGCCCCGCAGCCCCCGCCCTCGCCTCTCTCTCCCACCCAGGCCCAGCCCCCAGGTCCGGAGCCCCTAGCACAAGCCCCTGCCGAGAGTCCCGGTCTGCCCAGAGTGCCCCTCTCCTTCAGGGGCGCTGCCTCCAGCTGCCCACTTCCAAAACCCCGACAGCCAACCGGCCCTCCCCGAGCCCGAAGGAGGCAAATGGGTCCCAGCTCGGGGGCCTCCCCACCGCGGCCCCAAGGGGTAGAGGGGGGCTGTCATGGCCTGCCATTCTGCACCGGAAGCCCTCACTCTCCCCTGGCCCCGGCCTGGCCCCGAGGTCCCCGGCTGCCCCTTCAACCCTTTGACACAAGATGCCTCAGACCCTCGGGAACCCAGTGCCCGGCCCACCTGGCCTCAGCGGCACCCAAGAGTATGGGGGGGTCTGGCAAAAAGGAGGGGGGCAGGGAGTCACCTGATACAGAAGAAAAGGAGGGGATCCTTGGCACACAGGGAGAGATTATCTGGAGCCCTGGGGGGAAGGGCGAGGGTACCTGGCACTGGGTATAGGGTTACTGGATGGGGGGGCACGTGTGTGTGTCTGTGTGTGTGTGGAAGGGCATCAGCTGGCACCAGGAGGGGGGAGCGCTCTGTGCCTCAGTTTGGCTGGGCCGGTGAGTGGGGGGTGCTGGCCTGTGCAGTCAGTGAGGGTGGTGAGGGGTGGGGATTACCGGGAATCCCTCTGAGGAGTTCCCGGGGGAAGGCGGGTGACCAGGTGCAGTGGGGGATGGGCTCTTACCTGATGTACCTGGGGGTTGATCTCTATGAGTTGGAGAGGGGAGAAGGCTGGGAGAGCAGATGGCCCGGCAGGCCCAGAGGTTCCCTGGGGCAGCGGGGGATTCCCTGGGGTGCCTGAGGGACTACCGAGCAATGTGGGGGGTCACCCCGCTATGTCTGGGGCTTACAGGGGTAGAGAATATTGCTTGGCCCAGGGAGTTGGTTGCCTGGCACAGTGGGGGTTACCTGGGGAACGGGGTCTGAGCTGGCTCACCTGAGGCACTGCTCTTAGGGGGAGCAGGGGATCATCTGGGTAATCTGGGGGGCTCCCAAAGGAGCAAGGGATCACTTGAAAGGAGGATTCACTAAGGGGGAGCCAGGTATCGCCTGGGGAGAAGCTTCCAGGGAGATCACCAGGCACACTTGGAGAAATGGGCTGGGGGAGGGAGCAGATTACTTAAGGGATCCTGGGGGAGCGGGAGATTACCCAGTGTACCTAAGGGCTCCCAGGATCACTGAGCATACTTGGGGGAATCACCTGGCTGGCAGGGGATCGCCAGAGGATGAGGGTGGGGGGAGAAGCAGGAGATAACTTGTAGCAACTGGGAGCTCCCGAGGGAGATCACCCTGAGCACCTCGGGGATCACTTGGGGGATGGGAGAGCAGAAAGCAGGAGACAACCTGACATACCTGAGATATCAGAGACTTTGGGGAAGGCTCACACGGGGGAGCTGGGGATCACCTGGGGAAGGCTTGGGGGGGGGGACGTGGGATCACCTGGAGCACTTATGGGATTACCTGGAGCACCTACGGGATCACCTGGAGGCTGGGGAGGGAGCAGGACAGCTGAAGAACCCAGGGCCCGGGGAAGCTGGATCCCCCCAGCCCTTGGGAAAGGGGGATCACCCCCCAAAGGGGGGCACCTGGGGGGATATTCCCTGGGGGGGGTACCGGGGGGAACGGGGCTCCCAGGGGGGGCGGCCCCCCGGGGCGGGCACTGAGCCGCGGGCGGGCCCACCTGCCGGGGGGGCCGCCTTGGGCCAAAGGGGGAGGCAGGGACAGGGCGGGGCGGGGCCCTCCCGGGGGGGCCGACCCCTGCCGCGGGGGCCGGGCTGCCCCCGGGGTGGGGCCCGTCCCCGGTCCCCGCGCCCCTGCCGGCTGGGGCCGGGCCGCCGGGGGCGGGGGCGGTCCCCTCCCCGGCGACCCCAGGTCCGGCGGCCGACCAACAGGGCGGGGGGGGGTCGGGCGGCCCGCCAATGGGGTTCTCAAGGACCCCGCCGGGGCCGGGGGCGGGGTGGAGAGGGGGGGCCCGGGGACGGGCAGCGCGACCACCAATGGGTGTTCTGGCCCCTCCCCGGGGTCGGGCTCAATGGACCGCTTTGTGCAAGGAATGAATGGGGGGCATTGTGATTGCCCGAGGCGGGGACGCCGGGCTCCCTGCGGAACTTGGAGGATGAGGGACCCTCCTGAAGCGGGGCTGGGGGCTGCGGGACTGGACCGGCTGGGGGTTGCAGTGACCGAAACCCGGGGGCTGGGGCTGGAGGACCGACCCGGGTCCCCGGGGGCTGGGGCTGGGGCTGGAGGATCGGGACTTGGCTGGGGGCTGGGGCTGGGGATCGGGACCGAAAGCCCGGGGCTGGGGGTGGAGGAGCGGGACCCTGGAAAGGGCGGGGGGGCTGAGGACCGGACCCCGGGGCCCTGGGGGGGGGGGTGGAGGATCGGGACTTGAAACGGGGCTGGGGGCTGGAGGATCGGGACTGAGCCAGGGGCTGGGGCTGGAGGAGCGGGACTGATGGGGCCTGGGGCTGGAGGAGGGACCTGAAAGGGGGTGGGGTGGAGGAGCGGGATGGCGGGGCTGGGGGCTGGAGGACCGGGACCCCTGGGAGCTTTGGGGCCAGGAGCTGAGAGACCTGGGTTCCCTGCGGAGCTCGGGGCTCTCCTGGCTGGAGAGGCTGCTGCTTAGACAGTCAGTAGACCCAGTAGCACGAATCCAGCCTGGCCTTCCTGGTCCCCTTCCACCTGGCCAGACTGGGCAGGGCTCTGCCAGCGGGAGTTCGGGGTCACTTCCTAGCCACAGAGATTCAAGGAGCGGGAGCTTAGAAGAGGTACATCTATTAGCTCCATCAAAAGGTTGACTAAGGAGGAAGGAGAGAAGAGAAAGGAGGAGAAAGGAGGAGAGGGGACGAGAGAAGAGGGAGGAAGGAAAGAGGGGGGAAGAGGAGAGGAAGGGAAGGAAGAGGAGGGGAGACCCAAAGAGGTGAATTAAGAAGCTCACTCCCTAATGGGGGAGACAACTGATCTATCCAAATTAGCTCTGCCAGGATAAACATGAAGGAGTGGTTAGAAGGTCTTTTGTGGGAGTGGGGGTTTTAGCTGGGAGCCGGAGGGACTCGGCTCCAGAACAGGGACAGCCAGAGAGAATGCTCGGAGGAAAGATGGAGCTTCCGGCTCTGGCACAGCCCAAAGGTCCCAGGATGGAAGGGGGGAGGGGAGGGGGCAGAGCCGGGTCCTGAAGGACTTTGAGAACCTGGAAGGAGTTTGGAGGAAGGGGGACAGTCTGAGGTGGCACAGGAGACCGGAAGGGCTGCCCAGGCAGGTAGGATAGAGAGGAAGGTGGCCCTTATCCAGAGGAGGTGAGCACGGAGTTTCTGGGCCTTGGAGGAGGGGAGCTTGGGGGAGAAGCACAGTGGAGAAGGGAAGTAACCGGGGCCCTAGGGGTGACTCCAATCCCAGAGGGGCCACATGTACACACAATAAAGGCAGGGTCTGGGACAGCCGCTCTACACAGAGAGGATCTGGTTCCTGCACCTTTGCCCTGAAGACTAACCGAGTCTTGGGGTCTAGAACCGAGGAGGGGAGGTTGTCCAACCTACACACCTCTTAGTGGCTTATTGGGAAGAGAGCCGCTGACAGGATGGACGTAGACAGTTCAGTGAGGAGTTACAAGGACTTTCTAACCCCAAGTCAGATGGAGGCTCAGCATGGAGGCCCTTCTCTGAGCAGAAAGGGAAAGAAAACTTGAAGCTCTCAGGGGCTGTGTTCTGTTCCAAAAGCTTGGTTCCTATTGCAGTCAAGGCTTGGGATAGCAGACAGCTGCTAGTTGTGGCATTCTGGGCAAGTCAGCTAACCTTTCTTAGCCTCAGTTGTTTCACCTGTTAAATGGGAGTAATAATAGCACCCACCCCACAAGTTTTCTATGAGACTCAAATGAAGACTGTGTTTGTATATAAAGCACTTTGGAAGGCTTAGATTATGAAACAAAAACTGATTATTATTCGTTAAGCTAAGAGTGAGGTGGTAAAAGCTAGTCCTCCCCCTGTAAGGAAGACCCAGCACCGCAACTGTAGCCGCCAGAAGAAGCCATACAGAGGGCAGCTTGATAGGCTCGTGCCCAGTGGAGCCGGCCTGTCGCTGGCCATCAGCTGTGGCCACGAGCCCAGGGGGCAGCGCCAATGGTGCCAGGACACCTCCACTTGGGCAGCAGAGACCAGCGCCTCAGAGACAGCCCCCCATTCCAGACTAGCAAAAGCAGACTGGTGTTATAGAGGTTCCCTCAGCACGAAATGGCCCTCGGTAATGTCCCGGGCCTTCTCTCTGTGCCCACTCTTTCCGCGGATGCTCTGGGTATCGGTGGCAGGGGACGTTCCAGATTGTTGCAGCATTCAATCAATCAAGCAACATCGATTAAGCCCCTAATAAATGCCGGCACAGGGGAAACGGAAAAGGCAAAAGAGAGTTCCTGCTCTCGGAAAGCTCACGGTTTATTGGAAGCGTCAACATGCAAACAAACAAATATATACAAAGCAAGTCCTATACAGTATAAATAGAAAAGAATTAGGGGGAAAGGCGCCGGGGTTCAGAAAGGCCGGGGAAGGCATCCTACAGGAGGGGGGATTTTAGTTGGGACTTCCAGGAAGTCGGGCAGCTCAGTGGTCAAAGTGCAGGAGAAAGCAGGCCCAGGGGACCATACCTGGGGAGGAGAGCTGGGATGGCCGGGAGACCTGTATCCCTGATTGCAGAATACCTGACAGGGCATGAGGGGCACCAAAAAGGCCATTGCAATGACCAGGGGGTGGAGATGATGATGCGTTGGGGGGAGGGGTGCAGGGGCAGAGCAGGGGGCATTATTGAGAGATGCTGCGCAGATAAACGGATATTGGCAATGGCTCCGACGTGGGACAGGAGAAGTAGCGAGGAGTCCGGGAGGACTTCTAGATTGTGGACCTGAAGGCATGGGGGGAATGGGGGATCCTCTTCAGTAAGGGAATTACTGCTGCTTTCTGGCCGCAATGCCTCTGTGTCATCTGGCTGACGATGAAAAACCAGCTCACTGAGTGGGGCTCGCGCTCTGTGCTTTGGGCGGGTGATGGGTCGTAGGTTTAGGACAGGCAGCCAGCTGGAGCTCATCCCATTTCTCATACGGAAAACTGAGACAGAGAAAAAGTAAGTGATTCACACGAAATTGCAGGACTGGTGAGTGGCGCTAAGATGCGGGGCCGGCTCCAGCCGTCCCTCCACTGGCCTCTTGGCCCCACAGAGGGCCCCGAACAGCCTGTCTGAGAGAAGCTACGGGTTCGGTCTTAGGGCGCCCTCAGGGTGATTTCCTACCGCTCTGCGGGAGGAAACGTGGCGCCGCGGCAGGAATGCCCAATCGTGGGGCTGGCCCTTCTCCTTCCTGCCCGAGCTTGGCCCCAAGAAGGCTGCCCCCAAACGATAAACAGAAAGGCTTCCACCGTGTGCCCCAGGGACGCCCCTAGGAAGCAGACAGCCCCTGGCGGCCCGGAGCTCACCTCTGACACAAGAAGATGCTAGAGGATAAACGCATGGCTCCTGGCTGGGAAAAGGAAACAGGCTTGTGGGGGCTCGTGCGTCCCGGCTTGGAGCAGCTGCGGACTCGCGGGGAGCCCAGAGCGCCGGGCGGCTGGTCTGAGAGCACCCCTGCTGCTCGGGTCTCCCCTCACAGCTGCCAGGAGCCTTGGGGGGGGGGCCGGGGAGGAGCCGCCCCGGGGCCAGCAGGCGCTGAGGAGGCGGCGGGGGACTAGGCGGAGCCGGGTTCTAGAAGCCCTTGTGTGAAGTCACAGGAATCTGGCTCCAGGCCCCCATGGACCGCGGGCTTCTTCAGCTCCTCATGGGTCTGAGCTTTGGGCTGGGTCTGGCGCCCCGCGCTTACGCCTGCCTGCAGTGTGAGGCCCCTTTTCGACACGCCCTGGCCAAGGCCCGAATGCGCCTCATGGCCCAGAACTTCCGCAACGAGCGGCTGAGGGCCCGGGCCCAGGCCCTGCTGCTGGGCATGGAAGGAGAATTCTTTGCCAACTATGCCACCCGAGCCTATATGGGGAGAGTGGGTATGGGGGAGAGGGCAGGGCCGGGGGGGGTCAGCAGCTGCTGCCCGCCTTCAGGGGGTGACAGCCCCCTCTCGCCCTTAGGACTTGGTCAGCTCATGCCAGTGGTGGCTCTAGCCCAGAGGAAGATCCAAGAAATGCAGGAGACCTACCTGACAGGTGAGCGGCCACTGAAGGCGAGAGGGACCCGAACGGGCCCCAAAACTTAGGGAAGTCCGTCCTAGGCAGGCAGGAGGGCTGGACCCCAGCCCGGGCCCTGTGAGCCATGGGGCTCTTGGCAAGGACCGGTCCCTCTCTGACCCTCCCAGGTGTAGGTGCTCCCTGAGGACCCTTTCCGGGCTGCATGGGGCACCCCTCCCCTAATCAGTTCTGCCAGGAGGTGGGAAAGCTGAGGAGGGAGCTTCCGGGCCAAGCTCCCTCGCAAATCTCGCCTTGTAGATGGGCCACTGCTGGACCAGCTGGTGAGAGTCCGGGGGGAGCTGATGAAGTCGCTGAAGAGGGCTCTGAAAGAGCATCAGCAGAAAGGTCCACGTCTTCCCCGCCTCCCCCCATCCCGTCCTCTCCTCCCTCCCCTCCGCACCCCCCAGCCCCTGACTGCAGAGGACACCCCCATTGCCAATGAAGAATTCCTGCTGGAAAACGTCCCACCCCCTGTCCTCTCGCCCTTGCTGAAGACCGGCCAGGAGGGGGGTCCACCCCGTCCCAGGCCGCCCAGGGCATTGTGGGAACTCGGGCCTTTCCTCTGACTCCAGGCTTTAAGCCACCTTGTCCTTTGATCCCGAGCCTCACCTGAAGCGCCATGCAAAACAAACTGAAGCCCCCTCCCCTCGACAGCCCATCCGTTTGCGCAGTCCTCCTGGATCTCGTCCCAGCTAAAGATTTCCTGCAATCAATGCCCGTGGGGCCCTTCCCTGCCTGGGGCTCTCTCCAACAGTCAGGAGCCTTCCCTGCCTGGGGCAGTCTTCAGCAGTCAGGAGCCTTCCTTAATGGGGCTCTCTCCAGCAATTAGGGCCCTTCCCTGCCTGAGGTTCTCTCCAGCAGCCAGGACCTTTCCCTGCCTGGGGCTCCCTCCAGTAATTAGGCCCTTCCCTGCCTGGGGTGCCTCCAGCGATCAGGATCCTTCCTGAATGAGGCTCTTTCCACCAGTTAGGGTCCTTCCCTGCCTGGGGCGCCTCCAGTAGTCAGGGCCCTTCCTGTATGGGCTGCCCACACCTCCCCAGCTCCAACCCCTCCCTACTCATTCTCCCTTCTCTTGTAGCCTGCGACCCCAACGCTTGCCGTGAGTCCTTCCGTTCACTTTTCGTATCTGAACCCCTCCCCCACATCATACTTTCTGGGAGCTTGTCCTCCCCTCCCCGGGAGCCCACTTGGTCCCTGAGGATCCAATTCCACCCCCAGCCCCCTTGACCCGGAATTTCCCACCCTCTCCATCCTGCACCCTCTGGGCGCTCCCTGAAGCTGGCAGGTGGTGAGTTCTAGCAGGGAAGGTGAGTGTGAGGGGACAGCGACACCCACCCAGCCCTCTGCCTTCTCCTTTAATTCTTCTCTGTCAAACCCCACTGTCCCCCAGGCTTCCTCACGTGCTTCTCTCCCGCCCCAATCTCTGCCTCCTTCACCTGCCCAGCGCTGAGGGTCTCTACCTTGGCTGCTGTCCAGCTCCCTGTGGTCTCCCCTAAGGAATTAGAAAACAATTACTACTCTCCTCGCCCATTTCCCTTTGATTTCTAATTTCCTTTCACTTCTCCACCTTTGTGTCTGTCTCCCTTTGGCTCTGCCTCCTGACTCCTTTCTTTCTAAGTCTGCCTTTCCTCTGTATCTTTCTCATTGTCTCTTGTTTCTGTGTCTTTCTCTTCCTCTCTCCTCTGTCTCTTCTGTCTCTCTCTCTCTCTCTGTTTCTCTCTCCTCTGTCTGGCTTGGCTCTGGCTCTATCTCTCCTCTGTCTCTACTGCTGTCTTTCTCCCTTTTCCCTCTGTCTCTGACTCTATCTCTTTGTCTCTCGATCCTGCTGTCACTGTCTCTGTCTCTCTCTACCCCTCTCCTCTGTAAGTCTGTCTCAGTCTCTCCCTCTGTCTGTCTGTCTCTGTCTCTGTCTCTCTCCTCTGTCTCTCTTCTGTCTCTTTCTGTCTCTCTCCCTTTCCTGTCTCTGACTCTCTTTATGCCTTTGTCACCATCTCTTCTCCCCTGCTTTCTCTGTCTCTGTCTCTCCCTCTCTTTTCTGTAAGTTTCTGCCTCTCAATCTCTGTCTGTCTCTGTCTCTGTCTCTCTGTATTTGTTTCTTTCTCTCTCCCCCTTCTTCCTCTGTCTCTTTGTCTCTCTGTCTCTGACTCTTTATGTGTTTCTTTGTCTCTCTCCCTCTCTCTTCTGTTTTCGGCCTCTCAATCTCTCTCTCACTCTATCTGTCTCTGTCTCTGTTTCTCTCTCTCTCCTCTGCTTTCTCTCTCTCCTTTCTTTCTCTGTCTCTTTGTCACTCTGTCTCTCTGTATGTTTCTTTGTCTCTGCCTCTGACTCTCTGTCTCTCCTCTGTAAGTCTCAATCTCTCAGTCTCTCTCCCCCTCTCCCTCTGTCTCTGTCTCTGTTTCTCTCTCTCCCTCTGTCTGTTTCTATTTCTCTCTTTCCTCTGTCTTACTCTGTCTCTATTGTTGTTTCTTTCTGTCTCTCTCCCTCTCTCCTCTGCTCTCTCTCTCTCCCTTCTTTCTCTGTCTCTCTGTATGTGTTTCTTTGTCTCTCTCTGTCTCTGACTCTCGATGTCTCTCTCTCTCCTGTAAGTCTCAGTCTCTCAGTCTCTCTCTCCCTCTCTCCTCTATCTGTCTCTGTCCCCCTCTCTCCCCCATCTCTGTTTCTCTATCTCCCCCTCACCTTCCCCGGGCTCCTCCTTTTGCCAACATGGTTTCCACCTTTGCCTTTGCTTTCTCCTTTGCTCAGCCCCCATTTCCCCCCGCTGCCATTTCTTCTGCCTTGACCTCTGTGCCCTCCTCGTGCCTCTCTCCTCCTCCTCCTCCTCCCTCCTCCTCCTCCCCTCCTCCTCCTCCTCCTCCTCCTCCTCCTCCTCCTCCTCCTCCTCCTCCTCCTCCTTTCTCCGAAGCCCTCCGGCTCTTGCTCCTGTCTCCCCCTCGCCCGATCCCCAGCTCCAAGCATCTCCCTGGTCTCCCTCACTCTCCCTCCATCTTCTCCTTCTAGCTTGACTTCCCTTTCGCGCCCCCCTTCCCCGTCTGCCCCCCCCCCCCAGCCGAACTTTGGCTGTTTCCGCCCCGCCCCCAGTCTTCCCCTTCTGTCCTCCTTTCACCATCCCTGCCTCTGGCCCCCTCCGCCCCTTTGATCTTCTCCAGACCACCTGGGCAGCCAGGTCCTTGACTGTCTGCACTGTAGCCGCATCTATGCCCGGTGTCTGAATCCGACCATATGCTTCGGTGAGAGGCGGGGTGACCCGTGGGTCCGGGGCTGGGATTGGCCAGTGTCCGACTGGGGGCGGGGCCGGGGGATCACAGCAGAGAAACGCTAACTGAGAGGATGGAGCCCGGCGGGGAGGCCGAGGCATAGATCGCCCGCACAGACGCGGGTGGGAGGGACGTGTGCGGAGGGGCCGGACAGACGCGGACGCGCGGGACAGATATGGACGGGACAGATGTGGACGGGAGGGGCAGATGCGGGTGGGAAGGACAGATGCGGACGGCGGGACAGATGTGGACGGGAGGGGCAGATGTGGAAGAGACAGACAGGTGCGCGTGGGCGGGACAGTTGCGGGTGGGAAGGACAGATGAGGACGGCGGGACAGATGTGGAAGAGACAGACAGATGCGCACGACCGGGCCCAGACTCCCATCTTCCTCCTCCTCACTCCCCTGTCTGGCATCCCTGCCCGCTCAGCGGACCGCCAGCCGCGTCTTGCCCTTCGCTACGAACTCCAGGGAATCCCAGTGAGGGACCGGATCCGGAAAGCCAGGATCATCGTGGTGTGCCTGGGACTCATCACTTTCGGGGTCCTGGCAGTCACGTGAGTTTTCCTACCTCCCACCACCCTACCCTGGTCAGTCCTCAGACTAGCAGAGAAACAAGTCGTCCTGTCCAGTTCTGGGTATGTCGCATCCCGATTCTAGGTTTTCCCCTCCGAGGAACGTGCTGGGGGCGGACCCCACGTTCTCTAAGTCACTCCCAGTGCGAACATCCCGCAGTTCGTTTTTGTGGCTCTCTGAGGAGCTCTGGGTCCGCAGCTCTCTTCTCCATCTCTGTCTCCCTCTCCCTTTTCATGTCTCCCTATATCTCTCCCCTTTGTCTCTGTCTCTCTTTCCCTGTCTCCCTTCTGTCTCTGTATCTCTCTCTCTCCCTCCCTTCTTCCCCCTTCTCTCTTCCCCTTGCTCTGTCTTTCCCTCTCCATGTCTACCTGTATCTCTCCCTTCTGTCTGTCTGTCTCCTTTCTTCTGCTTCCCTGTATCTTTCCCTTCTGTCCCTATCTCTGTCTGTTATCTCTGTCTTTCTGTCTCCTTCCTTCCTTCCCCCCTTTCCTCCCCATTTCCTCTGTTTTTCCCTCTCCATGTCTCCTATGTCTCTCCTTTCTGTCTGTCTCTGTCTCCCTTCTTCTATCTCCCTATATCTTTCCCTTCTGTCCCTATCTCTGTCTGTTGTTGTCTCTGTCGCTCTCTTTTTGTCTCCCTCCCTCCTTCCCCCTTCCCTCTCTCTGTTTTTCCCTATGTCTCCCTGCATCTCTCCCCTTTGTCTCTGTTTCTGTCTCCTTCTCTATCGTTTCTGTCATTATTCTATAGCGATTTCTAAAATCAGGGGACTCTGACTTGATCTTTACTCTCTCCCAGTTTCAGTATTCTGTTTCTAAACTGCTGAATGATCTGGACCAGTCCCTTCTCCAATTTGGGATTCGGTTTTCTCAACTAAGCAGTTGAACTAGATTATCTTTTAAGATGGGACAGCTCCGTGTTGTAGTGGATAAAGTACCCCAGAGTCAGAGGAAGGACCTGAATTCAAATCCAGCCTCAGACATTTCCTAGCTGTGTGATCCTGGGTAAGTCACTTGCCATGTTTGCCTCAATTGTCTCATCTGTAAAATAAGTGAGAGAAGGAAATAGTCACCCGATCCAGCATCTCTGCCAAGAAAACCCTAAATGGGGTCATGGAGACTTGGGCATCATAACAAAACAGCAACATTTCTAAGGCGCTAACCTGCTGTGTTCTGTGCTCTGAGGTCCCCCCTGGAAGCATTCTCTGCGTGCTCACATCTTTCTAGCCCCCCCGGGTCGTAGACTTTTGTCATCATCGGTTCCTACCCAGCCTGATTTTCGTGTGTCTGTGTTGCGTCTCACTAGGAGAATAGAAACACCTCGAGGGCAAGGATTCTCCTTTTTCATCTCGGTTCCTCCAGCACCTAACACAGAACCGTGTGGGAGCAGCCCTCCGAGCTCCTCCCAGCTCTTGGGAACTCCCCAGACTCGACATTCCGAGTTCTAGGGCCCCTTCCGGTTCCGAGAACCCTTCAGCCTTGGCATTTCACGTTCTAAGCCCCCCTAGGACCGACATTCTCTTGTTGAGGTTCCTTCCATCCCGGACATTCTGTGTTTTAAGGTTTCCTCTGGCTCCGACCTTCCATGTGCTAATGAGCTTACTTGGGATCTTGTAAAACTTCATGAAAAGGATGGGGGAGGAGGAAAACTGCCTTTGCCAATTCTCCAGACAGCAGACCCTACCGCGCAGGGGGGAAAGCGGTGGAGACGCGGAAATTAACTAAGGAAGGGGCTGACAGTCCACGCCGTGGCCTTCCGTGTCTAATGCAAATGGCCGGATTAGCGGGGAGCCAGGCAGACCTCGACAGGAGGAGCTGCGTCTCACGTCTTGGTGACTCTGAGGAATAGTGGGAGGAGATCCAGGTCGGGCGAACAGTTCTGAAAGGGCGAATCTTGTGCCAAAGGGACAAAACAGGGCGAAGGAGCGCCGAGAAAAGATGTATGTGTGAGGATACCCACGAACCATGGCGGAGGATTCTGGGTAATACAGACCATGGACCACGGCAGAAGCAGAAGGGCATTGCCTTTGGCGTGTATGATGGATCGCCCAGACAGGACAAAAACGTAGGAATTGGTGACCTGGATTAGATTTCTAGCGCTGAGCAGGGAGCCTTGGATCGGCTGGACGGCTGCAGAAGCTCTTTCGGCCAAGGCAGAGCAGCTGAGGGTTTCCTGATCTGCCTTTCAGATCATTTTCTCTTCCGAAGGTGGAACAGTCAAAGAGGGGGAGTCTGTTCTGGACCTGGTTTCTGGCCACGATGCAGACTAATACCAGGATGAGGCAAATAGGCAAAAGGGACGTTTACAGGCACTTGCTTGAAGCACCCAGAGATCAAGCGACTGAACCCACGCCTCCGCTCCCTGAGCTTGCTTGTTTAGTATGACGAAAGCCATCGCTAATTCCTATTTAGTTGTGATCCTGTTCCCAGGTGGGATCTTCGCTTTTCTGAGCAAGCAACGCCTTTTCTGGTTCCTCCATAAAAAGACAGTGTGTATCTATCACTGTGCTAAGGATTCGGCAAGGGAGCCTAATTAGAGCGCAATAGCGGAATCGCCTACCAGGTAACGGTCTCCTCGGAGCCTCCAGCCCGGGACTTCATTGGCCAATTATCGATTTTCTGCTATCCCTGCTGAGGATTGCCCTTTCCCGATAGGCTGCAGTACCCTCACTGGCCGCCAGAAGGGGCTCAGTCTTCAAAGCCTCGCCTGTGCCTCTGGGCCCAGAGTCCGGTAACAAGGCCCCCCTCCCCCCCTTGGGGGAAATGCCCCTTTGCTGCCCCGGTCCCAGATGAATCTAGGAGGTGGAATGGAATAGGGCGCCCAAAGGATTAAATTTAAAAATCTGCTCACCCCAGCACAGCCCGGAGGCCCCCCGGTCATTTAGCCCCAGGGCATTAGCAGCCATGGAGTAAGGGGAAAAGGGAACTGGCTCATACTCCTCCTTGGAGTCATTTGACTCCAGCTCCTTGCAAGTCCCCCTCCTATTTTTTTCTCAGATCATTAAAGGGAGACAATATAATCTCGACCACGCCCCCTCCGTAGTTTGCTGAAAGGAATGGGTAGAAAGGGGCGGAAGCTCCATCCCAGACTCAAGGACTAAAGAATAAAATCATGGAAGGCAGTGGGACCTTTGACTCCCTGTCTTGGGATCATGGACTAAGAGGGCAAAACAGCCTCCCTCAGCTCACCAGCTGAGGGCTCATCGGCCAGGTCTGCAGCTAGTGCCGCTGGCACAATCCTCATGGGGTTGCTGGCCATCCAGCCTCTCCTAGAATGGCAAGGTCAGTGGCAGGAAGATTGGAAGGGAAAAGGGGAGCCAAAGCATACAGATCATTTCTCCAGGTCTTCTGACTTCGGATCTCAGCCCTGAGATCAGATCCCTTCCGGGGTTTGTGGGATACTTTACATGTATGGTTTCTTTTGACTTTGTAAGAACCCTTTGAAGCAGGTCATACTTCATCATCCAGATGAGGAAACTGGAGCTAGTAGTATTGGAAACAGAACAGTCTTCCTGACTCCAGGATGAAAATTCTATCAGGCCGTACTGCCTTTACTACTAAGTTGCTGAGCTGGAAACTCATTCCACTAGACTAGAAGCGATTGCTCCATTTTTAGAACTGTGTCTGGGAGGTAAATCAGGCCTGATCTGAAGTATGTTCTCTCTCTTGGGATAACAGATTTCCCAGGGCTCAGAGAATGTTTAGGGAAGATCCTCCAGCCTAAGATTTTATTTTTATTTATGTATTTGTTCGCTTGTTTGTTTATTTTTGTGGAGGCAATTGGGGTTAAGTGACTTGCCCAGGGTCACACAGCTAGGAAGTGTTAAGTGTCTGAGGCCAGATTTGAACTCAGGTTCTCAGATTTGAACTGCACCAACTAGCTGCCACAACCTAAAATTTTAAACGGGAAACCTGGCCAAAGGAGATGTGAATGAAGTCTTGAGGACACAAAGAGACACTATTTCAATTAAGAGGAAAAGTGGTGGTGGTGGGGTGTCCACTTAGCCCAGGGCCTGGCACGCAGCAGGTGCTTAATAAATGTTTATTGATTGACTGATTGCTTGATTGGTTTGAAGATGGCAACAAGGAACTTACTGACTCTCATAGTTTGAAAAATTAGGTATAAAATATATGTCCAAGGGCCACTGACAGAAGGAATATGGAAATATGGCAGGGTCTCACTGAAGTGCAGTAGGAGGTGAAGATGATGGAAATGGCCAAAGTCAACAAAAAGGCACAGTGTGAAATTTTTTGTTTTGACATTTATGTGAGAGACAGAGAGAGAGAGAGAGAGAGAGAGAGAGAGAGAGAGAGAGAGAAGTACAGGGCTGGATTAGGAAAAACCTGGACAGGCTTCTGTGAACTGGGGCAAAATAAAGTGAGCAGAACCAGGAGAACATTTCCATACAGATAATCAACGGTGAAAGACTTAGCTTCTCTGGTCAAGACGGTGATTCCAAAGGACTCCTGAGGAAAAATGCTATCCACCTCAGAGGACTGATGAACTCTGAACACAGATGGAAGAATTTTTTTTTTTTTTTTACTTCCTTTGGGTGTGTTTGGGTGTGGGTATGTATTTTCTTTTGTAAAGGGGTTAATAAGGAAATACCTTTTTGCATGATGTCACATTTATAATCAATATCACGTTACTTCTCATTGAGAAGAGGATGGGTGGAGGTAAAAAATTTCTTACATATAATTGGGAAATGTTGAAGTAAAAAATATATTTAAAAATGTTAAAAGCGATTTGGCTTTTAAAGCCGTTAAAAAAAGACTAGTTCTTGCCAGGTATAGCTCATTTCTTCTGTTGATAGTTTAAAGTGTTTGATCAAAGGAATATTCAGAACCAGTCATGCCATTCCTGTGGAAAAGATGGAGACGGGGAGGCTAGATTTGGATAGAGACCGTGGGCATGGTCTGGGCAGCTGAACGGCAAGAGTTGAAGGAACGGGTTGACGGCTATCTGAGAGATCTCTAGGAGAGTTCCCCAGAGAGCTGGGTTTGGCCCTGGGCTGCTTAACACTTTTATTCAAGGCTTGGATTAAGCCAGATTGGCAAAAACCACAAAGCTAGAACAGTTGGAAAGTAGGGCTTCAGGAAACTCTTCCCTGGCTAGAATCTTGGGCGGAATCTGAGAACAAGAAGTGTGCCGGCGACACACGTGCCATACTTTAACTTAAGACGGAAAGGTCAGTTTCCCGAGTGCAAGCCGAGAGGCCGAGCTGGACAGCGGCCCGTCCACAATCTGGGGTTTTGCTCTCTGGGCCAGCCAAGAAAGCAAATACGGTCACTCTTGTGCAGGCTCCAGAGGCGGAGCAGGGCTCGGGCATGGTCCTGCCTCTGCACCCTGCTAGGGCCCCTCTGGAGCAACTGATTTAAGGCCGGCAGATGAGCCCAAGAACAGCAGGCCGTCCAGATCCTTCCACAGGAAGAAGGCTAAAAGAACGGCAGTGTTTTGCCCGGGGAGATGATTTGTTCACAGGGTGCATCTGACTGTCTTGAGGTATTCAAAGGGCAGAAGAAGGCTTCCATGGGTTCTGCTGGGCAGAAGGGAAGCTGCAAACTTCCCTGGAAATCTAGCCTGGGCAGAGAAAACTTCCGAACAGTTCCACTGGCGTTGCCTCTCTCTGCATTGGACTTTTGAGAACTGAACTGAAGTCCACAAGCATTGACTAAATATCGGGCACCACGTGACCCAGCGAGGACACAAGCAAAGAAAGGTTAAAATGGGCCCTGCCCTCCAAGAGGGCATATTTCAACGAAGACAAGATATGTAAAGGATCAGGTCCATGCAAGATGTGCACAGGAGGGGATGGGTGGTGGCCAGTTGGTTGCCCTTTGCTCTCGAAGAGGATCACTATGATTCACTACGTTAGAGTGGAGTTACCGTGGGTCCAACTGTGGCTAATCAGACCCATTCAAGCTCGGAGTGTTCTGCCCCGGGATGGGCACAGATAGTGCCTAGGAACGACTGGGTGGATTCTCTAATTTTGCACACTTTCTGAGCTACTTCAATGCTGCTTTGCTCATGGAAGCACAGCCCTCTCTGAGGAGAGGCCTTGAAACTGTCCTTGTAGCACTTTTGCTGGGATCACTTGTCCTGTATGAACTTTCCATAAAATAATCTTTTTGGCAAGTATACAGTTGGCAGTCAAACAATGTGGCCAGCCCAACGGAGCTGCAGTGTAGGTGGAACGCTCTGTGGTTTAGTTGGAGAAAGCACCTCGGTGTCTGGTCCCTTATCCCAGGTGATCTTCAGAATCTTCCTAAGACAATCAAATGGAGGCCATTCGGTTCCCGGAGTGGAATATTATCCAGGTGTCAAAGGCACACAACAATGGCTCCATAGACCTTCAATTTGGTAGTTGGTCTAATCCCTCTCCTCTCCCACACTCTCCTTCAAAGCCTCCCAAACACTGAGCTAGCTCTGGCAATGTGTATATCACTCCCTTATCAATGTGGACATCCCTGGAAAGTCGGCTGCCAAGGTAAGGCCACAGCCTTCAGAACTTCTCCACTTGCGATAACCGATGGCTACACAGACAGATAATGTGGTGCTGGCTGATGGAGCACCTGGGTTTTCTTGGTGTTAATTGTTAGTCCAAAATTAGCAGGAGCAGCAGAGAATCGATCCATATTTTGCTGCCCCTCAGCTCCGGAGGCTGCACTGAGGGCACAGTCATCTGCACCCAAAAGGTCCCGCCCATTCTCCCTCCACTCCCGTTCTGGCTTCTGGCCTTTTCAAGGAGAATTTACCATCGGTGGGGTAGCTGACCTTGATGACCATTATTTGTCCTCTGAAGGCATTTACAACATGGCTGAAAAGCATGGGACCCTTGGAAGGGAAGGTGTTGGCAGCTGGAGGCCAACAAGGTCAGCCTCGAAGGAAGATTTAAGAGGCGGAAGTGAGGAGATAGGGGATTCCAGGCCTGGGGCCTGGCCAGTGATGGAGCGCTGTGTGCAAAAAAGTCAGTCAGTGTTGGGGAGGGGAATATGTTTTTTTTGTTTTTTTTTTTAAGTCCCCAAAGAGACCAGGCTGGGACCAGGTTCAGAGGGGCTTAGAATGCCAACTTGAGGGCTTTGATCTGACTCTGGAGGAAATGTGAGCCTGGACTTTCTGAGGAGGCAGGCGATGGCCTGGCCGGGCTGGCTGTCCTTGGATAGACATGATGAAGCTGCTTTATGGGGAGGGGAAAGGATTAAGGGGCAGAGAGAGGGGGGTGGTCCCAGTGAGGATGAAGAGCGTTGGGGGTTATAAAGCAGAGGAGAAAAGTAATGATAGCGGGCAGGACCTGGGGAAGGAATTTCAGAGTTCACACTCTTAGGAGCTTTTTTTTTTTCTGAGTCATTTTTCAGTCACATCCAACTCTTCACGACTCCATCCGAGGTTTTCTTGGCAGAGATGTTGGAGTGATTTGCCACTTGGCACATAAGGGCAGAATATTAAGATCAGAGATGGGACTGATCGTGCCCTTGTGGAGCTGAGGTGGGCTCGGAGGAGCAGGTCACAGGAAGGGAATAGACCAAGGAACAAAGAGGTTGAGATGTTTGAGGGAATACATGTATGCCGCAGTCCTCTTGTGTGAGGGAGCAGGAACTGGAAGGGGGCGAGAGCTTGAGCCAAGAGCTGATCTCATCGTGGAAGGATGCAGAGATCTGCCCACCCAAAAACACAGGGGGTGTCCAACAGTGTAAATAGCAAGGCCTTTGCCTGCTGCTCCAGTGATTGGATGGGAAATGTGAGCTCTCCCGTAAGCACCAGGCCCGGCGCCTTCAGCGCCCACAGATAATCCGCTCATTCTGCTCGGGCAGGTAGAGCTCGGGTGACGAATAGCTTTCGATGGCCTTCTGGAATTCCTGTTCTACCAGAATGCTGCTGCTGTCGTTCATCCTGCTCTATTATGTCCTGTCTTGCCTCAATGTGAACCAGGAAGAAAAACCAGTTTTGTGGCGGGATCTCCCTCTGATGCCATCACGCCGAGGAGTGAGATTGTTTCGGTAGTCCCCCCTCCCGAGCCGCCCCCAATCGTCAGCTTCCTGCCCGATGTCTTCACCGGCTCTTTCTTCTGTTTAATTACAGGTCTGGATTCCCACACCTCTCCTGATTAATAGCCTAGTGGGAGAGGGGCGAGAGTTTGTCTTTCTTTGACTAGTGAATTTCCCAGACTGGGAGACTCCCTCTGCCAGGGAAGGCTGGCGGCACCTTTACGGTCTTGACTCGGAGAGTTGCCCTGAGTATTGAGAAGTTACATGAGTGGCAAGGACCACACAGTTGGCACATAGTGGGGCGGGCTCTTAGACTGACTCTCTTTGCATCACTGTGTCTCCCCGTCATTGGATGAAGCACAAATATATATGTACAAGTGCAATTATTTCCACAGCAATCACCTGGTTCGCAGATCCATCTGATCTGTGATATAGACTGCTTTCTCTTAAAGGGACCCTAGTGCCCTGTCCAGCTACCCTACTGTATTTGATGGGGGGGGAGGCACATCGACTGCCTAAAAGCATTTGTACCATCCTGTGGACAATAACAATAACCAGCATAGTTCAGGGCTCCCAAGTCGGCAAAGAACTTTACATTGTATCCTCCAACAACCCTGGGAAGGAGGGGCCTGTCGTTATCCCATTTTACAGAAGAGGAAGTTGAGGCAGATAGAAGTCAGCCTGCTCAGGTGGGAGGAGGCTGAGGCTGGATCTGAACTCATTACCCATTGACCCATCGGGCAATGCTCAATGCTGAATCTGAGAACAAGAAAGTGCCGGCTACACACGTGCCATACTTTAACTTAAGACGGAAAGGTCAGTTTCCCGAGTGCCAGCCCAGAGGCTGAGCTGGACAGCGGCCGGTCCAGAATCTGGGGTTTTGCTCTCTGAGCCAGCCAAGAAAGCAAATACGGCCACTCTTGCGCAGGCTCCAGAAGCAGAGCAGGGCTCGGGCATGGTCCTGCCTCTGCACCCTGCTCGGACCCCTCTAGAGCATCCAATTCAAGGAGGGCAGATGAGCCCAAGAACGGGAGGCCATCCAGATCCTTCCACAGGAAAAGGGCTAAAAGGCATTGGGCTTGTTCTAGACCCTACTGAGCCCCTCAGCACAGCGATAAGGGCTAGGAGTAGGAGCTGCGTTGCATGAGAACTGGAGCAAAAAGGGCTGCTGCTTCCCTGTCGCTGGAGGTCCAAAGGACTATGCTCTGTGCCCTCACTCCCGCTCCCCATCCGGCCCTGAAAGGTCCAGGGATTAGCAAAATGGCAGATTATCTGCGGTGGAGAAATAGGGAGCCATTTGCGTAGTCTCATCAATACGTCCAGGGTCGGGCAGCACAGGCGCACCCTCTCTTCCCTCAGAGGAGGGGGTCAGCGGCTGCAGAGCGGCCTGGCCGACCCCCAGCCGCGCCCCGGTACTACTTCCACACGCGGCGTGGACCATGGGTCACGGGCGGGGGAGGGCGGCTCTGGTTCTTGGGGCTGCCCCGGCCCCCCACGTCCCTGCCGCGCTCAGACAGCCGCGAAAAGCGTCCTGGCTGCTTCTGGAGCCCGGAGCACCCGCCGGCCTCCACGAGGACTTTATCAGGAGGGCGGGTCGCGGTGTGGCTGCCAGCGCGTCATTGGCTTCAGCTGCCGGGGATAAGAGGTAGAAGAGGCGCTTCTCCCCCTGCCCCTGCCCCCCCTCCCCCTCTCCCCTTCTGCAGTCTGGCCTTCTCAGCGGCAGCTCTTCTCTGCCCTCCTCAGGCTGGTGACGTAGGGGCAAAGGTTTAACAACCGGCTCTCCAAGACCCGTTCTCCGTCGCCATCGGCCCCTTACTCTAGGGAAGCGTCCAGGGTCGCCCACTGGGAGGTGATTAAGGCCAGACTCAGCGGGCGCTGCGGGGCCACCTCGCTGCGTTTGCCCGCGTCTGAGGGGTCGCGCTCACGCTGAAACTGGCCCGTTCCCAGCCCTCCGAGGCCGGTGCCTCTGGCCCCAAAGCGCCGCGGGCCGTGCTCCGCGAGGGCATTTCCTTCCACCGTGAAGCACTGTGGGAATCCGGCAGCTCCCCAGCCAGCTTCCTCCTGTTCCTTGCCAGAAAAAACAAGGTGCAGTCCAGCAAAAGTACGCGTAGCACATGAATAGCGGCGCCCTCGGGGATCATTCGTTTCTGAGCACAAAGAGCCTCCGGGGATCATTATCCAGGCCGCAGGAGCCGCTGGCTTGGACCCAGAGTCCCTAAAGTAATGTCACGGCATGGGCCAAGGCGGGCGGGGAGGGGGGGGGGGCGGCCCTCTGTAAGACATGGCACTGCCTAACGTGGCGGCTGCAGAAGGGCCAGCACCCGGCAGTGCCGCAGGGCTGCCGGAGCACATGGCCACAGGACACCAGCCCTCAGTCAGGAGGACCCGAGTTCAGATCTGGTCTCAGGCACTTAACACGTCCTGGCTGTGTGACCCTGGGAAAGTCACTTCGCCCCAATTGCCTCAGCAAAGAAACAAGAAACTGGAGTAGGAACAGATCCTTGAGGGGGCTATTCAACTCTATATTATTTGTGTTTTATTATATTTTGTTTCTTTAAACATTTCTCAATGACATTCGACCTCGCTGCGGGGCCTGAGTAGGCCACCTTTGCTGTGGCAGTGTATCACACACGTGTCTTCAGCGAGGGCGGTCTGGTGCCTGTGGTAACCGTGCCCACTGCCACCGCCCAAGCCACAGCCAACCGGTCCTGTCTGCAAGGTCCCAGAGCTTCCGAAGCGACCCTAGAAATCCTCAGGCTTCCTGGCCACAGTCCCAATTCTGAATTTGTAGATCCCAGACCGGCCTGCTGCTTTCCTCAGCCTTTGTGGGCATCCTCCACCCCCTGGGGAAGGAAAGAGGCAACATCGACACCCAGTCCTTTCTTTCCCTCTCGCTCAGGCAGGGACAGGGCGGCTGAATTCCCAGTCCCTGCGGGCACCACACGCGGTGCCCTCGGCCAAAGTAGCTGCTGCTCCTTTTGGGGGCTACTGTGGGCTCAGAAGGGAACCAGCTGCTGGTGTCTCAGATGGACACGTCTACATCATTCTCTGTGAGCACCCTCTTGTCCCTTCTTCCTCACTTGCCAGCACTCGGGTGCCTCCTGCCCCTCTCCTCCACTCCTGGCTCATGGGCTGAGGTGGCCCGGCTCCTGCCCACCGCCGACCCAACTCCTGCCCACCGCTGACCTGCCCAGTGCCCAATGCCGACCTGCCCAGTGCCCAATGACCACCTGACTCCTGCCCACCGCCGACCGTCCCCCTTCCCTTCCATCTCCTCCTCAGATCACCTCCTTTTTCCATCATCCCAACTCTGTCAGGTACTTTGTCTCTCCTTCTCACCCGGCTCCTTCCCTCTTGCATTCATGTCTCCTGAAAAACCGGAAGACCCCTTCCTGGATCCCTTTGTCCCTGTTAACATCTCTCCTGCCCTTTGTGGCTAAACTCCTGGAAATGGCTGCCGCGCCTGCCCTTCTCTCATTTGGTTCTTAACTTCTTACAATCCGGCTTCTGACCTTATCTCTCCATGGCAGCCACTCCCAAGGGACCCATGATCTCTCAGCCGTCAGATCCAACAGCCCATGCTCCTCCTCCTCGGCCTCTGCAGCCTTGGACGCTCTGGATGCCTCTCCTCCCGGGGAGTCCTCCCTGGATTCTCTCCTTGTTCTCTTACTAACCCTTCTCCTTCGCTGGATCTTCCCCCAGACCATGCCCTCTAACCTCATGGGGGGGGGGGGGTCCCTCAGGACTCTGCCCTGGGACCTGTTTCTCTCCTCACTCTAGGTGACTTGGTGATCTTATTAGTTCCTATCTATTTAATGACCAGCTCCATGCTGTGGTTCTCAAGCCCACTTATCCTTCCCCAGGCTCCGCTGCCTCCAACCTCGCCCCTCCCACTGCCTCGCAGTCACCTTGAACCAGCTGAGCAGTAAACGTGTGAAGTTCAATATGCACAAAACAGAACTGGTCTTGTCCCCTGAGCCCCTCCCCTCTCCTACCTTCCCCATTACTGTGGAGGACACCCTCATCCTCCTAGTCCCTCGGCCATCCT
The DNA here is from genome assembly GCF_902635505.1 of Sarcophilus harrisii. Taxonomy (NCBI): domain Eukaryota; kingdom Metazoa; phylum Chordata; class Mammalia; order Dasyuromorphia; family Dasyuridae; genus Sarcophilus; species Sarcophilus harrisii. The sequence goes on from NC_045428.1 coordinate 609,300,692, forward strand.
GGACTCCTCACTGAACTATTACTCCCCCCCCCCCCCCCCCCCCCCCCCCCCCCCCCCCCCCCCCCCCCCCCCCCCCCCCCCCCCCCCCCCCCCGCCCCCCCCCCCCCCCCCCCCCCCCCCCACCAGCCCATCCTCTCCTAAGCGGTCAAAGAGCTCTTCCTCCGGTGCTGGGCTAACCGCATCACCCCTTTCCCCTGGGCTCAATACTCTTACAAAGTGCCAGTGTCTCCCCGTCTCTCCCAGACCAAATTCTCTGGCTTTCCAACCCCCCTCTAATCTGCAGGTTCTGCCTCCCCCATCACCTGCCCCAGCCATAATGCTCCCTCCTCACCCCTCCTGGCTCCAAGTCTCCCGGGGAATCCTGCTCTCGGCATCAAGCCTGTCCCAATTCCTCTCAATTAGCTCATCCTAATTTCTTTTTACCGAGTTTGTAGGTTGTCTGCCCCCCCCACACACACACATACACACTGGACTGGAAGCTCATTGAGAACAAGACCGTCTTTTGCTTTTCTTTGTATCCCCAATACTTAGCACTGTGCCGGGTATGCAGTAGGCGCTTAATAAATGTACGGGGTCCGACCTCTTGGAAACCGCTAGGCAGAGACTGAGAAGTTTGGGTGACTCCGTTAGGCTGAAAAGGGCTGTGAGCCATTCTGTTGACTTTTCGGGACCTTGAATATCCTTGGGGGGCGGGGGCGGGGGGGCTCCTGTCTTTCGCATTCTTACTATGGTTCACCTTGCCTCCCAGTGGCTGCCAAGATTCCGTAGCGAGACTCTGCCCCCTGGCGGGCGTCCCTGGGAGCGCGCCCGGAGCGCACGCAGCTGCATCGCCGCTTGGCACCTCCGGCCGGTCCGAGCTGCGGCCAGAGACGCCACAGAAGTGCTGGAGCCCGCAGGTGGGACATAAAGGCTCGCGCCCTTTCTCTCCCCCCTTCTCAGAGCCAAGTGGGAGCTTCCTCAGCTGGTCTTGTAGCCAAGTCCGGGCTACTGACCTTCCCAGACAGCCGGTGCCGGGGGAACGGCTTGAGATGGTTCCCAGCCGGCCAGGAGCGGGCATGGCGGCCAACTTGGGCGCGCTGCTGGGTGGCTTCTTAGCAACTTCAGAATAGCGGCTCTCGCCACTAGTCACCGAGGACCACCGAGGCAAGGAGGCTTCCCGGTGACAAAGCTGACACCGGCTGACGGCGCCCATCTGACGCCCGGCTCCCTGAGTGCCCCGTCAGCGTCCCCGGCGCCACCCTCGGCCAGCGGGGTCTCGGAGGGGCTCGGAAGGGAACTGAGAAAGGCCCCGGCTGAGGCTGCTAACGGGATCCTTAGCAGAGGCGTTTACCTGCGCAGCGGACAAAGCTTGTACAGCAGAAGCCCACATTTCCACGTGAGACTCGTTTGAGGCAGTGGAAGTTGCTTCTGCTTCCATCCATGTTCTTATTCCGCGTTTCCACCAAGGTCCAAGCTGGTGGTTACCTCGGGAACGCACGTGGAGAAAGAGAGCTCAGGGGAGAGCCGCTCCCGAGATCCCCGGCCCAGAACATGCCGTCCTTTCTCGGCACTCCTTAGCTCTCCTCGCGCCCTTCTCTGGCTTCTCCCCACAGCCCCCGGCCCTTGGTGACTCTCCGGGCCTCTGTTTTGGGGTTTCCTTGGCAAAGTGCTAGAGTTGTTTATTTCTCCGGGTGCAGTTAAGCAGGTTAAGTGCCTTGCGCAGCTGACGAGTGTCTGAGGAAGGATTTGGAGGTCGCGTCCTCCCGACTCCAGGCCCGGCACTCCCTTGGGGAGTGTTCCCTGAACGCTTCGGCGTCGCCGGCCAGAACTGCACCCCCAGGGAGAGAAGCAGGCAGCTGAGACCCCGTGTGGCTTGCTCCTCCTCCACACCCGACAGTCTCAGAACTCAGGAGGAACGGCCTGTCAGGGGAAAGGACCCCGGTCTGTGGACAGAATACGGAGCCCAAGCACTGGGGGCGGGACAGGAGGGAACGTGAGCGAAGGAGAAGTCAGTGAGCAAGCACTTATCGTGATGGGCAGGAAGAAGTGAGACGGTCGCGGCTCTCGAGAAAGTCCTGTTCTAAAAGTGCACGAGCCAGTGTATAAACGTGTGCGCGGACAGGCATGTAACCCTGATGCTTGCAGACTGCATATACACATAGGTACATGTGCACGCACACGCCCAGTTAAAAGTGCCGGATAAGCATCAAGTGCCTGCTGTGCCAGGCAGGGGCTAAGCGGGGGCCACGTGCCCTCCCTTATGAGATGATGCTGGCATTGAAAAAGTGCTCAGGAAAAACCCACCTGCCAATAGAAGCAAAGGGGGGCAGAAGAGCACGGGCACCATCGCCACCTCCCTCAGGCCCGGGCACGGGCTGGCGCCAAGCCGGCACCGCTGGCCATTCCTGGCACCCGCCTTCACCCCCGCTTCTTTGTCCCACGTCTGGTCGTCTGAACGGCTCTTTCCAGCCCACAACCAAACCGACTCCATGACGCTGCGACCCTAGGCAAGTCCCCTAACTTCCCAGGGACTCAGCTGCCTCATCTGTACAATGGGTACAGCCATTTGGGTCAGGCCCGTCCCTCCATGACCCCATGTTGGCAAAGACACTGGAGAGGACGGCCAAGTCCTGCTCCAGCTCGTTTTACAGATGGAGAAACTGAGGCAAACGTTCCGAGACTTGGGCAGGGTCTCGCAGCCCGTAGGTGTCTGGGGCTGGATTTGAATTCAGTGGCGCCCCCAGCGCATCCAGCCGGCCTCCAAGGGGCTCTCCAGGGCCGGGGGAGGAGAGAAGGGCTGCTGCGGGGCGGGCGCCCCTTGTGACAAGCGGGCTTCCTCCCCGCTCGGCTCAGGGCCTACACCTACAGGAGTAACCGCCGGTTGCTGCGGGGATACAGACACCTGGAGCAGGCTGCGGTCGAGTGACGTCATCGCGCTGAGCGCCGCGTGATTGGCCGATTCCGGAGGGGGGCGGGGCGCGCGTGAGATTTTTAATAAAGAGTTGATGAGATTCTCTTCCGCGTCTGTTCCGCGGTGCCAGGGGTCGGGCGCCCCCCGCCCCAGCCCTGCCTCTTGTCACTGACAGCTTTGTGCCCCTTGCCCCGCTTCCCAGGACAGACCCGGACCACGCTTCCCAGCAGCCACCGAGGCCCGATTCTGCGCCTCGTGACACCCGGGAACCAAAAGGCCCCACGGGCCCACAGCTGGAGCCCCTCAGGGCTGAGACCTGGAGCCCCCGGGACCCAGAGCGGGAGCCCCCGGGACCCAGAGCGGGAGCCCCTCAGGGATGAGACCGGGGGAGCCCCTCAGGGCTGAAACCTGGAGCCCCCGGGACCCAGAGCGGGAGCCCCCCGGGACCCAGAGCGGGAGCCCCTCAGGGATGAGACCTGGAGCCCCCGGGACCCAGAGCGGGAGCCCCTCAGGGCTGAGACCTGGAGCCCCCGGGACCCAGAGCGGGAGCCCCTCAGGGATGAGACCGGGGGAGCCCCTCAGGGCTGAGACCTGGAGCCCCCGGGACCCAGAGCCGGAGCCCCTCAGGGCTGAGACCTGGAGCCCCCGGGACCCACAGCTGGAGCCCCTCAGTCCCGGCCCGGAGCCCCTCAGGGTTAGACCTTGAGAAACACTGCCCCAGATGTCTTAGAGTCTAGCCCCGAAGTCCTAAAAAGCCAGTCGTTGGCTCCTCCAAGATTCAGGGGAGGCTGACCCCAGGGGGCACTGCCCACCCCCCTCAAGGGCACAGAAGGGCTGGCGCCTGGCCCTGCACAAAGACCAGTTCAGGAACTAAACCTGGGGTTGTGTTTACAAAGCGCATAGTTAATCATCTTGTTAAGAAAGCCAGCGCGCTTATTAATAACATAGTGGTCATTTCTCAGAGCAACAACGCTTCATGGCAGTGGGCTCACAGTTCTGCGCCCTTAGAAGAGCAGGTATTCCCAGGGGTGGCAATCAGCTCCAATGGGTTCTCAGTAATGAAGAAAAGACTGTTACAGTGAGAGGTGGGCTGTGTTCTTGGGGCGCATGACTTGGATCTCCCAGATCTTAGTCCAAGAAATATACCAATTTCTATATCACTTGTCTGACAAAAGGCAGAATCCACATTTTCCCCATCTGTCTGAGCAAAGACAATGAGCAGGAACGCACCCCTTAGGCCAAATTTAAAATGTTTTTTAGTGTCTTTGGCTAAATTTCAGCCAAGTCGGCTGGCTAAATCTCCCCTCACCCTTTTTATTGTTTTCTCTTTTTTTCTGGTTATACATGTACATCAATTTTTTAATGCACATTTCTTTATGAATCATATTGGGAGATAAAAATCAGAACAAAAGGGAAAACCATGCAGGGAAAAAAAAGGAAAAAGAAGAAAAAGTGAACATAGCATGTGTTATTTACACTTATTTTCTACAATTCTCTGTCTGGATGCAGATAGTGTTTTCTATACAAGGTTTATTGGGATTGCCTTGGATCACTGAACCACTGAAAAGAATCAGTTCTGTTAGTCATTGCACATTGTTCCTGGTTTTGCTTGTCTCACTCAGCATCAGTTCCTGTAAATCTCTCCAGGCCTTTCTATAATCAGCTTCTTCACCGTTTTGTTCAGCCATTCCCCACCTGATGGACATCCCCTCATTTTCCAATTCTTTACCACCACAAAAAGGGCTGCTACAACATTTTTGTACATGTGGGTCCTTTTCCTGGCTGAGTTGTAAAGAGAGATTTCCCCCACTAGTTTATTTCTGGATGAGGAAGTAGGAATGGGGGAAAACTATGGTTCTGTTACAATAATTAATTACTAAAACAAGAGAGAAATAATCATTTCTCTTAATGAAGAGGTGAGCAAAGAAAGCACCGACTGGTATCAAAAGTATTGCAGAGGAGCAGCTAGGTGGCACAGTGGATAGGGCACCAGTTCTGAAGTCAGGAGGACCTGAGTTCAAATTTGACTTAAGACACAACACTTCCTAGCTGTGTGATTCTGGGTAAATCACTTAACCCCAATTGCCTCCCCCGAAAAAAAAATGTATTACAGATCAGAAACTTCCACCCAGAAAAGACTAAGTCAATCTCTAACTATATAAGTAGAAACTCAAAGAAAAAAAAGAAAAAATTCTACACAGATTACATAAGTACAAAATTTATAAAAATTACATGAAACAAAATTAAACAAGTCATAGAAAATGAAATGAAAGCTCAATGAGTAACTTAGAAGAGAAATGAACATATCCAATGGGTAAAAGTAGACTAGATCAAATAGAAATCAATGACTCTATGAGTTATTTGCCATGTAGCACTCCATAAGGACTCCAAGTTGGAGATAAGTGTTCTCTCTGACATCCCAGAACTCCTTGGTTTTATAGAATAATAATATCCCATTATCTCCATATAGTTTGTTCAGCCATTCCCCACCTGATGAACATCCATTCATTTTCCAATTCTTTACCACCATAAAAAGAGCTGCTACAAAAACTTTGGGGTTTTGGCCTGTCAGTTGGTAGGGATGCACAATTTCTCCCATTAAGATGCAACGTCCACACCGTGCTGACATCGAGCAGCATCTTAAGAAGAAAGTCTGAAGTGCTGACCGTGAGGGCTGGCTGGATCACCTGCGTCAGGACCTCTGCGCAGATCTCCGGGTCCAGATTTAAATTAAAAAAAAAAAATACAGGACCCAGAGCCAATTTTGATTTTGACACAGATGCTGACACTGAGGGAAAAGCCACTAGGAGTCTATCTCCTTGAAGGCTCTGAATGTCATTAATAATTTCATCATGCATGTCGCTCTCTGTGTCAACCCAATGGTAAGGGCCAGCCAATCCCTGAGGAATCCCTGAGATCCCAGCAGACCAAACAGGACCTCCTTGCTCTGTGTCTGGTGTCATCAAACAGGAGAGCAAAATCCAAGCTCCAAGCTCTGGCCATGACACCCCTGGGCACCTGCTGACGTACCCCTTCTCAACCCTCTAATCATTTCATTAAAACTGAGGGTCAGACCCCAGGTTCCCAAGAGATATAGGCCTCATATCCAGCTGGAAGACGATTTCCATCACCTTTCTTATAGATTAACACGGTATTTGAAAGCTGCCGATCCCCTCCCCCCCACATATTCAGCTGATCAGTCAATCAGTATTAGGCACCTACTTACTATGGGCCAGGTGTAGGTAAGTGGCTCAGTGGATAGAATGCAGGGTATGGAGTCAAGAACACTCATTTTCCTGAGTTCAAATCTAATCTAAGGCACCTAAGACTCTGGGCGAGTGGTTCAAGTCACTTGAACCTTTTTGTATCAGTCCCTCCTCCATAAAATGAACTGGAGAAGGAAATTGCAAGCCACTCTAGAATCCTGGCAAAGAAAACCCCAAATGGAGTCAGACATAATTAGAATGGACCAAGTCTGTGCCAAATGCTGGAGATGGGAAGAGAGGCAAAAGGCAGTCCCTGCACGTAAGGAGCAGAAAGACTAGTGGCGATCCAACCTTAATCCAAACAAGCCCAGACGGCACCCATTGAGGTGGGGAAGATGCACCAGGGCTGGCACAGGTCTTGCTGAAGGACGTTGGCCGAGACTCGAAACAAGTCCGGAGATAGAAGTGAGAAATGTTCAGAAATGGTTGTTAGATATGTCCCGTCCCCCATCCCCACCATCCGATCAACATGTAGGATCCCCTGCCGGCGCCTTGGGCAAACCCAACCCTCTCCGGGGGCAGATCTCAGCCGGAGTATTCCAGCTCCCGACTCGCTCCGGAAAGTTGTGGGGAACGGGGCACAAAGTCCAAAAGTCTGTTTGAACGGGCTCCGATGGCCGAGGGGCAGAGCTCCATCAAACGCCCGAGGGCTTACTGGGAAATTCTCCAACTATTATTGTATCTAAAACCCTCCTGCATTTGTTGGATCACGTCCCCCAGTCTTCTCTGGGAGTCCGGCCGCTTATGCACTTGTCACAAATTCGCCATCCTCTCAGGACCAACAACTATTTGGTGGTGCTCTATTACTTAAAGTTCTACCGGCAGCCGCTAGGTGGCAGGGGAGCTCTGGCTCAGGAGTGCAGTCATTTTCAATCCTGTATGACTGTCGTGTCTCTGTTAAAAGCTATATTAAAAACAGTTAAACACGCTGCATTTTCCTATAACGTCAAATATGAAGCTCCGAAACCCTGTTTGCTAGTAACTGCACTTTTTAAATTATGCAGCTGAGGTGAAACAAAAAATTAGGGGGCCCCCCATAACCCAAAGGAAAAAGCCTAATAATCAAGACTGATTTACTCAGAACAGAAGTCCGCCTGGAAAAGTAATGAAGCTGATGGATCAAAGCCAACAAGTAGTACTTGGAACGATAATCGATTAAAGTAAACAAGTTAAAAATGTCTCAGGGATAAAACTTTTTTTTTTTTTTAAAGAGAAACAAGTAAATAACTTAGCAATTAAAAAATAATCAACTAATTTCTATACTTCCTACCTCTGACGTAAAAGGAAATTACAAAGGACATATTACATCAGGTAATGACTTGGAATATTAAAAATACTTGATTGCTTTATTCTCTATCTTCATGGAATAATTATCCGAGTTGATAAATATAAGGAAAAAATATCTATTTTAATCCTATTAAAGGAAGCAGTCAGTAATTAAAATCCTTTTACTGATATTTATTGCATCTAATTGATCCCTACCCACTAACAAGTATATGTTAAGGTAGATATTGCCTTATCCAAGAAATATTTCTTTAAAGTAATTAATTCTCCAAATTTATGCTCATAAAACAAATGAATTATAAAAAGGGCCATTTTAGTTGTTTAGAAAATTTCATCAAGATATTGTCTCCAGTAGATCTTCAACAAAATTTCTCTGCATCGTGCAATAAATTAAATTATACACTCTCAATTTCAGAAAACAAAGTAAAGTCCAAGTCTGATAAATTAAATTACACACTGTAAATTTCAAAGAACAAAGTAAAGTACAAGCCTGATTTTATTTTCATTACATTAGAATATTTGTTGAAATTATTTGCTGTGCCTAAATTTTAAAAAATTAAGTTTTCTGAAATTTTTATTTAAATTTTTTATTGTCAACATAATAACACAAAAATATTCTAACAAAGCATTTAAGGATACAGCAAAAATGTAGATTATCAAGTCCAACAGACTGAGTTCAAATGTGACCTCAGATACTTAGAAGCTCTGTGACTCTGGACTAATTACTTAATTTAATCTCTCAAGCTCAATTTCCTCATCAAAAGGTAATAATAATTACTTCCTAGGATTATTGTGAAGATCAAATGAAATAATATTTATATTTATAATATAAATATTTGTAAAAAACAGGAAGTTGGTAGCACAATGGATAGAGTGCCCAGTCTGGAGTTAGGAAGACCTGAGTCTCAGACACTTACTAGCTGTGTGATCTTGGACAACTTAACCTCCAAAGCAGCTCTGGGGGTCCCAGAAGGAAGATGCTGTCTGCTCTGTTTGCTGAGAAAGCAATCTGATGCCATTGTTGGAGAGTGAGCATGGCTGGTTCTTTCTGGTGGTTCTTCTATTTCTCAATATTAATATGGCCAGATTTTACTTGGTACCATTTGTTAGTAACCGTAAGGTTCCAGAATGGCATTTTCTGTCTTTACAGAACTTTGGAAGTTGGTCACATATCTGACACTGAAAATCTCTAGCCACGGAAAACACACTATAGAATTTTCTATACAATTATCTTCCTCATTTGAGGCTATTCTTCAAGAGCCACTTTAGTTTTAAAGTCTAATTTGAGGACATTCAAATTTTCCTCCCTATAGCTAATCCTAAAGGGATATGTATATATATAATCTCTCTCCACCTCCCACTCCCCTCCCCATCCCCATCCCCCACTCCCCCGGACTCACTGAAACCTAGGTGGACACAGTACTGCCTCATTCCTATTTACTAATTCTGACACTCCCTTACACTGTCCTTGGCACTGATCTTTGCCCTCACTCTAAAAAAAAAATACTGGCCCAACACATGTTCTGTTTGTCCTATGTCTGCTCTAGCCCTACCTTTGTGCCTCAAAGAAACCTATCCGCTAACTTTCAGAGTCTTCTCATTGCATTCATTTTAAAATATCCACATAATACAGCTATAAGATATAAACTAATATATAATAAACTAATAGGATGGACATTTTCTTAAAGGGGGAAAAGGAGAAAGGATAAGGCAAAATCAAGAAGTAGGCACAGCTTAATATAGAATGATATTAAACACTATAAAGGAAAAATACTGATGTTACTTAAAAAAAAAGAATCAGTTTAGACTGGGGGGAGAGAAAGAGAGAGCATCTGATTAGTTTAGATTCTGAATGAAAAATAAACAAACAAACAAACAAATAAAGGAGCTCCTGAAATTGAAGCAAAATCAATTAAAAATAAAGCTCCACAGTAGTAGGGTGTTTCTTTTTTCTCTTCCTTTCTTCCTTCCTTCCTTCCTTCCTTCCTTCCTTCCTTCCTTCCTTCCTTCCTTCCTTCCTTCCTTCCTTCCTCCCTCCCTCCCTCCCTCTTTCTTTCTTTCATTTTTGTAAAGTAATCTCAATTGGATCATTCTTTGAAACTGCAGAGTGGATAAAGTACATGGTTAGCCCAACTGCTGGCTACATAAAATCGGAGCTGGATAAAGTTTTGTAGCAAACAGATTCCCCCAGAGAACAAAATGTGGAGTAAACAGATACAGAGGGAGTGGTCAAGAACTTCAGGAAGAAAGCTCCAAGGCCCAAGATTAGCTTGTAGGGAAGCAGGCACCCATGGGTGCTGGAAGCAGTAGCAGATGTCAAACACAATATACAATAAATCAGGAAGGCCAGAAAAATGAACAAAATGAACTTAGGTAAAAGATAATAAAAGTCCCCTAGAAAATGTCTCTAATAGGACATAACCGGGTGAGGCTGTAGAGTACCTGTAAAGGGCTGAAACTGTTGCGTCAATGCAATGAGGTCAGGACTGCCGAGCATTTGAGGTTAACTACCAATTGGACAATACTGTATGGACATATGCTTGGAAAATGGTCCTTCGCACTATCCTATGCTGGCTCAAGGATTGGTGTATACAGAGGATTGTAGGAGGGACTAGGTAGTGGAGTAAGATGAGCCAGAGTCACTCTTTTGGTGGTAGACAAGGGAGCAGGCAGTTGTGGAGATTCTGCTTCCATCCTGTTCAATCCTGCATCTAAAGACCAAGAATAAAGACTAAGGACTTTTGCTTATCCTGACTTGGTCTGATTCTGAGGTATCCTGGGTGCTAGCGCAGTTGTCACAAGTACCAAATGAGCAAAAGTATTTCACACAATCTTTGTGAACATCATAGATAGAAGGAGATTCACGTAAATCTAGAACTGGCCAAATGTCCCAAAGAGAAGTCATCAATGAGTCCATGTCCTCCTGGAGGAAGGTCTACAGTGAAATTCTCCAGGAATCTGTCTTTGGCCTTGTGCTTTTAGGGTTTTTAAAAATATACAATTTTCATTTTTGTTGATTAAGAATTAATTTTCTCTACCTCCTCCCACTCACTAGGGGAAAAAAGGCACACACACACACACACACACACACACACACACACACACATATAGGAAATCAAAACAAACTCTCACATTGGCCATGTCCAAAATTATTCATTTCATTCTTTTTTTTTTAATCATGACCTTATTTTAAAATTTTTTCTAATTACACATAAAAACAATTCTTAATATTTTTCAAAGTTTGAGTTCCAAATTCTCTCCCACTCTCCTTTTTTCCCCTCATTGAGAAGGCACTTTTAAAGTCATTTGATACAGGTTATACATCTGCAATCATGCAAAACATATTTCCAGACTTATAATATTGTGAAAAAAGTACAGATTAAAAAAAAAAAAACCTAAGAAAAATAAAGTTTAAAAAGTGTGCTTCAGTCTGCATTCAGACTCCATTAGTTTTTTCTCTGGACTTGAATAGCACTTTATGTCATAAATACTTTCAGAATTGTCTCAGATCAGTTTTTTTTATTGCTGAGAGGAACAAAATCATAATTGATCATCATATAATCTTACTGTTATTGTGTACAATTGTGTAATTGTGTCCTGGTCTACTCACTTCACTTGCTCCAGTTCATGTAAGTCTCTCCAGGTATTTCTTAAATCATCCTGCTTGTTGTTTCTTAAAGCACAAGAATATTCTGTCATAATCATATACCATTACTAGTTCAATCACTCCCAATTATGGGCATTCCCTTAATTTTTTTTTTTTGACACCACAAAAGAACTACTATAAATATTTTTTTCCTTTTCGTTTTTGTTTTGTTTTTATCTCTTTGGAATATAGACCTAATAGTGGTATTGCTAGGTCAAATATATATATGGTTTTATAGCCCTTTGGACCCAATTCCAAATTGCTCTCGAATGGCTGAGTCAATTTACAATCCCACCAACAGTGCATTAGTGTCTGAATTTTCCCATACACTCTCCAACATTTGTCATTTTCTTTTTCTGTCATATTAGCCAATGTGATAGGCATAAGGTAGTACTATAGCGCTGTGAATTTGCATTTCTGTAGACAATAATGATTGAGAGCATTTTTTTCATGTTTTTCATAAGCTTTGATGACTTCATCTGAAAACTGAAAACAAAAAGATATGAAAAGGTCATATCTTTTGACAGTTAATTAATTAAGGAATGGCTCTTGTTTGTATATATTTGGCTCAGTTCTCTATATATTTGAGAGATAAGGCCTTTATTGAAGAAACTCACTGGAATTTTTTCTTTTCACAAGCGAGGGGTGCTGTCCCACACTTTAGGTTTTTTTATGAAGTTGCCTTCAGAGCTAATTCTGAATGCTTTCAATGCTTCCAAGATGATGTAATCTAAGGAGAGATGTGTTTCCTCCATTCTTAGCCTGTGCTTTGGTCTCTGAGTGACCACGTGTTCTTTCCCACCATGGATCCATGCCCAGGGTCCCCATTCATCTTAGGTGACAAGCTCTGGTGTGCTAGTGTTCTTACTCACTTTGCAACCCAATCCACATATGGACCATGCAGCAGAGTCCTGCCCTCAGTACCAGCACAGGGACCCCTGTAATCGCCTTCTGATCACTTGTCCCACCTTGTTAGTGTCTGTGGGTCGAGAGCTTTGGAAGGTGCTGCTACTGACTCAGTCTCCCCAAGGCTGATCCTGGTTTGCTAGGGTATTGCTGGACTGCATCCCGTCACTCCATAGTCACTCCAGGGCTATGGACTTTTGCTGCCAACTTTCTAGGTTGTCTGGGGCTGCAACGTTGTTTCTTTATGTTTCTGTTGCTCCAGAATTTGTGAAGGTTGTTTGGAGGAGAATTTGGGAGAGTTCAGGTGAGTCCCTCCTTTTCTCAGACCTCTTGGGTCCCCTATTTATCTCCTGCTGCACCCCAAATCCATCATCTGTCAGGAAGTGTGGAGGTCACTGTATTGATCAGAATTCTTCAGTCTGTATTTCAGTTGACATGTAATAGATTTTACTTCTGTGCTTTATTTTAACTCTGGGTGAATTGTTATGTTTCTAGGATGTTTCTTTTAAAAAATATCTTGTATTCTACTTTGCAATTCATTTGGCTGTTTTTACATGAAGCCATCCATCACATTGGCCACTCTCTGACCTCAGACCCTCAAAGAGACAGCCCAGGAAACTGAGCACAAGCCACCAGACCTGTTTCCGGCCCACTCCTACAGCCATCACCGAGGGGAAGAAATCATTGTAGAAATGGGCCCAGTTTCCTCATCACCACCAGAAAGAACTGCTGACCCATTGCCACTACTAGGCAGATGTGCCTAGGAGCGCTGGGAGTGACCCCACTCCCTAGACCACTAGTCCAGCCCTTCCAGTCATTGTCCAGGGAGAGGCCAGACACGTCTACCTCCCAAAGACAGACAACCAGCTACCACTTATGAAAGTGTTATTTCTCCACTAAGAGAAATCCGATTTGCTGATGGGGTCTCATGGGGAAGGCTATTTTGGGACTAGGATGTTGGGTGGAGCAATAGGGCAGGTCTCTTATAAAATGCTTTCCAGAGATAACAGCAGTATTGATTTTATTATAGATCACAGAGTAAGAGGAAGAAGGGGAGGGAGAGATGGGAGGAGGCAGAGAAGCTGTGCTTATGCAGAGACAAGATGGCTCTACTAGTTGCTTTCAAGAATTTGCCCAAGAATTCACTCAGTAATATTGGCCCTGAGACTGGAGCAGCAGATTGTGAGACCCCCCCTCTTCCCCAATTCTTCCCATCCCCCAGTGGATTCCTCACTCTGATGGTGCTAAGACTTATGTTCTTTTGGGCTCATTTCATTACCTTCCCTGGGTGACCAATGAGTGAATGAAGGAGTGAAGGAATGAATAAGTGAATGAATGAATGAATAGCCTTTATTCTGTACTTACTGTCCCAAACTGGAGATATAAATACAAAAGTGAAATAGCTCTTGCCCTCAGAGAGCTTACAGGAAAAAACAGGAGAGGGGTGGCCAGGAAAGGGGATGGCGAGTAGGTGGTGAGTGGACAATATGGCGCTCCAGTTGACACAATCTTTGAAGAGACCTGTTGGTGAGGTAGAGTGGATTGGAGAATTCGTGACAGCTGCAAGTGGGGGGAGGCTTTTCCACCACAGAAGCCTCCATGGGCTGGTCAGTGCTCTCTGCCCAGACAGAAACGTGACTCCTGATTATTCCTAAAGAAAGCAGGCTGGGCAGTGTCTCGGGGGCACTCTGACAAGCAAGGGGGTCTGTGGGTGCAGGACGAGCCCTCCCCAAGGTGCAAGGAGCAAACTTGCTTCTGTTGGCAATTCTAACCTTTGAAAATTCTGAATTTCAAATAAAACTCACATTTCATAAGCCAGGTGGAAGGGAGAAGGGCATCTGTGGGAATCGCACAGCTCTGGGCATAGAGCTTGCTTTCCTTTTGCATACAGGATAAATCCATGTCACATTCGGAGGGTTCTGCTGGGCTGCTTCCTTCTGATGCCATGGCGAGAAACCCAAGCCTGGAACCCACCACCGGAAGAGCCTCCAATGGCTCTCAGGCCCTCCCCAAAGCCTTACTTTTAGTAATTGTGATAATATTTATTTAGCACAAACCCTGCGAAAAGGAAAGAGCAATCCCAGAGAGACTCAGCCCGGGGCAGGGACAGGGGCAGGGACCCATTCTGGCGGGTGGACGACAAGGACAGGGCGCTCTCCATAGCTCTTTCACGCACTGAAGCTTCTAACGGAATTTAGCTGTTCATAATAAATGTGTTTGTGTTCACGGCGATAAATGATAGAAACCGAGGAGTACCGTGCAGCACTGGTGCATTTGCGGCACCCTCCGGCAGCAGTTTTCTGCAAACCTCCCCACTTCCCACTGAGTTAGCGGACACCCCACAAACAACCAAGACTTTGGCCAGGAAAGCTGCGCAGGTGGAGGGCTAACTACCCACCTTTGTGAGTCTGGCCTCAGACCCCGGCTCCCGGGGAGGGGGGGAGGGAAGGGGGGGAAGGGCGGGGGCTCTGGGCAAGTCGCTCAAGGCGGTTTGTCCTCAGTTTGGCCCTGTGGCCCAGGGAAATGGGAAAACCCCCCCTTATCTTTGCCAAGAAAAACCTGGCAAGTGTCACGACGGAAGCCCGCCGAGGACAGGCAGAGAGCCGGGGCGATCTCTGAGGGAAGTGCTGGGAAATAGGAGCTGAGGTCTCGGGAGGGCTAGAGCCGGGTTCGCGGCTGGATCCAGCCCTTTCAGGGGAACCTGTGTGGGTGCCGCCATCTTAGGGGGACACAGGAGCAGGACAGGGGACGAGGAAGCCAGGGGACGGCAACCCTGAGACAGAGGCGGGACTTGGGGTGCGGAGGCCACGGATCTGCCTGCAGAACTCGAGGAAGCGGGCGGGTCCCAGGACCCCCAGGGGTGGGTTTGTGCGCAGTGAATCTCAGAGGGAGTTGGGGGGCCGGAAGGGGCCGATTGGGAGCCCGGAGGCTTTTTCTGTGCAATGTGGGGCGGGGTCTCCCCTGACTGCAGGGGTCACCCCCCCCACCCCCGCTGCGGGCGTGTCCATGCTTGTGTTCCGGGGTATTTCCCCCAGGGCAGGTGCCTGGGGTGCCATAAAAAAGATTTAATGAAGGAATGAGCGTTTATCTAGGGCCTAAAGCGCTTTACAACTCTCAGAGGAAGGTGCCCTTATGAACCGGCGGGAGGGGCGAGCGGCACTGGGGTCACGTGTTCCGCTGGGCTATGGGAGCCCCTCGCCCGTCCTTTCTCCTCTTATTCCTCCCCCTTCTTCACACTGCCTCGGGAAGGCCAAGGGAGGGGGAGGAGAGCTCCCCATCCATGCGCATGTGTGGGAAGCTTCTGGACTACAATTCCCAAAGGCGCTCGTTGAGAAGCGGGACTGGAAGGGACAAGGTACTCAAGTTACACATGCGCAGTGCTCGGTGTCTCTTCTCTGAAGGGGTGCTCCAGACTGAACCAGAGAATAGACAGGGGGAGCTTGGGAGGTGAGTCTTGTGACGTCACGAGCCGGAGGGTGGGGTTGTGTATCCATGTGTGTAATTGTGTGCCTGCTCTTGTGTTTGTGTGCGTCTATCTGTGGTTGTGTCTGTGGGTGTGATTGTGGATGACAGTGTGTCGTTGTGCTTGTGTGTCTGTGGTTGGGATTGTGAGTGACAGTGTGTCGTTGTACTTGTGTGTCCACGGGTGGGATTGTAGGTGACAGTATGTTGTACTTGTGTGTCTGTGGGTATGACTGTAGGTGACAGTGTGTCATTGTGCTTGCGTGTCCATGGGTGCGATTGTAAGTGACAGTATGTCGTTGTGCTTGTGTGTCTGTGAATACAATTGTAGGTAACAGTGTGTCGTTGTGCTTGTGTGTCCATGGGTGTGATTGTAGGTGACAGTGTGTTGTTGTACTTGTGTGTCCATGGGTGGGATTGTAGGTGACAGTATGTTGTACTTGTGTGTCTGTGGGTATGATGGTAGGTGACAGTGTGTTGTTGTGCTTGTGTGTCTGTGGGTATGATTGTAGGTGACAGTGTGTTGTTGTGCTTGCGTGTCCATGGGTGCGATTGTAGGTGACAGTGTGTCATTGTGCTTGCGTGTCCGTGGGTGCGATTGTGGGTGACAGTGTGTCATTGTGCTTGCGTGTCCATGGGTGCAATTGTAGATGACAGTGTGTTGTTGTACTTGCATGTCTGTGGGTGGGATTGTAGCTGACAGTGTGTCGTTGTGCTTGTGTGTCTGTGGGTATGACTGTGGTGACAGCTAGTTGCTGTGCTTGGATGTGCACCTGTCGGTGTCATTGTGTGTCACTGAGATGGAGTTCTCCCAGGTGGGTCCCCAAGGGGCTGCGTGTCCGTGGGGGGCTAGCAGAGGCCTCCGAGCGGCTTCCTGCCCATGGGATGGGGTCCCTTTCCTGGTTCTGGGACTTTGAAGGTGCCAGGTTGTCCCGAGGTACATGTTCCCTGTGCCCAGAGTCCTTTGGCGCTCTTTCCCCCCCCCCTTTTCCTCTTGGCTGTGGGTGAGGGGGTGGCCTGTGACCCAGGGTACTGGGCTTAGTCATTGGGCTTGGATGCCAAAGAGCCCTCTTGCAAGCTCCAAGTCACCTCCACGCCCCCAGCAAACTCCAGGTGCTCCTCAGCACGCCTGAGGCCGCGGATGCCTCCTCCTCATCTCGGACCCTCCCCCCTCCTGCAGGGGCCTTGGGGGCTTCTCTCAGGGGGGTCCCTGAGCTCAGGGGGAGCTTCTCAGGGGCAAGGACTGGCCGGCCTCTGGCACAGGAGCACCACCTGCTGCCCCTGCTAATTGGCGGAGGGAGCCTGCGGTGCCCCCCCTGCCCCCGCACTCGGCCCATCACTGCCCAAGGCATCCTGGAACCCCACCGGAGACCCTCACTAGAGGCCCCCTCCCTCACGCCCCACTTCCTACCAAGGACAGCTCCCTTTCCTCGGTTCTCCCATTGTCCTCCCATTGAACCCAAGCCCAACCCAACAACTTTACCCCTCCCCCTATCCCATTTCTGCCGGGCGGACTTCTCCCTCAATGGGGCCCCCAGCCCCCGGCCTCCACTCCGGCCTCCCCAAGCTCCCAGGGGCAGGGGCTGGCTCCCCCACCCCGTGCTAGGCACACAGAAAGAGCCGAACAAACGCTTTTTCATTCACGCATTTGTTTCATGGCTCCCTTCCCGTGGCCTCAGCTTCCGAAGCTGTGGCCGCTCCCGGCTCTCCCTTTGCTTCTGCTGCCAGTGTCCAGTCCACTGCCTGGGAGGGCTGACAGCCGAGCACCGCCCTTCCTCCCGGGGCTCTGAGGGGCATCTGGGGCTTGCGCCCTCTCTGAGGACCCTTCTCAAATAGCCTCGTAGCCCGTGGCCCCCTTCCAGTGCCCCCTCCCCCAACTGGTGGCTGGACGTGCCCCTTCTGCTGACCTCCAGCATCATTGCTAGGAGGTCCCAGGGGCGCTGTCTCAGAGCCCCGCCCAGCTCTTCCCTCCCCCCATTACAAGTGGCTTTGCCCGTGTGTAGCAGCTCACCTGACCCCGGGAAGCTGCCCCTGCCTGGTGAGCCCCCGGCCTGAGGCCTGGCCTCTCTCCTTTACCGGCTTCCTCTCCCCACTCAGGTCTCATGGTGCTGAATCGCATTCCCCCAGAGGGAAACCTGGAGGAGGAGGGCGGATCCCCAGGGGTTCCCTTGGGCCTAGACCAGGTGAGTCAGGGTCCCCTCGGCCTCCAGGCTCCCCTCGGCCTCCAAGCCCCTCTCGGCCTCCAGGACCCCCTTGGCTTCCAGGCTCCCCTCGGCCTCCAGGCCCCTCTCGGTCTCCAGGCCCCCCTTGGCTTCCAGGCTCCCTGGGACCGGCCATCAATGGTGGGAATCGGCCCGGACAAGACTGGCCCGCCCCCTGGGCTGCAGGCCCGGCTCAGAGGCCGCCTTCCCTCTTGTTCCCTGGGCTCCTGGGGGCCAGCGGGCCACCCCCTGTCTCCCCAGCTTGCTCTAGGCCCCCCCAGATCCCCTTTGTCCCCATTCAGGGCTTCCAGGCTGAGTCCCAGCTGAGAGCGTGTACATGGAGCTGGAAGGTCCTCCAAGACCCTCGGAGAGGGGAGCCAGGCCAACATCCCCCAGAGGCCGTCTGAGCAGGCCCCCTCCACGGCCCCCTGGGGGCGCTGCCGGGCCAGCAGGCTGTGTTTGGTTGCAGGAGGCCGTGTCCTTCGGGGATGTGGCCGTGGACTTCACGGAGGAGGAATGGGGGTGCCTGAGCCCCGCTCAGTGGCAGCTCTACAAGGAGGTGATGCTGGAGAACTACAGGAACCTGGTGTCCCTGGGTAAGGCTGGGGGGCCCAGACCTGGGGCCCGGGGCTCTTCTGAAGCTCCTCCAGACGGGCCGGCCTCTGGCCCTTCCCTGCCCTCCCCAGGGAGCCCCAGAAAAGACCCCTGGGTCAGGGCTTCCTGAACCTCCTCCCCCGGGGGGGGGTCTTCCCTGGTCTGTGGCAGGATTCCAGGTTTGGAGGGGGGGAATGCCGCAGGCTTGGCTCTGGCTGTCTGAGCTCCTGGGCTCCCTGCCCAAGCTGGGGGAGGGCTGGAAGGGACTCCAAAGGCCACTGATTCCTGCCTGTGCCCGAAAGGATCCCAGGCCTGTGTCCGGCCTCTGTGCCTCCGTCCTCATCCCTGTCTTCCGTGGCCTGGATTCTGGGTGGGCACGCCCCCTCCTCCATGGTCTTAAGCCCTGGCACCCAAGAGAGACCCAGGCATCAGGCGTCAGTCCAAGGCTGAGCCTACCCTCCACGGGCACACCCTGAAATGCAGGCCGTGCTTATTGGACGCTTGGGGCTCCCAGGAGGCAGGACCGGGCTCTCTCCCTCCAGCGGCCATGGCAGCCAAAGCCCCTTCCCCTCCCGAGCACACAGCCGGCTCCTTTCCTCCCCGTGGGCAGGGCTGAGAGAGGACAGACCAGACCTGATCTCCTGGTTGGAACAAGGGAAAGAGGTCCCAAGCAGCCCCCGTCCCGGGGAAGGAGACCCCGCGGCCGCTGGATGCTGCAGCCCGCCTGGGCCCTCAGGTACGGCCTTCTCTGAAGGGTGGGGACCCCAGAGCCTGAGGCTCACGGGGAGCTCGCTCTCTAACTGCTACT
This sequence comes from Sarcophilus harrisii, assembly GCF_902635505.1. Lineage (NCBI taxonomy): Eukaryota > Metazoa > Chordata > Mammalia > Dasyuromorphia > Dasyuridae > Sarcophilus > Sarcophilus harrisii. The sequence continues at coordinate 609,319,749 of NC_045428.1, forward strand.
GTGGCTCCCGGGGGACCACAGGGTGCCAGAATGCCTCTGGGTGACAGTCAGGGCTATCCACAGCCTGGCTCCAGCCTTTCCCCAGTTCTTACATGTCCCTCCTGCAGTCCGGCTGCTCCCCTCCAGGGTCACCTCCCCACCCTTTGCCCAGATTGCACCCCACCGAGATGCCTTCCCTCCTCCTCTCCACAAAGGCAGAATTCGTCCTTTTGGAACATCCTCCCATCATCCTTCCTGTCTTTGGTAGCCAAAAGACAAAAGTCTAGTCTGTCACCCCCACGGCTGCACCTCCCGTTCTCAGAGACAGCGGCCGTGTCTTCTAGTCCTCCGGCCGAGCATCCCCAGGCCTTTGAAGCTACGAATGAAGCGACAAAAAGCATTCATTTCATGGCTACCACGTGCCCACTATTGCGCCAAGTTCTGGGGGTACTTACTGAAGTAAGACAGTCTGCCCTCCTTCGGTGTGAACACGTGGCCCTCACCATCCTCAGGACCCACTGCCGGTCACCCCTGCCCTTCCTGAAATGGGATTTCTTCAACTGAACCCTAGACTTCCAATGTAGTTGACCATGGCCAAATGCGGTGGGAAACCAGGCAGCTAGATGGCACAGGGGACTGGGCCTGGAGGCAGGAAGCCTGAATTTAGATCTGGTCCCAAGATGATCCTGGACAAGTCACTTAACTCTGCTTGCCTCCGTTTCCCCATCTGTAAAATGAACTGGAGAAGGGAATGGCAAACACTTCAGTACCTTTGCCAAGAAAACCCAAATGGGGTCATGGAAAGTCAGACAATGCTCAGATAACTGCCCCGCAAATATTAGCACCTAACTGAGTGTGGGGGAGTTTGAGAATAAATCGAGATTGCTCACACACACGTGGATGTATACATGTGTACATACTTTATATACACATATAAATAATTCTGTAAATCTTATAGAACTATGTAAATATTTATATATAAATATAGAGCTACATAAATAGTAGCTGCTGCTATTATTGTTAATAATAATAACTAACATGTCGTTTATACTGTCAAGCACCATGCTGAACACTTTACAATTACCTCATTTGCTAGCAGTTCGCCCCCATGTTATTGTTACAATTGTTACTGTTATTGTTAACAATAATATCATTATCCGGTCCTTAGATACTGTTCCTCTGTTAATACACACATTGTATCCATTAAGCTCGGCGATACCAATTTTTTCGCAAGACTCATGGGCCTGGGAAGGCTTGGACTCGCCCTCTGAGGTCATCAAAAGCTTAGATTCAAATGATTTCTCTTCTGAATTTCTTTCAGCCTGGGGTTCTGGCCTGGAGAAGCAGGAGGAGCGGCTTGGAAGCCAGCAAGGAGGACGGGCAGCAGTAACATTGGTGGGAAGCCTCGGAAGTTGTGTCGTTCCCCGGGTCCCCACATTTGGGGAAAGTCCTAAGGAGGGGGTCATGTCGCGGAAAGCAATGGGAATCCTTACTGGGGAGACTCCAAGGATCGTCCTTTCTCAGGAAAACAACCTCAACCCACCAACCCCCGTCATGCCCAAGGAGCGGGGAGGCCAGAAACATACTGACTCGAGAGGAAGCTTTAATCAGAGCGTGCCCCAGTGGCTGACATCCAGAGGTCATAATGAACAGGGGAATCTCCCCTGTAACCAACATGACAGAAACGTACCCTGCCCTTTGGAAGAAGGCAGACAGCATTCTGGCAGGAGCTCCCCTCTCATTCCAAATCTGAGGTCTCCCGGTGAAGAGAGACCTCATAAATGTGGAAATCAGGAGCGAACTCAGGAGAGCGAAAACCATTCTCGGTGTGGTCATTGTGGAAGGGCCTTCAGGCGGAGCTCGGGGCTCAGTGAACACCAGAGGATTCACCCTGGTGACAAAACCTGTGACTGCACCGAGTTTGGGGAGCCCCGCCACCAGAACTCGGCTGTTCCTAGAAACGCCCCGCTTCAGAGCGGCAAGAAGCCGTACAAGTGTGATGAATGCGGGACGACCTTCACTTGGCGCTCCTACCTTATGGAACACCAGCGAATTCACACTGGGGAGAAACCGTACAAATGTAAGGAGTGTGGCAAGGCCTTCAGCCAGAGCTCCAGCCTCACCAAACACCAGAGGATCCACACTGGGGAGAAGCCCTATAAATGCACGGAGTGTGGGAACGCCTTCCGGCAGAACTCACACCTGATTCGCCACCAGAGGATTCACACCGGAGAGAAGCCCTACGAGTGCCAGGACTGTGGCAAGGCCTTCAGCCAGAGATCGGACATCATTAAACATGAGAGGATCCACAGTGGGAAGAAGCCCTATGAGTGCAAAGAGTGTGGGGCCACCTTCAGTTGGCGCTCCTACCTCATTGAGCACCAGAGAACTCACGCCCTGGAGAAGCCCTACGAGTGCAAGGAGTGTGGCAAGGCCTTCAGCCAGAGCTCATCCCTGATCCAACACCACCGGATCCACACCGGGGAGAAGCCCTACGAGTGTAACGAGTGTGGCAAGGCCTTCAAACAGAGATCGTCCCTCATCCAGCATTACCGGATCCACACCGGGGAGAAGCCCTTCGAGTGCAAGGACTGTGGGGCCGTCTTCAGCGGGCACTCCGGCCTCCTCCACCACCAGAGAATTCACACCGGGGAGAAGCCCTACGAGTGTAAGGAGTGCGGCAAGGCCTTCAGGCAGAGCTCAGCCCTCATCCACCACCAGATAACTCACACCGGAGAGAAGCCCTACCAGTGTAAAGACTGCGGGAAGGCCTTCCGCAGGAACACAGTTCTCTCCGAACACCAGAGAATTCACACCAAAGAGATCCCCTATGAGTGTAAGGAGTGCGGCAAGGTCTTCGTGCAGAAAGCGGCTCTTCATCAGCATCGGAGAATTCATTACTGGAAACAAGCTTTACCTGTGTAAGCAACAGGAAAGCCTTTGTCCAGAAAGCAGTCATTATGAGGGAAAGGAAAGTGGGGAAGCACTCTGTCAGACATCAGCTCTTATTAGCATGTCCTAAGTGACAGAAAAGAGATAGAAAAAAGAAAAAACGAGAGAGACAGGCACAGATACAGACACAGAGAGAGACAGAGACACACACACACACAGAGAGAAAGAGATGGAGACAGAGACAGAGAGAGAATGAATGTTTAATAATCAGAGAATGCCTGATTCAGTTAGATCCGAGCTGGCACTGAACACAAATTAACGAATGTGCATAGAGCCCATGAATGTGAAAACTATAAGAAATCCTTCATCTGGAGATCCAATCTTGTTTAATCAGAGAATTGACCTTGGACACAAACTGACTGTCATGGATGTGGCAAACCCTTCAGTCTTAAGAAGACCCTTACTCTGTATCAGAGAATTCTATCTGGTAGGAAACCTCTAGATAGAATCCTGGTGAGGGGAGTGAATGTGGAAAACCTCCTACTCAGAGGTCTAGCCTGCTTCACCATCAGTGAACTCTTGCTAGAGGGAATTCCCTTGAAATTGAGGGGATCCAGGATAGAAGTAAAAGGTTCCACCAAAACCCAATTTCTCTTCAGCTCAGAACTTCAAGAAATCTGCCCAATAAAGTAAAAGAATAACAAAAGAGAAAAAAGAAAGAAATTCTCACAAAGAAAACTTTGCAAAAAAAATTAAGCATAAGGACTTTTATTGGTAATGAGTGAATCAGAGTCTTAGGATAAAGCAAGATGATTATTGTCTCTCAGAAATCCCACTTTGCCTTAAGATCCCTGAAGGAGCATATTGTACAATTAGTGGCAACTCCTCTGAGTTTTGAGGGGACAGAATTATCTTCAAGAAAGGAAATAACTACTCTTTATTGAAATCAGAATAATACAGATGAAGGACATTCAGAGAGTCTGAATTGAGGGAGTGGAACATCTGGGACTCACTGTGACCTAAGCTGGGCAAAGAAAACATAAAATACTATGATCCCAGTAAAAGAGATTTGGCTGGCTAAGCCCTGTGGGGGAGGAGGGTGTATCCAAAGGCTAGCATGAGTGGGTGGTTTCAAAGGAAGGAAACTGCACCTCAAGAGGCCAGAGCTCTGGGTGTGGGTGGGGCCGAGAGGTTTTGGAGGATGCTGCGGTTGGGTTGTTCCAGCAGGAGCTGTGGTCCCTCCCCCAAGGAGATATCGATGTATCAGGATTTAATGGAGGGGAAAATAAGTTGACCAGTAACAACCTTGAAGATTAATGGATTCTGAAACCAAAATCTCTAAGGAATGGGCAGCAATCTCTAAGAGGGGCCATGTAGGCTTCTCTACAAGTTAGTCATCAAAGGATAGATAGAGTGCATACACTATCACCTGACACTGAAAAATCCAAACTCCTTAATAGTCAGAGAAATGCGAATTACAGAACTCCCGGGGTATTACCTCCCATCCCTCCAGGAGGGTAGAAGATGAAGAAAATCAGCACCTTAATAATGAGAGAAATGCAAATTATAGACCTCCCAAGGTTTTACCTCCTATCCCTCCTGTTAGCCTGGAAGGTAGAAGATGGGGAAAATCAACTCCTTAACAGTCAAAGAAACACAAATTGCAGAACTCCCAGAAGATTACCATCCATCCCTCCAGAAGGGTAGAAGATGGGAAACTCCTTAATAGAGAAATGCAAATTACAGAACTTCCAGGGTATTACCTTCCATCCCTGTTAGCCTGGAGAGTTGAAGAGGGGGAAAACCAACTCCTTAATAGTTAGAAAAATGTAAATTACAGAACTCCCAAGGAATTATCTCCTATCCTTCCTGTTAGCCTGGAGAGTGGAAGATGGGGGAAATTAATGTCCATCCTACTGGTTCACAGGTGGTAGAGCCCATTGATCCAGTTGCCAGAAAAGCATGAGGAATTATGTGAGGACAATTCTAAAATTGTTCATACCTTTGATCCAGGGATCTTATTATTGTATTTATAACCTTAGGAGGGCAATAATAGGAAGAAAAGACCAATATTTAACTTAACAACCGGGATGGGAGAGAGCAAGGGCTCTGGAGTCAGCAGGGCCTGAATTCAAATCTGACTCCAGGTATTTGACACTTATCTGTGTGACCCTGGGCAAGTCACCTCCAACTGTCTCACCCCCCCAAAAAATTAGTGAGCAGCAGACATACACAGAGAAAATATCTGTATACAGAAACATTCATCGCTGCATTATGGGTAACAAACTAGGAGCAAAATAAATGCCAAGGAGTGTCCTGTATGATACTGAACCAGCACGTGAATGTGAAGATCAGAATACATCTGAATCCCAGGGCAGTTGTGAGGATCAAAAGAAGCTAGACGCAGAGAGCAGGCTTTGTGCAAATTAAAGCACTATTCTGCATATGTGTGCATTTGGCCATATGTGTGTGTACAAAATGTGTGCAGCTAATGTAGCACGAGTTCAAATCTAGCCCCACATACTTTCTAGTTGCATGACACTGAGCAAATCACTTTATCTCTGCCTGCCTTAGTTCTTTCATCTGTAAAATGGACATAATTGTGCCTCCTTCCAGGGCTGTGAATATCAAATGAGATACCGTTTGTAAGGCATTTTACCAGCCTTCAAACCCTTTTTAAATGCTCGCCTTCACAAGTGTAATTGTTCCCTGAGGAAGGACTCTGTGGAAAGAGGAATTAATTGTAAGTCATGATATAGAATGAGAAATCCTATAAAGGTGACCCGAGACTGGAATGTTTGAAGCACATATCCTAGAAAAGAAGAAGAACCAATCAGATTAACCAAGGAGGCTTTGAACAGGAAACTTACGCCTTGGGTTTTAAAACCCTTCTTCTGCATCTGAGTAAGCGCTGGCTTTCACTGGAAGTTATCGGACCTTCTATCCAGTTTTGTCCTTGAAACTCGGGAGCCCTCAGTTGTGGCATAAAATGTGCCTGGGACACCCACCCAGAGATCCTTTCGGTTTAACAGAATCTGTGTTTCTCCTGCTTCCTGTCGTAATCTTAACATTTTTGTTGCCAGCTACCATCGACGTAGCAGAATATAAAATACACCCATAAATCACTGGACCTGATGCTTGATGTCCTTGACCAAGTTTCAGGGAAAAAGCTTGCCCTCATTCAATCACTGGCTTTTGGGATAGCGCCCACAAAATCCAGAAGGCAGAGAGAAATTCCATTTTTAAAACTACAGAATGTAAAAAAATATCTGGGGGCTCTTACCAAGACACACTTAGGAACCATATAAATACTAATTTAAATAGAGTGCTATTACTTGCCCATGATTGGTTTGTGCTAATATAACACAAATGGAATCATTTCACTTGTTTGGAGCCATGCCGTCAAATTACCAAAATAATACTTTATAGAAGTGGGAAAGATATCAGATTTTATCTGGAAAAATAAAAGATCCAGGATCTCAAGTGAAATAATGAAAAGAAGTGGAAAGGAAGGGAACCTCACAGGTCCAGATCTCAGATTTTCTGCAAAGCAGTAGTCACCCGTGTTGTTTGGTAGTTAAAAGCCTAGAAAGTTGACGAGTAGAACAGATGAGGTACACAAAATCCAGAAACAAATAAACATGATAACTTAGTGTTGGGAAAGCCCAGAGACCCCTACCACTGCTGGGGAAACTGGACATCTGTCCAGAAGAAGTTAGGCTTAAACCTATACTATATTCCATAATAATTTCCAAATGGTACATGGCCTAGATGCAAAAGGCAATCTCATAATCCAATTTGAGGAGCCGGGGAAGGAAGCTTTTGCAATTTTGGAGGGGGGCAGAGCTCTTGACAAACAAAAGATAGAAACGATCATATGAAATAAAATGGACAGTTTGGATTCCATACATCAAAAATATCTGCACATAGGGACAGCTAGATGGCACCAGCCCTGAAGTCAGGAGGACCTGAATTCAAATCTGGTCTCAGATTTGGTCTTCACATGTGTAATTGTTCCCCGAAGAAGGACTCTGTGGAAAGAAGAATTAATTGTAAGTCATGATATGGAATGAGGAATCCTACAATGATAACCCAAGACGGGAATGTTTGAAGCGCATATCCTAGGAAACTAGGATAGGACTCTATTTTTTATTACCCTGGCGTGGCCCACTATGAACTAGCTCTCCAATGATTTGTCTCCTTTTATTTTTCTCTCTGTGTGTGTGGGTGTGTGTGTGGGGGGGGTGCAGTTATATTCATGAGGGTTCTTGGTGTGTCCTGATGGTTTAACTCTGAGAAGTTTTATGTTGTTTTGTCATTCTTAGGAAGAGAGTTTTTTCTATTTGGTGATTTGGGTCCCACAACGGGGCGTTCTTGGACAAACAAAACCAATGCAGCTATTTTTAAACATTTTGCTGAGGAATCCCTTGCTGGGCTGGGCCGGCAAAGGGGACGGCCAGAGGCCCGGGGGGCTCCCTGGTGTGTTCCCACGCGCCGGGGCAGAACCCGGGCCACCGAAGGCGCTCGGGGCGCCGGGCAAGGACGCCAGAGCCGGGGGTTCTGGTGGTGTTCCCGCACGTGCGCCGGAGGGCACAACCCGGGCCACCGAAGGCGCTCGGGGCGCCGGGCAAGGACGCCAGAGCCGGGGGTTCTGGTGGTGTTCCCGCACGTGCGCCGGAGGGCAGAACCCGGGCCACCGAAGGCGCTCGGGGCGCCGGGCAAGGACGCCAGAGCCGGGGGTTCTGGTGGTGTTCCCGCACGTGCGCCAGTGGGCAGAACCCGGGCCACCGAAGGCGCTCGGGGCGCCGGGCAAGGACGCCAGAGCCGGGGGTTCTGGTGGTGTTCCCGCACGTGCGCCGGAGGGCAGAACCCGGGCCACCGAAGGCGCCAAGGCCAGGCAGGACGCCAGAGCCGGGGTTCTGGTGGTTTCCCACTGCGCCGGAGGGCAGAACCGGCCACCGGGCGTAGGGCGCCCGGGCAAGGGCGCCAGAGCCGGGGTTCTGGTGGTGTTCCCACGTCCCGGGGGCGAACCGCCCGGGCGCCGGGCGCCGGCAAGGCGCCAGGCCGGGTTCTGTGGTGTTCCCGCACGGCGGAGGGCAACCCGCCACGAAGGGCCGCGGGCAGGACTCCAGAGGTAGTGTTCCCACGTGCGCCGGTGGGCAGAACCGGGCACCGGCGCTGGGGCACCCGGGCAAGGACGCCAGAGCCGGGGTTCTGGGTGGTGTTCCCGACGCGCGGAGGGCAAACCCGGGCCACCGGGCGCCGGGCGGGCAGGGACGCCAGAGCCGGGGTTCTGGTGGTTCCGCCGTCGCCGAGGGCACAACCCGCCAAGGCGCTGGGCGCCGGGCGACCCAGAGCCCAGGGGTTCTGGTGGTGTTCCCCACGTGCGGAGGGGCAACCGGCCACCAAGCGCTGGGCCGGGCAGGGAGCCAGAGCCGGGGTTCTGGTGGTGTCCCGCGCGCCAGTGGGCAGAACCCGGCCACGGCGCTGGGCGCCGGGCAAGGACGCCAGAGCCGGGGTTCTGGTGGTGTTCTCGCACGCAGGGAACCGGGCCACGAAAGGCGCCGGGCGCCGGGGATGGGCCGGGCGGGTTCTCAACCGGAGGGGCAGAACCGCCACCGGGCCAGCGGCAATCGTAGCAAGTGCCTCTGTGGGGCGTGTGCCCAAGGCTTTGTGGGCCCCACGCTCGCGAGCCCCAGATGGGGTGCCGACCCGCGGGAAGAAGCGGGGGGCTGCTGGCTCCTGGAAGTGGGGAGCATCTGGGGCCCCTCCCCACTCTCCCTGAGTCTGGGTTGGGCCCGGTCCGCCCCAGCGCGTGCACAGGTCACACACACACGGGCAGATGCACTTACACCCCCAAGCACAACACAGCACAACGTACACGCCGTCCCAGGACTGCAGGAATTGGCCACTTCCTTCACCGGCCCATTTGACAGATGAGGAAACCGAGGCACACAGGGTGACGTGACTTTCCTGGGGCCCGCAGCTAGTGGGTGTCTGAGGCCACATTCGAACTCGGACCTTCCCGAAGCCCCAGGGCCCTATACACTGAGCCACCCGGCTGCCCCGTATAGCTGAGAGTAATAGCTATCACTATTCCCATTTCACAGATGAAGAAACTGAGGCACACAAGAGCCAAGTGGGTTGCCCAGTAACAGGGACCCAGATCTTCCTGACCTCTCCTTAGACTCTCTCCTGCTCCTAAGAGGCAGTGAGGGGAGGATCTGCGCAGGCGCAAATGCACCGCTCACCCACTCATGCTCCGTCCCCAACAGGCCCCGCTCCTCATTCGTTCCTCCAGCTGCGCCTGCGCGTCTGAGGAGACTCAGGACTCCGTTTCCCAAAAGTCTTCACGCGGCGTCTCCACGGCTGGGCGGAGAGAGGATGAACGTCTGCGCAGGCGCAATGTACAGCTGGCGCCAGGAGCAAGCGGCGGGCTGCCGGGGAGCGGAGGGGGAGAGGCGCGCGCGGAGGTGAGCCTCCTCCTGAGTGACGTCACCGGGAGGGGGAGGGTCTGAAGGGGGGCTCTGCGTGTGTCCGCGTGTGATTGCTGGGGGTGGGGGAGGGAGGGCCCTTTATGTTTGTGCGCCTGCGCCTGCGGGTGTGTTCCTGTGACGGCGGAGACGGCGCTTAGGGGGCCGCCGGGGGCGCGTGCTCTGGGGAGGGTCCGCGGGCTGGGCCAGGTCTGCCCCCGTGCGCGGCGGAGGACGCCCGCCACTCCCGTCTGCAGCGCCCTCCCGGCGCGCGCTGCCTGAGATTTAGTGCGATAAGCATTCATTAAGCGCCTGCTGTGTGCGGGGGCGCAAAAGGGAGGCCGGAGGCTGCCCTGGCCCTGGCAGCTCCTGCCCTGCTCCGGAGGCACCTGAAGACTTGGAGGGGAAGGAAGGCGCTCTGGGGGTCCTGCTTCCACTTGGGCCCTTAACGCGGCTCCCCTGGTCTCCTCTGGCCAGGTTCTTCCTCCTCCCTCTCTTCTCCTCTCCTCTTCTCCCTCATTTCCCCCTCTCCCCTTCTTCTTCCTCCTTTCCCTTCCTCCTCCCCTTCCTTCCCCTTTCCCCTTCCCCTTCCTTTCCTCCTCCCTTCCCTTCCCTTTCCTCCTCCTTTCCCTCTTCCCTTCCCCTTTCCCTCCTTCTCCTCTTCCTTCCCCTTTTCCTTTCTTCTTTCTTCTTTTCTTTCTTTCTTTCCTCTTTCCCTTTTTCTTTCCCTCCTTCTTTTCTTTTTCCTTTCCCTTTCTTCTTTCCTTTCTTTCTTCTTTTCTTTCTTTTCTTTCCTTTTTTTCTTTTTCTTTTCTTTCTTTCCTTTTCTTCTTTCTTTTTTCTTTTCCTTTTTCTTTTTTCTTTGGCTTGTGAGGAAGTTGTGTTTTGGGAGATTAGGTCTTGGAGGTACATTGTTGGTGTTGCAGGCATAGAAGTAATTTAAGGTGTAGACAAGTAAATCTAAGATAACTTCAGGTTTAGGGAGAGACTTTGATGCTTGAGGAGCAGAACTCTGCAGGGAGGGAGTTCCCCTTTTGAGGAGGTGGAGAGGAGGAGGAGTGGTTGTACATGGGTGGCCCTGGTTTGGGTTTCTGGATTAGCTCTTTGGGATTCAGTTTGGCCTGGGGAGGACAGCCGGGAGGTATTAATTTGGGTGAGGTTAGAAAAGTGAGGACAAGCAGGTTTCTGACTCTAGGGTTAGTGATTTTCTTTTAAAGGAAGTTTTTTTTTTTTTTTTTTTTATTTTATTTTGTTTTTCAAATTAAATTGTGTTTAATTTGGCTCTTTTCCTCCTAGATGGTAAGTAATCAATATAGTAAATAGTGATTTTTCTACATGGCTACAATTATAATCCTATGAGAAAACAGATCAAAGAGGAAAATGAGAAAGAAAAAAAAGGAAAGTTAACAAAAAGAGTGAAGATGTATGTTTGGTCCACGTTTCTCTTCTGGGTGAGATGGTTTTTCAGCAAAGAATTGGAATTGGTTTGAATTACCTGCTGTTGAGAAGAGCCATGTCCATTCAGAAATTCAGATAGTTTGTTGTTGTTGTGTAAATGTCCTTGTTTCTGCTTGTTTTCTAGTACAGTTTTTGAGTTCAGTTCTGAATCATCCTGGAACCAAAGGACCTGGTTTTTAAGAACACTGTTTCTAACTTCATGCATACTTTTACTTAGGCTATTTAGATGGGGGGCCTGGTTTCGTTTTTGCAGAGAAAGGATTTCTGAGATCCTCAAATCTGAGAAGGGAGGGGGATTCTCATCAAGCATGTGAAACAAGGACTTCAAAGTTTGGAGGGGTGGGTGGTGGAGGAGAGTTGTCCCTGGGCTGGGAGAGAAGTGTTGTGGGGCACAGAGGGAGGGGGGGGGAATCGGAAGGAGCCTCAGTGGAGAAGGTGGTGTTGGGGGGACATGTGACACTGAAGGGTGAGAGAGGTTGAAGAAGGAGGCAGCTGGTGTGTAAATAACTACAAGTGTGTGTGGTATTTCAAAAGTTGTTTTAATTTGATTTCTTTATTAATAATGATTTGAATACTTTTCATATGAGGGAAATAGTTTCAATTTCATCTGAAAATTGTTTATATCCTTTAACATTTATGTTGGAGAATGGTTGATTGTTAAATTGGTAATTTCTATATATTTTGGAAATGAGGCTTTATCAGAACTTTAATTGTAAAAATGTTTTCCCAGTTTGTTTGCTTCCTTTCTAATTTTTGTTTGCATTAGTTTTGTTTGTACAAGGCTTTTTAATTTGATTAATCAAAATTTTTCTTTTGTGATCAGTAATGGTTTCTGTTCATTTTTGGTCATAAATTTTTCCTCCTCCACAAGTTCTGAGAGGTAAATTATTCCTATGTTCTCAAATTTATTTATGATTTTCTTTATGCTAAATTATGGAATTTTGATTTTATTTGGTGTACAGTGTTAAGTCTGGTCATCTAATTTGCTATACTAATTAGTTTTCCCAGACTTTTGTCAAATAATTTTTATTCAAAGTTGGGATTTTGGGTTTATAAATACTAGATTGTTAATGGATTATTTTATTTTGTGAAACCTAATCTATTCAGTGATCAATTAATCTATTTTTTTGGCCAATACCAAATGGTTTGGTGATGCTGCTTTATAATATAGTTTTAGATCAGGTAGATAGGCCACTTCATTTGATTTTTTTTTTTCATTTGAAATTTGACTTTGTTCGTCCATATGGAATTTGTTGTTTTTTTCTAGGAATTAAAAGTTCTTGGGAGTCTGATTGGTATAGACTAAATAAATAGATTAGTTTAGGGAGTATGTCTTTTTATTATACTCAGCTATTCAAGAGCCTTAATATTTTTCCTAATTATTTAAATTGATTTTGTGAGCACTGAATTTCTAACAGATTTGGAGGGTAAAGTCAAACAAAAAAGATGTTCATCTGGTTGAGAATGACCAAAAATCCTGTGAATTTAGTGGGAGATTTTAGCACTATAAGAAATGAGAAATGTGAAGAATCAGAGAATCATGGGAAGATTTATATGAATTAGTGAGGGGTAAGACTTAGCCTAATTATGTACAGCAGACTAACAATGATATAAATGGAAAGAGGAAAAAACAAACAAACTGGAAAGTAACCATCATTAATATGATCCAGAAACTTGTCTCCAGAGAAGGGAGAAGAAAATGCACCTTCACTTTCAACCAAGATGGCTCCTGAAGTGAACCACAGAGTGTCCACTTACTTATCCAGAAGACATCCATTGAAAATTCCAGAAGTGACTTCTTTCAACCTATCTTGCACAGGGTCCTCAGGAGAGTGTATCTCTGGCAAAGTCAGCACGAAAGGAAGGATATCTCCCAGTGGGATGGCCAGAGACATGGCTCATTCTGGAGGCAGCAGGAGCAGCAGGTTTCCATGGGACTGCATGGTACCACAAGGTACTGTAGAGTACTATATGGTTCTGTAAAATACATTTTTTTGTGTACTATGTGGTTCTGTATAGTACAGTAAGGTTCATGGTATTTTAGAGTATTGTATGATTCTGTAAAGCACTATATGGTTCTTTAGAGTACTGTGTGGTTCTGTATAGTACAGTAAGGTACTGCATGGTACTGCAGAGTGCTGTATGGCTCTGTATAACTGAAGAACAAAGCCAGAGGGAAAGAAAACACTGACCTGTATTAAAAATGCCCAATCTAAAAATGCCCTTGAAGAAGAGAATAACTCATGAACAGCTAGAGAAAAGGGAAAAAAAATGATTTCCCTCAAGTCCTACATGAATACTCAGAAGAAAAGAAACAAGAGATAAAAACAGATGAAAGAAAGCCTCTGGAAGAATGGATTGGCAGGAGAATCAAGAGCTTCAAAGAGAATGTGGTAAACCTGACCTGGAGTACATTCCCTTAAAACCCAGAATAGATCCCACAGATCAGTGACGACAAGAAATGTTAGAACAAAACCAAAAGATTGAGGAAAATAAACTGTAAGATATTGGATATCAAAAACCACTGGCCTCCAAGGCAGGCTGAGGACAGAGAATTTAAATAGTCATCAGACTCCCTGGAAATCATGCTGTTCTAAAAAACAAAACAAAACAAAACAAAACAAAAAAAAAACCTGCCCACTATTTCGAGGAATCCTAAATAGAGAATAATCACACTGCAGGCATGCCTGCAAGAACCATGATCCCAATCCCAAAGGGGAAGAGTAACTGGAACATGAGAGGCAGAGAGCCGAGAGCAGCTGTGGGTGCCTCAGACCATCACAGATGTGATTGTGCTCAGGAGAGCCAGCAGGAATTTGGGGAAGTGTGGACTGGTGCAGGGCGGAGGGAGTGTGGTCAGAATAAGGATCTCAGGGTACACAGAAGAGTTTTGGGGAAAGAACCCAGCTCTGCAGTCATGAGACAGGCTGTCCCAAATGGGCTACCCCTTCCTTATAGAGAGGGACCAGGGATTTGGCTAATTGAAGGAGGGAGAAGGAGGGAAGACGAATGTAAGTGGTAGAGTTGCCAAAAGGAAAAAGAGGGTCTTTGAAACACTTCCAAAATTCAGAAAAGAGAAGAAAGTGTATAAGCATGCACAAATTTTGCACAAGCAGGACAGATTTTTCCCCCCAGTTCATAACTTTTTAAAAGTTTGTTTATTTTAGACAATCTTCTTTTTAAATTTTGAATTCCACATTCTCTCCTTTCTTCTTGCTTTCCCCCCACCTACTGTGAAGGCAAACAGTATATCAGCATATGTAGCATTGGGCGCCAAAATAGTGTTCTTGGTTTGGTTTTCTTGGGGTCTCTGGAGCAGACTTCATTTCAGTTCAGTAATCACCATGAGTGCAGCCAAGAGTTAAAGTCCAAATCCTTTATTATCTCTTTCAAAGTCTTGTCTTCTTTCCTGGGGCCCAGTTAGCTTTCTTAAGTCTTGGTTTCAGTGGAGAAACTAAGGAGGAGAGCCTGCCACCAAGGTAGTGTGAGATGGGATGAATGAATCTGCATCCAAGGGCTTGTGCTTCAGCCTCCAGTCTGCTTATCTTCTCCAGCTCTGATTCTGGCTGAGTTTGCCCTAGCTTAAATGCTCTCTTATCATAGGTGTGAATCTTGTGGCACTATATTAAGTACTAAGTACATGTACTGAACTAGAGAACTATTAATCATCATGCTAAACTAGATAATCCTTGTCTCATCCATTCCATTCACTTAACACCTTGTAAGAGTCCTTGTTTCAAGTTCAGAGTTCTGGCCCATAACAAGTATACATGTGAAATCATTTTAAAAACTCCATATTAGTCATATTGTGAAAGAAAGCCAAAAAAAAAAAAAAAAAAAAAAAAAAAAAAAAAAAAAAAAAGAGAAAATTATCCCTCAGTCCACACTCAGTTCCTCAGTTCTCCCTCTAGAGGTGGAGAGCATTTTTCACCATGAGTCCCTTAGAATGACCTAAGATCATTATATCCATCAAAATAATTGAGTATTTCCCATTTGATCATCCTTACAATGATTTCCCTGTTTCTTCTCATTTTACTTGGCATTGGTTCTTCTCGATCTTGTCATGGGATTTTTCCCCCCTCCTGAAAGCACCCCCTTGATCATTTCTTATAGAACAGTAATATTCCATCGCAACCACATATTGGTACTTGCTCAGCCATTTGTCTGTTGATGAGCATCCCCTCAATTTCCAGTTCTTTGTCGCCGCCAAAAGAGCTGCTCTAAATATCTTTGTACATGTAGGTCTTTGTCTTTTTCTGCAATCTCTTTGGGATTCTGTCCTAGTAGAGATATTTCTTGGGGACGTAAAGGGGATCCAGTTTTATGGCCCTTTGGGCAAGCTCCAAATTGTTCTCCAGAATGGCTGGACCAGTTTATTACTCGACCAGCTAATATACATATTTCCCTTCAGTCCCTCCAGCATTTGTCATTTCAAGTGGGAAAGTTTTGAAAATAATGTGCAATTGTATCTATGTAAATATGTATATATGTATGTGTTTGCATATACACACTACATACACACACACACACACACATACATACACATACACATACATATTTCAAGTATATATGGAAGTGCCTTTTCTGGGTGGTAAAGTTCAGAAAAAATAATTTAGGAAAAAATGTGGTTACCTGATGACCTTGTCTTTGGGAGTAGAATATTGCAGATGCTGCCAAACTTGAGGGAGAAGGGACCTTGCCGGTCATCGTGTCTAACTATCTCGTTTTACAGATGAGGAAACTGAGGCTCACGCACAAGGTTGATGTGTGGTTTTCTCAGGTGACATTTCTCTCTCTTGATTACAAAAGATGTCCGGCTGGAGAGGAACAGGGAAGGATATGTTTGTAACAATAAAGGTATATGGTTTAAAAACTTGCCACTTAACACATCCATAAAGAGATCTTTGGTCACTTTGGAGAGAGCAGTTTCCATTCAATGTCTTAATTAAAAAAAAAAAAAAAAGCCAAACCCCGGATTTCTGAGGGTTGAGAAGGGAGAGGAGTACACAGTCAGACACCCAGTGTGGGAGCCTGGGACTTCATTAAAACCTGCTGATTGAGTGTGGCTGGCTCTGGGTGCAGCACTTGGCTGGCAAAGGGAGGATGGTGTGGTCAAGAGAGGCTCTGTAAGGATTGGGGGGTTCTGGGCCTGTTTGTGGAAGCAGGGGAGTGGGCAACAGCAGGGTGAGATAGAGGGCCTCCTTTGAGGAGAGGGGAAGAAATGGGGTCAAAGATATGAGGGGAGGGGCTTCTGCCTGGCACTTCTGCAGCTCTCTGGAGCATGGGCAATGTGGGGACCCTCAGGCCTGGCCTGTGGTGTCCTTCTGGGGGTCTGTCTGCCTCCTGTCTGTCCTCCCCTCTCCTGGCCCCCCTTCTTCGGCCACTACTCCTCACCTCTTGTGTCCTGCTCCCCCCTTCGCCGGGATGCTTGGGCTCTTGCAGCCCTTCCTCCCACCCCTCTCCTCCCTCCTTCCTCCCTAACACTCGCTCTTGGTCCAGTTCTCGCCCCCCAGCCACTCCGTGACCACGACCCTCCGGCCTTCTCCCCAGGGTCCCCCGCGGCCGGACTTTACCTCCTGGCTTCTCCCGTATTCCGCCTCAGTGCCCCCTCCCCAGGACCCCCATTTATCCAGGATCTTATGGGCTCGCAGCTCTTTCTGTTGTGCCTCCTGTTCAGGTGTGCGCTCCTTGGGGGCAGTGACTGCCCTGGGCCTTTCTTGGGGGCAGGGGGGGCGGGGGTGTCCCCCCTAAGAACGAAGGCCCCCACTATACAGCCGGTGGCCAGCGGGAAGGGCCTTGAGGCCGGGGCAGGTGGGGCGCTTCTTGGAGGAGAGCTGGCTGCTGGGGGGGTCTTTGAGGGTTTTTGAGCTGCCCTGTGGACAAAATCGGAGCAATGGGTGGGAGAAGCCGGATTTGCAGGCACTGATTGAGGCTGGATGAGGGGCATGAGGACCCCTGCCCTGAGCGTCCTGGACTGCGCTGGCGCCCTCTGGAGGTCTCTGAGCCGTAGCAGGCTGCCAGCTTCCCTTTGGGTCTGGTGGGCGAGGATCCTCACGGGTGGGGGCGTCGATGAGGCTCTCAGGCCAGATTTGAGCCCCTCCCCAATGAGCGCCCTCCCCTTTGGGGCTACCTTCCCTCATAAATACATGGGAGCCCCCCAGGGGCCGAGACCGTCTTGGGTGCTCTGTAGGCCCTGCTGCTAAGTGCCCTGGGAGGCACCTGTGCAGAGGCTGGAACAAGATTTGGGAGACCTTGAGGCTCCAGGGCTTACACTTGTCCTGCACTAAGGGCTGAGTGACAGCCGGACATGGGAAGTCCCCTGGGGCAAGCCTGGAGGCAGAGAGGCCAAGAGGAGGCCCTGTCGACCCCATGGTCCTCCACAGAGAGCCCTGCCCATTGCCCAGAGAAATCTGAGGCGCTGGCCGACCTGACCCAGGCTCCTCCCCACAGTGTGAGTGCGCCAACCAGGACAGGGCCAAGGGCAGGGTGCCCATGTTCGGTGTGGCCAGCACGTGCCCGGTGGCACAAGGGGTACACAGCTGTCCCTGCGCGTTGGGGCACCCCACCTGTGGAGGAGGGGTTGGGAGAGGGGGCCCCGGCGTTCCAGGGACAATCTCCAGGTAGATGGGAAGATTCTGGAGCCAGACGGAGGGAGAGGAGAAGATGGAGGGAAACGTGGCTGGGAAAGGCTGACAGCAGCAAAAACAAGGCTGTGCCCTGCATCCAAGGCTTCCAGGCTGTTCGTGAAAGGGCCTCTTCTCCCGGGCATCGCCTCGGGTCCAGCGCCCAGCACGGCTGGGCAGGGTTACCAGACCCGCCGGAGCTATCTCCCTCCCTCTGAGAATGACAGGTCTGGCCTCCCTCTGCCTTGTGCTTACGCAGGGCAGTACGCCCCTGGACAGGGACCCTTGGCTCTGAGTTCCCTCCCCCCCAAGCCGCAGCTTCAGGGCCTTTGAGTTATAATGTGCCCCAAGGTTGTTAAAAGGAGCCGCTTTAGTATACACTTGAAGGTCTGGTGTTCCTTCCTTTCTCCCTCCTTTTTCCCCTCCCTCTCTTCCTTTCCTTCCTTCCCTCCCTCCGTTCTTCCTTCCTTCCTTCTTTCTTTCTGTTGCTTCCCTGAGATTCTAGACCAAGAGTTCTTAACCTGTCGTGCACGTGTGTGTGTGTGTGTGTGTGTGTGTGTGTGTGTGTGTAGGGGAGGCAGGACTCCCCTACCTGCAGTCAGGAGGCTTCTGATTACACAGATCCAAGGGCTGACCAGCCAGCCTGGGCTCCCTTTTTCCCCACAGATTTGCTGGGTCTCAGTCTTGCCCTTTCTCAAGCCGACGGTCCCCACGAGGAGGGAAATGGCTTCTGGGGTTCTGCTGGCCAGAGTCCAGGTGAGTCGGGGGTCCCTTTTCTGGGCGGGATTGCTTTCTCAGGTTCCAGACCGCAGACAGGCAGTCTTCCTGATTATTGCCAAGCGCTGGGGATGACCTGATCCCAGTCTGAGGCTGCCCTCCTTGTCCCTAATGGTGAAGAAAGGCCCATTCGAGATGGACCTGGGCCATTTCCTTAACCTTACTGTGGAAACCGTCAGCCTTCCCCAAGTTAGGGACAGAGCTGAGGTCAGAGTGCAGATGACCGGGTCATTGGCCCAGCGGCGGCCAGAACCTCTTCAGAACTGCCTCTGTCCATCGTGGGGCTCTGGCAGGGGTGGCCAGCCGGCCAACATGCATATGTTTGGCTTTCAGGAGGCGTTGACCTTCAAGGATGTGGCTGTGGACTTGACCCGGGAGGAGTGGGGGCTCCTGAGCCCTGTGCAGAGGGAGCTCTACAGGGAGGTGATGCTGGACAACTACAGGAACCTGGTGTCCCTGGGTAAGGCTGGAAAAGGAGGAGTGCAGAATCTTGGGTGCTCAGCTCACATGGTTCAGAGAGGAGAGAGACAGAGACAGTCAGAGGGAGTGAGAGACAGAAGCTGAGAGAGGCAGACAGACAGAGACACACATAGAGATTCAAACAGAGACCACTTCTCTCCTGGACCCTCCTTCCTGCCCTGGGCCCTCTGGGGGGGCACTTCTACAGGCCTGGCCCACCCAGAGTGGCAAGCCTGCTGTGCTCTATCACAGGACAAAACTGTGCCCATTAGTCCGGGGGCTGGTTGGACACCTGCCTCTGGTGCCACCCCCTTGTTGTGTTTCTCCAAAGAGCCCCTGCAAAAGGGGCGGCCTCCAGCAGAAGAAGCTGGAGATCTGGCTCTGAGGCAGCCCCAGAGCTGCATGCTTGGAAAGGGAGATCAAGCCCGATGGGAGTCTTGGGGGCCCAGCATGTCCCACCTTCCTCCTGCTGCCTGTTTTCACTCTTCTTTTGAAGGAAACCTTGAGCCCAAGCTGCCTTCAGTGACTCTGAAAGCATTTATTGAGCCCCTGCTGTGTACTAGGCGTACAAAGCGGTCCCTGCCCTCAAGGACGCTGGAGTCTCCTGGAGGTTGCAGCTAGTGCCCTGATATTAGCAGCAGGCGATGGGCCGGGGAGGCTGCAGAGGAGCTGGGCTGGCTGGGCGTGAGGAGGGAGGGCGGCGAGCAGCGGGGATGGGGTGCGGGCAGGGAGAGGAGGCCGGTTTGGATGGGCCAGAGGGTGGGGAAGGAAGTCCCGTGGGTTAATTCCAGAGCTGGAGTGCAGCCGGGTCACGGGCTGGGTCCTAGCGGCCAGGCATGTGGCCGACCATGTGGAGCATGGCTGAAGAGCGGTTCTTGGGCTCTTGCAGTCACTGAGGCAGCAGGAAGGAGGGCCAAAGGGCCCAGGGGAGACACCTCAGAGCTAGCATCGGGCACCCTTGGTGGCTGAGGGGGAGTCAAGGATGAGTCCGCATTGGGAAGCTGGGGGACCAGGTGCCTTGTTCTCCCCCATATTTAGGGCTTCTGGATCCCCGGTCAGATGTGATCCCCTGGCTGGAACTGGGGGAAGAGCCCTTGGCCTGGGATCGGCAGGGAAGGGCCCCCAGACCTGCCTGTCCCCCCGAAGGAATCCATGTGTGGAGCAGTCCAGCTGGTCAGCCAGGGATGGTACATCAGGGTAAGATGGGGCTGATCCCTTGGGGTGGTGCCAGTCTAAGTGGTCTTGGCTGTGGCAGAGACCCTGGAGCAATAACGACTTGAACTGCTCCCGTGGGGCACTTGGAGAGGGTCCTCCCAGCTCTGATGTGAAAGACCTTGCCCCTCCAAGGGGACGCTCCGTTTCTGAGCTCCTGCGGCTGCCTCTGTGAAGGATGCTCCCTGGGAGCACCGCACTCTGCCTCCAAGAGAGCTTTCTCTTCCACCAGCTTCCTTTGGTTCTCTTTGCCCGCTCCCCCTCCCGGCCCTTTGGCCGAGCTCAGCAGGGCAGGGATATTTTGGTGAAGGTCCCAGTGCCCAGGAGCTCGTCAGGCAGCAGCTTCTTCCGAGCACCTCCAGACCAGGAGATCCTGAAAGAGGGGTCATGGGGAAGGGCTGGGAATGGGGGCAGCGAGACAGTGCAGGGGACAGTGCCCGAGGTGGTGGAGGAGCCGGTCAGGTCAGCTGAGGGAGCTGCCAGCCGATTAATACCAAGAGCCTCTTTGGCTGTAAGGAAATGAGCTGGAAGACCTGGAGGGGGTCACTTCACTATGTCTCTGATTCTGTGGTGGTCCTTGCACACGGCTGCCCTCAGATACGGGAGGACAGCCGTCCCCTTCTCCCTCAGCCTTTCCTTCCCCAGGCTGGGCCCTTCAGGTCCGTCACTGGTCCTCATGGGGCCCTGAGGCCCTTTGCCATCCTCCTGGCCCTGCTTTGTTCACCATCTGACTTATCACCATCTGGGCAGTGCAGTCAGCCTAGCCGATAAGTGTCCCAGGTCCCTTCTAGTGGACTCGTGGGTTCAGGTCCAAACAGCTCCCCGAGGTCCCCAACGACTGGACTTTAAACTGTTTTCCTTCTTAATTTCTTTCAGCCTGGGTTGCTAGATGTGAGAAGCAGGGAACAGAAGGAGGGGAACTCCCCGGGAGGTTAGGGGACTTCCCCCAGAGCTGCGCATTTGGGGACAGGACCCTCGGAGGGATGGGGCTGTGGGAGAAGCTCCCACCCCAGCCCCCCCTGCTCAGGCCTCAGAAGAGGCCACCCCCCCAAGGGCAGCTCTACGCCTGCACCGAATGCGGCAAGGTCTTCACGCGGCGCACGAACCTGCTCCTCCACCGGAGGCTCCACACCGGGGAGAAGCTCTACCAGTGCGGCGAGTGCGGCAAGGCCTTCAGCTGCAACTCGTCCCTGAGCCAGCACCGGAGGGTGCACACCAAGGAGAAGCCCTTCCGCTGCCGCGACTGCGGCAAGGCCTTCAACTGGAGCTCCTCCCTGACCCAGCACCGGCGCATCCACACCGGGGAGAAGCCCTACGGCTGCCGGGACTGCGGCAGGGCCTTCACCAACCGGGCCTCCCTGATCAAGCACGAGAGGACGCACAGCGGGGAGAAGCCCTACGAGTGCGAGCAGTGCGGGACGGCCTTCATCCAGAGGTCCAACCTCACCAAGCACCGGAGGATCCACAGCGGGGACAAGCCCCACGCCTGCCGGGAGTGCGGCAAGGCCTTCGCCAACCAGTCCTCCCTGCTAAAGCACGAGCGGATCCACAGCGGGGACAAGCCCTACCGCTGCCCGGAGTGCGGCAAGGCCTTCAACTGGAGCTCCTCCCTGACCGAGCACCTGCGCGTTCACACCGGCGAGGAGCCCTACAAGTGCCACGAGTGCGGCAAGGCCTTCAGGAAGAGCTCCTTGTTCACCCAGCACCACCGGATCCACACCGGGGAGAAGCCCTACACCTGCGGGGAGTGCGGCAAGGCCTTCCGCCAGATGTCCTCCCTGACGCGCCACCAGAGAGTCCACTCGGAGGAGAAGCCCTATGAGTGCGCAGAGTGCGGAAGGGTCTTCGGCAACAGCTCCAACCTCTCCAAGCATCGGAGGACGCACACCAGGGAGCTCCTCCCTCAACTGTCATGCAAGAATGCACGGTGCCCAAAGAGCCCTTGAGCTTAAGGGCTCCAAGCCAGCCTTCAGCTGGGGTTGAGCCCCATTGCCATAGCCTGAGGAGCATTCACTGAGGCAGTGAATATGTGAAAGAGGAGTCCGTAAATCCCTCCTGGCTGGAAACCCCGAAGAATGGACTGGGAAAACCTGTCAGGCTTTTCCATGACTGAAGTCTTTCTGTAAGGAACGTCTACCAGTGTAGGGGATGAGAAAGAAACGAGGGGTTAAAGTCAGTCTTGTTGCCTTTCTTCTTTGCAAAAGAGTAATATGTTTGCCAAAAGTAAAGAAAATCCCCAAACACAGAGGGCAAAGAAATCCTTACAAGGAAAACCTTAGAGGAAAAAATAGTCAGAATGTAGTCTGAGCATACAAAACAGAACTCTAAATATAATGAAGAAATAATATCAGGTAAAAGAAAGTTAGAAGGCATCTCCAAAAGAAGAGTACTGGACCTCCAACCATAAAAATGATACACACTCAAAGTGATTGAAAAGGTTTGTAAAAGAATTGAACACTTTAGAAGGGACATTGCAGCTCTTCAAATAGAATTAGAAAAGATAAACAGGAAAATTAGTAGTTCAGAACAGACACAAATCCAAACATTCTAGTATGCAAAAAGGAATCGTAGAAAAGTTTAAAAATTGGCAATTTGGACAAACAACCGAAGTCTGCATGGACAAAAACAAGACAACCCATTGTGGTGGATGGGACGATCAGAACTGCTGGAATCCCAGTAAAAAATAAAATAGAGAAGCCGGATTCTATATTTTGATAAATCCTACACAAAAAAAGTCCAGAGGTATTTGAACGAGTAGCCTAGAAATTATTAAATCCAAGAACAACGACTTCTAAGAGGACTCCCTCTTTGGGAAAATTGGAAATATTTGCCAGAAATGGGCTTACACCTGCAACCCATACCAAAATAAACTACCAATGAAATGTACCTTTAATATAAGTGATAACACCATTAAAAATAAAGGGGAAATGAAGGAATTATCTCTCTCTTTTTTTTTTTTTTTGGACAACAATAGTGCAGTAAAGAATTTTTGACCAAATCTTAGATTGAAGTGCCCACTTAAGACAAAAGAGACAATTGAATTACATAAAATTAAAAAGGTTTTGAATAAATAGAAGTGATGCCACAAGAATAAGAGAGAAACTATACACTGGGAGGAGGGGGGGAATCTGCCTTAGATAACAGTGATAAAAGCCTGAAAATCCATGATGTCAAGGGAATTAGCTGAGTTATAGAACACTCAAAGCCCAGGTGGTCAGAGGATAGACACACTTTTCAAAAAAAAGTTGAAATGGGCACATAGAACCATACTCCCGATTTTCTCGTCACAAGAGAAATACAAATTCAAAAAAAAAAAATGTCTTTATAGCAAAAAACAAAAAAAAAAATGATAGTATTATCTACAACAATAAAAAATAAATATCTGGAACTCTACCTAAGACAACCCATGACACATAAATACAAATAGAAAATACAGAAAAAGGAAGACAAAGAATTGGAAAGATGTTCATTGTTCCTAGTTAAATAATTCCTACAAAATAGTGCAATTAATGATACCACCTATTTTAGATTTATTTACAGATTTACTGTAATACCAATTAAACTATCCATGGGTTCTTCATTGCATGATATTGCTGTTACTATGTGCAACATTGTCTTGCTTCTATTCACTTCATATACATCACTTCATTTAAGTGTTTTTCTGAAATCATGCTGTCATTTCTTATAGCACAATAATATTCCATCACAATCATATACCATAGCTTGTTTAGTCATTCCCCAATTGATGGACATCCCTTTGATTTCCAATTCTTCACCATCACAAAAAGAGCTGCTGCTATGTATATTTTAATAAAAATAGGTCCTTTCCCCTCTTTTCTTTTGTCTTTGAGATATAGATGTGGCAGTGGTATTACTGGATCCTGCAAATGGGTAAAAGTGATAGCTGAAAAATGGGGGCAGTCACTGCTGGTGGAGCTGAGGGGTCATAGGCATGTGAAAGCACTTTTGGTAGAGATGTGGATTGTCCAGAATATTCTAGGTAACAATGTAGAAGTATGTCCAAAATGTGACTAAATTGTCCATCAGAAATAGGTTCAGTGTGTGCCAGAATATTACTGGCAGCTCTGTGTGTGTATGTGTGTGTGCGCATGTGTGTACGCGCACCCCTGGTACCTACGTTGAAGAACGACTAGGCAATGGGGACACAAATGGAAAGAATATCATTCTGTTGCAAGAAGTGTGAATATGGCTCTTCCAATGCCAGGATGGTGGAGGGAGGAGGAAACCTCCAAAGCTCTCCCAACCCACTCCTAACACCTGGAATCCACCTCTGCTGGAGCAGAAAAGCAGCATCAAAGGAAAGGTCTGTCTCTGGGGTAAAAGGGAGGGTACAGTCTGGGAGCAGTGGCCCAGCAACCAGCTTGCCAGTAGGAGGCCTGCAGCAAAGTATGAGCCCAGGGCAATCCACCTTGGAGACACCCCTGCAAACCAGCAGCCCACTAGGCAAGCAGCCATCTGAGCAGCCTAGCAAGGCCCCAGGAACCCCCCCCACACACACACACCCTTACAAGTCGCCTTGATCCCACTGCTGACCATAGGGAAGCCCCTTCCCAGGGCTACCTTACAGTAATACCCTGCCCGCTGGGATCTTCCAGCCACAAGATCCCTTCCCCAGCACAAGCCACCAGAAAGGCTCTATCATTATAACAACCAAGCAGCAATGTCCCACCCCTAAAGCAGGCCAGTAACCAAACCCCAAACTTGGGAGAAAGGCTACCCCCTGCCCCACTAGGGGAAAAAATTGACCATTTTTGTAGATCTTTGCATACTTCTACTTTATGAAGCTTCCCTCTATCTCTCCGTCCCCCCTGCCATTTGTGTCCTCAATTTATTTCCCTGACCCAACTGTTATATCTATAACTATATCTATAGTTTATTCCTTCCAGCTGGTGGGGCTGGAGACATGGATCAGGAAAATCTGTACAACATTTTTTGGCCTTCCCTTTGTACCAGAGAAGTCTGAATTATTTTGTGATTAAAAGTTGAAATATATTGATATTATGTAATACTATACATATATTTTATGCATTTCTGCGTTTCAAAACATTTGTTGTGTCATGTGCTGGCTTTTGTGTATCATGTGAAGCTTTCCCCCCAAATTGCCATTTAATTTCTTATGCCAACCTGTGATATATCAAAACTGTGATAGGGAAAGTCACAATGTGGAAGGGATAATTAGTATTTTCAAGATTGTATCAAATAGTGGGATGAGGGGAACAAAAGCTAACAATTACATAATGTGCCAGTCACTGTGTTAAGTGCTTTACAATTATTATGTCATTTGATCCTGACAATAACTCACGGAGGTAGATGGTATCAGATGATACTGTGATCCTCATTTTATAGATGAGGTAACTGAAGCAAATGGGGTTAGGCAACTGATTCAGGGTTAAGCCAGTAAACTCCTGAGGCCAGATTAGGGCCAGAATTCTGCTGTACCATCTAATTTTCAGTATTTCACCATTGTAATCAATAGCTTTGGGTTCTAGAATTTTGCTAGTAGTCATTAAAAAAAATGGGCTATATCAATTGGGGAATGGCTGAATAAGTTAAGGCATATGGAAGTATTGGCCATCATTGGACCATCATAAGAAATGATGAGCAGGCTGATTTTTTTTTTTTTGAATTTACATGAACTGATGGTGAGAGAGGCGAGCAGAACCAAGAGAACATTGTACACAATAACAGCAAGATTGTGCAGTGATCAGCTATGATTGACTTGGTTCTTAGTGAGTCAATTATCCAAGACAATCCCAATAAATTTTGGATGGAAAATCCAGAGAGAGAATTATGGAGATGGAATGCAGATTGAAGCCTATTATTTCTACTTTTGTTCTTCCTTTTTTTTTACTTGTGGTTTTTCCTTTTTGTTCTTTTTTTTTCCTTCCAACACAACTCGTGTGAAAATGTGTAAAAAATGAAAGTACATGTGTAACCTAAAATAAATAAATTTTTAAAAAACAAATGGCCTATCTATGCCTATGATTTTGAGAGTTTTACACAAATGACAGCTATATTATGTTGACTTCTGCAGTATATAATTTAAAATTCTGTGGGTTTGATTGGTTTTGCTAATGTAATTGATTCCTTTAATTGTTTTCTTAATATTGAACTTTCTTTGCATTTCATTTATAAATCCAAATTTATTATAGTGTTTGCTAGGTTTTGTTTGAAAGTTTTACATCAGTAGTCACTAATAACAAATTTCTATCCTAGTCTTCTGCTTCATCTTTCTTTGGATATTACAACAATATTCATCTCATAGAAGGAGTTTGGAAAAATGTTTTCCCCCTCAATATTTAGGATAATTAATGTGGCATAACTGTTAATTGTACTTTAAACTTTTGATTATTAAAAAAAAATAGAAGTTGTAATCATGTTATCAAAGTAAGAAAAAAATCACAATGTAGTGGAGATAAACAGGAAGATCATTTTATGCTTAAGGCATCATAGGCAACGAAATTATCATTAGTAAACATATATGCACCAAATCCTATAACATCTAAATCATAAAGGAAAAGTTAGCTGAATCACAAATAATGCACTAATTGTAGGAGACATTAACATTTCTTTCCCAAAGCCGTATCAATATCACAGAAAGATGAAGAGAAAAAATATATAGAACTGAATAGGCTATTGGAGAAGTTTGATTTGAAAGACTAAAATGGAATAAAATGGAATTTTTTCCAATCAGCAAAAATCCACTTACTCTCCCAGCTCCACCTTTATCACCAATAAGAAAGAGAAGAAAACAAAATTCAAATTACAGATAAAAAGAGTTAAACAGAACAAATTTCTGGATTATCTGTGTCCCTCCAAAAAGTCTTATTCTGCACTATAAGCCCATCACTTCTCCATCAGCATGTAGGAGCAGGTGTTCTGAAGCCTCTAGGATCATGCTGGGTCATTATACTGAGCATCATTCTTAATTCTTTAAAGTTGTTTATGTCAAAAATATTGTCATAAATTATTGTGCTTCTGTTCACTTCATTCTGCATAATATTTATTTATAGTCTTTCAGCTTCTCTGAAACCATTCCTTTCATCATGTCTTTTAGCATGATAGTATTCCATCACATTTATGTTAGCCATTTCCCAGTTGACATCCCCTAAATTTCCAATTTTTTGTTATTGGAAAAAAGTTATAAAGATTTTAATATAGTATTAGGAGTTTATATTTGTAAACAAAGAGGGTTCTGGGTTGCCTTTTTTTTTCTACTTTCTGAGTTTAGGTTAGAGATTAGCCATCCTGTGAATGGACATTTCCAATATAAAGAGCAGAGAGAAGGGAATAAACATTTATTAAGTGTTCAGGGTCATATAGCTAGGAAATGGCTGAGGCCAGATTTAAACTTGTGTCTTCCTGACTCCCAGTGCTCTGGGTATTATAGCATCTTCTAGCTGGCTTCTCATATTGCTTTGACTTCCTCATTGTACAATAATATTCTCAAATGTTTGTTTACCACTTAAGATAGCCACATACTTGGCACAAAGTTTTACTACCAACAATGCTATGATGAATGTTTTTTTGAGATGGAATCTTGTTGAAGTGAATATAAATTGGGGCAGCTAGATGGCATTGACCCGAAGTCAGGAGGACCTGAGTTCAAATCTGATCTCAGATACTTAATACTTCCTAGCTGTGTGACCCTGGGCAAGTCATTTAACTCCAATCGCCTCAGCCAAAAAAAAAAAAAAAAAAAAAAGAAAGAAATGAACTGTTAGAATCCTAGTGTTAACTCATTAGAGTTGATGGAAACAATGCTTGTGTGCTTAGGATTTACACCTTTGGGAGAATTCACACATTAGAGCTCACATCTTTGAGGGTTCACACATTAGCTCACACATTGGAGTTCACAAATTCGGGAGATTCACAAGTCAGAAACCCACAATCCCACTCTCTCAGAGGAGGAGTCTACCTTTGGGTTTACACCTTTAAGAGATCATTATAGGAAGCTCTTAGAGCTTCAGTCAGTCAGTTTCGGAAGATTGCCAGGAGTCAGAGTTGAGCTAGAGGCAGAAGCTGGCAGAAGCAAAAGACTAGCAACGAGAGCTCTCAGAGCCAAAGAAAACTCAAGTGAGTTCAGTTCAGGAGATTGACAAGCTAGAGACTGCAGTCAGGCAGAATGAAGGATTCGGAGGAGGAGAACCAAGATTTAGAGGGAGCTGGAGGCAACAAAAGACAAGCTGAAGAGCTCTTGGAACCAAGGAGGGAGAGAGGCCTCAAAGAAAACTAACCAGGCTACTTTGGAAGAGACAGTAAAAGACTGTACTTAAATCCCTGGCTGCACTGGAAGCGATTATTAATTTGAACTAAAACTAAGGCTGCCTCCAGAAAACCTCCCCAAGAAACCTGCTCCCAGAGGGAACCATCATATTATAGAAAAAAAGAACACCACAATGAACATAGCTTTTTTAATTTGATTTTTTCCTGTTTTATGGGATAAACTGAATGAAGATCTCTCAGGGAATGTGGCTTTGAATTATGCCCTAATTATGACTTGAGACTTTGCAATAGCAAGTTGAGCTGTAGCTAAAAAGCTGGAGATGATTGATTGCCTAGGATGAACATTCCCCTTCCTGTTTCCCCCCACCTTTTAATTAGCAATTGGGGTTAAGTGACTTACCCAGGGTCATACAGCTAGGAGTATTGTGTCTGAGGCCAGATTTGAATTCAGGTCCTCCTGACTTCAGGGCTGGTACTCACTCTATCCACTGCACCACTAGCTGCCCTAAGTACTTCTTTTAAAAGTGATGAAGGCTTTGGGAATTCAGGTAACAATTTTCTCATTCAAGAATATTGTTTGTATGGCAGTTCTCTGAGGAAATTTAAATTAAGAGTGTTATTTATTAATATTTTTTCATTTCTGGGATAGACTTCCATGTTTAGAGTGTAAGCTTGGACTCCCCCAGACAATGGGAGAAAAAATCGGGGGGAGAGTGGAAGAAGTTTCTGATCTATATAATTTTGTTTTTCAGTTTGTGCTTTGCACTTCTCTACTGACACCTTGTCTGCTGAGAGTTGCTTTTCTTGAAAGATTGTAACAAATTCCTTTTTTGCTTTTTTTACTTTGAGTCTCTGATTTTAGTTTGGGTAAGGGTCACTATACCACATACTGTCATTATGTTCCTTGGGTTACAAAGAGTGAAATGGAATATTTGCATCAAAATGTATGAACACTTTTTGAACTCTTTTCCCACAATTCTAAATTCTTTTTCATAATTGTTGGACCAATTCAATGCTGAACCAGCAGTGACTAATGCAGTTGTCCTTCTAAGGTCCCTCAGATATTGATTCTGCTCATCTTCTACCTATGTGTTAATTTGAGGGATTTGGGGTGATTGCAGTTGCAGTTTTGTTAATCATTTCAAATTTTTGAAATGATTACTGTTGGTTTTAATTCTTCTTTTGTAAACTGTTCATGTCCCTTGATCACTTTAGAGAATGACTTAATCTTGTGGCTTCCTTTCGATTCCCTATAGATTTTAGATAGCAGAGCTCATTAATGCTTCAAAGTTATTCTCAAAATTAATTTTAAAAGAATATTTAAAATTGGAAAAATGTTTTTTAAAATATTCAGTTATTGTTAATTCCACTAAATCCTATTATATTTCTCTTTTGGGGAAAAAAACCCAACACCAGGTATCAGCAGCTTGTGCTTGAAACAATCCAGTCTTAGTACTAGCAAACTCAGGAAAAGAAGCAGAAAAGGGAATTTAATAAGATAACCATGGCAACACAAGTTGGTGGACCAGCATGGATTCCACCTGCGACTTCATCTTAGGTAGATTAGACATTGTCAACAAGGTTTTGAAGTAGAGTCACCCAGATTGCCAGAGAAGATTTTAAAATCCTCTGCTACCTCTCTTCCCAATCCAGACCAGATCACAGAACCTTGCTTTTTACAGAATCAGCCTTCAGTCACAAAGGACTCTTCATGATTCCATTTGGGACTTTCTTGTGTAGTCCATGTCATCTTGGCTCTGTCCCCCATTTGGGACTTTCTTGTGTAGTCCATGTCATCTTGGCTCTGTCCCCCATTTGGGACTTTCTTGTGTAGTCCATGTCATCTTGGCTCTGTCCCCCATTTGGGACTTTCTTAACAATGATCCTTGAGGGATTTGCCATTCCCTTCTCCAGCTCATGAATGAGAGAGGCAAATTGGATTAAGTGACTTGCTATGGCTAATCTCAGGCCAGATTTAAACTGGGAAAAGTGATTCTTCCTGGCTCCAGACTCCATGCATCTTGCATTCATAAGTGCTCTATCCATTCTGCCTAGGTATCTGCAGGTTTTCCCTGTACTGAAGCCACTCCTTTACCTTTAAATGTACACTGCCCCTCCCCTCTCCAGCTTGCCTACCCAAACCAGAACAGGTTTACCGAAATCATGGTATCATCCTTTCCTATCATAGCTTGGATAATAATGGGTGGTTCATTAATCGTATTTCCTTCCTCATACTTCCTCTCCCCATGCATCTCGATGGTCTTTCACTGGTGGCACTCTGATTTCAAGAAGTATTTGCCACGTTCTCCCTTATCTCTCCCTTCCTTGAACAGAATCCCTTCTCGCTGTCACTATAGTGAGATAAAGTGAGACTTCTATGAAACAACCTTCTTGCATTATCCTTGGAGTCCTTTAATATTTACTCATTATGATGGAGTATGCAAGGTTTTCTTTGTGAAAATGTCTTTTTTTGTTTTACTTTGCTGTGCACATTTCTTGAAATTTTGAGGTGAAAGGAAGATAGGCTTAGACATAACCGCTCACTCCTTACCTGTATTCCTTAGATCTGAAGAAATGCCCTCTTATACACATTTGCTAATGCTTGATCTCCGAGTTCCATGTTCAGTGCTTTGTTAGGATTTGTTTAGGAGAAACTTGCTGATGTCAACTGAGACCTTTCCCTCAATAATTTAGGTTTTCCAACATTCAACAAATTTATAGTGTGTATTGCACCCATCAGAAGGAATTCTCTGATGCAAACTGATGGCTTTCTCACCCACATGGAATTCACAAAATTTCTCTCCAGTGTAAATTCTTTGATGTTGATAAGGTGTGAGCTGACTGAAGGACTTTCTACAATCTTCATATTCATGTTGTAGAACAGAATAAGTTTTGGCCTGAGGCCCTCAGGCACCATGGGGCACACAAAACTGTTTGAATTAGATTAAAATGCAATTGGGAAATTTTTTTTTAAGTAAAAATATCATACATGTGTAAATGTTAATTTGTGGCTAAGTCACCAAGAGGCCTTTGAGGATCTGTTTCTACATGAATTGGATGTCACTGGTGTAAACAGAAAAAAAAATACCAACATTATACTTTGTGTTTTAGGGACAAGTCTGCCAGAGCCAATTTTATTAACCAGTATTCTAAATCCAAGTAGTTTTATCCTAGAGAGAAAAATGTCCAAACTGGTATAACTCCTAGGACATGTCTCTACCCCAAGACAGTTTTGAGGTATCTTTTATAGGAATCTTGAACAAGGAAGAGGGCACAATCATAAAGCAAGTTTCCTGAAAGGGGGGATGGGTAGGATTTAACAGTCTAAAATAGTCACTTACTCTTCAACTAAACTACTAGAGTTCTTCTTTGATCACTCCTCTAAAGAACGGAAGGGTAATCCCCAAATGGAAAAGAAGTCACCTCCCTTCATAGCACCAGTCACTGGAGGGTGAGGAAGGCAAGGGTCACAAGTAGACAATAGAGATGTACCATTTTTAAGTGGGGTTACTCTCCTTACTCCCCCTTCCTAAGACCTCAGCCACTTTTCTAAAGGGGTTTTGGACCAAAGGAAATCCGTTTCTTAATATTTTTAGCTTAGCTAAAAAGGGGACTTGTAAGGTCCGGCTGTGCCATGTATGCTGTGTGCACAGAAGTTAATCTGCTGCCAAGCTGAGGTCCTTCCCTTGCTGCCGCAGTTTTTCCATGGGAGGGCCGAAGTGCCCGCTCATTCATAGGGCGTCTCTCCCGTGTGGATGACATGGTGCCGAGTGAGGTCCGACCTCTGGATGAAGGCCTTGCCGCACTGCTTGCACTTGTAGGGCTTCTCCCCAGTGTGGGTCCGCTGGTGGTGGGTGAGGGACGACCGCTGGATGAAGGCCTTGCCACACTGCTTGCACCTGTAGGGCTTCTCCCCGGTGTGGATCCGCTGGTGGTGGGTGAGCGCCGCTCTCTGGATGAAGGCCTTGCCGCACTCCTTGCACTCGTAGGGGATCTCTCCGGTGTGGATTTTCTGGTGCTCCGTGAAGACCGCATTCCAGCGGAAAGCCTTCCCGCAGTCTTTACACTTGTAGGGCTTCTCTCCAGTGTGGATGATCTGGTGGTGGATGAGGGCTGAGCTCTGCCTGAAGGCCTTGCCGCACTCCTTACACTCGTAGGGCTTCTCCCCGGTGTGGATCCGCTCGTGCTGGATGAGGCCAGAGTGCCCGCTGAAGACGGCCCCACAGTCCTTGCACTTGTAGGGCTTCTCGCCGGTGTGGATCCGGTGATGCTGGATCAGGGACGATCTCTGGCTGAAGGCTTTGCCGCACTCCTTGCACTCGTAGGGCTTCTCCCCGGTGTGGATCCGGTGATGCTGGATCAGGGATGAGCTCTGGCTGAAGGCCTTGCCGCACTCCTTGCACTCGTAGGGCTTCTCTACGGTGTGCGTTCTCTGGTGCTGAATGAGGTAGGAGCGCCAGCTGAAGGCGGCCCCGCACTCCTTGCACTCATAGGGCTTCTTCCCACTGTGGATCCTCTCGTGTTTCATGATGTCCGAGCTCTGGCTGAAGGCCTTGCCGCACTCCTTGCATTCATAGGGCTTCTCCCTGGTGTGAATGAGCTGGTGGCGGATCAGGTGCGAGTTCTGCCGGAAGGCCTTGCCGCACTCCTTACATTTATAAGGCTTCTCTCCCGTGTGGATCCTGAAGTGCTGAGTGAGGGAGGAGCTCTGGCTGAAGGCCTTCCCACACACCTTGCATTCATAAGGTTTCTCACCCGTGTGAGTACGCTGGTGTTCCAGGAGGTTCGAGTGCCAACTGAAAGCTGCCCCGCAGTCTTTACACTCAAAGGGCTTCTTCCCACAATGAAGTCCTTCGTATTTGAAAATGTCCACAGTCTGGCCGAAGGCCACTCCTAACTCCTTATACTTGTAGGGTTTTTCAAAAGTGCCCGTTTTCTGTTGTTCAGTCAGAATGGCGCTCCATGTAAAGGCCTTTCCACACTGCCTGCACTTATAATAAATTCCTCCATCATGATTTCTTCCGTGATATATGATGTCTGAGCTCTGGCTGAAGGCCTTTCCACACTCCTGGCATTCGTAGGGCTTCTCCCTGGTGTGAATGAGCTGGTGGCGAATCAGGTGCGAGTTCTGCCGGAAGGCCTTGCCGCACTCCTTACATTTATAAGGCTTCTCTCCGGTGTGGATCCTGAAGTGCTGAGTGAGGGACGAGTTCTGGCTGAAGGCCTTCCCACACACCTTGCATTCATAAGGTTTCTCACTAGTGAGAAGTCTCTGATGTTCCATGAAATCTGAGCGCCAAATAAAGGCCGTCCCACAGTCACTATAGCCGGATGGTTTCCTTCTACTATGAATACCTTCATATTTAGTAATGTCAAAATTCTGGCTGAAGACCTCTTTATATTCACAGGGTTTATCACAAATTTTAATTTTCTGGTGTTCAGTAAAAACTGAGCTCCACATAAAAGCTGTCCCACGGTCACTATAGTCAGATGGTTTCTTTCTACTATGATTACCTTCATATTTAATGATGTCTGAATTCTGATTGAAGACCTCCTTAAACTCCTTATATTCACAGGGTTTATCACAAATTTTAATTTTCTGGTGTTCAGTAAGAACTGAGCTCCACATAAAAGCTGTTCCACATTGCCGATACTTAAAATGTTTCTCTCCACCATGAGTTCTTTCATGATTAATAATGTCTGAATAGTTGGTAAAAGCCTTCCCACATCCTTCACATCTATGAGATTTCTCTTCCGAATAAATTCTCTGATTTTGACTAAGAAATGAATTCTTGCTGAAATCTTGTCCACCTTCCAGATCACAGGGTTCATTTCTCTGATATTGATTAAAGAGTGTATAGTAATGGGAGAGATTCCCAGATTCATTATGATCCCATGATGCTTTGTGCTTGGCAATACTCTGATTAAAGCTTTTACCAAAGCCAGTATATTCAAGGCTTCCTTGTTGAGTGGGATTTTTCTTATGGAGCACAGGGGACTCACCGAAACCCCTCTCCTGAGAAAGGACTTTCCTTGGAATCTCTCCTGCAAGGTTTCCCATTTGCTTCCATAATGTGATATCTTGGGCAGGATCCTTCCAAAATCCTTTCCTTGGACTCTCCTGTGCAAGGTTTCCCATTTGTTTCCACAACATGATATCCTGAACAGGACATCCCCAAAATTCTTTCCTTGGAGTCTCCCCTACAACGTTTCCCATTTCTTTCCATAATGTGATGTCTTGTACAGGATTATCCCAGAATATTTTCCTTGGAGTCTCCTGTGCAGGGTTTCTCCTTTGTTTCCATGAGATGTCCTGGAAAGGCCACTCCCAAAATTCTTTCCTTGTAGTCTCCCCTGCAAGGTTTCCTATTTGCTTCCAGGATGTGATCTCCTGGATAGGACCTTCCCCAAATTCAGGAACCTGGGGAACAACATCCCTTGAGGGACTTTCTGTTAATATTTCTGATGTTCCTTTTTCTTGTTTAAGAAGAGACTCCTTGTGATTCTCAATTGTAATATCCCAGGCTGAAAGATATTGAAAATAAAAATAATTTGCATTTAAATTGTGGGTGACCTCAGAATGCTAGTTCAACCCTTATTAGAATCATGACTCTTACTAGCCCAAAGAAAACCAGCAGCCTAGAGAGGTAACGCAAGCACAGGACACACAGAGGGAGTACTTGGTCCTGCCACATGGTCAGACTACATTGGAAGTTTGGGGTTCAGTTGAAGAAATCCCATTTCAGGAAGGGCAGAGGTGACCGGCAGTGGGTCCTGAGGATGGTGAGGGCCACGTGTTCACACCGAAGGAGGGCAGACTGTCTTACTTCAGTAAGTACCCCTCGGACTTGGCACAATAGCGGGCACGTGGTAAGCATGATATGATGCTTTTCATTCCTTCATCCGTGATGAGGATGGAGGAATGGGAAATGAGACTGAGAAGGGATCCTGCCATACCTGAAGGCCCAGGAGGGCTGCAACGTCCAGTGGCCACAGGGTCTCCTTCCCCAGGACGGGGGCTGCTTGGGACCTCTTCCCCTTGTTCCAGCCAGGAGATCAGGTCTGGTTTGTCCTCTCTCAGCCCTGCCCATGGGAGAGGAAAGGGGAGGGCTGTGTGCAGGGGGATGGGCAAGGGGCACGGCTTTGGGTGCCATGGCCACTGGAGGGAAAGAGCCAGGTCCTGCCTATTTGTTGGTCGGTGGGAGATTTGACAAGAACGGGTGTCCCCAGTCAACATTTCCCTTCCTGTTATGCGGATGTCCACACAAAAGCTTAGTATAGACTCCCAGAGACCTAATAATAGCCAACGTTTACATTGTTCTTCAAGTTGCACAGGGCGCTTTGTAAAACTAACTTATTTTAGCCTCAAAGCCTTCGCTGGTGGGCCCATAGTGCGGACCAGGACGCTAAGGCGGCCAGCGGCTAAGGGTCAGGCAGATGAGGGTCTGTTTTGTGCCCGACTCGGATTTGTCTTTTCCTTTTTGGCTGCACCTTTCCCCAAAGCACAAATCTGCCAAGAATTTATCTGTTAAGAGTTCGGCATCCTACAGGGTGTGAAACGCTGCTGCTAAAGACTGTCTGGCCCCATGTGCTCCCAACCTCCTCCTTTTGGCTGATCTGGGCGGGGGAGGGGGGGGAGCTGCTCACTCCCCCTCCCCAGTCCAGCTTCCAAACTTGGGGCGCAATGGAAACCCTTCTCCCCCAAGTGCCTAACTTTCCTGACCTAGCGCCTCCTCCTCCTCCTTCCCTCAGCTTCTCCCCGACCACATCCCTTCACCAGCTGCCAGAGGGCCTGTCCCGGACCAGCTTTAACCAGGCTGGAGCTACCCCTGCCCGGGCCCACAGCCTCACCTGTGGTGTCTGCCAGCCCGCTTCCACCCAGAAACCCTCCTTTTTCAGGGTCCTGGTGTAGTCCCCAGTCCAACGGGCGCTTACTAAGGGCTTCCTCTGAGCCAGGAACCCCGGGCTAAGGGGAAGCATGGCGCACCCCGCCACGCAGCTCGGTCCAAACAGGTAAAACGTGGGTGGTCCAGAGGAGCCCGTTGTCATCACTTCGGGCAGAGAGCAGGACCCGGGCTGAGGCTGGAAGGGAGTCGGGGGATGGAGGATGGGAGGAGGCAAAGGAGGCTCCGGCATTGGATCCCGAGAACGTGGATAGGCACGAGGACTTGGAAAGGGAGCAGGGGGTGGCTCCCAAAGCCTCCCTTGGGGATGCCTGGGGCACCCAAGTTCCCATCGACCAGCTAGCCCCGCATCCCGATCAGCTCAGCGGAGGAGGGAATGGGGAGGGGGGCAGGAGAGAGACACTCTGACTCCTACAGTGGCAGTAGGGGTCGAGAGGGGGTGGTCCACACAGGGAGCCCGGGAGATCGCCCACAGAAAAGGGCTACAGGGTCTAGGACTGAGCCTGGGGGACAGGCTCAAAATCCAGCCCTGGAGAAAACAAGGGAGCACAGGAACCAAGAGAGATAGAGATACAAAGAGAAATGGGAGGGGGAGGAGAGAGAGAAAAATAGAGAAAAACAGAATCAGAGACAAAGAGAAATGAGAAGAGAAAGAGAGACAGAGACACAAAGAGAAAGGAGAAGAGAGAGATAAAAAGAAATGAGAGGAGATACAGAGATAGATACAGACACAGAGAGATAGAGAGACAAGGGGAGGGAGGAAGAAAGAAATAGAGAAAAACAGAGACAGAGACACAAAGAGAAATGAGAGGAAAGAGAGATAGACACAGACACAGAGAGACAGAGAGACAAGGGGAGGGAGGAAGAGAAAAATAGAGAAAAACAGAGACAGAGACACAAAGAGAAATGAGAGGAAAGACATAGAGAGATACAAAGAAAAATTAGAATAGAGGAAGAGGGGGGGAGGAGAAAGAGAAAAATAGACAGAGACACAAAGAAATGAGAGGTGAGACAGAGATACAAAGAGAAATGGGGAAACAGAGAAAGGAGGGAGGGAGAAAGAGAAATAAAGAAAAATAGAGAGACAGAGACACAAAGAGAAATGAGAGGAAAGAAAGACAGAGAGATACAGATACAAAGAGAAATGGGGGGAACAAAGAAAGAAGGGGAAGAGAGACAGAGACTCAGATATACAGAGAGAGAAATAAAAGGGAAAGGGAGAAAGAGAGAGAGACAGAGACAGTCAGAGGGAGGGAGGAGGAGTTAGTGATTCCCTGTTCTGGACACCAAGGCAGCCTCTGTCTATCCTTGGATGGCCATCTTGACACCTCCACAGAGGTCAGAGGCCATCCCAAGACCACAAAGGGGCAACTGCTGCCCCCTTCTGGGGACACCCTAGAGCACCCCCAAAGATTGAAGACACAGACACACACACAGTATTTTCCTAAGCGTCCCCCCTGAAAACAAGGAGGATCCGGCTCCTTTGGGAAGTCCCTAGCTGGCCACGAAGGTAGCCCATGGGGAATGGCTCAGTACATCCGGGTCTGCAGACCCAACCAAAGAGGTTTGAAGCATAAAGACAAGGGAGAGAGATGTGATCACTTACACAAAGACCCAGAAACAGGGAAAGAATAAAAGGCACTTGCCCCTTCTACCCCCAAGGTTCTAATTGGACCTTGGGAACCTCTAATTCTCCAAGGTTCTAATGGAAAGAGGCAAAGTGACCCTCCAGCTGAGACTCGCTGAGAGGACTGGACTTTGGATCTAGGGTGGGAGAAAGGGTCACAAATCCCAGAAGCAGATGAGGGACCCAGACACAGGAAGTGGGTGAAGCTCAGTGGACGGGGAAACCAGAGAGTCTGTCACTGTAGAACAGGTCCCCGGCGGCCCAGACAGACGGCACAAGGATGAAGAATCTGGGACACCTGTGGTGTCGACTGCAGCTCCCTCTGCCTCTGTCTCTCTCCTCCCTCCCTTTCTTTCTCTCCCTCCCCTCTCTCCCCGTCCTTCCTTTCTTCTTACTCCTTCTCTCTCTCCCTCCGTTTTTCCTGGAATGTTCTTCCCTCTACCTGAGTCTGAATTTCTCCGAAGGGGCCCTGGGGCTGCCAAAGGTTCTAATGGGACCTAGGGCTATGTTGGCTTCTGGGAGTAGGGGCAGGCAGTGCCCTGGACACACTCGGCCCTTGGAGGTCGCCTGATGCCTGGGTCTCTCTTGGGTGCCAGGGCTTAAGAGCACGGAGGAGGGGGTGTGCCCGCCCAGAATCCAGGCCACGAAGGACATAGGCTGGACACAGGCCTGGGATCCTTTTGGGCCCAGGCAGGAATCAGTGGCCTTCAGGGTCCCTTCTAGCCCTCCCCCAGCTATAGCAGGGGGTAGAGGTTGAGCAGCAGAGCTGAGCTCTGGTAGCCCTCTCTCCAACTTGGGGTCTAGCAAGATTATGGAAGATCTTCGCTGGGAGGAGGTTAGGAAGTTTTGGACTTAGGAGTTTTGTGCCGGTCAGGGACGGTAAGAGGGGGCTAGAGGCGCTTGCTGGAGGAGTTAGAGGAGTTTTCGTTTTAGGGTTTGGGCTTTCGTACCTAGGGATACCAGGTTTTGTAGTTTTCAGTATTACTTTGTGAGAGCTATGAGGGGTTAGGACTTATTTCTCGTTTCCATAGCATGTTCAGGGACACTGTTTCTGTAAATTAACACAGCTTGTTGGTTCGAGTGTTTAGGGGGGTGGAGGGGGTTGACGTTGGGGTTGGTGGGCTTGGGTCTCTAGGTTTCGAGGATTTTCAGTCCTATGTACACTTTAAGCGGACGTTTTGGAAGTTTTGAATGGGGATTAGGGGATTTGGGGACTTTAGAGTGTTGGGAGGTAGGGGGTCACTGCTGTTCCCTTAGGAGCTTTAGGGGACAGAGGGAAGGGGTTTGAGCGTTGCAGTTTAGGGGGGTGTTTGTTTAGGGATTGCTACTGTTGATGGTGGTTCAGGGAGCTTGGAGGTGAGGGGAGCTTGGAGGTTGAGGGGGGGCCTTGAGGGTTTGGGAGCTTGGAGGCGAGGTGGGTTGAGGCTGTAGGGGGGCTTGGAGGCAAGGGGGCTTGAGGTGAGGGGGGCTTGAGGGTTTGGGAGCTTGGAGGTTAGGTGGGGCTTGAGGCAGGGGGGGCTTGAGGCAGGGGGCTTGGAGGCTGAGGGAGTCTGAGCGAGGTGAGCCTGGAGGCCAAGGGGACCCCAACTCACCTGGTCTGGGGCCAAGGGAATCCCTGGGGATCCGCCCTCCTCCTCCGGGCTTCCCTTTGGGGGAAGGAGATTCAGCGCCATGAGACCTGAGGGGGGAGAGGAAGCCGGTGAAGGAGAGAGGCCGGGCCTCGGGCCGGGGGCTCACCGGGGAGGGGCAGCTTCGCACATGGGTGAAGCCACTGGAGGCGAGGTCGGGGTCACATCACAAGTGCAACGGGAGGGGAGTGCGCGGAGGGAGCTGCCGGGCCGGGCGCAGATGGAGCCGTGACCCAGGAGAGCCCGGAAGGGGGAGAGGGCCCCGGGGGCCAAGGATAGCGGGGCCGGAGTCAGACTGCGCAGGCAGCGCAGGACTAAGGATGGGGAGGTCTGTGAGCCCCAGGGGCTGGCCAGCCCGGCAGCCAGCGGAGCAGGACGGTCTCTGCTGGGGGGGGGGGGGGGGGGGAGGGGCGGAGGCTGCTGCTGCCCCCGGAGGGCTGGGGGGGCGCTGAGCTGGGGCTGCTCGTTGGAGCTCTGTGTGCCAGAGGCCTTGGACTGCAGTGGGCACTGACGCTGGGAAGGGGTCCCGGGCTCCCCCAGCCTGGCTGCCGGAGCGGTCTGTCACACACACGCGCGCGTGCCTACCTCCCTGCGCCTGCCCCTGCCCACAGCGCACGCTCCGTGCACAAGCACAGAGTGCCCGGCGTGCATGCAGCGCATGGCACAGCACACGCGCACCCGGGCACGCCGGCGTACCCGCACAGGCTGCAGCTGCACACACGCACACGTGCACAGAGCCCACAGCCTGTACCCGCGCACACGCACACACCCACACTCTGCGCTCCGCACTTGCAGGCACACGCGCACCCGGGCACGCCGGCGCACACCCACAGGCTGTGCACAGACCCGCCCGGAGGTTGGGCAGCTGCGCTGCAGCCGCGGTGTAACCCCGGGGCTAGATCCCGCGCCCACGCCCCGGGGGCGTTTAGGAAAGTCCCCTGCAGGGGGTGGGGTCAGAAGGGGGCCTTGAGACCCGGCCCTCGGCGCCCCCGGTGGCCTCCTGCCTGCAGCCCCCAGGACAGACACACGGGCAGCGGGACGTGACCCCAGACACGCGCACCCACGCCCACGCGCGTGCGCGCCGCATCAGTCCCGTCCATCCTTGCGGACACACAAAGACACACGGGGAAACACGCTCAGTGACAACCCCCCCCACCCCCTCTCCCTCTCCGCCCCGGGGCCGTGACGTCACGCCCCTCCCCCTCCCCGCGGGTCCGTGACGTCACACACCTTCGCCCCCTCCCCCCCCTCACTGTTCCGCGAGCTCCCGCCACAGCGGCTTCGCGCTCACTCGCCCCGGTCGGTTTGCGCCTGCGCGCCTGGCGCTCAGTCCGCAGCCGGGTACAAAGACTGAGATTCCCGCAGAGGCTTCTGGGAGCCCCCGGCGACGGCTCTGCGCACGCGCAGCCACCACTCCAGGTCCCGGGCCAGGGGGAGTGGCCGCTGATGGGACTAAGCCTAGAGCGCGCATGCGCCCGCTTTTTCTCCTCCTCCTCCTCCTCCTCCTCCTCCTTCGCTGCTGGGTCATTACCCTCTGCGTGTGTCCGTGGACACGCGTGTGACGAGAGGGGCGTGTGTGCCCCCACCCCGGAGCCTGCGTGTTAGAGGGGAGCCGAGTGAGCCCGCGGGCCGGGAGTCCGCCAGGCGGGGCCGAGGCCGTGGCCCCGCCCCGCCCCGCCCCGCTCCGCCCCGCTCCTAACCCTGAATGCGCGCCTGGGACCGCGACACTGAGGAGCAAATGCTTTTTCCTGAGAGGGAGTGGCAGAAGTGAGGCCGTGCCACGCCCACACATGCACAACGTGGGCCAGAGGGGCGCCCCCGTGCGGAGCAGATGCGGCCCCCCCCCCCCTCCCAAACACACAGAGGCAGACCGTGGCCCACACATGCGCCCCCGTGCGGAGTAGACCGTGGCCCCCATACCCACACACATGCACACTGTGGCCCCCAAGGGTGCCCCCGTGCGGAGCAGATGCGGGCCCCCCTTCCCAAACACACAGGGACAGACAGTGGCCCACACATGCGTCCCCATGTGGAGCAGACCGTGGCCCCCCCCACAAACCCAGGAGCCGATGCGGCCCCCCCACAAACACATGCACACCGTGGCCCCCAGGGGCGCCCCCGTGCGGAGCAGACCGTGGCCCCTCCACAAACACCCAGGAGCAGACCGTGGCCCCCCCACAAACACATGCACACAGTGGCCCAGAGGGGCGCCCCCGTGCGGAGCAGATGCGGCCCCCCACAAACACATGCACACCGTGGCCCCCAGGGGCGCCCCCGTGCGGAGCAGATGCGGCCCCCCACAAACACATGCACACCGTGGCCCCCAGGGGCGCCCCCGTGCGGAGCAGATGCGGCCCCCCACAAACACATGCACACCGTGGCCCCCAGGGGCGCCCCCGTGCGGAGCAGACCGTTGCGGCCCCCACGGTGAGACCATCTTGGTTTCCACTGCCCCCTGTTCCATTTGGAGTCGAAGGTAAGCTGGGTCAGCGTCCTCTCAGCAGGCAAGCCCTGGAAGCACCGCCGGCGACACGCAGTGGTTGCTTCTCCCTCAATTTCTCCGTCCTGACTCAGTGCTACGGCCGGTACAGGCCCCGCGCGCGCGCGCGCACACACACACACACACACACACACACACACGCGCGCGCGCGCGCACGTTGTTCCGAACGCTCGTGCACATGTTCAAAGCGGCCCCGACAACGGCATCCTCGGCAATGGCATCCTCGCCTTATGCCCAGTCCTCCTGAGCAGGTCTTCCACTTTGTTACGCGTCATCGTCCTTTCGGGTTTAGCTAAATAGTCTGTACTGTGTAGAGGAAAAGTCTGTTTGTTTCTATGATTTCTAGAGGGTTTTTAAAAATAAATGTTGGGTTTTCTCAAAATCATTTTTTGCTTTTGTTTGTTTGATATATTTTATATGTAATTTATATTATTAACATAATTAATTCTATTTAGAGTCTTAGGGTAAACCCACCCTGCAATCTTGATCTAAGCCCAACCTGCTCAAACTGTATCACCTGCCTAATATGCTGAGTAAACTTAACTGTTAAAAGGATTCTTTTCCTCAAATTTGGGAAGAATAGAATTGCCAAAAAAAGAAAAGAGGAGTGTGTGTGTGTGTGTGTGTGTGTGTGTGTGTGTGTGTGTGACAGAGAGACAGAGACAGAGAGAAAGGAGAGACAGAGAGGAGAGAGACAGAGAGAGAGACAGAGAGAGAGGGAGAGAGAGAGACAGAGAGAGAGACAGAGAGAGAGAGACAGAGAGAGACAGAGAGAGAGAGAGACAGAGAGAGAGAGACAGAGAGAGAGAGACAGAGAGAGAGAGACCTACTGGACATCCCGTTTGAGATATCTGATATCTCAGATGTGAGAGTGGAAATCAGCCAAGAGTTT
Organism: Sarcophilus harrisii; assembly: GCF_902635505.1. Taxonomy (NCBI): domain Eukaryota; kingdom Metazoa; phylum Chordata; class Mammalia; order Dasyuromorphia; family Dasyuridae; genus Sarcophilus; species Sarcophilus harrisii. The sequence continues at coordinate 609,362,420 of NC_045428.1, forward strand.
GGGGCAGGATAAGATCTGAGAATAGAGAATCATCAGAATAGAAATGATCATTGAATCTGTGGGAGCTGATGAAATCACCCAGTGAAGAGAAGAGGACTGGGATGCTCACAATAGGCATAACGTGGATGAAGATTCAGCACAGAAGATTGAGCAGGGTCAGGCAGGAGGAGAACCAGAAGAAAGGCATAGTCTGAGAACTCAGAGAGAAAAGAAATCAAAGAGAAGAGGATGACTTTCTATAATGCACGGGCTAGCTCCCTGGGGGCCTCAGGATCAGTCAGAGTCAGGATAAATCAAAGTCCTTGGTCTTTAGGGGGAGACGTGAAGGAGCCAGGCTAGCTGCCAGGCGGCTTGCCAAAGGGGAATCCTGGACTCTGGAACCTGGAGTCTACATCTCTCTCCTTGTCCTGCCATCAAATGACTCTCACATCTCTCCCTCAGCCCTCCAGTCTTGCCTACGATTACCTCACCACCAAACATTCAGCAAGCACCGATGGTGAGGAGAGCCATCACATCACCATCTCATCTAAATCTATGAATATAGAGCCATTATCTCACATCATATAGGGAATTAGCCTTAAGTGCTCTGTTGTCTAATTCAAGCACACCTTTTCAGAGTTTCAGCCCCCTACAACTTTCTTTTAAAATTTTTTTATTAACATTTTTTATTTTCAAAACATATGCAAGAATAATTTTTCAACATAGACCCTTGCAGAACCTTGAGTTCCAAATTGCGCCCCCCTTCTCCCACCCCTTCCCCTAGATGCAAATAATCATTAGATTACTGGATATGTTAAACATGGTAAAAATATATGTTAAATCCAGTATATCTGTACATATTTATACAATTTACATGTATATATGTATCATATATATGCTATATACAAATATTGGATACATATATAAATGGATACATATATACATTGTATATATATGTATACAATGTATATACATATATTAGATATGTATATACATATGTATCCAGTTTATGTATATATATTTATACAATTATCTTGTTACACAAGAAAAATCAGTTCAAAAAGGAACAAAATGAGAAAGAAAACAAAATGCAAGCAAACAACAACAAAATAAGTGAAAAAATGTTGTGATCCACACTCAGTTCCCACAGCCCTCTCTCTGGGTGTAGATGGCTCTCTTCATCACAAGATCATTAGAACTGGCCTGAGTCATCTCATTGTTGAAGAGAGTCACATCCATCGGTGTTGATCATCATTTAGTCTTGTTTGTTGCCGTGTATAATGATCTGCTTCTGCTCATTTCACTCAGCATCAGTTCCTGTAAGTCTCTCCAGGCCTCTTTTAAATCATCCTACCGGTCGTTTCTCATAGAACAATAATATTCCATAACATTCATACACCATCCTATCTATCCTATGTTCTTCTAATTTGCTTATAATCCAATTCTTGATGGATGTGGCTCTTTTTAACAGTGACAGGATTCAGGCCAGTTCCAATGGTCTTGTGAGACAGAGAGCCATCTGTACCCAGAGAGAGGACTGTGGGGACTGAGTTTGGATCCCAACATAGTATTTTCACCTTTTTTTTATTGTTATCTGCTTTCATTTTGTTTTCTTTCTCATTTTGTTCCTTTTTGATCTCATTTTTCTTGTGCAACATGATAATTGTGGAAATATGTATAGAAGAATTTCACATGTTTAACATATATTGGATTACTTGCCATCTAGTAGAGGGATTAAGGGAAGAGAGGAAAAAAATTTGGAACACAAAGTTTTGCAAGAGTAAATGATGAAAACTATCTATGCAGGTGTTTTGAAAATAAAAGACTTTAATAATAAAAAGGGGTTATGCTGCCTGTGAAACAGGTCAGTGGCTTGCCTCCAATTATGCCAAAACTTCAGAGCAAAAAGACATTTCTGCTTTTATGGGTTTGAAAGAGTTCAAAAGAAAGAACAGAACATGACAGGAGACTTCATATAATTTATAGCAACATGACTGGTTGCAGAGCTGAGGCGTCTTGTGATTGATTGGAAGTTTGGTAATAGTGTTCAGCAGCAACCTCCTCCTTCACTTCTGAGAGTCCAAGTGCATAAAAACCAACCAGAAATCCTTGAAGGAAAGGTTGGTGGTATAAAGACATTAGACCCGGTGAGTTCACAATATCATCTACGGTCAGTTAAGTTCTTTGAAGCAAGAAGACAGAAGATGAGCTGGATTTCTAAAAGTGACCCATCGTGAGCCAGCTGAATTCTAAACACAATTTATTGACAAAGAATCATGACTTATGGTGTTACAGAACAAAAGCAATTATAGGACAAGATCAAATATTTCTAAACAGGATCTATAGGAAAATGCTACAGAATTATAATCATGGTTTTAATTTCTCCCTTTGTTCAAAATTGAGTTGAAAAGATTAACTAATGCAAAGTTTTCTTTTAATTGCAATGTCGATTAATTACAGTGCCAACCATAATAACATCTGAAATCATAAAATAAATTTTGAAAGGAGATTCACATGTCTCGGGGCAACTGAGAAAACTCTACAAACATAGATAAGTGTGAACTAAAAGGCCAAAATTATAGAATGATGATCAACATGAATTATCTTCTTGTATCCCACAACCAGTGAACATTTCATCAGCAGATTTTTTCTTGAATTCCAAATGCCCCACTCTTGAACCGGTTCTCTGTTAGCAGTTCTCTTGGACATTCTGGAATTATTCTCATCCTCAAGATAACTCTGAATGGGGATCCTCTTCAGTAGAGCTGACTGATTAATTTTATATATTTTACAGATTATTAGGAGTTCTTTTTATAACCTTTTCTAAAATGTATCTCAAAGCAATTTTAATACTCTTAAATTTTGCTTCTCTAATAACCCCTTAAACTCAGATCAGACTTTATGGTTCTAAACTTATCAATAATAGAGTTGTGAGAAAATCATTAATTAACAACCTATAGTTTTCTTTAACTTTCAAAGTATTTCAGTTTTTAAATACCCTTGCTTCTTTCAAACTATGTAATTGATATAAACATGCTAAATAAAATAATGCTATAAGAAGAATTTTTTAAAATGATTTTTTCAGGGAAGCTAGGCAAAGCAGTGAATTGAGCATTGGCCCTGAAGTCAGGAGGACCCGAGTTCAAATCTGATCTCAGACACTTAACACTTCCTAGCTTGTAATGGGCTGAGGCTTGAGTTGATGCACTGAGGTCCCAAGCACATGAGGCTAAATAGTAATTGGACTATACTCTATTAATATACATGCTTGGATAAAGAATGGTCCCTGCCCAGTATCTGTGCAAGTCCTGATGTGTTGTATAGGAAATGACGGTTTTGGTGGGTGGAGGCAGAGAGACAGGAAGAGAGGCTCCGAGAGATTGAGCCTGGGTTCCATGTTAGCAGCTGCTGCTCGTGTGGCTTCTGGTCTAGCTAGCTTCTTGACTCAGCTGCACACATTGCTATTGCCCATTCCCTTACACCTCCGATCTTTCTTCATTGAGAATAAAGACTGAAGATTTTCCCCCAACCTGAATTCCTGACTCTGGCTGATTTTAAAATACCCGGTCTTCACACTTAGCTGTGTGACCTGCGCATATCACTTAAACCCAATTGTCTCAGGGAAAAAAGATTTTTTCAATTCAGTGTTTTTCTTTTTAGAATTACAATGTATTCTGATATAATTTTTTTCTTAGGAAGAATAGAGACTTTTTTTTTTTAAAGGATTTTAACCTTATATGAAATAGCAAACTTTTTGTGTGAAGATGACATCTAATACCCATTGCATTTACTTATATGTATAAATTTCATTCATATATAATTTAAAAAAAAACATCCTGGGATGGGATGAGCAAGCAAACTAAGTATTTAATTCCAAATTGTATACAATGTTTTGAGTATATATCAAATGAGTTGCCTGTTAGTAAGACATGTTTATATTTCAGGACATTATCTACAAAGAGATATTAATTCACAGTAGATAACAGACCTAAGTAAAACTGACTTTTCTTTTGAATAACATAAAGTCTTCCCTAAGTTACTCCTCTAAGTAAACTGATTTCCCTCAAATTATTTTCTTCATGTGCAAACTGGAATAGTTTCTGTTTTCAGCTTAAACTAAGTCATTGATTTATACTTTGGTCCAACTAACCTGATATTTTTAGAAATTTCAAGGACCATATTTTATGCAGGAATACATGACTATAAATAGGTAATTTACAAATCTCAGTATGGAAATGATTATAATCTCAAATTGAAAAGCATAAAATTTTCACTTTATCTTAAAGCCACATAGAAGTGACAAAATATAGCATCAATAAGATAGTGTTTCATATCATATCAACAAATTACAGTATATCATATCATATCAACTTTACCTTAGTAAAAGATATTTGTATGAATATCAAGAACAGATATGATTATAACAGCATGAATAATAGTCCACCAGTCCTAAATCCAAGGACCTAAAATGATGTAGCATATGTATAATTAGATTAAGCACCTCAGATCCAAATGATTTCAAATAAGGTTAGAAAAAGCAGCCAAGTATATGACAGGATACCTCATCCAGATTCAAATATAACCAGATGAAAGAATTCTGGCGGGGAAAACTAAGTCAGAAGATATTAATTTGGCCTTCTCCAGTTCTCCCTTTCAACCTTTTCTCATGTGGACAGAGATCCACCGGCCTCATTCCCATTAAGCTGGACATTTTTCTTGAACTCATGAAACAGTTCAAGGACACACAAAAAAAATCTGAAAACAAAACTCAGAAAATTTGATTATATGGAAAAATGCTCCTGAGTTTATTCTGTCACATAGCAAGTCTCATTCTTCATGGGTAGACTTGGATATAGTTATTATCAATTCTCTCGTATCATTGCAACAAATTAGCTAGCAAGTGTGTGGAATGGAGAGATAAAGTGAAGAACTTACAGGAATGTTTAAATTCTTTTTCTGTATTTTTTATTATTTCTATGTCTCCGTGACCTGCATAAGTACGTGGTGTGCAAGCCAATATTTACTTAAAACTAGATATATGATTTCTGGTTATCATGACATTGATCCTTGTTTAATGTTATCAATATTTAGATTAGTAAATGCCATCAGCTCAGTAATCTGAAGTTTGAAGGTCTGACTGATGATTCCTCTCGGAATCAGGGAAACAAAGCATTCCGTTCTAATCTGCCTTTGGCACCAATGTTTAACCTTCATTTAGGGGAGAGGGCACCTATTTCTCAATGCTCCCCAACCTATGATGTAATCCTCTGTAACCAAACTTATAAAAACTATATATCTTTGCTAAATCTTGAGCCCTTCTACTGCGAGCTTTCTCTCTTTCCCTCCTTGAAGTGGAATTGCTCATTCTCATGAGAATTTATTAATAAATAACTTTTCTGCTTTCTACTGAGTGATCTCCAAGGAGTCATTTTGGGTACGGGTCTTCTACATCCCTCACACAAGTCAAAGTCATCAGACCTTCAAAAATTGTACCAAAGTCTTAACATACTTTTCTTCTTATTTTGCCATTCTCACATTTCTGAAATCTCTTGGATTGCAATTAAAAGCAACATTGGCAAAATGTGTGTGAGGCCGCTTTTATGCCTCTTACCATTGCAAGAGTTGAATGTATGTACTTTTCTCTACTTATGTTGTGTTCTGGTCCTTTAGCTCGCACTCCCAAGAAATCCAGAACTATAGTTTAGGTTGTATAAGTTTGGAGTAAGCTAATCTCGGAACATGAGAAAAGAATACAAGCAAAGGAAAGCAAAACAAAACAAAATGCTTTCAGTCTTCTTTTATTTATTGTTAGCTGATAATACTGCTTTTCTGTAGAGATTTAGAACAGAAAGTCTTATGGCGAAAGGCGTGCTTAAAAGTGTTAAAATAGTTGAAGGAAAATTGCACCTTCAGACTTGTATATTATTCCTCATCAAGGATCCAACCAGCTTCTCGTTACCTCAGACTCCCCAAACATCCTGGATCCAAAATCACCATGTTGAACTTTCACCTGTTTCATCCACTCTTTTTTAAGATTCCCCTCATTCTTAGTGTCTATGGATGCACCAGCCTCTTAGGTCAGATATAAGGACAGAAACTGAGCTTTGGCTTCTCCATCTGGGTTTGTGTTCCCGCAGAAACTCACCCCACTATGTATGCTTGTTCACTGAATGACTACAAGGACTTACACTCGAGTATCCATTCGTAATAAACTGCCGGCTTGTTTTCCTATTCAGTATGTTATTCACAACCTCCTCAATCCAGTCTTCTTAAGGTTATGATGATTCCCGGGTATTCATGAAGAAATTTACAAACACATTTGAACAGGATTAAAAGACCCATAATTAAATAGACACAAGTCAGGTCCAGAAAAAGGCTGTCCGTTCTTCTTATCTATTTTCTTTCATGGTTCTGCACAAGCATATACATCTAGAATTCATCATTTAGTAATCAAAACTCATGGTCTTGAAGACAGAAACTGTAGATGTTTCAGACACTGCCTGATAGTTAACCTGTTGCCACTTGTCCCCTTTTTTCTTTATTTTCTCTGGAGAGTTCCTCAAAAATCAACTGCCTTATAAAAAACAGGCATGACTTCAGTTTGCCCATCTGAGTACTTATCTAACAACAACAAAAGAATAAGAACGGTAAGAATAATTGGATTTTATGTAGCATTATCTGGCAAGCACTATTCTAAGTACTCTGCAAATATTTTCTCATTTGATTTAGTGTTAGTTCCAAATTGGGAAGATGTTTGTAACTTCCGAGGATCAGATGACCAAAGACCCGTCTGAGGCTTTTATATAAACTTCATCAAGGCAATTTCTGGCCTCAGATAACTTACATACTAATAAGGAATTCAAAACATAAAAAAGGCACTAGAAGAAGGAGTGGAGAGGGTGACCAATGGGAACCAAACAGTTATGGAGAAGGTGAAAAAGCCTAGAGAATTAGGTTTGTTGATGAAGAAACTTGACTTCTATAGAAATGGTCCCACAGGTCAAAAATAACAGAAGAAGGATGTGAACCTAGGGATTCTCACTATAAACGACACTTTATGCCTTCTCACTATGCTTTTATTATGAGCTATCTCAACCTTCTTTTAATAATTTTGTAAAAAAGAAAAACGATATTCATATTTATGGCCTCAGACAGGAGCATGAAACCACTAAGTTTCAGAGTTGGAATTAATACATAGTGCTTCCAATTTCAAGAATCTTTGCATTCATAAAAAAATTGTTATTGTTGCATTGGATCTATTCTTCCCTTCTGCAACTACAATCCATCCCCTTAATTTGTTGTAGGTATTCAATAGTTTTTTTTGTGTGTGTGTGTGTGTGTATATGTGTGTGTATGTGTGTGTGTGTGTGTGTGAGAGAGAGAGAGAGAGAGAGAGAGAGAGAGAGAGAGAGAGAGACAGAGACAGAGACAGAGACACACAATGAGAAACAGAAAAAGATAGAGAAAGAAGAGAGAGAGAGATTGGAAGAGGAAGCTTTGAAAACTTATAAATTTGATAAGTTGTATGGACAGACAAGAATATAAAATATTTTAACAATGTTGTCCTTATGCAGGAAGTCATAACCAGTGACTAAACTAAAGAAATGCATACAAGAAAAGATTTTTTAGTTAAAATCCAGAACAAAGCTTGAAAATCATTCAAGGTGTCCTCAGCTGTTCTTCCTTATCTCCATCCTCCAAGGATATTGTTTAAATTTCACATCCCTCTATTCTTGGTAACCTGCAAAAGGTTCTCAAGTAGCTCCCAACTGTATTTTTTAAAAAAATATTTTAATTCATAATCATTATTAATTAGTAATTTGTGATATGTGTATCATCACCAATCAATAAAAAGAGCAGCTGATATTTTCTACGTGGAACAAATTTAAAGCCTTTGGTGACACTCTTGAGATTCCATGAAGTCAACACTATTTGTCTTATTACTGAAATGATAATCTAATAATCACATCTCTAAGGGAAGAGAGAATCTTGAATCTGTGACTAACTTATGTCTTCCTCTCCTCATCTCCATTCTCTGAGGGGCAGATCCCAGCGCGAATTCAGCACAGTGGCAGAGTCCAGACTGGTGAGGATCTTCCTCCTTATGATTCTGAATCAGGTCCTTAGAGGTAGAGCTTCATCTCACTTCCTGGAAGTAAAAAGGGAAGCACAGAGAGATCAAAATCCTCTTTTTGCTGCAAATAGGGAAGGCAGGCTGGTTTTTTGCATCAGAATCCTAGCTAGGTAATGTCTTTGTGATCTGCTACTAGGCCAAGTCCCCTTTGCTGCATATATGGGCTAGTGTAGTGTCCCCAGATCTAATCTTTTTGATTTAAGTGATCCTTCTAACCTTTGTATGTATTTTTGGAGGAGGAGGGGGAGGGGGAAGGGGAGGAGGAGGGAGAGGGAGAGGAGGGGGGAAGGGGAAGGGGGGAGGGGGAAGAGGGAGTTCCAGCAAATTATCCAGAAGGCCTATGGGACTGGAGCCACTTATTGTAATGTTGTCTTCTCTCAGATATAATGGTTTTCCAGGAGCAGGTTTCTTGGGGGGCTTCTGGAGGCAGCCTTAGTTTCAGTTCAGTATAATAATCACCTCAAATGCAGCCAGGAATTAAAAGTTCAGTTCTTTATTGTCTCTTCAAAATAGCCCGGTTAGCTTTCTTAGAGGCCTTTCTCTCAACTTGGTTCCAAGAGCTCCTGTTGCAAATCCTTTGCCTCTTCCAGCTTCAGCCTCTCTAATTCCGAATCTTGGCTTCTCAATCTCCCCCACTGACTCCTGGCTGAGGCCTGTCCTTTTATAAGCTCTTTTAGAGGCATGAACTCAAAGGTTGACTCCTCCTCGGAGAGTGGGATTGTGGGAGCTGTGACTTGTGAATCTTGTAGAACTCCAATGAATACTAAATACATTAGTGAACCAGAGAACTGCTAAGCACGATGCTAAAATTAGACAACCGACTTAGCGCCTTGTAAGAATCGTAACAGCTTATACCATCTTGGTGTTGGGGAGCACCTGGGTCACTTTTTACTCTGTCAAGTCCTTTTTCTCATTTTCTCTCTTTAATTTTAATAAACATTATCAGTGGTCGATGCCCACCACAGCCGTCAGTCCATTTGTACTTAGTAGCTCCATTCCCAAATCCTCCATTTCTATAATTCATTCTGGTAAGAAAAAAAAGATCGAAGACTCTCTTTTCCCCAGATGTTCCACTGCCCACCATTCTATTTCCACCTTTACAAAAGACTACAAAATCAGCCACTAAAAGTAGCTGATGAGAACAGATTACTAAACATTAGAATTGTGCAACTTATTAATTAGAAGGGGTTTTAATGATGACAATTATCATTTTGAGCATTTGAATGGAACTTTAAAATTTGAAAAACTTTATATATGCTTTACATTGAGTCTGTCAGCATTGCCTTTTATTCTGAACCTCCTGGTTTCCCTTCTTTTAGGACATTTTAAACTCTCACTCCTGAAATCTTTGTTGTTTTCTCATAAAACTTCAAATTTCTTTTCATTTTATTTTGATAGTATATTATTTTTTCAATTACATGAAATGATGGATTTTTACTTTCATTATTATAAGATTTTAGCACATATACAGCAAATGATTGCCCATCATTTAAACAAGAGGGAAGGAGAAGGAAGGAGAAAGGAAGACAATTTTAGAGCTCAACATTTTGCAAAAATAAAGGCTAAAAATTTTCTTGACATAATTAGAAAAAAATAAAATCCTATTTAAAAAAAATAAATGTAACTTAGCAAGTATGAAGTATGTATCTCTAATATACCTGTCCTAGATCTTGCAGATACAAAGAAAAAAAAAAACAGGACCTCTCTTTGAAGTATTTATATTCTGTAAAAAAAAAAAAAAATGTTTTCCCAGTTTGTTGCTTCCTTTCTAATTTTGTTTGCATTCGTTTTGTTTGTACAAAGACTTAAATTTGATATAATCAAAATTTTCTATTTTGTGATCAATAATGATCTCTAGTTCTTTGGTCACAAATTCCTTCCTCCTCCACAAGTCTGAGAGGTAAACTATCTTATGTTCCTCTAATTTATTTATAATGTCATTCTTTATGCCTAAATCACGGACCCATTTTGATCTTATCTTGGTATATGGTGTTAAATTTGGGTCCATGCCTAATTTCTATCACCTAATTTCCAGTTTTCCCAGCAGTTTTTATCAAATAATGAATTCTTATCCCAAAAGCTGGGATCTTTGGATTTGTCAAATACTAGATTATTAAAGTTATTGACTATTTTGGCTTGTGAACCTAATCTATTTCTTAGCCAATACCAAATGGTTTTGGTGACTGCTGCTTTATAATATAGTTTTAGATGAGGTACAGCTAGGCCACCTTCATTTGATTTATTTTTTTCATTAATTCCCTTGAAATTCTCAACCTTTTGTTCTTCCATATGAATTTGTTGTTATTTTTTCTAGGTCATTAAAGTAGTTTCTTGGGAGTCTGATTGGTAAAGCACTAAATAAATAGATTAGTTTAGGGAGTATTGTCATCTTTATTATATTTGCTCGGCATATCCAAGAGCACTTAATATTTTTCCAATTATTTAAATCTGACTTTATTTGTGTGGAAAGTGTTTTGTAATTTTGCTCATATAATTTCTGACTTTCCTTTGGTAGATAGATTCCCAAGTATTTTATGCTGTCGACAGTTATTTTGAATGGAATTTCCCTTTGTACCTCTTGCTGCTGGATTTTCTTGGTGATGTATAAAAATGCTGAGGATTTATAGGGATTTGTTTTATACCCTGCAACTTTGCTAAAGTTATGAATTGTTTCTAATAGCTTTTTAGTAGAATCTCTGGGGTTCTCTAAATATACCATCATATCATCTGCAAAGGGTGATAGTTTGTTTGTTTTTTTTAATTTATTTTTTTAAATTTAATAGCCTTTTATTTACAGGATATATACATGGGTAACTTTACAGCATTAACAATTGCCAAACCTCTTGTTCCAATTTTTCACCTCTTATCCCCCCACCCCTTCCCCTAGATGGTAGGATGACCAGTAGATGTTAAATATATTAAAATATAAATTAGATACACAATAAGTATACCTGACTAAACGTTATTTTGCTGTACAAAAGAATCAGACTCTGAAATATTGTACAATTAGCTTGTGAAGGAAATCAAAATGCAGATGTGATAAATATAGGAATTGGGAATTCAATGTAATGGGTTTTAGTCATCTCCCAGAGTTCTTTTTCTGGGCATAGCTGGTTCAGTTCATTACTGCTCCATTAGAAATGATTTGGTTGATCTCGTTGCTGAGGATGGCCTGTTCCATCAGAACTGGTCATCATACAGTATTGTTGTTGAAGTATAATGATCTCCTGGTCCTGCTCATTTCACTCAGCATCAGTTCGTGTAAGTCTCCGGCCTTTCTGAAATTATCCTGTTGGTCATTTCTTACAGAACAGTAATATTCCATAATATTCATATACCACAATTTATTCAGCTTCTCCAACTGATGGACATCCATTCAGTTTCCAGTTTTTAGCACTACGAAAAGGGCTGCACAAACATTCGTGCACATACAGTCCCTTTCCCTTCTTTATAATCTCTTTGGGATATAATCCCAGTAGTAACACTGCTGGATCAAAGGGTATGACAGTTTGATAACTTTTTGAGCATAGTTCAAACTACTCTCCAAAATGGTTGGATTCGTTCACAACTCCACCAACAATGCGTCAATGTCCCAGTTTTCCTGCATCCCTCCAACAATCATCATTATTTTTCCTGTCATCTAGCCAATCTGACAGGTGTGTAGTGGATATCTTAGAGTTGTCTTAATTTGCATTTCTCTGATTAATAATGACTTGGAGCATCTTTTTCATATGACTAGAAATAGTTTCAATTTCTTCATCTGAGAATTGTCTGTTCATATCCTTGACCATTTTTCAATTGGAGAATGGCGATTTTTATAAATTGAGTTAATTCTCATATATTTTGGAAATGAGGCCTTTATCAGAACCTTTGACTGTAAAATATTTTCCCAGTTTATTGCTTCCCTTCTAATCTTGTCTGCATTAGTTTTGTTTGTACAAAAACTTTTCAGTTTGGTATAATCGAAATTTTTCTATTTTGTGATCAGTAATGATCTCTAGTTCTGCTTTGGTCATAAAGACCTTCCCTTCCACAGGTCTGAGAGGTAAACTATCCTGTGTTCCTCTAATTTATTAATAATTTCATTCTTTATGCCTAGGTCATGAACCCATTTTGACCTTATCTTGGTGTATTTATGTTAAGTATGGATCAATGCCTAGTTTCTGCCATATTAGTTTCCAATTTTCCCAGCAATTTTATCAAACAGTAAGTTCTTATCCCAAAGCTGGAGATCTTTAGGTTTGTCAAAGACTAGGTTGCTATATTTGTTGACTGTTTTATCCTTGAACTCTAATCTATTCCACTGATCAACTAATCTATTCCTTTAGCTAATACCAAATAGTTTTGGTAACTGCTGCTCTATAATATAATTTTAGATCTGGTACAGCTAAGCCACCTTCATTTGATTTTTTTTCATTAATTCCTTGAAATTTTGACCTTTTGTTTTTCCATATGAACTTTGTTGTTATTTTTTCTAGGTCATTAAAATAGTTTTTTGGGACTCTGATTGGTATAGCGCTAAATAAATAGATTAGTTTAGGTAATATTGTCTTCTTTATTATATTTGCTCGCCCTATCAAGAGCATTTAATATTTTTCAAATTGGTTAGATCAGATTTAATTTGTGTGAAAAGTGGTCTGTAATTTTGCTCATAAAGTTCTGATTTTCCTTGGCAGATAGATTCCTAAATATTTTATATTATCAGTAGTTACTTTAAATGGAATTTCTCTTTGTAACTCTGACTGTTGGATTTGTTAGTGATATATAGAATGTGATGACTTATGTGGGTTTATTTTATAACCAGCAACTTTGATAAAGTTGTGGATTATTTCTATAACTTTTAGCAGAATCTCTGGGTTTCTAGTATACATCATGTCATCGGCAAAGAGTGATAATTTGGTTTCTCATTGCCTATTCTTATTCCTAATCTCTTTCTCAGCTCTTATTGCTAAAGCTAGTGTTTCTAATACAATATTAAATAGTAACGGTGATAGTGGCAACCTTGTTTCACTCAGATCTTATTGGGAATGGTTGCAGTTTGTCTCCATTACATATGATGCTTACTGATGGTTTTAAATAGATGCTGCTGATTATTTTAAGAAAAGTCCATTTATTCCTATATATATCAAGTTTGGTAAATCTGATTAGAAAAAGAGGGAGGAAAATGAAATTAGAGTCTTAAAATGAAAGGAGAACTTTCCACCAATGAAGAGGAAATTAGAGAAATAATAAGGAGTTATTTTGCTCAACTTTATGCCAATAAATTTGATAACCTAAGTGAAATAGATGACTATCTCCAAAAATATAGACTTCCCAGACTAACAGAGGAGGAAGTAATTGCTTGAATAGTCCCATTTCAGAAAAAGAAATAGAACAGGCAATTAAACAACTCCCTAAGAAAAAATCCCCAGGACCAGATGGATTTACATGTGAATTTTACCAAACATTTAAAGAACAATTGGCCCTAATGCTATATAAATTATTTGATAAAATAGGCAATGAAGGATTCCTACCAAATTCCTTCTATGACACAGACATGGTACTGATACCTAAACCAGGTAGGCTGAAAACAGAGAAAGAAAATTATAGACCAATCTCCCTAATGAATATTGATGCTAAAATCTTAAATAAGATATTAGCAAAAGACTACAGAAAATCATCTCCAAGATAATACACTATGATCAAGTAGGATTTATACCAGGAATGCAGGGCTGGTTCAATATTAGGAAAACTATCAATATAATTGGCCATGTTAATAACAAATTAACAAAACCATATGATCATCTCAATAGATGCAGAAAAGCATTTGATAAAATCCAACATCCATTCCTATTAAAACACTTGAGAGTATAGGAATAAATGGACTTTTCCTTAAAATAATCAGCAGCATCTATTTAAAACCATCAGTAAGCATCATATGTAATGGAGACAAACTGCAACCATTCCCAATAAGATCTAGAGTGAAACAAGGTTGCCCACTATCACCGTTACTATTTAATATTGTATTAGAAACGCTAGCTTTAGCAATAAGAGCTGAGAAAGAGATTAAAGCAATCCCTATTTTTTCAAATAGTTTGTATAGCATTTGAGTTAATTGTTCTTTAAATGTGTGGTAGAATTCACATGTAAATCCATCTGATCCTGGGGATTTTTTCTTAGGGAGTTGGTTAATAGCTTATTCTATTTCTTTTTCTAAGATGTGACTGTTTAGGATATTTACTTCTTCCTCTGTTAATCTGGGCAAGCTATATTTTTGAAGGTATTCTTCCATTTCATTTAAGTTGTAGAATTTATTGGCATAAAGTTGGGCAAAGTAACTCCTAATTATTGCTCTAATTTCCTCTTCATTGGTGGAAAGTTCTCCCTTTTCATTTTTAAGACTAACAATTTGATTTTCCTCTTTCCTTTTTTAAATCAGATTTACTAAGGGTTTGTCCATTTTGTTTTTTTCATAGAACCAACTCTTTGATTTGTTAATTAATTCAATAGTTTTTTTTTTTACTTTCTATTTTATTGATCTCTCCTTTTATTTTTAGAATTTCAAGTTTAGTGTTTGACTAGGAGTTTTTAATTTGTTCCTTTTCTAGCATTTTTAGTTGCAAGCCCAATTCATTGGCCTTCTCTTTCTGTATACAAGTAGGCCTCTAGAGATATGAAATTCCCCCTTATTACCGCTTTGGCTGCATCCCACACATTTTGGTATGATGTCTCATTATTGTCATTTTCTTGGGTGAAGTTATTAATTATGTCTATGATTTGTTGTTTCATTCAATCATTCTTTTTAGTATGAGATTACTTAGTTTCCATTTTTTTTGGTCTATTTTCCCTGGCTTTTTATTGAAGGTAATTTTCATTGCATCGTGGTCTGAAAAAGATGCATTTATTATTTCTGCCTTACTGCATTTGAGTTTGAGGTTTTTATGTCCTAGTATATGGTCAGTTTTTGTATAAGTTCCATGAACTGCTGAGAAGAAAGTGTACTCCTTTCTGTCTCCATTTAGTTTTCTCCAAAGATCTATCATATCTAACTTTTCTAATATTCTATTTACCTCTTTGAGAAGTACTTATATTCTACCAGTAAGAACAATATGTTTGTAAACAAGTACAAATCATAGTCAGTAGATTCAAGGGGGATAACATATCTGCTCATAGATGTTTGAAAGGTCACAAAGAAGAGAAATGAAGCTTGTTTGACTTGGCAAAAAGGCAGAATAAAATGCCAGAAATTGAAGGTACATAGTACCTAAATTGGGATTGGGGTTAAGTACCTTCGTAACAAAAATCGAGAGAATGCCTTGGGATAGATCCGTGTTTTAGAATAGCAAGAAGATCTAGAAGTTCTTAGAGACCTTTCAGTTCCATGTAATTTTTAAAGATGATGAAATAGATCCAGGGATGTTAGTGAATTTGAGGAAAGCAAAGGGAGAATTCAAAGAATATTAGATTTGAACCCAGTTCTTCTGATATCAAGGTTAGTGTTCATCCCACTGTTTTATATTAATATGTAAGTTTCAAGTCAGATTCTAAGCTAAATGATTCAGATAACATTGTATAAGCATATTAGTCATCTCCCAATTGATAAATGACTGAAGATATAAACAGGCAGTTTTTTAATGAAAAAAGTATGAATTATTTATGATCACATTAACTGATTAAAAAATTCAAATAAAAAGAAAACTTTAATGTAGTTCTCAGAACTACCAGATTAGCTAAAATGATAGAAGGTGGAAAGGAAAATATTGAAGGAGATGTGGAAAAATTAGGATACTAATGTACCTTTTGTGGATGTCTGAAGTGATCCAACTATTTTGGGAGAAATCTGAAATTATGCACAAAGGGTTATAAAAGTATGTATAACCTTTTATCCAGCAATAACATTATTATGTTTGTTTTCTAACGTGGTCAAGGGACAAAGAAAAGGAACCCCTATGCGCCAAAATATTTATCGCAGCTGTCTTTGTTGTGGCTAAGAACAAGTAAGTGGATACCCATGAATTCGGGAATATCTCAACAAGTTTGGATTCTGATGTAAGTGTAGTGATTGTGTGTCCATGGGAAAACCATGAGAGAGAGTGAAAATTACAGCATTTTCCCCTATTTACATCAGATCAAGAACTCTAAGTAATGTCTCTAGGCAACACATTGGGTTATGATCTTATCAGGCTGATTTCAGACAAGTTTTTCCAGGTTGATGCTAAGTGAAGTGAACAGAACCAAGAGAACATTGCATACAGTAACAATAGGATTATGTGATGGTCAACCGAGATGGACTTGGCTCTTTTCTTGGCTCTAAAATAAGGTAGCCTTTGATGAGCTAGAACATCAAAAGAATAACCATCATGATGATATTTAGGGATTGAGGATAAAAGAGAATTATTCTTTGAGGAATCTGATAAGAGGAAAATTAAGCATAGATGCATATTTCTTAGAATTAAGATATCATCATATTTTATAGATTTTATTTGTTCTCCTAGATTTTTGCTGGGGAAAGGGATATCATGCTGAATCTTTGCTTTTCAATATGATGCCTTATAACAGTATGTCAATGAGTTTAGAGGTATACCACTATCCATTTGGAAAGCCTAAATGCCTCAGTAAATTCAAATTGTTTACTTTTTTTGTGAAAATGTTATAATTATTTGAGTAGTTTGAAAGAAAGACTTTGACTGAGCTATGTATTATGGAATCATTCAAAAATAAAAATAAAACTGTGTAAAAGGAGTCATAATCTTATACAAATGAAGCACAAAGGAAGTAATAACAAAAGAAACATGGGGAAGGTGGGTGGTGCTGGAAGTTACTCTAATCAGAAATGGAGAAAGAGGGAACTAATATGTCTAGAAAGGTTAAAAAAAAAAAACAACTCTTCTCAATTCATAAAAAATAAATGGACAAGGAAATGAGGTAAGGGAAGAGGATGAGAGAGGGACTTTAGAGGTGTCTAGGTTAAGGAATAAGAAGGCAAAATAATGGGTAATAATAAATTAGAGTATTAAGGAGGGATAGGACAAATAGGGTGAGAAGGATAGTGAGGAAAAATAGGAAGGAGGGAAATATGTAAAAAGTAATCATAATTGAGAATGTCATTGATGAAAATTTATCCATAAAACAGAAATGGATAGCAGATTAAAAATATGAATTTAACAATTTGTTGTTTTTGGGAAACAAAATAAAAATGAGAGAATATCCCAGATAGAATTAGAACAAAAATAGATTTATTTTTTTAATAGCCTTTTATTTACAGGATATATGCAAAGGTAACTTTACAGCATTAACAATTGCCAAACCTCTTGTTCCAATTTTTCACCTCTTACCCCCCACCTCCTCCCCCAGAAAAATAGATTTATTAAAAGAGAAAACTGACACTACACTATCACTAATATTGTTTAATATTGTTGTAGATCATTCAAAGTAAGTATGGGGTATAAAATACCTAGGTATATGTCTTTCAAAATGGCTAAAGGAATAATATGAACATAAACATACATTTTTATATAAATTGTTAGATTAAAATTAGTAGAGAAATATATTGTTCATGAAGATAAGTAAAGCCAATAGAATAAAATATAACAATTTTACCTAATCCCTTTATTCAATGCTATCCTTATTAAGTTACTAAAATCATCTTACTGAACTAAGAAAAAAATAATAATAACCAAGCTCCTTTGAATGAACAAAAGGTCAGGAACTTCAAAGAAACCAGGGACAAAAAGAAAAAAGAATGGAAGGAGATTTGGCAGTGTCTGAGTTTAAACTATAGTATATGGTAAGGGTGTTATTGAAGTGTAAAATGGATAATTTTGATTATTTTAAATTTAAATTTTTTATATACATAAATCAATACAGACAAGAATAGAAGGAATACAGAAACTTAGGAAGAAACTTTTCATAAACAGTCTCTCAGGACATGATTGTATTGAAATACTATTAGGGTAAAGGAAATGATGAGTTGGTTGATTTAGAAAAACAACAAGAATAGCAACATGGAAAGATTTGTACCAATGAAGGTGTTGTTCACCTCCACAGAAAGATGTCCGGATCCCGTCACTGGGGAGAGCCACAGGGCCAGCCATACCCTGATCTGGACAAGGAATGAAGAGGTGGGACTCAGGAGGGGGGTAAAGCAGGAGTCCATTTATTCAGTATTGCACCAGTGTTTGTATACCTAAGGTTTACATGATCAGTTACAAATGCTTTGTTTAGTTAGATTACTCCTACATCTGTATTCTATCAAAGAAAATACATCATCCACAAAGGTATTCAGATACCAGATAACAGGATGTCTGTTTCTTTTGTTGTAATTGGAGCAGGTATAGTTCAGTACCAAGGTCAAGGAAGCAAGGAAGTATGACTTTTAAGGTAGTAGGAAGTATACAGGTAAGAAGTAACAATACAAGTACAAAGAGTAAGCATGAAACTATCAATGATTTCCACTTATCCTACAATGACTGTATAGGAAATAATGGTGCTCTAGTATCCTCCATCCATTGGGCCGCGTCATGAAGATGATAGGCATTTGTAATCACTGTTGTAATTTTGTTATGCATACACAGCAAGATGAATTCACAACCACATATACACTACTTCGGCAGCTAAAAGATAATCCGATGCTGTTCTGTAATTTGTAACCTCACGTGCAGGGAATGCAATGATTCCTGTAAATTCTGAGGCCTGCTGCTGTTTCATTAGCAATGACTTCAATGCCATCGTAAAGTGAGTTAAAACAATTTAAGGCATATAGATTCTAGTAGAAGGATATGGATCTGGCCAACTATGTGCTTTGTGACATCATAGGAGTCCATTTTTCACTTGAGAGTATATCTGACATACCCACAGTCACAAAAACCGGTATTTGCTACTGCTTGTCCCAATTTAAGTAGGGAATTCTGTTGCCACCGAGCCAATTCAGAGATGATGACAAACACAAGTTGTAACAGCATTTGTCTGAAAGATGGGCCTAACAAAGGCACTGCCTGTACTCCCAGAGCAGTCACTTTCCATATACAAAAAGCCAGAAGCCACAATCTCGGGAACACTGTTCTCTCACTGCTCGGTATGAGTGTCTGTCGCTCCAATCTTCATCTCCTTTTTGCTGGACGCCTCTTTTTCTGGCTTCTCCTGGTGGATAAGAGGGACATATCTCATTGGCCCCCAGTGAGTGCTTGCTGCATCTGGGGAAACCTTCTGCCCCAAGCTTTTACTTTATACAGGTCCTCCCATTTCCCAGCATTTGGATCCTTCCACATTATTAATTGATCATCATATGTAAAAGGTGTAGGAGTTATTTCTTTGTCATCTGGTCTGGTGGAATAAAACTGATCTGCAGGTGACAAGCCATTCTGATGAAAACTCAAAAAATCGATTGTATATATAATTATATTTAGTAAAGTTCTAAGGGTACCTGTGGCTCCCCCTTTCTTTTGTTTAAGTAATATTTTGATATCAGTTTTTCCGTTCCAATATGGCTTATCTTGGAGACTGAAAGGTCTCCCTGTAGTGTTTGATACTGCATTTGGCACAGAAACCCTGAAAAAGTTTTGAGGTATACACTGGGCCATTGTCAGTTTTAAGACCTAAGGGGTTGCCAATAATGGCCAATGCCTGAAGCATAACCTCTGTGGTTGCCTTTGGTTTCCTTATCATAGGCATAGCAAAAGTAAAACCCAAATAAGTGTCAGAATCATATGAATATATCTTTGTTTCCCAGAAGAAGAGTAATGAATAACATCCATTTGCCCCAACTCATTGGGCTTATGTTCCCTTGGATTATAACCTGGAGGCAACAAGGGCACATGAAATGGGACACAAGCTGGATAAGCTTTCACTATTTGTTGTGCTTCTTCTTCAGTGAGACCAAATGGATCTCAAAGAGCACAAGCTGATTGAGATAACTCATGAGAACGTGTAGGCTCTGGAGAGATTGAAAAAAAGGGAGTTTGAAAGCTGGCTTCCTGCCTGGAGTGTGAGAAGAAATACAGGGAAAGTATTCAGGACTATCTATAAGGCACTGATTAAGAGGAAACTGTTCGCTTATGATATATGGAAAATGTTGCTAATAATAATAATTACTGATTACTATTACTGATAGTATTCTTAAAACTGTTATCATTACTAAGGTAGTTTGAAGGAAAGAAAGATTGTGACTGACTGGAGCATGATGGAGTGATTCTATTGAACAAAATTGGGTAGTAGAAGGTTAAAAAAAAAACAGCAATTTTGTTTTGTAGGTCTTATAACTTGAATTTAGAATAAAACCCATGATAAAATCAGTGTCCAGGAATCTCCTAGTGGAACTGGGCACCCCTGCCCTTTTGTGCATTTACATCTAGTCCTCACAGGTGCTTCCCTGTCTGAAGGGAGCAGGGTGCCTCTTTTCTGCCCCATTTGGTTATTAATTATCACCACTCTCTCCCTGGTCTGGTACCAGTGAAGCTCGCTGTGCTCTCCCTCTGGAATCCTCTTGGAGGTTGTCCTGACCACATAGCAGTGCTTGTAGTCTCATAGGATCCTAGCTCTCTCTAGTTATTCCCCCTCGGATAGGAAGTCCACTCTTGTCTCAGGCTGCGAAAAGTCTGCCTGACAGGGATCCCTTAGCAATACTGCCGGTTAATCTCATCTCTCCTGAGGGTATTCCCACCCAGGACCCCACTGACTCAGAGAAACTTCCCCTGAAAGAATTGGACTAATTTCCCAAGGATATTTCCTCTGAGAAGCTTTCAACTGAAGGAGTTAGAGATTATCACCATCTATGAGCAAAAGGGAATAAATTCCCATCTACCGGAGACCTGCTTCTCTGGGAATGTCTTGAACATTCTAGAGGTTTCTTCTGGCAAAATTTCCAATTATTGTCAAAATCAATCCTTTGAGACGTTAAGAACCAATTAGAACTCAAAGATTTTCTTTCTTAACTAGAATCAAGGGACTGGTCTCTGGAACTTCCTATGTCTTGAGGTTTAGGGTCTAAAGGCCTGAAGAACCTCCCCACCAGTCCCCTTTTCTGTACCTGCCATAGAGGCCAATAGCCCTTCTTTCTCCTTCCAAAATCCACAGACCAAAGCCATAAATTATCCTCTCATGTTAAGTAAAGCCAATTGCACCTTGACAAGATTACTTTAGTGGAAACTCCCAACTTTATGATGACTTTCAAGCAATTAGTCCAATTCTAAACAAAGTTTCCAAGCAAACAAAAAGGAAAACAAAAAGAAAAGGAAAAACCCATTAAAAAAAAAAAAAAAAACAGACCACACAGTTCTTTCTACCCAATTAGCGATTCAAAAAATAAAATTTACAATTAAAAAAATTGATAATAAAGGTAGACTCTGTAGTCTGCAGCTTGGGGAACCTTACCTTAGACTCGGAGAATGAGCTTAAATCAAGGCTTAAATCTGTGGGGGATACAAAGGTGAAAATTTGTGTAGTTGCTAGTAGAATAAAGGCCAAAGGAGGTAGGAGTCCATCTTTCTGTTCCTGGCTCACCAAGAATGTGGAGGGGAATCATCCCAAATGACCAAAGGAACAACTGAGGCAGAGTTTTGAGCCAAAAAAAAAACATTAAAAAAAAAATTTCAGCTCCCCTCTAATTAAAAAGTCTCTATACCTTCCTCCCAATGTGAAACACCACTTTCCGATTTCTTTTTTTAATAAAGTTACAAGTATATTAAAAATAGAACAGCATTACCACATAATGCATAGGCTAAAATATGAGCATCAGCTGGAGAACCTGTTCAAAGCTGAGAAATGGCTCTGTTAGAGCCTGTGGCACAGGGTTGGAGACAAGGTAGAGAAAAGACTGGAAAGCAAGGAGGGCCCTGGGCTAGGAAGGGCTCTGGCAGAGCTCTGGATCCTTGAGGCAAAGGGTATCGCTGGAGTTGGCAGGGCACCGAGGGACATGATTCAGGAAGGTAACTAGAGGCAGGCAGACCTGGCAGCAGCTATTGGGGTGTTTTAGGTGTGAGGAGATGTGGGTCTGTATTGGGGACGGCGAGAGAAGGGGGCACAGAGATGATGCAAACGTGGCACCGTTTGGGGCAGGGGATGGGCGCGGTAGTAAGTGTGAGCTTAGAGGACGGTGAAGATGGTGGTGTCCTCCATGTTATAATAAGGAAGTCTGGGCGAGGGCTTAGGAGGAAGATAATGAATCCCTTTTTGGACAAGTCTGTGGGATGTACAATTGGAGGTGTGAGTCTGAAGGTTAGCTGAGAGGTTTGGAGGAGAATCACCAAGATGACTGACTCCATATAACACAGAGGAGGCGGCCCTGTGGGGCACCCAGGTCACGGCTGCTCCCAGCATAGGAGACTGAGAAGTAATCGGGGAGGGAGGAGAACTGGGAGAGAGCAGTGGCGTGGAAACCGAGGGAGAAAGGTCAAGGAGACCTGAACAAAGGCTCGGGACCCATCAGTTATGATGCTGGGGAGAACCAAGGGAGAAAGGTCGAGAAGGAGACCCGAACAAAGGCCCGGGACCCATCAGTTATGGTGCTGGGGAGAACCGAGGGAGAAAGGTCAAGAAGGAGACCCGAACAAAGGCCCGGGACCCATCAGTTATGGTGCTGGGGAGAACCGAGGGAGAAAGGTCGAGAAGGAGACCTGAACAAAGGCCTGGGACCCATCAGTTATGGTGCTGGGGACAACTGTCTGCAGAAAGTGAGGAGTGAGAGGGCCCTTGTATTCAGCCTTCACATAAGGGAGGGGATGTAGATGAGCCTCAGGTGAGGGGGCTCTACAAGAGGAGCTCAGAAGTTTGTAGGCAGTAGGGAATCAGCTGGTGGAGTCCGGGGATGTGCTCCTGCGATGGAGTCACGATCCCATTTGTGTAGAGGAGCTGACCATGGTCAGGAGGCCCACAGGGTCAGCAGTCAGCTGGGAGGTGGGGGCTGTGAGGAGGGAAAGGGAGCTGAGAAGGGAGGGGGATTGCCCAGTGGCAGTGAGGGCTCGGTTGGTAGTGAGCCCGGGTAAAACAGTTCTGAATCCCCCCCAGGACACATCTCTAGGAGGGAAGGGGGTGGTGAGGCTCAGACAGGCAGGTACTGGTACAGCCTGATACCTGCCTGTCTGAGCAAGGGTTGAGGGACTCAAGAGAACAGCCTGGAGTCGAACTGGTTCCACGAAAGGAAGAAGTGGGGTAGGGTGGTCTGGAGAGAACTGGGGAATGGCGGGACTGGAGGGAACAAGGTGGGAACAAAGATGGATTGGGGCTGCAGACAGGAATGGGAGGGAGGAGGTGCCCTTGCAGGGGACAGCGGGGGTGGTGAGGTGAGTGCAGGACGGCATCTGGGAAGGGAGTGCCAGGGGGTATGCTGGGAAGGAGAGGAAGACTGAGCCAGGGACACCAAGGGAAGGGGTTGCCCACTAATGGCTGCTAGAATTCTAATTGGCGGTTAAGAGGGACTGGTCGGACCTTAAGGGAGGCGAGAATAATGAACGGAGTGATGGTGGTTGAGGGAGAGCTGAGAGTGATCTCCTCCCCACCCCCACTACCTCGAATAGTGATCTGGGGCATGAGGGAAGTGCCCCCAGAAGATGGGGGCTTAAAGACTTAAAGAGGAAATCTTGCTTACAGAGCAGCAGTTCCCAAGAACACAGTAAAAGGGGTCGATTATTTAGAAATTAATTTAGGGAAATGTTCTTGGTCCACATGGGTCCGGCTTCAGGGAGGAATCCTGTCTGGGCAGGGCAGGCCAGGGACTTGGACCGAGGACGAGGCAGACCAGGCTGGAATAGCCGTCCCCCTCTTCGGAGCTTGCACCCAAGGAGACGGGACAAAGCCCCGGCCTCCCAAGGTGGGACAAGGAGCCTTCAATTGGGCACTGCTGCCAAGTGTGGTTTCCTAGGACTCCCAGGAGTCCAAAAGCCTCCTGCCACCTACCTTTTCTCTTCTAAATGCCTCCTCTATGGAGAATTTAGCAAACTTGGACATTTCATCGCAGAAAGAACAGGAAAACGAGACTCTCCATCTTTGAAACTCTGAACTTTCATTCCAGGCTTTAAAGAGTATGGTCTTTTTAATGTATATTGGATTACTTGCTGTCTGGGGGGAGGGGAGGAGAATGGGGGTAAGGGAGAGAGAAAATTTTGGAATTCAAGGTTTTGCAAAGGCAAATGTTGGAAACTATCTTTGCATATATTTGGAAAATGAAAAGCTCTTATTAAAAAAACAGTATAATCGGAGGACCACAAGCACACCCAGGCAGCCACTTGGCTACTTCCTGCAGGGAGGGCTTCATTGCCATCCCTTCCTTTTCAGGATGGCTCCTGCACTGCCCATTGATCTTTGCCAAACCCTCCACCCCACAAATCCTCCTTCGGGCTTCAGCGCCTCGGGCTTTTCCTCCCAGCTTTCCAGAGTCGGGCAGTCCAGTTCCCCACTCTGGCTCCGGGACTCCACACAGGCCACCTGCCAAACATGCCCAGCCCTCATTTTCTCCAAAGCTTGGCCCAGCGCCCCTTCCCTAATTTCCCCGTCCCATCACTGCCACGCTCGCACCGCGCAGTATATTTATTTTGTCCATACACACCTTTATACGTGTGGTGGCGGTCCCCACCCCAAAACGTAGGGTTTCTGAGGCAGCATCCAGCTCTCTGCCTGGCACACAGCAGCCAAATACATGTTTGTTGATTTATAAATTTATTTTCAGTCCCCCCTCCCCCCGTTTCTTTTGCAAAAGCAGCAGAGGGAGGGTATCTCGTCTCTCTTCTTTGGGATCAAGCTTCATCAGTGTCAATCTTTTAAAAATATATTTTATAGATCTTTTGCATTTTTCTTTCCTTATCTGACCATTCCCTCATCTCGGGGAAAAAAACCCAAACCAAAAACATTTCAGCAGATCTAAGCAAGCCGGGGAAAAGCTCTGGCATTACGGGGCGTCCCGTGTGTGTGCTCCTGGCTCTGGCCACTTTTCTTTCCGGGTGAAGGGCAGGCCCAACTCGGGGCAGTGAAGAAAGGAGACACAAGGGCGGCTTCAGTGGGGGGCGGCATCTGAGGTGGAGAAGGGGCGCAGGACCCGGGCGGCGGTCCACGGAACTGCCGGAGAGCAGAGGGCGGACCGACCGCGCGGAAGGACGGCTGTACAATTACTGAGAGCGTCAAAACGGGTCTGGGCTGTCCAGGAGATGATCGTGATCCCGAGCGGAAGGTTTGCAAAAGGCTTTTCAAATAGAATCTCATCAAATCCTCACAATCCTGGGAGGTAGGTGCTATTGTTATCCTCATTACAGAAGAAGAAATCGAAGTAAACCAAAGTCTAAAGACTGCACAGGGTCACGCAGTAATAAGTGTCCGAGGCAAGATTTGAACTCGGGTCTTCCTGCATGTGGGTCCAGGGTTCTATCCACTGCGCCCCCTAGCTGGATGCTCTGAGGAAGCAGCTGTAGGTCCTCCAAAGAATGACACAGGGGACCACGCGGGACGGAGACCGTCCAGTCAGGGCCGGGGGGAGGGAGAGAAGAGGAGGAGTTAGTGATTCTCTGTCCTGGGCCCCAAGGCAGCCTCTGTCTGCCCCACCCCGGACCCGCCCGGGACTCTGCGAGGGGTCCCCCACAGACGGAAGTCACCCCACCGTCCTCAGAGTCCCCCTGGAAAGCACGGGAGAGAGTGGCCGGGTCTGGCCGCGGCACTAAGAACGGCGCCTAAGATCGGGATAATGGTTGCATCCGGCTGGAGCGCATTCCCCCGAGGACAGGAGAATGGGCTGCTGTCTAGCCCAGGCCGCCAAGGGCGGTAGGATGGCTGCATCTGGCTGGGCCGCTATGAACAGGAGACCCAAGAACGGGAGGAACCATCCTGCCCGGGGCTGCCAAGAACGGGATATTGGTTGCCTCCGGCTGGGGCACATTCTCCCAAGGATGGGAGAATGGCGGGAGCGGCTGAATCCTGGCGGGGACTGAGCAGAAACAAGGGCAGCCAAAAAGGGAGCCGGGAGCACAGTGGCCCTGGGCTCGGGGGCACCTACATGCACATCTCTCTCGGCCATGGTGGCAGCCCTGAGCCTGGTGGAGCATCCCGAGCTCCGGGAGCACCCAGAGAGCCCACATTGGTAAGGCGCTTAGCGAACCTCAAGGCCGATGTCAGTGCGCCCACCTGCCCTCATTAAGGTGGAGACAGAAAGCAGAAAGAGTCTGAGTGCTGCGGACCGACCCAGTAATGCCCCCAGTGGGCCAACAAGCCAGAGGATCTCACAGGAAAGGCTCAGCGGGAGGAGACCCGGGCCCAGCCTGTGGCTATGGAGGGACAGTGACTTAGAAGCTCCGGGACCGCACAGAACCTGGAACCCAAAGCAGAGAAGCACGGCTGGGAGCGGGTCACACCGACTGAGGACAAGGAGAAGTAGCTGTGGTCACTGGAGGATACGCCACAAACGTAGGGACAAAAAGCAGAAACCGCGAAGATGCTGAGAAACAGCTGGAATCTGGAACGTGGCCGGGGAACAAGGGGAGAAGGGGTCTTGGAGTCTGCAGGGGTCCGCTGGGGCTTGTGCTCTCTCTCCTTTCTCTTCCCTTTTCCTCCTTCTCTCTCCCTTGTCCCCCTCTCCACTTTTCCTCTTCCTCCTTCCCTCTCTTGCCCTTTTCTCCTTTCGCTCCGTTTTTTTCCAAAAGTGGAGCTGCAGATGGCTCCTGGACGTGCCGTCATGTCGTCCTTCAGGAGCCTTCCCCTCCTGCCTCTGTCCTCTCACTCCCGAGCAGCCGCAGAGCCTCAGGCCTGGACCACTGCGAAGTTCCCCTTCTTGCTCTCCTTTCCCACTTGGCTCCAAAGGGGATTTTTCTGCCATGATAGGCCGTCTCCCTCTTTGCAAAAGCCACGGACTCTTTTCCATCTTGAGAACCACCTACAGAGGCTAGGCCCCTCACCCCTCTCCAGCTGCCCTGGCCTTCCCCTCTGAAATGCCCCGGATGTCCTCAGCCTCTAGTGTTGCACGGGCTGAACTGTTGCAGGGCGTCTCCCTGTCAGGGTGCAATCTCCTGGAGGCCTTTCTCCCCGCTCTCAGAGCCACACAAAGGGAGAGCACCAGAACTCTTGCTGATGGGCAGGAGGAGTCACCTTAGCCGCCACACCAGCTCTGATCCCCCCTCCTGGTACCAGTACGAGAGGCTATCCTCACCACGTCGCCTCATCTGGCCCTCAGAGCACCCCTGAGAAGTGGGCGTTGTTACCGTCCCCACTTTACTGAGGGAGAACCAAGGCGGGAGCTGGATGGCCTGAACATGGGGCTGGCCAGTTTCTGATTCAAACTCGGACCTCCTCAACTCCCCCGTGTCTGATTACAGAGGAGCCAAGAGAGAAACAAGGGGACCCTCCCAGGGTCTCAAGAAGCTGCAAGCAGAAGTGGGACCGGCTGGGGACACGCAGCAAGCTCGGGGACCGAGAAGGAGGGATGGCGGAGGCTGGCGGAAGGAGGCAACAAAAAGTGCCTGTTCCCAGTGGGACGGGCCGGAAACAGACGGCAGAGGTCAGGCTAGAAAAGGGGCCATCTATGGCATTTGCCAAGCACTGTACAAAGGTCATCTGCGATTGCTACAACGCCTGGGGGGAGGCGGGAGGCCAGAGGCCACTCTGAGGCTGGGTCTGCCCCGGCCGGGCCCTCGCTGCCTCGCGGTGACAGCGAGGGGCAGAACGGCTCCACTCTCCTGTGGGAGAGAAATGGGAAACCGAGCAAAAGGAAGGAGTCCCTCATCCTTCGTGGGGGGCCCACAGGCCATGTGGCACTGGGCCGGTGCTGGGAGGGGGGAAGGAAGCAGCGGGGGAGCCCCTGGCAGAGACCTCCAAGGGAGGGGCAGGCCATCCGGTGTCTGGGTTTGACAAGATCCGTGAGCCACCGGGCTGGGACCGCGGATTGTGGCCACAGCCCGACCCTTTGCACTGCCTCGGAGGAAGGACACGAAGCGGGGGCTGCTGGTTAACACAAGGGGGGACAGCCTCGGGGACAAAAAGGCTTTGGCTCACTCAGAAAATGCCAAGTCTTATGTTTGGGACCAAAGCATCAAGGACTAGCTGGAGAGGCTGCTCAGATCACCGCTGTTCTGAAGATCTGGGGGTCTGAGGGGCCCGTCAGCTCCAGGGGGGTCACTGGGGTCCAGGGGCTGCCAAAGGTTCTAATGGGACCTTGGGCTACATTAGCTTTTGGGAGTAGGGGCGGGCGGTGCCCTGGACACACTCGGCCCTCGGAGGTCGCCTGACGCCTGGGTCTCTCTTGGGTGCCAGGGCTTAAGAGCATGGAGGAGGGGGCGTGCCCACCCAGAATCCAGGCCACGGAAGACAGGGATGAGGACGGGGGCACAGAGGCCAGACACAGGCCTGGGATCCTTTCGGGCACAGGCAGGAATCAGTGGCCTTTGGAGTCCCTTCCAGCTCTCCCCCAGCTTGGGCAGGGAGCCCAGGGGTTCAGCCAGCCACAGCTGAGCCTGCGGCAGCCCCTCCCTCCCCCCCCAAGCCTGGGATACTGCCACAGACCAGGGAAGACCCCCCCTGCCCCGGGGGAGGAGGTTCAGGAAGCCCTGACCCAGGGGTCTTTGCCGGGGTCCCCAGGGACGGGCAAGAAAGGGCCAGAGGCCGGCCCGTCTGGAGGAGCTTCAGAGGAGCCCCGGGCCCCAGGTCTGGGCCCCCCAGCCTTACCCAGGGACACCAGGTTCCTGTAGTTCTCCAGCATCACCTCCTTGTAGAGCTGCCACTGAGCAGGGCTCAGGCACCCCCATTCCTCCTCCGTGAAGTCCACGGCCACATCCCCGAAGGACACAGTCTCCTGCAATCAAACACAGCCTGCTGGCCCGGCAGCGCCCCCAGGGGGCCGTGGAGGGGGCCTGCTCAGACGGCCTCTGGGGGGCGTTGGGCCTGGGTCCCCTCCCCGAGGGTCTCAGAGGACCCATGTACACGCTCTCAGCTGGGACCTGGCCCTGGAAGCCCTGAATGGGGACTAGGGGGATCTGGGGGGACCCTAGAGCAAGCTGGGGAGACAGGAGGTGGCCTGTTGGCCCCCAGGAGCCCAGGGGACAAGACGGAAGGCGGCCTCTGAGCCCGGC
Organism: Sarcophilus harrisii; assembly: GCF_902635505.1. Lineage (NCBI taxonomy): Eukaryota > Metazoa > Chordata > Mammalia > Dasyuromorphia > Dasyuridae > Sarcophilus > Sarcophilus harrisii. Next base: position 609,391,544 of record NC_045428.1, read on the forward strand.
TTGCAGCCCAGGGGGCCGGCCAGCCTTGTCTGGGTCGATTCCCACCATTGATGGCCAACTCCAGGGAGCCTGGAGGCTGAGGGGAGCCTGGAGGCCGAGGGGAGCCTGGAGGCTGAGGGGAGCCTGGAGGCCGAGGGGGGTCTGGAGGCTGAGGGGACCCCAACTCACCTGGTCTGGGGCCAAGAGAACCCCTGGGGATCCGCCCTCCTCCTCCGGGCTTCCCTCTGGGGGAAGGAGATTCAGCGCCATGAGACCTGAGGGGGGAGAGGAAGCCGGTGAAGGAGAGAGGCCGGGCCTCGGGCCGGGGGCTCACCGGGCAGGGGAAGCTTCACACACGGGCGAAGCCACTGGAGGCGAGGTCGGGGTCACATCACAAGTGCAGCGGGAGGGGAGTGCACGGAGGGAGCTGCCGGGCCGGGCGCAGATGGAGCCGTGACCCAGGAGAGCCCGGAAGGGGGGAGAGGGCCCGGGGGCCAAGGATAGCGGGGCCGGAGTCAGACTGCGCAGGCAGCGCAGGACTAAGGATGGGGAGGTCTGTGAGCCCCAGGGGCTGGCACGGTCTCTACAAGGGGGGTGAGCAAGGAGAGCGGGGCCGGAGGTGTAGGGAGCCGACCCTGGCCAGAAGGCCCAGAGCAGGGTGAGCCAGGGCTCAGAGAAGGAGCCTGTGTCCTCTCCATCCGGAGGGACCAGACTGTGTGTGGGGGGTGAGAAGGCCCAGGGGTCCCGGCACCAGGGCAGGGGAAGGGCGGGACTTTCAGGCAGAGTGCCAAGGGCACGGGCCGGGCAGGGGGCCCCAGAGGCCCGGGCAGAAGTGTGGGGTTGGAGGTCGAGGAGAGGCTGGGCCTGAGGGAGAAGAGGGTGGACATGGAAAGGGGGGGCAGTGCTCCATGGAGAGAGAGCCAGAGGGCAGGAATGGGGGGACACCCGAGGCCGGACCCCGGGGCCTGTGAGCCCTGAGTTAGGGGGCCTGGCAGCCGAGGGTTCCCCTGTGCCAGCCTCTGCCCATCAAGGGGGGGGCTCGGTACAGGGTACACAGACATGCCCCACCTCGTGCAGCCGCGCACACCGCGGGCGGGGACCCGCACGCACAGAGCCCACGGCGCGCGCTCAGGAAGTGCACGTACGCGCACACAGGGCGCACAAGCCTGCGCGCGCCCGGGCACTTACGGTGCCCCATCCAGCTGTGCCCGCGGGCGCGCACACTCCCACCATGCACACCACACACAGGAGCGCGCGCACACACACATGTGCGCGCACCCACTCGCATGCACGCGCACACACGCGCGCTCCCGCGGGGGTCTGGCCCCGGGGGCGGGGCTCGGAGCCTCGGCAGGCGCGCCCGCTGACAGCCGTCCCGGACGCCCAGAGGGAAGCCGCCAAGGGGACCAGCCGGGCCGGATCCGCACCCACGCCCCGAGCGCAGAAGCCCCGGAAGTGGGGGAGGGTCGGGGCGCTCCCAGGTGAGTGAGTCCCTCTGCCAGGAGTCAGGGGCAGGACCGGAGCCCTCGGCGGCCTCGGCCCGAGGGAAAGACACACATGCGGGCGGTGACTGCCCCGCGGTGGGGGGCACGGGGGGGGGGGGGGTCCGGGAGCGCCGCCTCTGCGCATGCCCGCGGTCTCTCTCCCCCCCCAACCCCCCCACCCCGCCAGTGACACACGCGCCCGCTCCCAACGCGTCCGCGTCCCGGCCGCCCCTCCGGCCGCCCCCTCCTCTCTCCTCCCTCCTCCGGGGTAGAGCCTCGTGACGTCGAAGCCCCCCCTCCGAGCCCGTGACGTCACACACGCCCCTCTCACCTCGCGCTCCCCCTGAATTGCTCCGCTTCCTAGCTGGCTTCTCCCTCGAACTGCGCCTGCGCGTCCGGAACCGCCCTGCGAGTTGTGTACCCGGCAAAGTGAGCGCAGAGGCTTCTGGGAATCTCCGCGGGGGCGTCCCGTGCGCAGGTGCGGTCTGAGGCCGAGGCCCGCGCAGGGCGCATGCGCCGTCCTGCCCGGCCCTGGACGCTGCGGGCTCGTGCGGGTGTTTGCGTGTTCTGGGGACCGGGGCGTGCTCGCGGGGCGGCGGCCGTGCCCGGAGCCTCCGGCTGCAGCAGGAGCCGCCGCACTGGAAGGAAGGGCGGGAAGGGCCGCGCTTTCCCCCCAGCCGGCCCCTCCCCCAGCCCCGAGTTCCTCTGACCCCTTGAGGCGTGTGTCCCGCCCTGCTGTGACCCGCACAGCACCGACGGGCCCGCGGCGGTTGCAAGGAGGAGCCGGGGCTGCTGATACTTCCCGGAGCCGTTTATTGGGAGAAACCCAGGGCTCCTAGACCTTAAACCACGTTGCTCCGAAAGGCATTGGGGGTGACCTGCCCAGGCTTTCGCTTTCTCGAAGGCTCCAGCTCTGAAGCGCTGCGGGTCTCCAGGGTCTCGGGGCCAGGACTTTGTGTTCTCACGATTTCGAGCTTAAGCGCGCTCCTGATAACTCTTAGCAGGGGAACATTTCCAGTCACCGAAGTTCCAAGCTTCCTGGGAGTTCCCTGCCCTGCCCCGCCCCCCGCTGATCCCCGCTCCCCTAGGCAGCCCCTTCCCCTGAGCCCCCTCTGACCGTGGGGGGGTCCCGCCCGCACCCCCGTGCGGCTCCTCCTCCAGGCCTCCGAGCCTCCCGTGACAGCCTGAGCTGTTTGCCTGCGGGTGTGTCCCCTGTCCCTCGCACCCCAGCCCTCCCCCTCCGGCTCTGAGCTTTCTCTGACCCCCCCCCCCCGTTATGTGGGGGTGTCTGTCTGTGCCCCCCCCCCCCCCCCCGGGACCACTAGGCGGAGCCAAGGCTGCCCAGAGGCGGTGCCGGGCCCTGCGCTGCGGGGGCTCCTCCGAGCGGGCCCAGCCCGGTGCGGCCGCGCTCTGGGCAGGTGCAGGCCCGGGAGGCGGGGGGCGGACTTGGGACTGCAGAGCTTTTCCTCAGGGGTCCCGGAGGCCGGGCCCCGGAAGCTGTTCAGGGGTGTCCGACTTCAGAAGCGGGAGGGAGGCCGGCGGGGATGGGGAGAGACTTGAGGCCCGCGGGCGGCCACTGCGGTAGTTCTGGGGGAGAAGGTTGGTCAGAGAAGGGTCCCCGCGGGGCGCCGCAGGGGGGTGGCGGCCCGGAGGGCAGAGAAGCTCTGCTTGGGGCTCGGGGAGCTCGGGGTGCTCACAGCACATCCCGTTGGAGGTGGGTTATATTCTTGGGTCGGCCCCCAAAGCCGGGTCGTGGAGATGAGTCTGAGACCCCTGCTGTGAAACAGGCTGAAGCCCCCAGGTCAGAGCGAGCCCCCTTTTCTCGGGGAGGCCCCGCTTTCTCCTCCTGCCTCGGACGCTCCTCCCTGGTTTCCTTGGTTAGCTCTTCACGTAACCGTGAGTCTCCGTCCTCACCCAGCCCCCGGCCGCTGCTTGGGCGCTGCCCCGGGCACACCGAGACTCACGTCCCGGCCCCCTTGTTCGGCAAACCCCGGGCCGCAGCTTGGGCCCTCGGGGGGATTGTACGCGGCGGTCTCAGCAAGGGGAGGGGAAGGGGGGGGGCAGAACTTTCTCCAGTGGGAGGTTCCCGAGCCCGTTTGCAGCCTCAGGGAAGGGGATGAGGGTGGGAGCCCCTGCTAGAGAAGATGAGCGGGCGGAGCAGAGGTTGCTTCTCTTTCTCCCCACTCCCGTGTTCTCTCCCCTCTCCCTTCCTGAATTTCTCCCTCTTAGGTTTCCTGTCCTGCTTCTGGCCCGGAGCTACACTAGTAGAACCGCATTGGAGTCCTGAGGGCCACCGCCCGCCTGATAGCGGGGAGACCAGGCTTGGCTCCTGACAAGTGCTCCCGTCTCCGCCCCAGACACCAAGTTCGCTGGCTTGTGGATGAGCGGGAGGTGATTGTTTCTGATGTGTTGGATCTAGGACTCTCTGGGCTAATATTTATTTTGCCTGATTGTTTTATTCATGGTCTAAAATGTCTCTTCTGGCTCATCTCTTTCCTGCCTGACCACTCCTTAGTCCTACATCACGCCCCCTAAGCGCGGCTGTTCTTCGAGGCTCTGGACCCCTTGTCTCCTGTTGTGTTCTCTCTCTGGAACCTTCTCAGCTCCTCTGGATTTAACTGTGGTTTGCAGATGACTCCCAGAGCTATAGAGGGGGACATGTCTGTGTTCCCCTATGCGTGTGTATGTCTGAGCACGTAAATATAGACACAGATGGATATTTGCCTTTGAGTCCCAACTGAAATCTCACCCACAGGAAGCCTTGCCCAACTCCTCTTCATTCTAGTACCTTCCCACTGGCCATTATTTCCTATTTATTCCATCTGTCCCTTGTTTGTAGATACACTAGACTGTGACCTGGGGACAGGGGCTGCCTTTGACCACTTTTTGTAACCCTGTCACTTAGCACGCTGCCCGGCACACTTGGAATCACTTGGGCAGTTCAGCTGGACGAAGGACCTCAGTGTCTGCACCCTATCTTGCCAGGAGATCTTCAGAATCATCCTAAGACAATTCACAGATTTACTATCATACCCTCTTCGGGGCTTGAGGCTTAGCCATCAAAAAGGAAGCCCTTTGTGGGCGGGTGGCATAAATGTTTTACATTTATCCTTTGCTCTCCTTTGTGCACGTAATTGTTCTATGGCTACATCCAGGCAGGCGTCAGGCTTATCTTCCATTTTCCATCTTCTCTGCTGAAGACCCAATTTTTGTGGACCTTTCAGACTCACAAGACGGCCTCCAAGACTGGAAATGCTCAGGATTACTGGACATCCCAGATGATCAGAGAAATGCAAAACAGAAGAGGCAGCTGGCTCTGAAACTCAGCTCTAACTGCTTTAGTCGGCCTCTGTGCATAGGCTGCTGTGAGCTCGAGCTGCCCTGGACAGGGGGCTATCCTTTCCCCACTTCTCAGGGGAAAGAATAATAATATTATTATTATAAATAATTATTTGCCATAAGTCCTGGGGAGGCTTCAGTCTCTTGGCCCCTGCCCCTCATGAGGAAGGACCAAAAGTCCACTTGAAGTATACTGCATCATCCCAAAGGCCAATCCATTCAGCTTTGATTCCTAGATGTCCCCAGAAGCTGCTTGAGGAGCTTGAGCCAAATCAAGTGGGTTAGGACCACTTTCATATATACTCCAAAGACCCTGCTCTGCATTTGAGTCATGTGTTTTTAATCACATTAGAGAAGGGCCTTTCTAAGGCTATGCTGTTTATTCTTTCTAACAGAACTGAAGGCAAAGTGCTTTGCGTTTTAAATCGTGTGTTAATAATGATTATGGAACATAAACTCCTAGAGAGCATCCAGAGCCACTAAATCTTACCCTCTTCTCCCTTATAACTTTTGGTAATTAATCCAATAATGAATCCACCTGACCTATCTGCTTTATTCTATTCTCCAGGGCAGGCTTGTTCCAAGAAAATTTCTCTTTAGAAGGCAAAAGAAGGAATACTGATCTTTTCTGATCCCAGATGGCAGCCTCTGCTCTATCATGTCTACTTCCCAAAGAGTTCTAACTTCCCTTTTTAAATCTTCCTGTAATTCTTTTAAAAAGCTGCTGAAATGCTCAGGAGATTTTTTTGGTCATCCAACTTTGTGGGTCCATTTGCTCCTGCTTTATCCCTTTCTTTTACTTCGACTCGTTTTCCCACAGAATTTCAAATTCTTTTTTGTTTATTCATTACTTTGCTCTTTCTCTTGGTTTTGGCAAAGGCGATCCATTTTTCCTTTACCATTTACTTTATTTGATTAATTTCCTGCTATTTAAAGGTATTGACTGCAGCTGGATTTCGGTCCTTTCTCACAACCTTTATGATTGTAGACATCCCCTTCGGGTCGAATTCCCTCATGGATTCACATGGGAGTTCACATTTGTCACATATAGGGTTTGTCTCCACTGTGAGTTCTTCCATGTTTAATACGGCAACACCTCTTGTAAATGCCTTCAACACAGATTTTATAGTTTGAAGATTTCTCTCCCATGCAAACTCTCCAATGCTGTTAGGGATGAGCTGCCGTTGAAGATCTTCCCTCACGGCTTACATTGCTAAGGCTTCTCCTTTGTAAACTCTCTTGATGATGAGTGAGAGAAGAGTTGCAGCTTCAGCATTCCTGGGTTTTTGTTTTCTTTTGTTTTGAACGGACTTGCCCAAGGTCACAAATTTGAATTCATGTGCTCCTGAGTCAGGACCTGTGCTCTAGCACTTCACCACATAGCTGCCCCTCCAATGGTTTTTGTTTGTTTTTACAATTTTTAGAGTTTCTCCCTGAGTGAGAAGAAGGTTTGGATGGCTCACTGAAGGCTACCTTCTTCACAATCATAGGACTTTCTGATAAAGGGAAAGGTGTTTGTGAGAGATTCCCACATTCATTGTAATTCATAGAATTACAATGGAATTAATTCATGGAATCTTGGTGCTGTTGATGTAGCTTCTCATGAAGCTGTTCCATTCATGGCTGCCTTATTTGGTGGAGAGTATTTTATGGAGCACACTCAGTGGACTGGAAGCTGCTTTATGGCCAAAGCATTTCCTTGGAGTTTTCCTTGGGAAAAAAATCCCATTTGTTTCCATAACCAGATCTCTGGAACAGGACCCTCCTCTAATGGAGAATATGCCATCTTGGTATTCTCCTAACTCCTCAGATGATCCTCCTCTTTCTTGATTTGGGGTAAGTCCAGGTTCTCATGTCTCATGTGCCTGACTGAAAAAAATTGGAAATGAAATAAACTTGAATCCAAGTCGTCATAATTATAAATCCCCCCAGCACCCCCCCAACCCCCGATAATGCAACTTTAGGCTCTGTTGCAGGAGGCAAAGTCTCCAGAGTTGGGGGAGTGATAGACCTGCTGTAAGGCTTTGCTCTGGGTCAAAGGACAATTGCAGTATGAGGTTCCATTGTGGACAATCAAGGATAGGAAGGACATTAATCAACTCAGTGTCCAAAGCAGGGAAATCAGGATGGGGGAACAGCCTTTTTAGGTTTTGCCTTTTTTTGTTCCCCACCACAGCAGGCACAAGTGCAGAAGATGAACTCAAGGACAATTAATGAAGGAAAAAGAAAGAAAGATGAACGTAGGACCTCTAAGAGAATAAGATTAGAAATCCCAGGAGAAGGAAATAGCAGACCACTATTGCAGTATCTTGGCCAAGAAAAGCCCATGGACAGTGTCCATGGGATGAGCTAAGACTGAAACATGGAACCCAGTACAAGTCTTAAAGCTCAGTAGAGGCTTAAGACTTGAAAGGAAAACTAAGAACAACAAAGACTTTTTCAAAGCTGCGCAGAGAAAATGATAATGATCAAAGGAAGGGTTAGGTCTAGAACAGTGAAAATGAACAAAGTTGACAAGGTGAGCTGGTCAGCTCCTATTTTGTTTCCATTTCCTCTATCAAAAAGAAGGGTTTTTAAATTGAAAGAGATTGAACAAAAATGGCAGATATCCTTAGAGGGAAGCTTCAAAGTGTCCAAGTTCCAATGCCCAAAGGAACTGCATGTGATTATTGAGCCACTGCCAGTCACCTCTGACAGCTCTAGGATGACAGGAAAGACATCTGGGGGAGAAGAAAGCTAAGTGCTCAGTTTTTCAAAAAGGGGAAGTGAATGGCATCTATTGATTTTGATTTCTAGCAAAATTCCAGAACCTATTAATAGGTTATTGGGTTATTATGATTATTAATGAATACCTAGAGAAGAAAATAGCCATGGTCAAAAGCCAGCATGGCTTCAACAAGAACAGGTCCTGCATTTGGAAGAGTGTTCAAATCCCCCCCAAAAAATAAATAAATAAAAAGAATGAAAAAAGGGTAGAAAAAGGGGTAGCATCTCAGCCCTTCAAACTGTATCAGAAAGGAATAATGATCAAAATATAAAATTTTAAAAAATAGAAAAAAACCAGTGAAACAGACTAGCTAATTTAATTGACCATACATTTACCTATGTGTTTCTGCATAAACCATTTAACCTGTTTGCTTCAGTTCTTCATTTATAAAATGGGGATGCACTGGAGAAAGAAATGGTGATCACTCCAGTAATCTTTGCCAAAGAAAATCCCATGGATGATGTCCATGGAGTCACATAGAATCCGACACAATGGAATGACTGAACAACATGCAAGCTTTTGAGTTAGGTAGAAGCACAAAAAGCAACAGCACAGAATTAAATGCAAAGTAATTTCTAGAGGCAGGTTGTGTCCCTCTTTCTCCACCACAGTGAAACAGTGATAATAGACCTAGAAAACTATGTAATTTCTACATAAAGTGCCATTCCTTTAGGATTGGATACAGAATATCATCACTGGTCCATATGGGAAGACACTAAATGTCAGAGAGTCGACAAGCATTTATTAAGCATCTGTTGTGTGCCAAGTCCCGTGCCAAGTGCCAGGGATATGAAGAAAAGCAAAACCAGTCCTTACTCTCAAGGAACTCCCCATCTAATGATTTATACCCTGAGAATCTCTCCAATTAGTCTTACCCAAAGCTGCTAAATTGAGATTCTTAAAGTTCAAATCTAACCATGGATTCCCCTGCCTAAGAAGCTCCAGGGACTCCCTAACATCTCTGGATAAAATATTCTTCTTCCAGGATTTGAAGCCCTTCTTAATTTGGCAATCAGATCTTTTTTATTCTTTTTAAAGAAGTTCGCATTTTCCTTGTAACAGAACTACTTGGCTCCAATCTAGATTTTTGTCCTGATTACAGAGGACTATCTCACTAGATTGTGAGATCCTTGAGGGCAAGTTCTGTCTTTTCGTCTTCCCAGAACTTAGCCCAGTGTCTGGCACACATGTGGATCTCCTGATAGATCTTCAAATGACCTCTTCCCTTTGGAAATTTCTAAAGAAAATTCTCGAGGACAAGACCAACAGCCGTCTCCACCTGAAGTGCCAAAATTTCTACACTTCCTACACTTTTCTTCATGATTATGTAAAATGTTTTGCTCTTTTAGAGTCTTTGGCAATCGCAGAATGGACCTAAGATATAGCAAAATAACCTTGATGGATAGCAAATGGCTTATGTCACAGATAACAACTTTACAAAGCTTGCAGAGCCTATTTTTACCTTCTTTTAGGATAGATGAAAAAAAGAGTGTGGCCCTTGCACAAAAGACTGATATTCAAATTCTTGCTGCAGAACTGGGCAAATTGAAACATCTCAGAGAGATTTCTATCCATTGTCTTTGTCTTTCAGACCTTGTGGAGTATCTGCTTAGAGATCTACCTTACACCTTAGAGAGCCTTCAACTTTCTTACTGCTCTCTGACAGAGAAAGAGCTAACTTACATGGCCCAGAGTCACCATAGCAACCATCTCGTAAAGTTGGATCTTTCTGGCAACAGGCTAAAAGAACAACTAGATTCTTTCCTGAAACTTCCAAAGTCAGTCTCAAACTCACCGAAGTGGCTAAAATATAACAAAATGTGGGCTCAATGACGCTAACTTTTATGAAACCTCATCCTATCTATATTCCTGTACCAGCGTCTCCCATCTTGGTCTGTATGGCAATCCATTATCTAAGAGGAGTTTGATTGCTTTCTTGGAGCCATCCCCACACAAACTTCTCAACATGAAGATAATATCAGTTACAATCTTCTTGGATTGTTACAGAATAAGTAACAGTAATAAGTGTTTTATACTGTGTTCAATCTAACATTCTGGCCAATCTGGTCCCTTTGCTTTTCTTCCCAGGTGATATTCTTTGTGTCTCCGTGCCTTAGTACAGGCTGTTTCCTGGAATGTTAACCCAATACTGGATTAGAGTTAGAAAGGCTCAGATTTCATTTACTTTCGATGATTACTGACCCTGTGGTTTCAGGCAAGCCATTTAACCTGAGTCTGAGAGCGCTTTGTAACCTGCCCTCTCTTCCCTTCTAGTCTTCTTACACTTGACTCCTTAGCCCAGTGACTCTGGTCTCCTGGCTATACTACAAATAATATTCTTGATTTCTCAGCTCTGGCTATGTCTCTTGCCTGGAATACTCTCTCTCCTTCTCTCTGACCATTGACCTCCCTGGATTCCTTTAAGCCTTCCCTCCTTAATTCCAGTGCCTTCCCTGTCTTATTTCCTATTCTGTATATTCTGTATATTCGTAACTTGCTTCATATATATTTCTTTACATTTTATCTCCCCTGGTAGATTATAAGTTCCTTGAGAGAAGGACTATATTTTGCCTCTTTTTATACTTAGCACAGTGCCTGGCACATAGTAAGCACTTAATAAATGTTGATAGATTGATTTCCTTGTCTGTTAAATGAGGTCAAGATCAGACATTATGAGATTCTTGTGAAAACTAAAGAAAGTAATATTTGGAAAGAACTTTGCAAATCTCAAAGTGATAGAGAAATATGACAATTATTATCACCTCTGATTCTTAGAACTTTGAGCTTCCCCCAAAACTCTCTCCAGAACTACCTCCAAGAGATCTTTCTTGATTATAACTGTTCTTAGGGTCCTCCTCCAATTTTTTTACATTTATTTTCTATCTGTAATACATTTTAGGCAACCCCAGTAAAATGTATACTCCTTGAGAGTGACAAAAAGATAAAATATAACTATGGTTTCAGCTATTCATGTAAAAATCAATTGTGGTTCTTAAGATTATTATCTAAGATTTTATAATTATTATTATTTTCATTATTATTGTTGTTGTTATTTTTTGCCAAGGCAATTGGGGTTAAGTGATTTGCCCAGGACCACATAGCTAGGAAGTATTAAGTGTCTGAGATTAGACTTGAACTCAGAACTCAGAACTCAGGTCCTCCTGACTTCAAGGCTGGTGCTCTATCTATAGCTGCTCCTGTAGCTTTTTTTCAAATAGTCACCTCAACCATGTTGTCTTAATTCTGACAGTCTTTTCTATCAGTTATAAAAGTATTCTTTTCTTCTTTCTCATCCCAATACGACTCCCTGCCAATTGCATTTCAAATATGCACCATTTTTCCCTCAAGTGATTTCCCCTTCCTCCACCTCCACCTCTCCTGCAGATGTTTTCCTTGCCTATCCTGCCTTGTGGCAGGATGCTGCTGGTTGTTGCGTACTCTAGGTGCACTCAGAACTTTAAAAGCCCAATGTGAGTCTGAAGGAGCTGTCTGTGAGCAAGCACTTTCCTTCCCGTACAACTTTATTTGTGTTTCTTTGTGCTCCAGTCAGCAGACCCGCCTGGCAGGAGGGACTTTTCCTGGACCCTCCAGCTGATCGGGCTGAGAAATCCACCAACAGTTTGGTGTCAGAAGTGGGATGACTAGGAATCCCCAGGGAAGCAGCTGGGTTGACCACCATGCAGAACAGCTAGAGATTCTTTAATTAGGTTTTATCTAGCCAGACTACTATGCTGGCAGTTTCTCCTTATCCTGCAAAGGATGAGTCATTTCCCCTGCAATCTGTCCGAGAGGAGCCAAATTAAAGTGGGTAGAGCCCTGAATGTCTGGAAGATGCCGAGATAATATTTTCTCTGTTCCTGGCTGTTTTTACCTCCTGGCTCTCTGTATAAAAATGCTTCCTAGACTTCATAAACTGGGGCTTCCCAGCAACTGCTCCTTCTTCCCAAGAGTTGTCCTAGTGATAATAGGAAGTATTTTATCCATTTACCTCAGTCTCCTCATCTATAAAATGGGGATAATCTCACCACTTGCCTCCCAGAATTACCATTTAAAAAGGGGGGTTAGGGCCGGTGTGAACCTCATGGCTTATTGAGAGGCTCCCATTCTCAGGGGCTTGGCTTGAGTCTGAGCTTTTGCCTCAAACTTCATGTTCCTCATCTTCTTTCTCTCCCAGCGACAAAATGAGCAGACTTTCTCTAATGAGATTGTCGGCCCAGAGTGACTGAGAGAGTGCATGGCTTGGGCCTGTGTCAGACTTGGGTAAAAAAAATACACCTTTATTTATTCTTCTGGCCTCCTTTTGAATGTCAGGCTTTACATTAGGGCTGACTCTGCTTATTTCTGGAGGGGAGCTGCAAGCTCTCCCTGCCACTGGGTATTGAGTGGTGGGCTATTCCAGGCTCTCAGGCCTGTGATCTTTCAGTGCTCCCCTGGTGATCACATCTTGGACAAAGTTTGACCAACGCTCCCTGGTTTGGGTTTGGGTCTGAGCAATGGGCTTGATTGTTTGGAAGTCAAAGATATTAGCAGATAGCAAAGACCATTCTCATGGTGAATTCCACTCTGGGGAAAATCTTTATTTTTAATTCTGAAGTCAGACACCAAATAAAATGAGCATTTTCATATATGAAATAGAACAGAAAACAAGTGAGATTGTCTAGATTTCCCTTTTATGTAAGTGATCAGTTGTTCTTTTATAACCAATGTGCTGGGGATGAGTTGTCCTTGGTACTGATTCTCACACAAGATACTCTTTCTCTGGCCTCCAGACCTTTGCTCTGCTGGCAATGCACTTCTTTCTCATTTTCATTTCATAGCTCCCTGAGTTCTCCTTCATGGATCCATTCCAATGCCTTTCCCAATGCCCCCGGCTGAAAATACCTCCCTACCAATATCCTCTTGTATCTTAACTTTGTATCAACCAATCGATGGACAAGGTGTCTCCTCAACCAAGAGGGGGATAGACTCTGCTCCTCAAGGTAGGTTCTGTCTGGCTGTTCTCTTAGATTTTGAGAGCTTACTGCAGTGCCTAGACATAGATTATTAAATACAGGTTGAGTGAGTGAATTCTGTATTTTATTTGATTTTAGAAAGCAGTGGAAGTTTCCTAGGCACAATGGGGTAACTTACAGCCAGGTATCTTTGGTGAGAAGTATGGTGCTCTGTAAAGGGCTGAAACTATGAAAAGGTGTAGTTGAATCAGACAAAACCGAGCACTTACTGCTAATTATCTATTCCTGATGAGACAATGACTCTATTAGCATACGTTTGGAATGGCTCTTGTCACCATTGGTGCGGGCTCAATGTTTGATGTTAAGATAATCCTAGGCAAGGATGAGAGGGTGGGGGGATACAGGCCAGAGTCACTTGGCGGCAGGATGAGGAGGAGAAAGGTGGAGATTCTGGACTCCAGAATCAGAGGAGAGATCTTTGGCAAAACTCCTGGAAGTTTGTCTCCTTCACTCTCCCCCTAAAGACTAAGGACTTTTACTTATCCTGACTCTGGCTGATCCTGAGGCCTCCGGGGAGCTAGCTTGAACTTGACAGTGCTGTGGCCCATTTTTGTGGTTGATGCCGGTGACTTGCTGAAATCTGTGGGCACATATGTGGTTGCCATGGCTGTGATATCTCACATACCTTGTTTGACTTTGCATGTGTATCCCAAAGATTTCGCATTTCTTGTATTTTTAGTAGAAGGGAAAGAGAAAAGAGAAGGAGTGAATATCAGTAGGGTTGCCACTGAGGGGGAAAAAAAGAAAGAGGGAAGGTCATGGAAGCATTTTTTCAATGTGAAGAAAACAACAGAATGACAGCCAGAAGGAAATCTGGAGAAGCAGGACAGTTTTGGAAATAACATGTTGAATCGATCATATTTTTAAAAATTTCTTTTAAAAATATTTTATTTTCCCCAATTACATATTAAAACAATTTTTAAAATAGTTGGTTTCTTTTTAAAAAAAGTTTTAGGCTCTATATTCTCTCTCCCTCCCTTCCTCTCCTATCTTCTTTCCTGAGATAAAAACATTCTGATATAGGTTATATATGTGCAGTCATGTAAAGCATTTCCATATTAGTCATTTTGTACAAGAAGGCTCTAGAGAGAGCAACAAAGACAGAGTCAGAAAGACACAAACAGAAACAGAGAAAGACATACAGATGTTGGAATACACGGGAGCCACCTGACAGTGGCTGCTGGAGATCCAACCCAGGATGGATCTCCTCTTGTGAGAGGATGACACAAGGAGACTGAGAGGCAGTTGCTGTTCTCTGACCTCTCTCCTCTTCCCTCTGCCTCCAATTTATCTCATTCCTGTGGAGGTCTTCCTTCCAAAATTAGCCCGGTTAGTTGAAGCCTAACTCTCTGCCTGGCTCCAAGAGATCTTGCAGTTTTGTCCTTGACTTCTGCTTCTGCTTTCTTCAGCCTTCAGCCAGCTCCGACTCCTGGCTTCTCAATCTTCAGTCTGTCCCACCTGAAGAAGTCCTTCAAGCTTCAAAAGCTCCCTATATTTATGTGATCTCCCAAAGGTTAACTCCACCTTCTGGAGGGAGAGGGATTCTGGGTTATCTCCCAGAGTACTCTTTGGTCCTGAGAGAGGTGTGAATTCAGACTAAGCCAGCCCTGAATTCTCATGTGAACTTCATTGAGTACTTAGATACTTGAGCTCTCTAAAGGTGTGAACACAAGCATTGTTCAATCAGTTCCACCTAATACCTTGTTTCAAGTTCTGGCCCAAAATCAGATCAAATCAACTCCAATGTCTTCACACTTTGTAAAAGATTCCAACATCTCCTCTTTTCTTTTGATTTAGAACATAGGTGGTCATAACCTCCTTGACTTCTTAAGGAGGTGAGAACTCCAAAAAGGTGATCACGTCTTCCCTGACATCTCAGGAAGGGAGATGAAAATACCAAAGGAAATAGAAAATTAAATCAGATCAGGGGGTTTCTCGAGGGGCTCACTTGAAACAAGGTGTACATAAATCCATCAGTATGGAAGGCATTACACACAGTTACATAAGCACATAGCAATATAACACAGACTAGTAGTAATGTAACAAACATGAATTAACATGAGAATTTACACATTTAAACATTGTCCATTAGTTCATATGCCAGGAATCCAAGGATTCCTGTAAGCTTGAGGTAAACAATTTTTCATATACAACATTATACATGTCCATAAGTCCCAAAAATAGTCCAAAAGGAACCCATTGTCCATCAATATAACACAGTCTAGTAGCAATGTAACAAATAACATGAATCAACATGAGAATTTGTACAATTGTCCATAAGTCCTAGAAATAGTCCCAAAGAAATCCATTGTCCATTAATGTGCCAAGAATCCAATAATAGATTTTATTTTAACAGTCTCATTATCAGCCATACTCTTTCAGTATCAGATGTTTCTTGAACACCATGATCCTGGCTAATAGCTTTTCAAAACTTTGAGAAAAATCTTAAAAAAGAAGGTTTCACATGTCACCTGAAACTTACAAATTTAATATTATCAAAGAAGGAATGCTTCTACACTCTTACAAAGACCACTAGAAAGAAACAACAATTAAAAAGCTAAGAAACTGTCTCAAAGGCATTTTTTTTTGTGTGTGTTTTTTGTATTTTTTACAATCCTTCCTCCACAGTAAGGTAATGTTATTAAATAATCCAATCCATTCACAAAATGGCTCTCTGCATCTGCTCTGGTGTCTTCTGCCATATCACTGCATATTTATGCATGACTGAGATAAGAGTTTCCTTAACATTGTTATTTCGATAACCTGAAGCTGTTCTGTTACCTCTGGGCTCTCATCCTCTCCTATTTATACAGTGAAGCCCATGGCAAACAGGCAGAAGAGCTCAATAGCGGCTCCTCCCTCCATAACCCCCACTTCCTCCACTGCCTCCTGGACCATAGTTTCCTCCACCATATGGTCTCCCCATGTTCCTGCTACCACCAAAGTTTCCACTCTTCATTGGACCATAGTTTGAAGGTTGCTGATTATAGTTTCCAAAATCATTGTAGTTCCCACTTCCATAATTGCCTCCTCCATAGTTGTCATAACCACCTCTGTAGCCCCCACCCTGGTTGCCATAGCCAGGTCCTCCACCACCATATCCTCCTCTTCCTCCTCCATAACCAGGACTACCTCCAAAATTGCCACCTCCTGGTCCTCCTCCATATCCATTGTAACCATCTCCGAAACCACGACCACGTCTGTATCCATCAGATCCCTCTCTAAAATTGCTTCCTGGGCCTGGTCCAAAATTTCCACCACCGCCATGGGGATCCCCAAAACCAAAGTTTCCTCCTCTTCCGCTCCTAGAACTCTGAACTTCCTGCATCTCTTGTCTAGATAACGCTTTTCTTACTTCTGTGTTATGGCCATTGATGGTGTGGTATTTTTGCAATACAATTTTATCCACAGGATCATGGTCATCAAATGTAACAAAACCAAAGCCCCTTTTTTTACCAGACTGTCTATCTGTAATTATTTCAATAGTATCAATTTTCCCATATTCCTCAAAGTAATCTCTAAGGTGATGTTCCTCAGTGTCTTCTTTAATTCCACCAACAAACAGTTTCTTCACAGTAACGTGAGCACCAGGTTTTCCAGTTTCCTCTCTGGCTACCGCTCTTTTGGGCTCAACCACTCTTCCATCAATTGAATGAGGTCTTGCAGACATGGCTGCATCCACTTCAGCCATAGATGAAAATGTTACAAAACCAAATCCCCTTGATCTTTTGCTTGCAGGATCCCTCATGACCACGCAGTCTGTGAGTTTCCCCCATTGTTCATAGTAGTTTCTCAAACTTTCTTCTGTCGTTTCAAAGCTTAGGCGTCCAATAAACAGTTTACGGAACTGTTCCTTTTCTCTCTCCATGGGGGAGTCGGTCGCCTCAGGCCGGGGCCCCGCAGCCGAGCAAGATGAGAGGGATCTCTGCAGCATGGCAGCCCCTCACCGGCCAGAATGTGATGGTTTTCAGTCCCTGTTCGGGCGCCAAAATGTGGAGGTCTTCCTTCCAAAATTAGCCCAGTTAGTTGAAGCCTAACTCTCTGCCTGGCTCCAAGAGATCTTGCAGTTTTGTCCTTGACTTCTGCTTCTGCTTTCTTCAGCCTTCAGCCAGCTCCGACTCCTGGCTTCTCAATCTTCAGTCTGTCCCACCTGAAGAAGTCCTTCAAGCTTCAAAAGCTCCCTATATTTATGTGATCTCCCAAAGGTTAAACTCCACCTTCGGGAGAGAGAGGGATTCTGGGTTATCTCCCAGAGTACTCTTTGGTCCTGAGAGAGGTGTGAATTCAGATTAAGCCAGCCCTGAATTCTCATGTGAACTCCATTGAGTACTTAGATACTTGAGCTCTCTAAAGGTGTGAACACAAGCATTGTTCAATCAGTTCCACCTAATACCTTGTTTCAAGTTCTGGCCCAAAATCAGATCAAATCAACTCCAATGTCTTCACACTTTGTAAAGAAATGTCTTAACAATTTGTAAAAGATTCCAACACATTCCCAGTCCCCAACACCTGTGACAGCAAAGGCTGCCTTGCAACTCCTTCAGATGCTGTGATCCTCTGCTATGGAGGCTCTCAGGGAATTGACCTGTCCCTTAACAGTCAGAGACTGAGATAGAGACAAAGAGATAGAGATGGAGAGGCAGAGGCAGTACACTTGAGAGACCACCAGCTCTTTTTTGGGCAGGAGGGGAGCCTGTTTCCTCGGGAGCCCTTTGGCCAGAGCCGGGAGACAGAAGAACACTGGATCGGGGAGCGTGTGGGCAGGAGGGGCCCGCTTGTGGCATTTGGTCTTTGTTTGTGGGGAGTCACTGCATTTATTGAGGAGTGTCACGAGGTCAGAGAAGATCACTTTGGCAAATGAATGGAGGATAGATTGGAGTGGGGAGAAAACGAGGTAAGCAGACCCTCCCTCTCCCAATAGGACATTCCAACAGAGTGTGATGTCCCTGCTCCTTGTGGCTCCCCCTTATCCCCTTCTCTGGCTGAACTTGTCCCATGTCTGCGCCCTCCCCTCCCCTCCCAAAGCTGAAGGTCCTGGGGGGCAGGGTCCCTTTTATGAAACTAGATCTGAAAAGAAGAGGTGGAAAGCGGAAGTGGAGGAGGGAGAGTGTCTTGGTCCAGGCAGGAGCAGGAGCAGGAGCTGGGGCTGGGGCAGGGGCAGGGGAGATGGAAGGCCCTGTGGGAGGAACAGAAAGGCCAGAGCAGTGTGCTGGGGGCAGGAAGGGGAGGGCTCTCTAACCCTGTAGGGATCATATTTTGACTAGAGGCAATAGTGAGCCATTGAGGTTCACAGAGTCAGTCAGATTTCTCGTTTGGCCCGCAACACTCCTGGGAGCACCTAATGTAATTGGGAAATGCTGAACGGAGAAATAAAAATAAAACATGGCTGATTCTCTCAAGCCAAGACAAGCAGCCCGCGGGTGTCCCCATATACACATTTGTGGCCTCGGTTCTACCTGTTTGCTATCACTAGGTGGAGGTAATGCTGGTCAGAACTGTGCTGAAGGAGAATCATTTGACGGTTGTGCAGAAGGTGCATCAGAGGGGAGGAAGACGAGGGAGGGAGACCCCAGCCAGGTGTGGGGTGGTGAGGGTGGCTCATGAACTAGAATGTTAGAGCCTTAAGGGCAGTCTTGCCCTTGTCCTTGTATCCGCAGCATACGGCACAGCCCTGTACACAGGAGGTGCTGAATAGGTGCCTGTTGACTGCTCACTGACTCCAAGGCCAGCCATCTGGCACTCACACTAGCCCAATGGCTAGGACGTATTTTTAAAAGCATCAATAAATCTGTTTTTTTTTAACAACCAGTCAAGCTCATCTTACTTCCCTTTGGGGCACTGCAGGAGCAGGGAAGTAGTGTGTCCGGTTCCTGGAGATTCCAGGAGGGCATCCACAGAGTCTCTCCAGCTGTTCTCCCAGAGGTGATGGACAGAAGTGGCTGAGAGCTCATCCGGGCCCAGGTGGTCTCAGCACGGTTCCCCTGCCCCACAACCTCAGAACCACAAGAAGTGAATGAAAGCTGAAGCAAGAAGAGAAGACAGAAAGATTTCCGCACAAGGAAAACCTGAAATGACTGCGGAGAGCTGAAGTGCTTGGAGCTCACTGCTCATGGTCAGCTCTGAGAAGCCAGAGTGATCTCCCCAGCCCAGCTTTGGAGGTCAGTGCAGGAAGAATGTGTCTCACCAGCAAGACAGAACCAAGGGATGCCTTGTAAAAACCCTCTAGTGGAACAAAAACACAAAAGCCAAGTGGTAGATTAATGGCCATAAGTGTTAGAATTCTTACAAGGTGCTAAGTCAGTGGAATTGATAGAGACAATGGTTGTTTAGCAGTACTTAGTACTTATAAGCACTTTTAGTACTAATTAGTACCTTTAAGAGAGCATTTATAAGCTAGGAGCCTCAACCAGGATGTACTTTGGGAAATTCAGAGCCAGGATTCAGTTGAGGAGATTCACAAGTTGGGCAGAACAAAGGAAAACAGAGAAAAGGTGGCAGGCTGTCCTATGGAGAACATTGAAACCAAAATCCGGAAGGCCTCCAGAAAAGCTAGCTGAGCCCCAAGTGAAGGAGATAAAATTTTGAAGGAAACAATAAAGGAGCTGGACTTTAACTCCTGGCTGCATTTGAGGTGATCATTACTCTGAACTGAAAGGAAGGCTACCCCCAGAAGCCCCCCAAGAAACCTGCTCCCAAAGAACATTATATTTTAGAGAAGAACACTACACATATGGAAAATTAATGGCCACTGGTAACTAGAGAAATGCCAAGTAAATGAAGTTCTGCTGCACACCGATCAAATTGGCATTAGTCTTAGAAAAGCAAATTGACAAAGGCTGGAGGAGCTAGGAGACAGCAGGGGCCAATTTAATGCATCATTGGTAGAGTTGTGAACTGGTCCAGCCCTTCTGGAGAACAGCTTGGAACTGTGCCCAAAAAGCTATGAAAGCTACCAGGTCTATTTCCCAAAGACAAAAGGGTCCAAATGGACAAGGATGGTTATAGATCTTTTGGTGGTGGCAAGGAATTGGAAATTGAATTGCCCATCAGTTGGGGAACGATGAACAAGTCGTGGTATATAATTGGAATGGAATATTATTGTGCCATAAGAAATTAGAAACTTGGGAAGCCCTGTTTGAATTGATACAGAGTGAAGTGAGCAGAGTTACAATACTGGAAATACAATACAAACTGTAAATCTGGAAGGATTTAGTAACTGATCAACACGATGACCAGCCACAGTCCTAGAGGACTCATGACGAAACATCCTTCTCATGAAGGATGAGGGGTTCGGAGTACAGACTGAGACTCAGATAAGGGAGGGATTTTGCCTTGCTTGAATCTGTAACAGGTGATTTGTTTCTTTTGCATTCTTAGTGAGAGGAGGGAGACAGAGAGAAGGTAACTCTCCTTATGGGTGAAGGTGAATGCCCTGCCCTGTGTGAAAAGCAGGGTGGGGTAGGTGAGAAGTGAGAGCTTCTGGCCAGTCCCCTTCTGGACCCTTCAGGGACACAACAAGCTTATGGTCCTGTCTTGTTATGTGCTTCTGGTTTCAAGAGAGAAGATGGAAGAGGCTGGCCTCATTACAGGGAACTGAAGGAAAAGAATTGGGAAGAAGTCGACATGAGAAGAGCCAGTTCATCCCTGTCCCCACTTTGCTGCTCTAGAGTCTTCTTGGAGTTCCCCTGGGGTGAGATCCGGGACCTTCTCTCTTGGTGGAAGGATGGGCTCCTTCGCTTTGTGGTCTGATCTGTGATGAGGTCGTGGGTCACTAGGTGGAGTTGGCAGAGAAAGCCTGAAGTACTGATAAGATTACTCCCAGAGGCAACTGGGGAAGGGCATTGAGGGGGACCAGCTGAACCTTACAGTCCCACCCCTGGGGGGTCTTGGGTAACCCTACATTACTTGTCCAGTCAGAAAGCCAAGCTGTGATGTCAAGCAACCAAGGTTAAACTTCCCCTCTAAATGTAACGACTACATGCTTTCCCAACCCTATTTCGTATTTCCCACTCTTGGTGCCCATTTTACCTCTTCATTTGTCTGTACCTCTTCATATAAGTAAATGGCCCTTTGGCAAGGAGAGCCCTCGTGTGCCTCGCATTTGAACTAGGGATCCCATCAATCGGTGCCAGTTGCTCACCCACCCTCATCAGTAGTAGTCTCCAGGGTATCCCTTCTCTGATTTCTGTCTGTGATGTGGATAAATGGGTTTCTTTGGTGGTCACTATGTGTATTCATTCTGGAATCAGTATTAGCTGGGATCAAACCCTGGATGTTGTACTTGGAGTCTCCCACCCCAAAGATGGGTCATAAAGTAAACAAGTGATTCCTTCTCAAATTTGTTCTGAAGTTAGATGGTATATATATATATATATATATATATATATATATATAACACACACACATATAATGTGTATCTATAATGTTAATTAAGTGTCTAAGATTTAGCTAAGAAGCTAAATTTCAGAAGCTAAATCAATTAGAAGCTATCCTATCCCCTACATAAACAGCATTTAAGGGAGCAGAGTGGTGCCCTCTGGTCCCAGCCTCCTGTCCAAAATCTCCCCTGGAGAAGGGTGGGAGAAGAGACCAGAAGGCCTATTCTGCCACAGGGGCCTCTGGGACAAAGTTAATCAAAAAGAGACCAACAAGAAGAGAAGGGCAGAGCATGTAGTCCAAGTCCCAGGCAGAAAACCCCCAATATGACTCAGAGAGGAAGAGAAATGCAGGAGTGTTCCTGGAAAGGCCGGCCCCCGATAATTGTTATGTCTGGAAGGCAAGCCAAAAGCATCAAGGAGAAAAAAGAAGAAAACAACACATTCTGTGAATTCCCTGGAGATGCATGAAACAACTGTACGAAACTCTGAATGTGCCGACAGAAAGACGGCCCCTTTAAAGGAAAAAATTAGACCAGAAGTCAGCTTCCCCCAAGAGAAATAAAACATAAACAATTAGACACTTAATTAACATTATAGATACACATTATACATGTGTGTGTATATATATATAGAGAGAGATATTTATACCATCTAACTTCAGAGCAAATTTGAGAAGGAAGCACTTGTTTACTTTATGACCAACTATTCAAGTTAAGAGGTTGGAGTTGGGATGGGGATCGGGGGACTCAGAGATGTAAGTAACTTAAAATAGACCAGGAAAGAGGTTGGGAGAGAGGGAAGGACTCCAAGTTTGCATGAGCAAAACTCATGGGCAAAGTGCTGACTCAAAAGAGGCAGGGGGAAATTAAGACAAAAGAAACAAACGGAGGAAAACAGAAACTTAGCAATAACCAAAAACTGAATAAACTTAAGCTCCCAGTAAAATGAAAACATGGCAGAACAGGTACAAGAGGCAATACCTGACAATTTGTTACAGGCAAGAAACATTAAAAAAAAAAAAAAAAAAAAAAAAAAAAAAAATTAGAATGAACATGAGAGGCTAAAACAAAAATTAACGTGGATGCGTCTGCCCCAGAAAACCAGAAGCTGGAACTGTGCTAACCAGGGCAGAATAAAAATTCACAATGTAAAAAGAAGCAAGTAAAACACATTATACTCAAAGCAGTAGCATTATGAAGCATCAGATGATACGGGCGTTACATTCCCAAAAATTGAATTACAAAAATACACCGACAGTAATCTTCTTTTTCCTTTGTTCTCAAGGAGGACCAAGACATCAGGGAGATGGTGCCATGAGGTGCAAGTGAATTGGATTTCAGGGAGGGAGGACTGCAAAGTCTCAGCCTCTTCTCTCCTCCTGAGCCGTGGGGGACCAGGGGGCAGATATGGATCTGGGCCCTGGAGTTGCCCCTGGATGCAGGGGGAGGAGCAAAGCTCTTCTACAGGTCCCACTTGGACTGAGGCAACAGCCAACCAGTGATTGGGGCTAGCAGAGAGATGAGGGCGAGTGCGGCCTCTTACCCAGGAAACAAATAGCTAAATCTGAGGGGGAGACCCTCCCCTCGGGAACAGTTGCTATTTCCATTCCCTCTGGGCCAGTCAGGGCCCAACAATGGGGCCTTCACTTGTGCCCTGCGGTCCTTCAGTGAGAGCCTGACTGACTTGGGCCCAAGGCCTGGGGCTGGCCCGGCTCCCAAGGGCCTTTCCGAGGTGCCAGCCTCCAAACCGAGAGGCCCTCGGGCACAGCGGGGAGGCCCAGGACCGGCCACGCGGCCAGAGGAAAGCCAAGAGAAAGACAAAAGGCGCAATGGACGCGGCAGTGGAGCCCCCGGCCCGGCAGGCCCCGCGTCCTCGGAGAACTGCCCGCAAAACATTGTAACGAAATAGGAAAACGGCTTCGGGGCCGAGCGCAGCGTCTTGTCGCGGAACGGGTGTGTATGAAGCGTCCCCCAAAGGTGTGATGGGAGGGAAGCCCCGGACAGGCGAAGGGCCCAGGGCACCGAGAGGGTCCGGGAGGAGGCGGAGCCTCTGAGCCAGGAGGGGGTCACGAGGGGGGGTGCGGGGGGGAGGGAGAGGAGCTTCAGATCCCGGAGAGGGGGAGGAGCCTCTGAGCCAGGAGGGGGTCACGGTGGGGGCGCGGGGAGGAGCTTCTGATCCCGGAGAGGGGGAGGAGCCTCTGAGCCAGGAGGGGATCACGGGGGGGAGGAGCTTCTGATCCCGGAGAGGGGGAGGAGCCTCTGAGCCAGGAGGGGATCACGAGGGGGGAGGAGCCTCTGAGCCAGGAGGGGGTCACGGGGGGGCGGGGGGAGGAGCTTCTGATCCCGGAGAGGGGGAGGAGTCTCTGAGCCAGTTGAGGGGGGGGATCGGGCGGAAGTGGGCTATGGGAGGAGTCGGAGCTCTCCCACTGTGCCCTCCCTCCTCAGCAGCTTGATCCGTGTCAGTCTGTCCCAAATGCGCGCCCCGGCCCCACGTGTCCCCGGCACAAAAGTCCTGGAGCCGGGCGCGGGGCTGCGCGGGGGCCTCCCCAGGGACGACAGCCGGCGGAACGGGGCACAGTTCCGTACGCCGGGATCCGGGACGAAGCCCCACAGGCTCCGCCCTCCGCAGCTGGTGGCCGGGAGTCAGGAAGTTCCGAGTTCGAATTCGGACAGTGGCGAGAAGTGTGACCCCGGGCAAGTCACTTCACCCTGTTCAGAGCAAGAAGTGGCGTCTCTGCCCGGAAAACCGCGGGGGGGGAGGGGGGAGACACGGGGGCTGTCATGATCCTGGAGCTACTGTGGCTTCACACACAGCCCAGCCACAGGGGGCGCTGCCACTCCCCGAGGGGCTTAAGCACAGGTGCTCGTGCACGCACGCAGGGACGCAGGTGGAAGGGCGCGCGCGCACACTGTCTCACAGGTCACGGAGGTCACGCGCAACCATAGACGACTCCCCCCCCCCCTTCCCATCTACATTGTGGCTGAGGGACGGGCCTGCGCCCCCCTCACAGGCGCCCACGGACCGCGGACTTCCTTTCCCAAGGCCCCCCGCGGCCCACGTGAGGAAGAGACGCAGCCGTGGGGATCTCTGGGAAGCGACGCCCGGCGAGGCTCCGGGCGCACTGCGCAGGCGCGGCGTGCTCGCGGCCTGGCCGGAGGGAAGCGGCCTTTGTCCCAGACTGGGCGGGGCCGGCTCCGCAGGAGGCCGGGGAAGGGGCGGGGCCCGCGAGGGGGCGTGGTGACGGAGGGGCGGGGCCGGAGGGGCTGCAGGCCGGGCTGGTGGATGCTTTGGCGCTGCCGGTGCCCGCGGTCCCCGGGTCGGTCGCGGTGACCATGGATCGGTGCGAGTCCCCGGGAGTGTGAACGCCTGCGCGTGCGCGCTGCGGGGGGGGTGGGGGCGCGCACTGCTGGCATGCGCCGAACCAGGATCCCTGAGCCTCACAGCCGCGGACGGTAAGAAGGTCTCACTAAGGGCGCGTGACGTGCCCGCTGCCACTCACCCCCGGCCAGGGCTTGCTAACGGTGCGGCCGGGCTCTGGCCCTGGGAGTGGGATAGTCGGAGTGGGAAGTCTGCGCCGGAGCGGGTGAGGGGGGCCGAGGTCTGCCGGCCCCGGGTGCTCAGCGGCAGCCTCCGGCCTGCAGGACCTGTGGGAACAGCGGCGGCTCCCCTCGCTCCAGGAGGAGAGCTCTCCTCCAGCCCGGCCTCCGCGGGGGTCACTGTTCCTCTGCCTGAGGCCTGGGGGCCCTGAAGGCCATGGCAGAGAGGCCTCCTAAGCCCCCTGCCCAAGGCGTCGTGGGCCAACCCTCCCCCTGGTACTCTCGGTGCCCCGGCCTCCCTCCTCGGTACCCCTGGCCTCTCGATGCCCTGGCCTCCCTCCGGTGCCCCTGGCCTCCCTCCTCGGTACCCCGGCCTCCTCGATGCCCCGGCCTCCTCCGGTGCCCCGGCCCCCCGGTACCCCGCCTCGGTGCCCCGGCCTCCCTCGGTGCCCCTGGCCTCCCGTGCCCGTCCCCCTCCTGCTTGGCCTGTCTGCACACCCGCTCTGCGGCTCCCCACAGCGCCCCATCAATGCTTATCCCGACTCCCCTTTGAGTTGCTTTTCGGGGCCCAGGCACGGCCTCTGGGCCGAGGAGGGAGGCAGCAGGGAGCAGACACACGCGCCCGGGTAAAGGGGAGCTCAGTGGGGAGGGCTTCCCAGGGTAGCCCGCCCGGCCTCCAGGGGAGCCCGAGGACTGGGGAGGTCAGGCGCGAGGTGCGCAGACAGGGTCTCGGGAGCAGCAGAGGCCCGAGGCCCGAGGCCGAGGCAGAGGGAGCCCCGCCTCCTTCTCCAGCAGGTTCCAGGGGTGTCCTGCGGGGACTTCGAGCAGTCCCCAGACGCCGGGAGCTGGGGCCCCGCCAAAGCCTCGGGCGCCCGTAGCCGATGGTCCCGGAAGGTCTGGGCGGGCCAGGCCGGGGTTCCCTGGGGCGGCCTCATTTCTGGCCTCCGCGGGCACCATCGGCTCGGTGGTCGGGCGGGCATCTGCTCAGCGGGAGCAGGCCCTGTCTCGTGCACAGAGGCGCGAGGCGCCCGGCCCTTCAGGCTGCAGCCCCGGGCACCGCTCTGGCTCCGGCGGGTCCGGGCACGGGCTTGGCCCCTCCGGGGGTCGGAACCGAGAGCCGCCTGTAATTGGGCGGGCAGCTCGAGTCCCCGCCCGGATCCCGCTGCTTGGACTGGGGCGAGATGCCCCCGTCTGGCCGCTGCTCCCCTGCTTGGGCCCGGGCCGCGCGGCCCCTCCCGGTCCGGGCGCGCCGGGTGTAGCGCGGGGGTCTGCAGGGTGCTGCGCCAGCCCGCCCGGTCAGCCGGGCCCCCAGCGGCCCTTACAGCCCGCCCCGGCGCCCCCAGGCCTCGGGTCTCAGCCCTTCGGAGTCCCCGACACTTCGGGGTCTCAGCCCTTGGGGTCCCCGCCCTTGGGTCCCCAGTTCTTCCGGGATCCCCAGCCCTTCGGGTTCCCAGGGGGCGTCCCCAGGCCTCGGGGTCTCAGCGGGGTCTCAGCCCTTCTGGCCCACGGGGGCTCCTTCCCTGCCTCCCTGAGCCTGGGGCTGACTCCTCCCAGCGCACCAAATCCCTCCGCAGCAGCCCCGGCCTGCCCCCTGCCGGCTCCACTTCCCCCCAGTTCCAGGGGGTTTTGTCCCTAGGTTGTTTCTAGGGGGAAGCGCCCCGGGTTGTTAGAGACGGGGACCTGGGGCTGGCGAGGGGGCGGGGCCTCCGGGATCCTCTCGAGATGCTAGGGAGGGGCGCCCCCAGAAGGGAGATGCCTGGGAGAGCGGTTTGGGGAAATCTGGGTTGGGGGGAGGAGGAGGAGGAGGGGAGGGGGAGGAGGGAGCAGAGGGGTCAGGGAGCCGAGAGCGGAGGCTTAGGGAGGGGGGAGCTTGGGGGCAGGGAGGGAAGGAGCCCAGGGAGGTTGGCCCCGAGTTCTTGGGGACCTTGAAAAGGGGGACTTGAAGCAGTGGGGGGCGCCAGGCCGGGTTCTGGGAGGGGGAGGAGCGAGGGGGGGGAACACGGGGGCGGGGTGCGGGCGGTGTGCTTGAGCCTGCCTTCCAGCCCGCAGCCCGCGTGTCCCTGAAGTACCTACTGTGTGCCCCGGCCTCAGAGCCCCAGCAGCGCCCTCCCCACCTCCCCCCACCCCCCCGCCCCCAGGGGCTTAGTCCAGGGGGAGGGACCACTAGGCCACCAGCGAGCTGGATGCAGAATAAATAGGGGGTCCTGAGGGGGGGGGTCCTTGGACCAGGAGGGGCTGGGCGGGCTTCCCCGGGGAGGTGGTGTTTTAGCTGGGATTTGGAGGCAGTTGGGGCGGGCAGTGGGCAGAGCAGAGGAGAACCTTCCAGATCTGGAGGATGGCCAGGAATGGGAAAGAGGGTTTGTGGGACTACCTGGAGACCCCTGGGGTCAAAGGGGAGGGAAGGGGAGGGGAAGAAGTGGGGGAAGGTTTGGGGGCATTATGAGGGGCTTTGAGGGCCAAGCAGAACCTTCCGTGTTTGATCCTGGAGGCGACGCAGCCGAGCTTGGGTGGGAGTGGGTCAGACCCGATTTTAGGAGGCTGTTGGTGCCCAGGGTGAGGCTGGTGGCAGGCTGGGGGGGGGATGGAAGAGCTGTCTCAGAGGGAGGAGGAGGAGAGCCGGGGGGAGGGGATCCGGGGGCTGCCCTTTGGCCTCTAATAGAGGACTGACCTCCAGGCAGTGGGCGCTAGGGCTTCTCTAAGGCTCCCCGAGGGGGCCACCTCCCAATGCGTCCCGATGCTTGTGGGCTCTGACTTTATTTCCCCGACGTGCAGCTGCCCCATGCAGAGGAGAGGCTGACTCTCGCCAAGGCGCCCCCCGCCCGCCCTTTGATGTTTTATTTTGAAAACCGGACGGTTGTCCCACAGAGTAGCTGCCCCCTCCCCAGTTGAGCACCTACTATGTGCCAGGCACCGGGCTAAGCTGGAGGCACAGAGAGGAGGAAAGGACAGGCAGTTTCTGCCCTCGAGTGGCTGAGCGGGGCCAGGGATGGAGGACGAGGGCAGGAGGCTGTGATGAGGACGACCTGCTGGGCAGGAAGTGGGCGGCTGAGGATGAGCTGTGATACGGAGTGGGGGCTTGGAAGGGCCGGGCCTTGAAGGCCAAACAGGGCTTTTCTCAGATCCTGGGGAGACTGAGGGAGCCACTGGGCTGTACCGAGGAGGGGGAGCCCAGGCTGGACCTGGGCGGTAGGAGAATCTCCCCAGTGGAGGCCGGGCTGGAGCCCCTGCAGGCAGCCCTGACTTCATCAGTGTCCCCAACGACTTTGCATTTCCTTTGCTCAGACATTGTACTGGAGAAAGTCAAAGGCAGGACTTCAAATCCGAGCTCAGCCCCTGCCTTCCTTGTGACGCTGGCAAGTCAGCCTCAGTTCCCTCTCTTGTACAGTGGAGGTGGTAATTCCCCAGTTCCATGTTCGTGCTAGTCGTCATTTAGCTGCCCATTAGAAGGAAGCTCCCCAAGGAAGCCCTCAAGGAGCCCCCGGAGGCCGGGATCCCTGGCGCTCAGTACCACTAAGGAAGTCAGTGCCAGACCGAGGCCTGCGGATGTGGCCAGTTTTCAGTCCCGCTGCACAAACAGCCATTCTGTGGGGGGTTTACAAGTTCAGATAAAGTTAATTTGAGGCAGAACGCCAGAGGCCTGGCCGGGGGGTGCAGGCTCCCCGGAGCAGAAGGGATCCGGAATCAGCGGGCCCTGTTACCCCTGGGGGGGGGGGGCAGCGAGGAGGGGAGGACACTGAGGCCCACGAGGTCAGGTGCCTTGTGGGCTTGCAGCAGGGCCTTCACCTCATTGGGTGGGTGATGGGGCAGGGGAGGCGGAGCTGGCAGGGAGCCGCTGGCCCGGGGCCCTGCCCCGCAAGTTCTCCCACCTTCGCCTGCTGTGGGGGGCTGGGGCTCACCCCTGACCGCCCTTCTCTGCGGGGTCTCCGGGACCCTCCCCCTCAGCTCCGCTCCGGGCCATGTTCCCAGGGCTCCCGGCCTTCTTGGAAAGGAGACGCCCACTCCGGCCAAGCCCCGTAGTCCGCAAGCATCCATTGGGGCCGGCTCGGTGCTGGCTCGGGGCTGGGCACCCGGAGCTCCCAGGCCAGCAGAGGGTGGGTCAGGGAACACTCAGCCTGGGCCGCGCCTTTCCCCCGAGCGCCCTGGTCCGGCTCTCGCCAGGGACAAGGTTCCTGTCCCACTTTGCGCAGTGACTCGGGGTTGGAAATTCCTGGCTTGTGGCCAGTCAGAATCAGAGTTTTGGGTAACAAATAGCGCCAAGTAGTTGTCGAGGCCCTCCCCGCAATAGCTACCGCCAAGTTGTGCAGCCTCCCTCCCCGCCCCCTCCCCTGGACGGCGGTAATCCTGCCGAGCTTAAATGGGGGGGGGGGGCGGGGGGGGCAGCGCCCCGGGTTTGGGCCTCCTCCGGGTCTCTTAGATCGCCAATGCCCCAGGGAGACGGACAGGCAGAGCCCAGGCGGCTTGTTCCTTTCCAGCCCTAACAGGGAGCTCATCCCTGCAGCCCTCACTTTCCCTGCATGATGGTCGGACACCAGGACGTGTGGCGCGCCCGGTGAGGGAGCGGCTCCGGCTGCGGGAGCCCGGCCGCACACGCACAGCTTCTCCCCTCTCCTTCCTCAGATCTGACGCCCGGGAGCCTCCTGCCTCCCCCCAAGCAGCGCCCGGCCTCCGGCATGCAGGTGAGAGGGGGCTCCCAGCTCCGGGACCACGGGTACCCCTCCTCCTTGTGGCTGGCAGCCTGGACCGAGCACTTGAGAACTTAGGGGGCAAGACCCCCTTCTGGGACCACCCCTGGGACTCATAGTGGGGAAAGTTTGCCCTCAGGGGTCTCCTTTGGGAACAGAGGCCCAGGGAGGGAAAAGCTGGGTCTGGGACCCAGGGGTCCTGATTGCCCCATGCCAGCTGGTGCTGTCATGCTGCCATGTACCTTCCTGGCCCTTCCTCGGTGTCAGGGGCTCCCTCCTGGCCTTCCCCAGTGCCGGGGCTCCCTCCTGGCCCTTCCCCGGTGTCGGGGCACCCTCCTGGCCTTCCCCGGTGTTGGGGCTCCCTCCTGGCCATTCCCTGGTGCCGGGGCTCCCTCCTGGCCCTTCCCCGGTGTCGGGGCTCCCTCCTGGCCTTCCCCGGTGTTGGGGCTCCCTCCTGGCCATTCCCTGCGGGCCCCTCCGGTTTGTCGGGCCCTCCTGGCCTTCCCCAGTGTCAGGGGCTCCCTCCTGGCCCTTCCCCGGTGTCGGGGCTCCCTCCTGGCCTTTCCCCGGTGTTGGGGCTCCCTCCTGGCCTTTCCCCGGTGTCGGGGCTCCCTCCTGGCCTTCCCCAGTGTCAGGGGCTCCCTCCTGGCCTTTCCCCGGTGTCGGGGCTCCCTCCTGGCCCCGCCAGGGGAAGGACTGGGCTGGGGGCTGGGCCAGCCTAAAAGTGCTTGTGTTTTAGGAAGCAGTGACCTTTGGGGATGTGGCCGTGGACTTTGACCAGGAGGAGTGGGCCTATCTCCGTCCTACTCAGAAGGAGCTGTACCGGGAGGTCATGCTGGAGAACTACAGGAACCTGGTCTCACTGGGTAAGGAGGCCCCTGGGACTGTGGCCAGGTAGGAGTGAGGAGGCTCCCCAGGTCTGCAGGCCAGATAAGGAGGCTCCCCAGGACCGTGCCCTCTGCCCTGAAGGAGCCCCTTCTGTTCTCTGCTCTTGCCTCCTTCCCTGGCCGGGAGCACCCCCTCTCCCTCATGCAGATCCCCAAGTTAGCAAAAAGACGCTGGAGTTGCTCCCTGGGCAGTGATGGAGCTGGTGGGTGTTGGGGGGCCCGGAGGAGGCTGTGGCTGAGGGGGCGCAGGGTCAGCCAGCCAGACTCAGTGTGGGGTCTCTGGAGTAGATTGCTCCAGAAACGCCGGCAGCAGCAATGAGACGAGCAAAACCAAGTCCGTGCTTTTCTTTTTTAAAGAACTTGCCAGCTCTTGCCCCTCCAGCACATTCATTTTCAGATCTGCCCCTCTTAGCGCCACACTCGGGAAATCCCTTCTTGTAACTGAAATTTTACAAGAAAGAAAAAATAGTTTGGGCCAAACTAAGTAACGAGAAGGCCATATCTGACAGTGTATGTGCCGCCCTCCCCGTCACCCCCTGCCCCATCCCTAATGTTCCCCACTTCATGGCCATAATCCACCTGCCCATATCCAGCATCCTCTGTCTTACTGCCAGTGTTCTGACCTCCTTGCCATACCCTCGTCCCTTACCTCTGGGCAGGGGAACACAGTGGGTTTCCTGGCCTCCTCCAAGGTCCTTTCTGGGCTAAAGACCAGAGGATTGCTCCCTTCCCCCTTGCCTCTGCTGGGCCCTTCTGAACCTTTGATCTTCTCCTCCCCAGGAGCAGGACTTCTGGGCCCCAAACCACACCTGATCTCCTGGTTGGAGGAAGAGAGGTCACAGTCATGGGGTGTTGAGGAAGGGACCCCGAGAAGAGCCCATGCACAAGAAGGGGGGTGCTCCAGCAGCGATGGAGGAATCGGTGTGAGGAGCAGCCCAGCTGCCTTGGAAGGATGGAAGGGGGCAGGTGAGTGATGGGGGAGGGTAGAAGATGGGAGGGCACTTTTCATCTAGCTTGTAACAGATGTCTTTAATGCAAGAGTTCTGAATTTGGGGTTCGTGAACTTTAAAAAATAGCTGTTTTGAAAACAAAAAACAGTTTCCTTTGTAACTGCAAGTGTTTTATTTTATGCATTTAAGACTATTACTGTGGGAAGAATCCTTTGGCAGGCTGTCTGGGTCCCAATTCTCAGAATACTGATCTAATCACATAAAGTTAAATACACAATATTACCAAGGAAATTAATTATATCCAAATAGAGTTAACAATATTTGGAAATAAAAGTTCAGGGCCACATGGCTGGGGATCCCTGGTCTGTTTTAGGATCCCTTTCACAACAGTGCCCAAATGGATCACCCCCTTTCTGGAGGATGTCCTATAAGAGAAAACCTGTCCCTTCCAGTTCTGCATAGTCCTGGTAGATAGCAAGGAAAGTCTATATTTGCCTCTTCAAAGATTCATCTGTTGCTCCTTGTGTTCCAAATGGAAGAAACCTAATCCTGGAAGGTTTCTCAAAGATGGCTCCAGAGTTGTCTCTGGGCTTTTTCTTCAGGCTGATCACCTACCTTTAACTCATTCAAATGATCTCAGCTGGTATAAGTGCAATGTCGGGACTAGCTCTCTGGAGGATCTCGGTACCAGCCCAAGTTCTTGGTGTTAGAGGAGGAGTGAAGAGGTGGGACCCACGTGGATGGTTAAACATGGAGTCCGTTTATTCCGAATTCTCTCAGCCTTAAATACCCTAATGCCCTTCTATAACTATAGTGCACTGCGTACACTGTGCATGCCAGAACTAGAAGGCATAAACAACTTCCTATTGTGTGCAGATGTCTCTTTGCCACTCGATATCATTCTGCTTCTACTACAATACAGGTTGTCACAGGCTCTCAGGAAAGCTGAGAGCCCTTAGGGAGTCAAACCAGACACGTCAGCAGGGTCCTTTTACTGGATTAAAGAGTCTTATACCTTGCCCAGGGTTCCCCACTATCTGTGGCCCTCTATGTAGAAGCCCAAGGTGCTTCACTTTTCTAGTCGCCCTACTCCTTGTGGGACAATGTCCTTTCTTAAACGTGATTACTGAATTTGAACCTAGTGCTTTCTTCACATGTGGTGTGACTCAGGAGGAATACCGAGAGACTCCAAATTCTGCAGTCGAACAATATCCCTCTTAATATATCCTGGCATTGCGCCAATTTTCTGTAGACCAGTGCTATTTATGATCCAAGTCAAGGATGGCCTGGTTCAGAAGTGTCAGATTCACAGCACAAAATTTCCCAGTGCATACTGAACCAGACTAAAATTGGGAAATACTGGACAAAAGAAATAAAAACACAGTACAACATAGATATCGCTAATTTGTGGTTTTCTAAGTCAATATGTGACCCGCAAGGATCTGTTTCTGTTTCAATCTGACCCACCGACTTAGCTTTTATCACAGGTCCCTTGTAACTTGAATTCAATTTGTTTTCATTATTTTTTTTCAGCTTGGAATATTAAACTTGAGAATGAGGAGTCATCTCAAAAGCAAGAAGGAGGAGGATTACCTTGGATCTTTATGAAGAGAGTCAGGGGAAGTGTTCCCAAGAACTTTCTGCTAGGGGAGGTTCCTATCCAAGAGATCAGTGTATGGAAGCACATGGCAAGCTTTACAGGAGACCCTCCAGGGAAATTCATATTACAGGAGAGAAGCTTTGGGCCACTGTCCTTTCTTCCCAGGAAAATCAGTAATCAGCAAGGAGTCCAAGCTTGTATTAATCTTGAGAAGAGCTTTAGTCAAAGTATCTGCTGGCCCACAAGACCATGGGATTATAATGTATATGAGAATCTCTCTCATTACCACACAGCCCTCATTCAACACCAGAGACTAGATAGTAGAGAGAAACCTTATGATTTTGAGCAATGTGAAAAGACTTCAAATCTCATTCAGCATCCAAGGATTCACAGTGGCGAGAAACTTTTCGAGTGTAAGGAATGTGGGAAGAGTTTTAAACGAAGTTCACACCTTATTCAGCATCAGAGAATTCACAGTGGAGAGAAGTCTTATAAATGTAATGAATGTGGAACAGCCTTTAGCCAGAACTCCCATCTTATTAGACATCAAAGAATTCACACTGGAGAGAAACCTTATCATTGTAAAGAATGTGGGAAGGCCTTTAGCAGGAGCTCCCACCTCATTCAACACCAGAGAATTCACACCGGAGAGAAACCTTACGAGTGCAAGGAATGTGGGAAGGCCTTCAGTCGGAGCTCGGCCCTCACTCAGCATCAGAGACTTCACAGTGGGGAGAAACCTTACACGTGCAAAGACTGTGGGAAGGCCTTCAGTTGGAGCTCGGCCCTTACTAATCATCAGAGAATTCACACTGGAGAAAAGCCTTATAAATGTAAAGATTGTGGGAAGGCCTTCAGCTTTAGTTCACTGCTTACTAAACATCACCGAATTCACACTGGAGAAAAGCCCTATGAGTGTAAGGAGTGTGGGAAGGCCTTTAGTCAGAGCTCAGCTCTTATTAAACATGAAAGAATTCACAGTGGAGAGAAGCCTTATGAGTGTAAGGAGTGTGGCACGTCTTTTAGTTGGAGCTCGGCCCTTATTCAACATTATAGAATTCATACTGGTGAGAAACCTTATGTGTGCAAGCAGTGTGGGAAGGCCTTTAGCCAAAGTTCAGCCCTTATTAAGCATAAAAGGATTCACAGTAGAGAGAAACCCTATGAATACAAAAAACGTGGGACAAATTTCCATTGGAGCTCAGCACTTATTCAACATCAGCAGAACAACACTGAAGAGAAATCTTAGAAAAGCAAAAGATGAAAGCCTTCAGCCACAACTCATCCCTTATTCAGGAAAGAATATTTAGAGGAGAAACATCTATGTAAGTCAGGAGTATATAAAGCCCTTCATATAAAGTTCAAACCTTACTTGATATCAGAGAATTCATTCTGGAGGAAAACTGAATTTCATGAATGTTAAAAGACCTTTAATGAACAGCCTTCAGTGTGATTGAGGAGGTTTAATTGCACATCAGCCAGTTCATTTTGGGCCCCAACCTTACGAGGGCAGAAAATTTGGGAAAGCCTTCAGGCCAAGATCTAGTCGACTTTACCACCCATGAGGTCATTCTGGAGGAAATTACCTCATGTTAAAAAATGTGGAGAAGAATAAACGTAACTCTTATCTAAATCTAACTTCACATTGCCACCTTGAAAAAGTAAGAAATTTAACAAACACATTTTTAAAAAAACCATAAAAGCAAGGAAAGAAATCACTTCCAAGAAAACCTTGCAGAAAAACCAGCAGAGAAGCCAAACTAATGAGTTCATTAAAAACAAATCCTCTGCCGTGAGAGAAAAGAAAGCAAAGAAAAATCCCCAGAAGAAAGGAATGATACTGTTATACCAAAACAGGGCCTTGAAAAATGAGAATAGAACAGAGTGAGTGAGAATCTTATTTAAATTGAAGATGTGAGGAGAAAATTTGGAGCTCTTAAAGAATTTCACAACATAAACAGAACTTTGTAGAAAAAAAAGGTAGAAAGTTTTAATAAGATGGATGCTATGAAAAGGGAACAGCAGAAAGTGATCACAGAAATGCTCAGATATAGCAGTAAATATTGCACAAAGTTAAAAGACAGCAAAATTGGAAGAACAATTGAGAAATCCATAGACTAAGGCAAATGAGCTCCAAGACAGAGCTTGGTGAGCCAGTCTGAAAACCATTGTCCCCACCCCCAGAAACAGACTCCTGAATGTCATATTTTTAGTGATCATACAAAACTGCCTGGAAATATTGGACTTAAGAGTCCACAGGACTCTTAAAAGGAGGAACCATTCCTCCACCCCCATTCCCACTGCCATGTTACTTTATCAAAAAAAATAGACAAAAAGGTCTAATGCATCAGAGTAAAAGAAAGAGTCTAGTACATTGCAGGAAGAGTTGGTTCACTTAGCAAGAAATCCTGTGTCTTTTTCCTTGAAGAGTTCTCGTGATGGAAGAGAAGGTAAGAAAAAAGTTCCATATCCTGAGAAGCAAATAAAACTTGTTTATATCCAAGAGTAACATCCCACAAAGCTGAGCGTGAAAGAAAATGCACTTTTGACTTCCATTTATTCTTTGTGAGAAAGTTAAATATGAGCAGAAAAAGAAATAATCCCCGTCTCTGATGAAGGAGATAACACGTAAATAGCTAATGACAGACAATAGATTCTGACCCATAGGGAATTCTCTCAGAAGGGAGGGCATTCAGCCAGAGACACAGCAAAAGTCTGGGGTGGTTTGAGCTCAATTTTGAGGGAAGCCAGAAATAGCAAGAGGCAGCCTTGAGAAGGCACAAAAAGGAGCTAATACAAATTGGGACATACGTGTCCTGGGGGAGGAAGAGCAGGATGTCTCTACAGCTGGAATGGAGCAAGTGCAGAAGAACATAAGGTAAGGAGCATAGGAAGGAAGAACTAGGTCAGAACGAGCTTCGGCTGCCTAACGGGACGCTGCATTTTATCCCAGAGGTCATAGGGAGCCACAGAGTTAAAGAGCAGGGGAGTGACATTTTAAGGAGTCGCCTTGACCTCTGAGAGGAGGACCAGTCCAAAGGACAGTAGTCCGGGGGATGGTGGTGAGACCTGAGCGAAGGTGGGGAGAGGTGATAGATACGGGAAATGCCGTGAAGGTAAAAAGAAGGCTGGACAGTGGAGTGGGTCTGTGGCCAGCGGGAGTGGGTATGGTGCAGTCCCGGGGGACCAGTGACAGGGACTTTGGACAAGGAAGGGTTTGGGGGAAGGAGAACGAGTTCTGCTCTGAACATCCATCTGAGGTGCTGGAGGGACGTCCAGAACAAGATGGAACCGGATCAGGAAGGAGACCAGAGCTGGACTCGGGATCTGGTATCTTCTGGACAAAGGTGGTAGCTGAGAGCAGGCGAGGGCGTGCAGAATGGGAAAATGCTCCGGAGAGAGTCCTGGGCACGCAGGGAGGCAGAGCCCCCAGAAGTGTGAGGGTCCCCAGCCAGACCAGGACCCAAGGGAGAGACCTGGAGGGGAGATCACTTCCTGGAGGGAAGGGGGGTGAGAAGGAGGATTGAGAGAACCGTTAAGTTTGGCAGTTAAGAGGTCTCGGGTCTTTGCAGAGAGAAGAGGTCAGAAACCCAACAAAGGAGGGAGAGGAAAGCGGGGAAGGCATTGACTGTAGACGGCTTTCATAGGAGTTTGGCTGAGAAGGGAATAAGCATTTACTGAGCGCCTGTGAGGACTTTACAAATATTATATCATTTGATCCTCACGACAGCTCTATGAGCTAGGTCCTCTTGTCCCCATTTTATAGATGAGGAAACTGAGGCCAAGGATTCTACAGGTCGTGTCTGTGGCTGGATTTTAACTCAGTTCTGCTAGCTCCAGGCCCAGCTCTCTGTTCACTGCCGCCTGTGGTAGCAAGTGCAGAGGGTCAGATCAGGTGAGAGCTTTTCTAATTAGACCAAATTATCTTAGTGGAATAAAAGGGAAAGGAAGAATTGAATGATATTTAAAGGGGAGATTTGAAGAAGAGAAAAGGGAAACTCATGGGCCTGCTGTTGCCTGAGCAGGGTCAGAGAGTGGGGAGGAGGCTGTAGCTGCCAGTAATGGGAGCTGGCTTCCCCCTTACAGCCCACCAAGAAGGCCGGGCCCAGCCGCCAGGGTTCTGGACCACGGGAAGGCGAGGGGACTGGGGGTTTGGATCAGACAGTGATCGGGGAGGAGAGGAGGTGTCAGGGGTAATGAGCCAGGTTTGATGGGGAAAACAAGCCGTCATCATGACGCCTGACATCCAAGCGCTCAGAACACTACGCAAATCTGTAGGACGAAGAGCTCTTCTTCAATAGACAGGACAAAAGAAAGGAAATAAAAACTCATTGGATAAAATGAGAATGGTTTGAGAAGAAAGAATCTAAATTACTGGTAACTCTGAAAAGTCAGGCAGCTCGGGCCCGGTGGGAAGAACTTGGGGCTCAGTGAGGGAGATTCAGATTCACATTCAGTCCCAGACACCAGCAGGCTGCGGGGCCCGGGGCAAGCCACTTCCCCTCTGCCTCAGTTTCCTTGTTTGTAAAAATGGGAAGAGCAGGAGCCCTTCCCTGTCAGGAAGGTTGGGAAAAATCAGATGAGCTGGGGAACCTCCAGTGCTGTAAGTTTTTTCTTTCTTTTTTTTTTTTTTAAGAGCTTTTTGTTCTGTTTTGTTTCTTAAGGCAGTTGTTTAAGTGACTTACCCGAGGTCCCACGGTTAGTAAGTGTGTAAGTGTCCCAAGTGTGGAACTGAACTCGGGTCCGCCCGACTTCGGGGCCTGGGCTCTATCCTCTGCGCCATCAGCTGCTGGATGCTGTCAGTTTTCAGGAGAGAAATACACAGAAATGACTTTCACCACACACGCAAATGAGCAAAATTGAGAAGATTCAGTGTTTTAGGGCTGTAGGAAGGTGGACCTCAAGTCACTGCTGAAGGGGGTAGGAGTGAACAGTCAACACACATTAAGCGCGTTCTGTGTACCAGATGCTCTGCTAATTGTTGGGGATACAGAGAGAGCAACCTGCAGGCCCTTCCCTCAAGGAGCTCGCACATGAACACAAAGCTGGAAATTGTGGGGGAGGGGAGCCCCGGGTCTGATGGATCCTGCAGCAGGGTCCCAGTTGCAGAGCTGACATGATCTTGCAGAATGATGAGTTTCCGGAGATCATGATGTCCAGGAAAGCAGCCAAGTGGGAAATGATGAAGTGAATGCACCGATTGTCAGCCTTAGTGTAGAGCATTAGGGAGGGTTCTCCAGTGGCCCAGATCCATCCTCTCCTGTCAGAGGGAGGGGTCCCAGGCTCCCTGGGTGGGGAAGATTTTCAGAGCTGCTTTCATCTTTTGGGAAGAGGAGCTTCTGGAGATGTCGAGGCCCAGGAAGGCAGTCACGTGGGAAATGCTGTTTGGAGACGGGGGAGAGAGTTAGCCGTTGTCCCAACCTTTGACCCAGAGCCCATTGCTCATGTCCTGAAGGAGTTAAATCCGAGTGAGCAAACTTTTCCTTTCCTTTCGGTGACGGACGTTTGGGTGGGAGATGACACGTGTCCAGGGCAGGCCCACAGGTGCTTGCTAAGGTTCTTGGTGAGGCTCGGAGCGAGCTCAGCATCTGCAGACTGGCTGGGCAAGCTGGGATCTCGGGGGATTCTGTTGCATGCTGGGGATGGAGGAGCATGCAGACTTCAGAACCGGGCAGAAGATCTGCGGGGGAAACCAACTGAATCAGCAGAAGCCAGTGCCAGTTTCTAGGGAGGGCTCATCCTGGCCTGGCAGCAGCTGGCAGCCTTCAGAGATGGAAAATGGCCTTCCAGCAGTCGGAATCTCACCGGGAGGTGTGGGGCCCTTGGAGGCTGAGGGGGCCGGGACCCCTTGCTTAGACTGAGAGGAGGTTTCTTGGAGGAATTAGGACAACCAGGGAGCCACCTCGGTGATCAGTCAACCTAGAAACCCACGCTGTGCCACCTGCTGGAAAACCACGTCCCTGTCTGCAGAGAGCAAAGAGCTCACTGAAAGGGGGCTGAAATTAGGAAGGCGAGTACGCAGGTCTCCTCCTCCCTCTCAGATCATTCCACCTCTGGCACTGACTCTTTGTCTTCTAACTCTAAAATGTAGGGACCCCCAAAACTGTGGACGGCTGGCTCTGGCCCTTTCTTGGTGCCCCCTCCATCGAGATCCTCCCTCCTCCCTCGCATGGCTTAGGGGACTGATTTTTCTAAATGATGCTGACCTTTTCTCTCACCATCCCAGAGCTCTCCAACCCTCGGAGATTCTGGGGCTGTCTCGGGTCCTCTCGGGTCCATCTGTAGGGGATGGGAGAGCACAGGCCGAGCTCCGATCCCCTTAGAACATAATTTTAGGGGTAGCCACCTTCACCATTCTTCTGTCATCCCTCAGATCTGCTGGCCCTGAGCAAAGGACGGAGCGGCAGCTTGGGGCCCTGGCCAGAGCCCAGGTGAGTTGAGGTCTGCTTTCTCCTTAGGACAATCCTCCCACTTCCTTCCTTGTTGCCCATTTTCTTGGGGCTGACAATAGTGAGACTAGGAGGACAGGGGACCCTCTGTGGGGGGGGGCTCTCAATTTGAGACTGACCTGAGAGCTCCCACCCTAGTGAGAAGCTCTCTGGCTCTTGGCAGAGCTGGGAGAGGCTCCCAGAAAAGGGTATGGAAGAGTGATTAGTGTATAATATGGACCAGGCCCGGGACAGCTCCTTAAGGGTTTGGTGTGTGATACGGACCCTACCCCCTAAGCCAATGAGAGAACTGAGCCCCAGAAAGGTGTGAGGACCTGCTGAGCAGCATCCATGGCCAGGGTCCCACAAGGCCCTGTTTGTGAACTGACCGACTGCCTGAGGCCCATAGAAAGCTGGCCTTTGGATCCAGGTTCTCTGGCTTTGATTCCAGAGCCTCCCGCTGCCTCCTTCCCAGCATGTTCCATGTCACCACCTTGCCTCTCCTAAATGTCAAATGTGGTCCTTAGAGATGACTTGATAAAGTTCCCAGCTAATTCTGGAAACAAGCCCAGAGAAAGGCAGTGACTTTCCTAAGGTCACACAGCCAGTGAATTGCCGAGGTGGAACAAAACCTAAATATGCTGATAGGGCCCAGCAGCATGTGGACCTCTCCCTGCACCCGTTGCTCCCTCCAGGACACCTTCAGACCCACTTCCTAGACCCTGCCCCTCCCAGGGCCAAATGTCCTTTCCCTTCCCTAGAGCTTGGGGCAGCCGCTTGGTCAGTCGGAATCAGCTGTTTGCTGAAAGCCTCGACATTCTGGGATGGGGCCAAGCCCTGCTTGGAAAGGGAGGAGGCTGAGCTCTGCTGACCAGTGATATCACCCCATGCCCTCCACGCTCTGCCTTTGGGAGCTTCAAAGCTGAGAATGGAGGGACAGCTGAAGTGCCCGGGGGCCTTGTTCCCAAGCCAAACTTGTGTTCTCTCTCAGCCCCATTGGCTGTGTGAGTGTGTGTGTGAGTATGTGTGCAAGTGGGTGTGAGTGAGTGTGAGAATGTGTGAGTGCACGTGCCTTCCAAACCCTGCCTGCCTTCTGCCTTTTTTTAGTAGTTTTCAGATCTGAATCCTTGCCCCCATCTCTCCTCCCTCAGCCTCATTGAGCACGTTAGAAAAGCACAGTCCCTGCCACAAACAAAATGGGGTCCTGAGCCCCGAACAAAAGCACATGGGTCTTGGGCTGCACCCCGAGAAATGGTCCTCTGACTAGTCATGGGGATGTGCTTGCGAATTGCTTTCCAGAAAGGCCGGCCCAGTGCACAGCTCCCCCTGGGCAGAGTGAGCCCATCTCCCCACATTCCTTCCGGCATTTGTCACTTTCCTTTTTTGACGTCTCAGCAATCAGGTGGGCACGAAGTGGTGTTGCTATAGCCATTTTTCAATCATGTCTGACTCTTCATGAGCTCTTTTGGCGTTTTCTTAGTAAAGATACTAGAGAATCTGCTATTTGCTTCTCTAGTTCCTCTTATAGATGAGGAAACTGAGGCAGACAGGGTGAAGTGATTTGCCCAGGGTTAGCTGCCCACAGCTAAGAAGCATCTGAGGCCAGATTTGAACTCAGATCGTCCTGACTTCAGACTTGGTACTCTACCCACTGTCCCACCTAGATGCCCCAGATATGAGGTAGAACCTCAGAATTTGTTTAATTTGTATTTCTCCTCTAACTACCATTTTAAAGCATGTTTTTCATAGAATTACTAATAGCTTAAATTTCTCCCTCTGAAAACCACTTTTTCTTGTCCTTTGGTTTTTTTGTCAATTGGGGAATGGCATTTATTTTTAAATTTTGTCTCCCCATTTCTTAGCACAGTGCCTGGCACAAAGCAGGTGCTTAATAAATACTTATTAACTGACTGACTTCTAGTTTTAGCTGCATTCGTTTTGTTTGTGCAAAAATTTTTAACTTTATGTAATCCAGATTATCCATTTTACCTCCTATGATTCTTCCTGTATCTTGTTTGCTCATGAACTCTTCCCCTCTCTGTAGATCTGAAACTCAATCCCTTCCATTCTCCTATAAATTGTTTGTGATGTTGCCCTTTATGTCTAGTTGTATCCCTATTTATTTGGAACTTGCCTCGGTAAATGGTGTGAGATGCTGATCTTGACCTACTTTCTGCCGGTCTCTTCCCGGTCTTCTCCACCCATTAATAAGTAGTGGGTTCTCATCTCCGAAGCTGGGGTCTTTGGCTTTATCAAACCCTGGGCCGTCATGCTCTTGGCTTCTGAATACTGACCTGCGTCCCTCTTGGGAAGGCAGTCTGCAGCCTCGGCACCCACAGAACTACACGATGCCCTTGCCCGTGAGAAGGTCCTGGAGGCCGAGCTCTTCCGTCTGGAACAAGGGGAAGAGGCACAAGCATGAGACCCCTGAGGTGGAGTCTGGGAAGGAGGGGGCTCTGTCAGGCAGCCGTCAGGTAGGCAGGGCCATCTGCCAAGTGTTCGGCAACAAGCTCCCAATTGAGTGTGCCGGGCATTGGGCTTAAAATTGGAACACAGAGATAAATATAAAACAGCCCCCCTCCCTGCTAGGAGTTTGCAGTATATTAGGGAAGACCACGCGTACGTGCAAGGTAGAGCAAGCCTTAATTAAGCCCTTCCTCTATGCTGGTACGGCACTAAGTCCTGGGATAATGGCAAACACACTTGCTGGGCGAGAGAGAGCTGCAGAGGACTGTCCTGTCTGGGGGTGGTGCTGGTGGAGGAGGAGGAGGACCAGGAAAGGCTTCGGTGAAGGCAGCGAGCCGGCACCTCGCCACCTCCAATAGCATGAATCCTACAATGGCATTTGCTGGTGGGCTGCTGACCCCGCAGCCAAGGGTGAGGATTCCTCACTCTGCCGATAATTAGACCTTCGAGGTCCCTTATAACAGATTCAAATGATTTTCTTCCTCAGCTTCTTTTGGCCTGGGATATTGGGCTTCCGAAGCTGCAGCCCCTCAAAATCCAGCCTCCCCGGGGACATCAAGGGACACTCCAACGGCACATCCCCCAGAATGTCCCACATCCAGAAGATTGGATTATGGAAGAAAAGGGAAGCGTCCCCAGTTTTCTCTGGGGAAATCCCTTTCCCAGGAAATTGACTTCTTTGGAAACAGCCTCCTTTGGGAAGGGGGTCCCTATATGTGTCTCTCTGGGAGACCCCAGGGACATGGAGTTATAATGAGTGTGGGGGTGTTTCCTGTTGCTGCACAGTCCTTGGTGACCCTGCAGAGGGGGAGGGAGGTTGTAAGTAAAGCTATTTTGAATAAGGGAACTGAGGAGAAACTTGATCAGTGCAAGGAACGTGGAGGGACCATTAGAAGATGTTCACATCAGAGAACTTAGAGTGGAGAGAAATCTTGTAAATAGAAGGAAGGTGGGAGAAGCTTGAGTCTGAGCTGGTACCTCCCTCAGGAGCAGGGACTCTGGAGAGAGAGGCCTTGGACATGGGATCCCTCACTAGGGATCAACCCTCACTTAGCATCAAAGACATCCTCCTGGCAAGAAACAGGAAAGTCAGGAAGATGGAAGGGCCTTCAGCCCCAGCCCAGCCACTACAGAACAGAATCCCCAGTGGGTGACGAGGGCTTTCAGCCTCAGCTTGGAAATTACAATTTATGCTAGGAGAAAAGTGAACCCCCTTCAGGGGACTCATCCTTTGCATCCAATCATGCACAAGAGAGTCTTACAAGCAGGATGACTGTCATCTTCTGCTAACGACTGGCCCTTAACATCGGAAAGAAACCATCTGTCTCTGTTCCTTATAAAGTCTGGCTAGGTGGCACAGTGCACTGGTTTGGAGTCAGGAAGATCTGACTGTTCCTTCCATTCCATGGGCAGGCCCGTCTGCCTCATTTCCTCAGCTCTACAATATCAACAACGTCTCCCTTACGAGGTGGTTGGATCCAATGACATATTTGTAAAGTGCTTAGCCCAGGGCCTGGCACGCAGTAGGTGCTACAGAAATAATTATTCTCTTCCTCTCTGAGAGGAGGGAGAGAAAGGGATACAGAGAGGAATCCAGGTCTCGTTGAAGATAGACATATCTAATTGTTGGAAAGGAAAGAAACCACGTAAATATAAGGAAGAAACACTTTCAATGTTAGGCCCATTCTTGGACTCATCATTCAGTTCACCTGTGAAGAGAGGCAGAGACCTTCAACAAGTGCTCGACTTTCATTAAATATGAACGACTTGTTTCCCTGGAGGTTCTGGGCCTTTCATTCTTCCCAGTGACTTTTATTATTGCTGCATTTGTTTGCATCGTGCACCCCTTGTCATGTGATTTTGTCAGTCTAGGTTAACTCCCAGGTATTGCATGCACTTTGTAGTTTTGGGAAGTGGAATTTATCTCTGTGGCTTTTGTGGAAATCTCTGCAGTCGCCACTTTCACAAAGCTGCTAATGTTAATTTTCTCTTTCCTAGGGACGCTACTATGTCCTCTGCAAAGCCATCATCTTGTCCCATGTATGATAATGATATGTAATAATAAGCTCAAATAGATAAAGGGCCTAAGGGGAGCAGGTTACACCATGAAACATTATGACAATAGGAGAGCTTTTCCTTTTACAGCATCTTGGCGTAAGGAATAGAGAACATCATAAAAAGGCAAAATAGAAGTTTTTAATTGTATAAAATTTAAAATTTTATACAAACAAAAGTAATGCAAATAAAATACAAAGAGAAGCAATCAATTGGAAAAAAATCTTTCCATCAAAGATGATATAAACATAACACCAACAATCATTTCCTAGTAGATAATTAATGGACAAATGATATAAAGTGTTCTCTCAAGTAATTGCAAATTTTAAGGGACCTTTTGGAAGCATGCTCTAAATCATTTATAATAAGAATCAAAAATCCAAATGAGCAGAAATGACAAGAGGAAATGGTCACTATTGAGGGGTTTGTGGGAAGAAGAATAGGGATGGGAAGGGAACAAGCAT
Source organism: Sarcophilus harrisii (assembly GCF_902635505.1). NCBI lineage: Eukaryota > Metazoa > Chordata > Mammalia > Dasyuromorphia > Dasyuridae > Sarcophilus > Sarcophilus harrisii. The sequence goes on from NC_045428.1 coordinate 609,435,571, forward strand.
TATTGAGTCCCTCCAGTTACTGCCCTGTCTGGATTCAGCAACCTAGAACAAGATATCCCCTCATCCCCCAGGATAAGCTCATCACTTCCAGTCTCATCACTGTTCTGCCGACTCAAGCCTGGACAGACTCCGCCTTCCTCAGCTTCCTCTTCCCTTTGACTGGAAAGACCGAGGGTGGCCCACCAAGCTCCTCTCAATCTTTCTTTATAGCGAGCAGAGACTGGACTCTGGCACTTGTTTTTCTCTCTTATCTGCTGCGTTGCTAGGTTTCAACTCTACAGAACAAGATGCCCCTTGGCTCCACCCGCCCATCCTCCTGCTCCTTTGTGGGTCACAGATGGTCTTTATTGTTGTTTGTTCTTAGTTTTCCCAGAGGACCCACAACATCATGGAGAAGTCTTGCCTCCTGCTTGTGTATGAAGTGGATGTGAGACCGAGCTGCACAGAGTCCTCAGCCTCACGCTTCCTGGTCCTTGAAGTCTGGGGACGGGACAAAAGTCCAGCTAGTGAATGACGTGGGGTCTTCAAAGCTGACCAAGCTCTATGGGCTCCACAGTGCCTACTGCTGTTGCCTTTATGGCCGTTGGAATGGCCCTTTGCCCATTCCACCAGGGGGAGTCTCCTCATGCTTGGGGTGGAGATCCTCCTAACTCTCGGGTGGGTTTGGGGCCCATGGTTACCCTCACCCTGGTTTATTCGGGCTCATGTGGCCGCCATGCTTGCTACCACTGATCGGAGCCCTGGTGACAACAGGTGAGAGCTGGACCCAGATGGGTGAGCAGCCCTGAAAAGGGTTCAGCAGGCCCCACCCCAGAGGGTCCAGTCCTCCCGGAAACCTTTTTGGTTCATTGTGCCCTCAGGCTTGGCACAGTGGCTGGTGTACAGTCCATGCACTGCGTTGGATCAGACATTAGGAAGATAAGTCTTCAGTGAGAACAGCCATGATGGGTCCATTTCTGACAAGGTCACTGAGCTGAGAAAAGAAGGAAGCGCCCAAAGCATAATTCACAAACATGTTTCTTCTTTCATGTAGATTTTAGCAAAGTGACTGATCACTCAATATTTGTACTGATTTGATTACAAAATTCTCCTTAAAGAAATAAAGAACCACTTATATGAAGGAATAATCAGTGCTCTTGTTTCCAGGTCACAACTATGTAATAAGAGGGATAATCTTACCAAGTGGATTCACAGATTTAATGCCACACCAGTTATTTCTCTGTTAGGAGTGTGTGTGTGTGTGTGTGTGTGTGTTCTGTCTCTGTCTCTTTCTCCATCTCTCTTCTTTCTCTCTCATTCTCTCTCTCTCCCTCTCTCCCCTATGTGCCCTTCTCTCTCTGTCTCTGTCTCAGTCTCTGTCTGTCTTTCTCTCTCTCTCACACACATACACATAATGACTAATGAGCTTTGGAATGACTACTGTTTACCCCGTTTGCCCTAGATGGGGACACCTGGACTAGTACCCTAGACAGCATCTGCTGTTGTTTGTTGTCCCATAGGCATCTCAAAGTCCACAACTGCATTAACATAAGTCATTCTCTGTCACGCTTGGCTCCCCCACTTCTTATTACCCCTCCTTATCAATTGAGATCTCACTGATTGGATGTAGAATTGGATGTAGAATGTAAATGGAGCACTCCTAGCAAGGAATGAGCAAGAAGGGAGAGGATGGAAGAAAACTGCCAGGTAGTGTTGGAGTCCAGCTTCTGTAGTGATGAAGGATGTGACGTACCGGGACCAGGTGGAGAAGTCCTGGTTATGGACTCTTGGAAGTTTATTGATCAGAGACACAAATATATATGCCTCAAATACTCATAGGTTTGATACAAAGTACACTCTTTTAAAATCCCCATAGCCTAACAAAATTCTGCTATGATGTAAATGATTTAAACCCTGGATCTTCTGCACTTAGAGATGTGAATAGTTGAGATACGCATCAGAGTAAAGTTTATTATACCATTCTCTCATGTATCTTTATCCCAAATATCTTTAGTCTCCTTGTGGACGTTCTTTCCTGTCCTAAATTCAAAAGTTTAGCTTTTAATCCAAAGAGGAGAGTTTGCATTTTGCTTCAGTCCCTAGATAATTAATTGATTATATTGACAAGCAGTCTCTGCTATTTCAATAAGGGATTTTTGGTGAGCCAAGTTACTGTAAGACTCAAAACCTGGAATAGAGTCTTACCTCCTGGCCCTCTACAATGTAGGTCTCTCAAGTCAGCTATCATAGACAACAGCTATAAGTTATCTATAAATACAACACAGAAATCAGCAATTAAAACTCCTGAGCTCAGAAGTCATAACCAGCACGACCCCCAATGCAGACAGGAGAATTAGAAGTCGTCTCATCAAGATTGGGAGAGAGATATTTTATTACTAAAATATGGCCATTAAAAAAAAGAGACAAGAGGGATGTATATTAAGCATGGTGTGTTCATTTAAGGAATTCTAGGAACCAGTGAAAAGCAGGGGAGACCCAGGAAGAGTGTGTACGTGAAGATCAGTGGGAGACCAAAACAAGTAACATGGTCATCATTCATTTCAGTGGGGACCCATTTGGGGTTTTCTTGGCAAAGTCGCTGGAGTGCCCTATCATCTCCTTCTCTAACTCATTTTACAAATAAAGAAACTTGGTCACACAGCTAGTAAGCGTCTAAGGCCAGATTTGAACTCAGGAAGATGATTTCAGACCCAGCATTCTATCCATTGCACCACCAGCTTCCCATTCTAAAGGTAACACAGACGAGAAGAGTCAAGACAAGTTAACAAGCACCTGTTAAGTGCATGCTCTACTGAGGAGCACCGACTTTAGAAGTTCTGGCAGGATTTGTTCTCCCCTCTAGACGGAAGACTCACCACCTGGGTGAGCCCGGGTTCACAGCCACAATAGCAAAACACACTGGTCTGTGCATACACCCTCCACACACACACAAATGGATGACACAGACAACCCCACTTATAACTATGTGGTATCCACATAATCATGACCCTTTTAAAATAGTTTTATTTTCAAAATATGAAAGGATAATTTTTCAACATTGATCCTTGAAAAATTTTGTGTTCCCATTTTTTACCCCCTTCCCCTCATTCCCTCCCCTAGATAGCAAATAATCCAATATATGTTAAACACGATAGAAATATATGTTAGTTCTAATATATGCACACATATTTATACAATTATCTTGCTGCATAAGAAAAATGAGATCAAAAAGTTACAAAAGTAGAAAGAAAATAAAATTCAAGCAAACCATAATAAAAAGAGTGAAAATGTTATGTTGTGATCCACATTCAGTTCCCACAGGCCTCTCTCTGGGTCCATTGCAGTTCCGTTTGAACTGGCCTGAATCGTCTCGTTGTTGAAAAGAGCCACGAATCATGACCTTTTAAATCACAACCACATACACAATGATGAAATCCCTCATGTGGACACAGTCGCATACTTAGGGACAGAATTCTCCTCACCAACTTTGTGTGGTGGCCACAGAGGTGTCTGGGAAATGAGTCCAGAGGTTCCAATGTGCAGGTGAAGCAAGCAAAAGTGAAGGCGAGAGAAGGAAGCCTACATTCCCAGGCCATAATGGGATGGCAGGGGGTCTGACCCTGGATTCTGCCAGGCTTCCCTTCCTGGATGCCCTCCTTCCTCCCTTCTGCCCATTTGGAATTTAAGGTGCCATCTCTTCCAAGAAGCCCTTCCTGATGGATGATATGTCCCCTCACCATACTCCTGCTGATACTTCTTCGAGGAGACCCAAGGATTCTAGCTAGTACATAGAAATGTGATGGAGAGGGTGGGCCTTAGTAAAGCGCTCAGATCCATGAGCCTTGCTAACACCATGCTGCTAACTAATGATTGTCCTGCCTGAAATGCAGCCCCAAACTGACCACTGTGTTCCAGCTAGGTCCTGAGAAGGGTTTTCGAAAAGAAGGCCCCACACATGCCTGGCTCTGGCTACCAGAATTACATGAAGGGCAGGGCAGCCAAGATGGAAGAGTGATAGGAGCCAGGATAGCCGAGTTCCTTTCCATACAACTCTAAACAGACCCAGAAAATGCACTAGCCTAAGTCCTGATGGGGAAATCTAGAAACAGTCACTGTAAGTCCTTTGTCTGCAGACACTGGATAAGAGCATGGGGAGAGGCTGAGCACCAAGGCAAGAGGGTATCTGAAGTTCGAGTCAGGGTCCCTCAGGCCCTGGGCACCATGACAGGAACAGGTGCTCATGAGCAGCTTTATCATCCACTACTCAGTTCTATGTCACTGATCAGAGCCAAGTGAGACAGGAGAATGAGGTGGGGTGTCCCCCGTCCTTGGGGTGTTTGGAGAAAGAAAGGAGTTTAGAAGTACACAGCATCAGCAGTTTGCCTCTAAAGGCAAGCCTGAAAGTTAGTCACTGTCTGTTAGGGTGAGTCCAACAGCCTTCTATTGTTATTCTGACCAAAGCCAAAACTCAGGAAATGGCTGCACTAAGGCCAGAGAGACAGCAATCAGACTTGGTTCTGGATCAGACCCGTTAGGGAACTCACAGGTTCCTAGCCTTTCCCTGAGATCCTGGAATAACACAACAGTTAATCTTCCAAGAAAGCACCAGCAGAACCACCTCAGACCTTCCCTCCAGAAATACGTCAGGGCCGAGCCCTATCATCATGTCTGAAGTCAGGAAGTGGGTTGGGAAGAATGAGCAAACAACAAAAAAAGAAGCCCATTACAACGGGCTGTTAAGATGGCACAAGCCCTCAGGGCACAGATGATGAAGAAGAGAATGACTCCAAGACATCTGCAAGCAAAACCTCTGAGCAAAACCCAGCTTGGCAAAAATTCAACTAGAATTTCTGGGAAACGAAGCAAGAGTTGGGGAAGAGTTAGAAAATGAAATTTGGGAGGAGGAGATGGGGAGGGGGCTGTTTTGTAAATGAAGGGAGAGTGCTTGTTGTAATTACACGGGAGCCACCTCCCAGTGCTGCTGGAGGTCTAACTCAGACCTGTCCAATGGATCTCTTCATGTGAGAGGATGATGATGATGATGATACAAGGAGACTGAGAGGCAGTTGCGTTTTCTCACCTCTCTCCTCTTCTCTCTTTCTCCAATTTATTTCATTCCCAGTCCACAAGCAACATCTGTGTCAGCAAAGGCTGCTTTGCAACTCCTTCAGATGTTTTGATTCACAGCTGTGGAGGCTCTCGGAGAATTGACCTGTCCCTTTGATGGGGGGATCCCTGAAACTTTCTCTCTCTCTGACTTTGGGGGAATGCTTGAGAAGTTCTCCTTGAGCCCTTGAGACGCTGTCCCCTGCAAAGGACCCACCATGGGGAATCAAGAAAAAGTGGTTTCATTCTGTTATCTTGGTGGGACTAATTGAGTCCAGGACCATTCCAACTAATTCCGAGCTGGAGATCGAAATTTCTATCCAACACTATTGAGCTGAAAAGAGAATGTCTTCTCAGCGGGCAGGGGATCCTCAAAGCAGCTATGCCAAGGAGAGAGAGAGGTTCCTGGGCTTGGCATGTTCCTGCTTTTGGCCCTCTACAAAGAAGTGCCCCAAGTTGCCCCCTTTTATAAGGAATTGGAAACTTGGCTAGGGGCTGGGTGCAGTTTGAGTTGAAATAAGACCAAAATTTTCTAATTGAATATAAGTTTCAATTGAATGAGATTACTGCCCCAAACCTAGATTTCCAGTAGAATGGGATAGCTTACTGGGAGTGGTCAAGTCAGTTTTCAGAAGAACTTCTCAAGTGTTCCCCCCAAAGTCAGAGACACAGTTTCAGGGTTCCCCCCATCACCTTCACCGAGGCATGGTCCTAAACAAGTGCTTAAGGAAGAAATTAGGGAGAAGTGAGAGAATTAAGGAAGAAAAAATTGGAAGGGGAATTGGCAGCTTGGAGAAAGAGGTACAAAATTACCCAAGCAACAAATTCCCCAAGTTATGATGTAGGAAATAGAAGCCAGTGACTCCATGAAACCACAGGAACTATTAAAGTAAAGTCAAAAGGCTGAAAAATGGAGGAAAATGTGGCAAGGGCAACTAACCTGGAAAACAGATCAAGAAGAAAAAAATAAGAATCATGATGATATAAATTGTGTCCCCTTTAACCTCTGGGGGGGTGTTAGAATCCTTACAAAATGTTAATCAGTGGAATTGATAGAAACAATGCTTAAGTTTACACCTTTGAGAGTTCACACATTAGAGTTCACAAGTCTGGGAGATTCACAAAGTTACACCTCCCACAATCCCACTCTCTAGAGGAGGAGTTAACCTTTGGGTTCACACCTTTAAGAGATCATATATAAGAAGCTCTTAGAGCCTCAGTCAGCAGTCAGTCAGAGGAGTAAGTAGTTTGGGAGATTGACAGAGCCAGAATTCAGTCAATTGAGGAGATTGAGAACCAAGATTCAGAGAGAGCTGGAGGCTGAAGCTGGCAGAGGCAAAGAACAAGCTGCAAGAGCTCTTGGAACCAAGGAGGGAGATAGACCTCTAAGAAAGCTAACCGGGCTATTTTGGAAGAGACAATAAAGGATTTGAACTTTGAACAGCTGGCTGCATTTGAGGTGATTATTGATTTGAAACTAAGGCTACCTCCAGAAGCCCCACAAGAAACCTGCTCCCAGAGAACCATCATATTTTAGAAAAGAAGAAAACACTACAGGGGGCCCTGAAACTGTGTCCCTTTTAATCTGTGTTGGGAAGGGTGATTCGAGTTTTCAAACCCTCCCTGATCTCTAGAAGGGGCACACCCTTCTGTTCACCAGGGCAATTCCGAACATAAGTAACCTCTTTTCAATTGGAAATCTTGACCTGGAGCATAATCATCATTGAGTGGCACAAACTCCCAGTTAAATAATCTCATTCAATTTTTAATTGAATTGAAGTCCCAAGCTTCAGAAGGCTAAATAAAAGACTGAATCCCGAATCTTTGCAGAAGTCCTAACAGGATCTTGCCCACTGCTAAAGATATTTTCTTCTCAGTATTATATTCCTAACAGGACCTTGCCCACCAAGAAGTCTGTCTTCCTAGCAAGCTGGCTTCTTGGTTTAAATAAATCCCATTATTTGCCCAAACCTCACGCCTGTATTCATTGGGATTTGTGAATTCTTTTGCAAAGCCTGCCACTGGCCAAGGGGATCCCATTGCTGTTAGGGGATATTTTACCTTCCATTCTTGCACCTCATCATTTGGTGACCTCATCTGTGATGACCGCGTTTAGCACCCAGAGTATATTAGAATCAGTTGGAGTCAGAATAAGGGAAAATGGTTGATCTTTATTCTTTGTGGAGGTGAAGGGGAATGGTGATACGAAGTGAGAGCAATCCCGACACGAATCTGGCCAGCAGTGCCTCTGCCTCTCTCATTCCACCAAATTCCACCAAATCCTCTACAGTCTCCTATATAACAAATCAAACTTGCACAGAGAGTGGGCGGGGGCCATTCTTTCTCCAAGCATATATTAATAGAGTGTTGTCCATTTGCTATTTAGCCTCAAGTGCTTGGGATCTCAGTGCAACGACTCAAAAGCTTCAGCCCATTACACTCCTTAGTGAGACTGACTAAATGCCATGATAAAAACAAATCTAGACATTAACTTTCAAGAAATCTTGGAAGATAGCCACTCAAATCTCTTGGAACCAGAGAGTAAGCTAGAAATAAAAAGAATCCAACATTTCTCTTCTGGAGAAAATCCTAAAGTGAAAACTCTGGGATTGCAGCCAGAATCCAGAGCTTCCAGGTCAGGAAAAGAATGTTTCATGCAACCAAAAAGAAGGAATCCCAAGGGCCCAGTTGGATTACACACTATTTGGCATTGGGGCCACAGAGCAGAAATGACAAAATAGCCCATTTTGATGATGAGAATAGGGACTGAACCTGTAGTTCCATCAGTACAGTTGGAGAGAATTTAGTACAGACTAGCAGCTGCTCTGTGGATTCTAGAGTTTCCTGAGATCCCCCAGAATGGAATGACTTCCTCAAAGTCATATACCCAGGAGGTGTCAGAGTCAAGATTTTCAACAGCAAAGCAATTCAAGAAGCATGGACAAGTGGGACAACTTTGAAAGTAACATGGGATTTATTATATACTAAAAAGGGAGGGAGTATAAAATGGAGATTCACAGCTTTTGTTGTATATATTGAAATACTTTTTTTGGTGTTTTGAGAAGAAAAAAATTAAGTTCATTTAAAACAAGAATTAGTGTAAGATGTCAAATCATTTTCCAGTTTTCCCAGTGGTTCTTATAAAGTAAGAACTTCTTCCCCTAGTAGTTGTAGTTGAGGATTTAACATTAAAGTACTGAATTAGCTTCCTTCTGGATCTTGGCCACGTTCTTTCTTTAAGTTTTATTCTTTTGGTTTGTTGAGATCTCATTTGTTCTACTTTTTCTGTCTTTCAATGTTGCTCTTCTATTTCTTGTTGCATCTTGGTATTTTGACATTCTACTTCAACCACTGTCCCTAAAGGTGTTCACTGTTTATTAATACTTTCCAACTTCTAAACTGATTGTTCTTGTTTGCATTTCTGAATTTATATTTAAGAACTTGAATTTCCCTTACATTTTAAAAAAATTGTACTTGTGATTTCATTGATAGAGGGAATTTTCCCTCCATCAATTGAAGCTGGCATCTAGTTTTATAGTTACCTGGGTTACTGAGCTTCCCTTTGTTACTTTCTGTTTAACCTTTATATAGCTTACTTTATATATATTTGTCTGTATGTTGTCTATCCCATTACATTGTAAGCTTCATGAGGGTAGAGACTACCTTTTGCCTCTTTTTGTAGCTTCAGCACTTAGCACAATGACTGGCGCATAGTAGGCACTTGATGCTTATTGATTGACTAATTGATTGACTTGTTGATAGCCAAAGTTAGCATGTATCAGAGATTGGACTTAAATCCAAATTTCCCTAATTCTAAATACTGCCCCATGATGCTTCCTTTTAATTCTTTAAAAGTTTTTCAACTATTCTAGGGATCAGGCTTCTTGCAATAGTTCTATTCTGATTTCTGGGTATTTGTAATTGTATGCCTCTTCCAATATATGCCTCCTCCTTCTCCAAGATTTCTTGGAATTTTTTGGGTCATAGAATCTACTTAGAATATTTGGAGTTTTTGGTTTATTGAGTACTTCTGTCTTTTAGGTGGCCTTTATGCAGGATTTTCTCTAGTGGGATTTCTGTCTCTTCCTCCTAGTTATATCATTTAAATATGTATACCATTTCAAATACCATTTTTATGTCCTATTTCTTGTTCTGTGATGATGGATTCATCCCTTTCTGACAATCTTCACTTTAGTAGGATTTCTTCCAGACCAAGTTCACTTATAATGAAGTGGGGGAGACTACTTTTCTACATTGCTTGTATTCTTCGGGTTTCTGTCCAGTGTGGTGTTTGCAGTTTTTAATAAGATATTTCCAAAGAAAAAGCTGTCCCATGGTCATTACATTACTGCATTTCTCCAATATGATTCCTCAGACTGGACTCAGACTCTTCTGACTGAACATCAGGGGCATTCATGTTAATCTCCAGTGTGGATTCTCTGATGCTGAGTGAGGTTTGAGCGCTGACTGAATGATTTTCCACATTTCCCACATTCATAAGGTTTTTCTCCACTGTGAATTCTTTCATGTGTAGTAAGGGCTGAGCTCTGGCTGAAGGCCTTCCCACATTCTTTACATTTATAAGGTCTCTCGCCCGTGTGGATTTTCCGATGTTGAGCAAGATTTGAGCGTTGGCTAAAAGATTTTCCACATTCCTCACATGTATAAGGTTTTTCTCCACTGTGAATTCTTTCATGCATAATGAGGGCGGAGATCTGGCTGAAGGCCTTCCCACATTCCCTGCATTTATAGGGTTTCTCTCCAGTGTGAATTTTATGATGTTGAATAAGGTGGGAGCTTCGAGTAAAAGCCTTCCCACATTCCTTACATTTATAATGTTTCTCTTCGGTGTGTATCCTCAGGTGTTCCGTCAGATATGACTTATGCCTAAAGGCTGAGCCACATTCATCACATTTGTAGGGTTTTTCTCCACTGTGAATTCTCTTATGTTTAATAAGGGATGACGAGTAGGTAAAGACCTTTCCACATTCTTTACATTTAAACGGTTTTTCTGCAGTGTGAACTCTCTGATGCTGTCTCAGAACAGAGTTCTGACTAAAGGTTTTCCCACATTCTTTACATTTATAGGATTTCTTTTCAATGTGACCCCTCTTATGTTGAATAAGGGTTAAACTCTGCCAGAAGGCCTTCCCACACTCCTTACATTTATAAAATTTCTCTTCAGTGTGAACTTTGTGGTGTTTACTAAGTGCTGAGCTTTGCCTAAAGGCCTTACCACATTCCTTACACTCATAGGGTTTTTCTCCACTGTGAATTCGTTTGTGTGTAATAAGAGCTGAAGTCTGGCGGAAATATTTCCCACAGTCTTTACATTTAAATGGTTTCTCTTCAGTGTGCACTCTCTTGTGCTGAGTAAGGATTGAGCTTCTACTAAAGGCCTTCCCACATTCCTTACACTTATATGGTGTCTCTTTAGTGTGAATTCTCTCATGGCGAGTAAGTGTTGAGCTTTGGCTGAAGGCCTTCTCACATTGTTTACATTTGTATGGTTTCTCTCCAGTGTGAATTCTCTGGTGTTCAGTAAGTCCTGAGCTCCAACTAAAAGACTTTCCACATTCTTTACATTTAAATGGTTTCTTTACAGTATGAATCCCCTGATGTTGGACAGGATGTGTGTTCTGGCTTACAGCCTTTCTGCAGTCCTCACAGTCAGAGGATCTCTTACTCCTCTGATATGGAATAAAGGTTGGCTGGTAATGAGAGACATTCTTCAATCTGTTATGAAAGCATAATCTTGAGTGCCCAGATTTTCTCTCAAAGTCAGTACATTCATAGTCCCTCTGACCACTGGATATTTCCTTGGGAAAGAGAGTCCATTCACTGAGGTGTCCTTCTTGGGAAAGGACTTTCTCTGGAGCCTCCACTGTAAGATTTGTCATTTGCTTCCACAGCCTGAACTCTTTAACAGGACCTTCCTCCAACGGGTCATTTTGCAGAATATTTCCTCTTCCCGTGAATATGCCTAGTGCTCCTCTGTGCTTTCCTACTAATTTCTGGTTCTCTGATCTTGCGTCCCAGGCTGAAAGGAACAGATAATGAAGAGTATTTGCTTCTAAGTTGTAAGGAACCTCAGAGGGCTAGTTCACCCCCTGCCAAAATCTTAAATCTCACTAGTGAGCTGGTCATCAAAAATGCTAAAACACTTTTGGGTACATTGAGACTCTGGACCATTGTATTGTTGTCCTCCCCCCTCCTCAGACCACATCTGGATTATTGTCTTCAGTTCTCATTATCAAGTCTTATAAAGGACACTGAAAAGTTGGAGAGCCTCTAAGGCAGTAGAAGATCTGGGGTTTAGATCATACAAAGATTAATTTAAGGAACTGGGGCCATTTAGATTGGAGAATAGGCGATCATAGAATTATAAATTCACAGTTGGAAGGGACTTTAGAATTATTGAGTCTAACTCCCTCATTTTTTCAGATGAGGAAACTGAGGCCCAGAGAGATGGAACAATTTGTCAAGAGCCATACAGCTGATAAATGTCTGAGACTAGTTTGGAACCCAAATTTTGGGGCCTCCAAGTCCAGTGCTCTGTCCCTGATCTCCATACTTCCAGTTATTGGAGGTCTCATGGATACTTTTTGGCCCAGAACCAGGACTGATGGGTGGAAATTTCAAAGAGCTCAATTTAGATCTGATGTAAGAAAAATCTTCCTAAAAACTAGAGCTGTCTAAAAGCAGAACACCTCTTCTTTGAGGTGGTAGATTCTCTATAAAACTATTACTATTACACTGATGTACTTTAAGTCCTTAGGGTGTTTGGGTGGACTAACACCTAAACATTTTCAGTATGTTGAAATTATTTGGATTTAAATTCTCTTTCTTGGATTAGTATTCTCTATTGGTTTATTTTGTTTCCTTTTTTACTGACACTATGCTGTTTTGTTGAATCTCTGAAGTTTTCTATGTAAACAATTATGTGATTGGCTAATGCAAATGATTTTCCCTCTTGTCTAGGCTTCTATGCTTAATTTCCTTTTCCTGTCATATTCCTACAGCTAGCTAGCCTTTCTAGAACTATCATAAAATAGTCATCTTTGCTGTACCCCGTGATATCATTGAGAAAACTTCTAGAGTCAAATAATGAAGGAATGATCAGTTGTGCCTCCAGAAGACTGAAGATGGGAAAAATGTTCCCCACCTGTTGCAGAGACATGATAGACTGTAAGTGTAGAATGAAACATAAGTTTTATGGGCAAACCAATGTGTAAATTAGTTTTGCTTGACGATACTTACTTGATACAAAGCAGGGCTGGAGCTGGTATGGTTTTTGAGGGAATAGGATACTTATATTAACAGAAGAAGAAAGAAAAAGAAGGAGGAGGAGGGGGAGGAAGAGGAGGAGGAGGAGGAGGAGAAAATAAAGACCATCAATGACAATTTTTTTTAATGTACCAAAGAAAGTGGAAGGAAGTTTGGAAGGAGACACAGAGAAACAGGGCAGTGTTGGTATTACTGTGTGACATAGATATTTAATTAAAAACACACACACATACAAATTAAACCAAACTGGAACATGAGATTCACACTGAATTTCACAAAATGGAGATGTACCCAGACCCACACTATCATGTACAACTCTCTTTTCCTTTGTTTTTTGTATAGGAAACGTTCATACTTGTTGATGTTTGTTAACTTGACAATACAAAAACTTAAAAACAAATAATATGAGATCTTTCTTTTCTTTTCCCTTTTCTCCCTTACTTCACAATTGATTTCCTTTCTGCTATGTGCTCTAAATTATAAGGCATTATTAAAAGGTAATGATAGAATCTTAAGACCCTGTTGTTTTTTTTCCTTATCAATGTTGCCTCTGAGAAGGTCCATGCCTGGAAACATGTTAACTCTGCCCCTTTAATTCTGTTAGCTCTAGAGGTTAGATGCTTTATATTGTAGAAGAATCCTTTTGTTCCCATGCTCTCTGGTGTCTTGATAATGAATAAATGGGATACTTAAAGATTTTTCTCCCTGAATCTATGTAATCATGGAATTTTAATAATTCTATTACTGGTGGTGCAGAGGATAGTGTCTAGAAGACCCGAGTTCATGTCTGATCTCTGACACTTACTAGCTGTGTAACCTTAAGCAAATCATTTGTTTACCTTGAGTTCCTCTACTGTAAAATGGGGACAAGGAAAGCACCTATCTTCCAGGGATGTTATGAAGATTAACTGCCATGACATTTGTATAAACACTTAGAACAGTGCCTGGTACATAGTTGGTACTTAATAAATGCTTATTCTTCACCTTTAATATAATTTTAAAAATATTTATAATTTTCCTGATGTTGAACCACTCCTACATTTTTGGCATAAATCCAATTTGGTTATAGTGAATAATTCTTTGTTTATACTGTTTTGCTAATATTTCTTTTTTTTTTTAACATCAATATCCACTGATGATATTGGTCTATAGTTTTATTTATCTGAATATAAGGCTAAGAGCTGGATAAGATGGGAAGATGCCTCCTTTCTCTTTTTTTGGTAAAGCATTTCTATTTCACAGGTTAATTATTCTTTGAGTGTCTCTTAGGATGCATTTATAAATTTATTGTGACCTGGGCTTGCTTAGATTAGATTGTCTGGATTTTTTATCTTTGGTTCTGTTAACAGTTGTTGTGCCTCAACAAAATCTCTCCAAAAGCAAAATTGTTATTCTTGACTTTAGATACAGCAACAATGAAAATGGATATGGTGAAAAAAGTCAAGAAGGGAAGCAACATTTTGTTGAAAATTACTAGAGAAAAGGAATTGATGTCTGTATTATACATATGTGGTAAATTATATCTAAGTACCCCCCAAAACAAGCTATATGAACTACAGGAGGACCAGGATAGTAAACAACCATTGGTGGGGAATCTTTTTGAGACTTGGACAAGTGTAATAGAAGGGTAAATAAAAAAGAAGTAAAGATTCTGTACGGAAAGATGGAAAAATTAAAATGATAGATCTTAAATGGTTAATGAATGAGTACCTTGTGAAATATAGATCCTTTTCAGCATTGCCTAGCACCTCTCCAGAAATTGGCTTCATGGCACTGAATGCAGAATTCAATTCATCAATGCATGCAGAAAAGCAGAAATATGAAGCAAGTGCTTTAGAGATAAGAGGAATAGAGTCTGGACCCATGATTTCATTAGTAGACGGAACTACCATATAATGAAGCTCTATCCACCAATGCATATGGGCACCTTCTTGGTTTTGAGTTTCCTAGAGCTCTGAGAGGGTAAGTGATTTGTTCTAGTGACAGACATGGCTGACCTATGTCAGAACCAGAGTTTCCAGGTCCATCTGGGTTAGAGGCTGCCTTTTAGCATGTGTTGCTTCTGTTCTGCTGTGTACTGAAGTGATACCATATTAGTGGCCATAATAATATGAAAACCTAGAATCGATCATAGAAATATGAACAAAAGACCAAGATTTAAATGGAGACTCTATGACACAATTGTAAAATATGAGTGAGTCACACAAATTGTAGGGAAAAACAATTTTAATAATGATGAGGTAAAAGAAAAAAGCTGTGGAACATGGACGGCTAAAGCAATCCTTCAGGGAAAATTTATGTTAATAAAAATGAGCAATGAACTGACAGTGCAACTGAAGAAAACTAGAAAAGTGACAAGTTATTGACTTCAAGACAAACACAAACGCAGAAACTTGGTACATCAAAGAAAACAAAAATAATTAAAATTTTAAAAGACAATTGAGATGGTGAATAGCAGTTCATTTGTTTAAGTCGTGTCTCCCTCTCCATGACCCTTTTGGGATTTTCATGGCAGATTTACTGGTATAGTTTGCTATTTCATTCTCCAGCTCATTTTACAGGTAAGGAAACTGAGGCAAACAGGATAGGGTGACTTGCCCACGGTCATGGAGCTAGTAAGTGTCTAAGGCTGGATATGAACTCACATTTTCCTGACTTAAAGCTTTGGACTCTAGCCCCTGTGCCATCTACCTACTTTTTTTTTTTTTTAAAGACTCGAAGCCAGGGGGCAGCTAGGTGACAAAGTGGCTAGAGAACCAGTCCTGAGGTCAGGAGGACCTGAATTCAAATCTGATCTCAGACACTTAACACTTTCTAGCTGTGTGACCCTGGCCAAGTCCCTTAACCCCAATTGCTTCAGCAAAAAAAAAAAAAAAAAAAAAAAAAAAAAAAAAAAAAAAAAAAAAAAGACGCAAAGCCAGACAAGCCATTAACTAATTTTGTTTTCAAAAGAGAGGAAGAACAAACAAAAATATATGTAGTGAAAAAGATAAATATGGAGAGAACATTTATTGTTACCAATGACATGTAAGGCAACTGAAAGCTTCAGAAAATGGAGACTGTGGTAGAGTGGCCCCTCACTGAAGGTCCCCATAATTCACTGGCTATGGGGCATGGGAACTGGGGGCTGGGAGAGGATTCGATGGCTCCTTCAGACCCTAAAACCCCCATTCTGTGACGCATCTACACCTTAGAGCAGCAGAGCTGGAAGAACTTGCGAGCTGAGCCCTTCATTTTCAAGATGGCACATTTGAAATTCAAAGAAGTGTTGAGTCCCTTGGCTTCCCTTGGGGGCCAGGCAGGCCGGAGAAGCCGGGGACTCCTTTTCAAAACAGGGTTTGGAAGGCATTGAGGGGAAGGAAATGCTAAGTTTCCATTAGAGGTGAATGAAAATAAAGGTCTTGATTTTCCCCACTCGGGTCACAGGCCCCCTAAAATTGATCTGCCATCCCAGCTTATGCGTCCCTGACCCAGACAGTGAATGGAAACTGAGTCAGTTGGGAGTTAAGAGTCCCCAGAGTTGGAGTCCCAAAGCCCTGAGTTTGAATCCTGCCTTGGAAACGTACTCGTTTCGCTGTGGGATCCTGGGCAGGGACCCTGCCTTCTTCCTTCATCTGACAAGTGATTGGCTTGACCTGGAGGAGCTGTAAGGGCTCCAGGATCATAGAAAGGGGAAGAGTCTGCAGAAATGAGGCGGCTCTGGACATGCTGAAGGCAGGGGAAGATCGGGAGGGACTTCCACAGAAGGGTGGGCATAGCTGTGGAAAACACAGCAGCTGAGGCCGGGAGCGGGGGTGGAAGGACTCCAGCAAAGCCCAGGAGCCCAGGAGCCCAGGAGCCCAGGAGTTGAGGGGTCCCACCCTTTCTCTGCAGCCCCAAGCATCTCTAGAGCATCCCTTAAAACTCATTCGGCAGCTTAGGGATCTTTGGTACTAGGGACTATATAACCTCCCTGGGCCTCAGTTTCCCTATAAGCAAAATGAACTAGCCCTATTAGAAGAAATGCCAGGCTGGGACTCAAGGGAACCAAACTGGTTGGACTCTGACCCCAAGAGGTATAAGGAGAGAAGCCTGGATCCGGCTGACTATAGAGGTATTCTGGGCCCAAGGGAGGCCACCTTACCCAGGGACACCAGGTTCCTGAAGTTCTCCAGCATCACCTCCCTGTAGAGCTCCCTCTGAGCGGGGCTCAGGAGCCCCCACTCCTCCTCAGAAAAGTCCACGGTCACGTCCCTGAAGGTCACTGCTTCCTACAACACAGAGCACATTCATGCTGGCCAGGGACCTCCCTTGGCATAGGCCTTTGGGAAGAGGAAGGCAGAGGAGGGCCCACGAGATGGGGCAGGTGGACAGGAAGTGGCTCTGGAGATGTTCTGGGGGAGGAGGAAGTGTAACCAAGGGCAGATTGGGGGGAGAGGTCCCAGGTACTGGGAATGGGGAGACTGAGCTCCGGGCCCAGAACTGCTATCAGGGAAACGATTTCTTTATGGTAGACCTTGGGCTCCAGAGGGAGAGCAGAGGGGAATCTGCTAATTTTTTCTCCATGCTTGAGACAAGGAGGACGGCCTCAGAGTCAGGCTCTCCAGCAAGGATCATGCTTTGAATGCCAACCCAAAGAATCAGGAAAGAAACTTGCTCATTGTCTGAGAAGGGGCTGACTCACCTCACCTTGGGCCAGCAGGCCCCTCGGGGACCAGTCCATTCTCCTCCGGGCTCACCTTGTGACGAAGGGCAAGCGTCAGAGGGCACATATCTGAGGACGAGAGGGGGGATGCAAGAGAGAGACCTGGTTGGTCTTTTTTGGTGGCCTCCCCTGGACGGTTGGAGAGCTCCCCGTCCCTCTCAGATGTCTCTTCCCCAAGACATTCCCAGAGATTGGAGGTAGCCTCTGTGTCACCCATGGGCAGAGAGCTCTGGAAAGAGGGTGTATGTGCACCCTCTTAATCGTTAAGTTACTTTGTCTCAAGTGTTATTCTTCTTGAACTCTGGAGTTAATGAAAGGCAGAGACAGAGACAGACAGAAGGGGAGAGACAGAGAAAGGCAGACAGAAGGAGAAACAGAGACAAAGAGAGGGAGGGGGAAAAAGAGAGATGGATGGATGTGGATGAATGGACACGAAGCCGTAGAGAAGGGAAAATAGATGGATAGATGATAAATAGATGAAATAGAGGATGGATAGATGGACACATAATCATATAGAAGGATGGGAGAGAGAGAGAGAGAGAGAGAGAGAGAGAGAGAGAGAGAGAGAGAAAGAAAGAAAATAGAAAGACACATGGATGAGACACATGGAGGGACATAGAGTAAATACATGGAAAATATATGGATGGCTGGATAGCCATACAGATGGGTAAGAGAGGGATATACTAATAGCCAGCCACAGAGAAGGCTGAATTGTTGCATGCCCAGATACATAGACAGTAGATAGATAAAAGATAGCCAGCGCGCCAGGGCGTTCTAAGTGCTTACATTCTAACGGGGAAGACAATACACGGTCCCTCCACAACACGGGTAGGCTCTATCCCCTTCCTCCCTTCCCCCACATCTCCACTTCCCACCTGCTCCAAGTCTCCCTCATCCCTCACCTGGAGTACTGTACTGGCCCCTAACTGGTCCTGCCCCAGTCGCTTTTTCTTGCCACTCTCTCCTCCGCTGCCACATTAGGAAGGCGCAGGACACCCTGTGTACAGCACAGCTTTGCATGGGCTGGGGCCCCCTGCCCCCCGCAGCTGCACCTCTCAGAATCCTCCACCTCCCTTCTAGGCTCAGTGTGGCCTTGCCTAAAGGGCTTCTTTCCTGGGCCCCTCGGCCGCAGGGAGGGATCTCCTGGAAACCTCCCTATGGTCGCTGCTGGGGGGAGGGGTGTGGGTGCCCACGGAACTTCATTAGAACTCTCTGTTTGGAGGCCATGGACTGGTTTGGCTTCGTCTCATGTGCCCAGGCCTGGCATCAGATCTTACCCCTATTAGGCTGAAATGGCTTTTAACTGGATTGGATGGAGAAGGGGTGGGAGAAGCTGTGGGGAAAGGGGTGAGACAGCTCCCGGGCTGACGAGATCCGAGCCGAGGCAGGAGGAGATGGGATACAGGGCCTGGACCTGGAGCCTGGAAGGGAGGAAGCAAGAGCCCAGAGCAGGGGCGGGAGGGAGCCCCAAGGCTTCTCCATCCCCTCTCCCGCGGGATTACCACCTGTGTAGAGCTTGTCTGGAAGCCGGGGTCTGTGGCAAAGGCAAAGCCCCGAGCCCCAGAACGCCCCATAAGTAGCCGGAGGCAGAGCCAGGCCCGCTCCGGGGCAGCTCACGGCCACATCCAGGCCAGTCCCAATGCCCCCCTTCCCCGCCCCGCCCCGCGGGAAGGTCTCAAGGACAGGAGCTCAATGGTCAGTCCAGACAACCCCCCCCCCCCCCCCCCATCCCCAGAGACGCGCGATCGTGACAAGGGCCCGGCGCTCAGCCGCAGGGGAGGGTGACAGGCAAGCGCGGGGCCGTGGGCGAATGCGCTCCCCTCCGCAGCCTCCTGCTTCCTCACTAGGCCCAGGAGGGGCTGCGCGAGAGGCGGACGGCTTGTCCATCCCTGCCGTTGCATTAGAAAGGGCCGCCTTGGGTACGAGGAAGCGGCTGGGACTGCAGCTTCTTCCCCCTGCCGGGACCCCCGGGACAGCTCCCGGCCCACAGCTCCCTCGGGGATACCCCCCCTCCCCCCGCCACGGGGCGCCCGCTCCCACCCGCCCCGGCCGCAGCCGTCACCCCCCCCCCCTCGCAGCACAGGGGAGCTCCGCAGGGTCCGGCCCCGCTGCCCAGCTCCCGGGGAAGCGAAGTTCTGCCGTCCGTTGCGCCCTTCGCAAGGGAAGCCGGGATGGCCCGGGGGGCCTCGGAAGGATGCGCCGAAGCTCCTGGCTTCTGGCGCCCCGCCACCTTCTCCAGGCTGGCCGAGTCTTCCCCCTCCCCCTCTCCCCCAAACTCTCGGGCGGCTTCTCCCGGCTCCCTGATGGCGCTTCCAGACTTTCCTCCCGCTTCTCGGCAGCGCCTGGATCTACGACCCAGTGCCCGGGCCTGGCCCTCTGGCCTCAGCCGAAGGCTCCCGGGAGCGTCTCCCCCGTTTCGGGGTCCCCCGGGAGAACGGGACTGGCTAAACTGTGTCCATTTCCAGGGCCGTGTCATTCATTCACACCCAGGTCATAATATCCCGCAGCCAGCAGCACTCATTCTCCCCCCATCTCAAGGAATTCGGATCGGGGCCCAGAGCGCTCTGGCTGCTCCCTCAGCACCGGAGCCTCCCAGTCCCTCAGCAACCCCAGAGGCCCCGACCTCGCCCTCCAGGCCTCCTCCTCCTCGGGGAATCGCGCCCTCGATCCCCCTGCTCCAGGGATTAAAGAGCTCTAAAATGACTATCCCATGGGGAGCCCCCATCCGCCTTCCAGAGGCCTTCCCTGCTTTTCACATCTTCGCTTCTCCCGGAGCAAAGCAGAATCCCAGAAGCCCCACGGAGGGGAGGCTGCACCGTCCCAGGGCCCCCTCCCAGGGCCCCTCCAGTCCGGAAATGAAGCCCCTGGGAGCAGTCCCTGCTGAACTCCGAGACCCAAGGTGAACAGCAAGCGCTAGAACTTTCAGTCAGCCACGGGGACATCCCGGCTCTCACTCTGGACCTGGCAGATTTTATCTCCCATTCTGAGTCCGGGAGCCCCACTGGCCCAGTCCCAAGGCTGGCTCCCTCCCACCTCTGGCTTCCTCAGCGCCTCCCGGCTGGGCTGGAAGCGAGATTTAAACCTGCTGCAAATCTACGAGGCCACCTCCGCTGGGCCCTTCCTGCCCCATGGGAAGAGGCCCCCTCTCCTTCCCCAGGGAGCCTCTGTCCCCCTCCTTATAACAAAGGCCTCCCGTCCCCTCAGAATCCTGCCTCCTACTTTACCACCACGGAAGCATCTCCTCCCCGCCATGACCTCACCCTGTTCTCTTCTCCTTTACTATGGGACAGCCCCCTCTTTCTCCAGCCGATTCCCCCTGATCACATCCCCCTCCCTTCTGTGCCTCCACCTTTCCCTCTTGCCTTCAAACAACCCCAAGGCTCATCCTTGGCCACATCTCTGGGCCTGGAACATCGGGGTTGGATGCTCCCCTGGGAGCAGCCTCGCTCTAGCCCCCAAGGCCCAGCTCTTAGCTCTCCTGGAGAGCTCCAGGCAGGTGCTCTAGGGGAGGAGGGGCTGGAGAAGCTGGCTTTGAGGCCGACCTCCGCCCGGGCGAGGAGGGAAGGCTGGGGCAGCAATCCTGGCCCGGACCCAGGTCCATCTGCTAATACCTGAGCGCTTGGCCAACTCTTGACCGGTCATGGAAAGGACGGTGATTCTGACGAGGATTCTGAAGCCCCCTCCCTAGGCCGTCCCCCTGGACGAGTCTTTTTCCTTCCTCCAGTCCCTGAGAGAGCTGAAGCGGAGAGGGAGGGGCAGAGGGGGTGCCCAGCACGCAGCTCCAGAAAGCGGAGGGGACCCGCACCCGAAAGGAGTGTGTGTAGTGTGAGTGTTGGAGGTGGTATGTGTATGGAGGGTTGGTTGGGAACAAACCAAGAAACAAATGTGAAAAGGGTTTTGGTGTAAGTGGTTGTGTGTTGGTGTGTGGGGGTGGTGTGTTGTGTGTCGGTGTGTGAGTGAGGAGGTGGCGAAAACCGGAGGGAAATTATTAGAAAAGGGTAAAGAATTTTTGGGATGGAAATTTTTTTTTTTTGGTTTGGGGGGGGGTTTGGTATGTGTGTGTGTGGTGTCCGGGTGTGGTATGTGTGGGTGTGTGTGTTCCTGGTTGGTTATGTGGTGGGTGTGGTTGCCGGTGTGAATGGGGTGGTTTGAAAGTGGCCGCATTAAAACCAAACAACCGAGGAGGGTGCGGGGGGTGTGGTGGTAATTTTGAAAGGGTTTGGGTCTGGGGTGGTTCCGGGGGGGGTGGGTGGTATGGTGCGTGGTGTGTTGTTGGTGGTTTTAAGTGTTGTATGGTATGGTGCGTGTGGTTGTGGTTGTGGGTGCGGGGGGTGGTTCGGTGCGGGTCAAAATGGCGGAGTGGAGGATCCGAAGACGCGGAGATAATCTATGACGGAAAAACCAAGGGATTTGGGTTTTGGGGTGTCGGAAGGGGTTGGTTAATGGCGGTGTGTGTGGGTGTGATTCCGGTGTGGATTGGTGGAGTGGTTGGAAACCGACGATTGGTTGGCCAAATTAAAAGCGTTGGGGATGTGGGTGGGGTGGGTGGTGGTGGGGGTCGGGCAGGAGTGAGGTGGTTTGGGGCGGTGGTGTGTGGTGGTGTGTGTCTGGGCTGGGGTGGGGGGTTGGTGGGTGTGGGTTGGGTGGGGAAGGTGGTGGTTGGTGGGTCGGGGTGGGGGTTGGGTGGTGCGGTGGTGAAGCGAAATCACCAGGAGGGGTCGGGGAAGGGCGAGGAAATTAAGGAAGGAAATTGTGTGGGGTGTGTGTTGGGTGTGTGGGGGTGGTTGGGTGGGTGGGGGGGTGGTGGGGGTCCCGTGGGTGTGCGTGGGTGGGTGGGTGGTTTTGGGTGAGGGTGGGGTCCCCGGTGGTGGATGGGGTTTGGGGCGGTGGGAGTGGGCGTGTGCGATGTGCCCGGCTGGCGGGGGGATGTGGTGGGTCGGGGGTGGCTGAGGGCGAGGCCATAACCCCGGGCAGGGGAGTGCGTGGCAGGCCGAGGTGGGGGCAGTGTTGTCGGGGTGGGGCGCTGGGTGGGTGTGTGTGTGTGGTGTGGTGGTGTGGATGTGTGGGTGGTGTGGTGGGTGGGCGGGCCGTCCGACAGAAGCCCAGCCCAAAACGGTCCGGGGCAACCGGCGGCAAGGGGGGGCCCTTCCAAATGCGCCCAGGCCGCGCCAAAATCCTGCAAGAACCCCCACCCCCCAACGACGCGCCCAGCCTTCCCTCCCACCACCTGGGCGCCAAGAAAGCACCACCCCACCCCTTGCCCGAGGGAACCCACACGCCGGGCTCCGGCCCCTGCCCCACCGGAGCAGGGCCAACCGGCTCACCCGGAGGAAGCAATGCACTACCTTACGTCGGGGCCCCTGACCCACACGGGGCCGGCCCGTGAGTCAACACAGGAGGCCGGCGGCCGGGAGGGGCGCTAGATCACCGGCCTGGGGTCCGGCCCTTTGCCCCTCCAATCCCCCCCATCCGTGTAGGGGGAGGGGGGGGGAAAGGGGGAGGGAAGGGAAAAGAATCCCAAGGCCTTTTTTAAAAAAGAACCCCACCCCATATACCTGGTTTATAATTGAAAATCCTGCTCCTGCCTTAAATTTTCCAATTAATCTCAAAACATGGAAATCAAACTTTTTTTTTCAAATGAACCAATTAAGGTTAATTATTATTAAAATATATTGTTGACTCGAATCAAATTCATGTCAAGTCGCGTATAATTTAATTTATTCCTAAATTTTATTTTATTTCCCCTCAATTACATGTTAAAATATGTTCCCAAACCCCTCCCTCTTCTCCTCCCCCCTCCTTGAGATGGTCAATAATCAGATTTAGGTTCCACTGCCATAATGTAAAACATATTTCCATATCAGTTATTTTGTTCAAGACGGGAAGAAAAGAAAAAATCAAAGTGGAAAACCAGCATGCTTCAGTCTATATTCAGTCAATCAATATATCTGTCCTTTGGAAGCCGATAACTCATCCCGAGGCCTTTGGAATTGTCTGGGATCACGGTATTGCTGAGAATATCCAAATGATTCACATCTCTTGCTCATTCAGTATTGCTACTACATACAACGTGCTGGTGCTGCTCGCTTCTCTCTGCATCAGTTCATGTATTTCCAGATTTTTCTCAAATCATCCTGCTTGTCATATCTTATACCCAATAATATTCCAGTACATATGTGTTATATGATGTTACATATTGATAAGTTATGCTGATAGTACCCTAATATTGAACTGGTTCTGCATTCAAGCTAAAAATCCTACCTATTCATACAGTGTGATCCTTGTGATTATATTGCTGTAATCTCTTTGCTAATATTTTATTTAAATTTCTGCATTAATATTCATTAGGGAAAGTGGTCTATAATTCTCTTTTTCCGTTTTGGCTCTTTCTTTGGCACTATATTTGTGTCATAAAAAGAATTTGGCAGGACTCCTTCTTTGCCCGTTTTTCCAAATAATTTATATAGTGTTAGGATTGATTGTTCTTTAAATTAGGAAGGGCCAAAAGAGAAAGAAAATTATAGACCAATTTCCCTAATAAACATTGATGCAAATATCTTCATATGTTAAAAATCTTAACAAAGAGATTACAGCAATTTGTAATCAGAAGAATAAGCTAGTTATACCAGGAATGCAGAGCTGCTTCAATATCAGGAAAATTATTAGCATGATTGGCTATATCAATAACCAAACTGACAGAATACATATGATTACATTAATAGATGCAGAAAAAGCAACCGACAAAACACAGCACATATTCCTATTAAAAACATTAGAAAGCATAGGAATATATGGAGTTTTCCTTAAAATTATAAGTAGCATCAATCTAAAATCATCAACAAGCATCCTATATAATATATGTAATATTATATATATATTATATATATGTATATAGTATATATATTGTATATATGTATATATGTAATTATATATAATATATAATCATATAAGCAATCACATATAGTCATATATAATCATAACATAATCATATATAACTAGAAGCATTCCCAATAAATCAGATTGCCTACTGTCATCATTACTATTCAGTATTGTATTGTATTAAAAATGTTAGCTTTAGCAATAAGAGAAGAGAAGAGAAGAAAAAGAAATTGAAGGAATTTTAGAATAGGTAATATGGAAACAAAATTATCGTTCTTTGCAGACAATATGATGGCATACCTAGAGAAAGCTAGAGAATCAACTAAAAATACTAGAAACAATTGACAATTTTAGCAAAGTTGCAGAATATGAAATAAACTCACATAAATCATCAGCATTCCTATATGTTACCAACAAAATTCAGCAGCAAGACATAGAGAAATTATATTTAAAAAACTCTAGATAATATAAAATATTTGAGAGGCTACTGCCAAGACAAAGTTAGGAACTAAATGAACACAATTACAGAACACTTTTCACACAAATTAAGTTAGATCTAAGCAATTGGAAAAATATCAAGTGCTCATCGATAAATCGAGCTAATGTAATAAAAATGACAATTCTATCTAAATTAATTTACTTATTCACTTCCATGCCAATCAAATTGCCAAGAAATTACTTTATAGAGCTAGAAAAAATATCAAAATTCATCTAAAAGAACAAAAGTCAAGAATTTCAAGGAAATTAGTGGAAAAGGTGCAAACAAAAATGGCCTAACTGTGCTAGATCTAAAACTCTATTATAAAGCAGCAATCACCAAAACCATCTGGTTCTGGCTAAGAAATAGAGTAATAGGTCAGTGGAATAGGTTAAATAGAAAGACAAATGATCAGTAACTAGTAATCTAGTGCTTAATAACCCAAAGACTTTAGATTCTGGGATAAGAACTCACCATTTGACAAAAATTGCTGGGAGAATTGAAAAATATGGCAGAAAATAGGCCTTGACTAACACCTAACACTATATATCAAATAAGGTCAAAATAAGCGTTCATGACTATAGGCAAATTAGGAGTACAAGGGATAATTTACTTCTCAGATCTGTGGAGAAGGAAGGAATTTATGGCCTAAAAAGAACTCAAGAACATTATGAAATGCAATTTAGATAATTTTGATTATAGTAAATTAAAAAGTTTTTTTTTAAACAACCAAAATTAATGCACCTGAGATTGGAAAGGAAGCAGAGAACTGGGGAAAATAATTTACAATCAAGGTTTCTGATAAAGGTCTCATTTCTAAAATATATAGAGAATTGATTCAAACTTACAAGAATACAAGCCATCCTCCAACTAATAAGTGGTCAAACGATATGAACAGACAATTTTCAGACAAAGAAATCAAAGCCATTCTGCTCTAAATCACTATTGATTAGAGAAATATTAATTAAGACAACTCAATGGTACCATTTCACAACTCTCAGATTGACTAAGATGACAAGAATAGATATTGATAAATATTGGAGGGTATGTGGGAAAACTGGGACACTTATGCATTGTTGGTGGAGTTGTGAACTGATCTAATCATTTTGGAGAGCAATTTGGAACTATGCCCAAAAGGCTATAAAATTGTGCATATCCTTTGATCCAGCAGTGTCTCTCCTGGTTCTGTATCCCAAAAAGATCATAAAAGAGGGAAGAGGACTCACATGTGCAAAAATGTTTGTGGCAGCACTTTTTGTAGTGGCAAAGAATATGATGGAATATTATTTTTGTATATGAAATTACCAGCAGGCTGATTTCACAAAGACCTGGAAAGACTAAGTGAAGTAGAACCAAGAGAACATTGTATTGGGGCTTTTAAGACTCATAGCATATTATCTCAGAGGTAAGAGTAAGATGAATGAGGAGGGAGACCCATAGGGTGTGAAAAGAGCTCTAGTTTATTGTGCCATCTAGCCTTGTTGATATACATTTTTGCAAGTGTGAACAGTAGACAATCCCCAATCACCATTCAGAGAAGCAGCTTGTGGGCATTGTGTATGCATGGTATCTACCAATGGGAAGAGAGCCAATCCAGCAATTCATCAGCTCACTCACAGGCAAGAGGCCCTGTTCAGGCATCCCTGTTCACGTAGCCACTGACTGTGACCTTCAGCTGACACTAGTTCCCATGATCTCAGATCAATGATCCTTGCTTAACAAGGGCATTTCTGTAAGGTGGCAGAAAACTTACTGTACATCAAAGGTCGAGGTGGCCTTGATACTCCTTCTTGGCAGAATCCATACCCTTGCAACATCGTACACAGCAACAAGATTATGTGATGATCAACTGTGAATGTTGTGATCAATGTGATCAACAATGAGGTGATTCAAGTCAATTCCAATGATCTTGTGATGGACAGAGCCATCTTCACCTAGAAAAAGGACCATGGGGATTGAATGTGGATCACAATATAGTGTTTTTGCCTTTTTGTTGTTGTTGTTTACTTGCTTGTTTTTTTCTTTCTCATTTATTTTTTCTTTTTGACCTGATTTTTCTTGTGCAGCATGATAACTATGAAATATGTTTAGGAGAAAAAGGGGAGGAGAGGAAGAAAAATTTGGAACACAAGGTTTTGCAAGTGTGAATGTTGAAAACTATCTTTGCATGTATTTTTTAAAGCTATTATTATTTTAAAAAAATTAAATGTTTAGTAGAATTCACTTGATCCTGGGGATTTTTTCTTAGGAAGTTCATTGATGACTTATTCAACTTCTTTTTCTAAAATTGGATTATTTAAGCATTTTATTTTTTCTTTTAATCTGGGTAATTTATATTTTTTTTATAGCTTTTTACCTATTTCATTTAGATTGTCAAATTTAATGGCATATAATTTGGTAAAATATTTCCTAATGATTGATTCACTTTTTTCTTCATTGTGGTGAATTCATTCCTTTCCTTTTTGATACTAATCTTTGGCTTTATTTTTTCCTTCTTTTAAATCAAATTAACCATCTATTTTAGTGGTTCGTTTTCTTTTTTTTCAGTCTTATTAACCCATGTTTTGATGTTCAGAATTTCTATTTTGGTGTTTAATTGGGAATTTTTAGTTTGTTCTTTTTCTAGTTTTTTAAATTACATGGCTAATCCATTGATTTGTTCTTTCTCTGTTCTGTTGATGTAAGCATTTAGAGCTATAAAATTTACTCTAAGAACTTCTTTGGCTGCATTCCATAATTTTAGGATGTCTCATTCTTGTCATTTTCTTTAATAAAATTGTGGATTGTTTCTATGATTTGTTGTTTGATACACTTTTTTAGGGTTAGATTATTCCAATTAACTCTCTTTCCGTTGCCCACAATGAATATAATTTTTTTTGCACTGTGATCTGAAAAGTATGCAATTACTATTTCTACATTTAGTCATGAGTTTTTTTTTTTTTTTATGTCCTAATACATGATCAATTTTTGTGAAGGTGCCATGTACTGCTGAGAAAAGGCATGTTCCTTTCTATTCCCATTCAATTTTCTTCAGATATATAAGTTTTTCAGAATTTTAAAATCTTCTTATTCATCTCCTTGTTATTTTTTTGGTTAGATTTCCTTAGTTCTTTGAGGGGAAAGATGAGGTATCTCAGTAATATAGTTTTATTGTCTGTTTCCTCCTGTAACCCCTTCAACTTCTTCAAAAATTTGTATGCTATACCGTTTTGGTGCATATGTGTTTAGTATTGCTATTGCTTCATTGTCTCTGGTACCATTCACCAAGATCATTTCCTTCCTTAAGTTTTTTATTAGATCTATTTTTGGTTTTGCTTTATCTGAGATCATAATCGCTATTCCTGGTTTCTTTACTTCAACTGAAATAAAATAGGTTTTGTTCCAACCCCTTACCTCTACCTGTGTGTATTTCTCTGCTTCACATATGTTTCTCTTAAACAACATGTTACAGGATTCTGGTCCTAAATTACAGGCAGCTGGCCTCATAGCAAGGAGCTTCCATCTACACTTCAAACCTGGGACAATCCACCAGCAAGGTCCCACCCACTGCAAGCCAGCAGCCCTCAGGCAAGTCAGCAATCTGTGCTGTACATCAAGGTCCCATTCCAGTGGCCCCATCCTTAACACAGGCCACCTGGATGGCCTTGGCCTCCTTGCTGAGCAGTAATGACATCCTGCCCCAGGGATAGCCAACACCGGCCAGGGGTCCTCAAATTTCGCCTGCGGGCCTGATGCGGCAGTGGAGGACGATTATCCCCCTCACCCAGGGCTATGAAGTTTCTTTATTTAAATGCCCACAAAAGAAAGTTTTTGTTTTTATTGTAGTCCGGCCCTCCAACAGTCTGAGGGACAGAACTGGCCCCCTATTTAAAAAGTTTGAGAACCCCCGAGTCCATACTCTTAGGATCTGCAGGTAGATGGGCCCTGTTTCCGTAGCAACCCAGCTCTAGTACTCCTCCCCTACCCTCCTGGGATAGACAATACGATTCCTTCCCCAGTGAGACAGACTTTTCCTGCTGTGTTGGTAAGCTGCTTCCTTGCTCCTACGTCAGTTCTGAGGTGGTTTTCAAATTGTTTGTCATCTTGGTGCCAGAATTCTATAATTAAATGTAAATATTTATTTTAACACATATCCTGTGAAAGTCCAGACTAGACTTTAAGCTTCTTTAGGGCAAGGACTGGTTTCAGGCACTTAATTAATATTTGTTGATTGATACCTGAACTCCAGTGTGATCCATTTAAGTAAATTGTAGCTCAGAAACTTGGGAATTAAGGGGAAGAGAGGAGTTCGGTACTAGTAACTGTTTCATCCTCAAGGTTAAACAATGTATTCATTGTCATGATGTAATAAAATCTACTCGGCAAACACCAGGGGCTTTCTATATAAAATCCTTGATTTTGTTTGTAAAGCCTTTTGTTCTGTTTGTGGCAGCCCTGTTTGTAGTGGCTAGAAACTGGAAAATGAATGGATGCCCATCCATTGGAGAATGGTTGGGTAAATTGTGTATAGGAATGTTATGGAATATTATTGTTCTGTAAGAAATGAGCAGCAGGATGAATACAGAGAGGCTTCCTAACCTCAGGCCCAGTGTAAATATAAAAACCTTGATTTGGTTTGTTAAACACTATCACCTGGTCTTTTGTTATCTTTCTGGAAATAACTGATTTCCTTTTTAATCTTAAATGTTTTATTTTATGCGCTTAAAAGTGTGATTTCAGAAGAGACCCATCAAGTGCCTCCATAGACAAGAGGACTATAATATAATAAGGGGAGGCTCAAAGCCCATTAACACCCCATACAAGTGGAACTAGCTGTTCCCCGAGTTAATGGTGCCATCTGGCTGACCTTATTAAACACAAAATATTTCTTTTTTTTTTTTTTTAAATTTAATAGCCTTTTATTTACAGGTTATATGTATGGGTAACTTTACAGCATTAACAATTGCCAAACCTCTTGTTCCAATTTTTCACCTCTTACCCCCCACCCCCTCCCTCAGATGGCAGGATGACCAGTAGATGTTAAATATATTAAAATATAAATTAGATACACAATAAGTATACGTGTCCAAACCGTTATTTTGCTGTACAAAAAGAATCAGACTCTGAAATATTGTACAATTAGCTTGTGAAGGAAATCCAAAATGCAGGTGGGCAAAAATATAGGGATTGGGAATTCAATGTAAAGGTTTTTAGTCATCACCCAGAGTTCTTTCTCTGGGTGTAGCTGGTTCAGTTCATTACTGCTCCATTGGAAATGATTTAATTGATCTCGTTGCTGAGGAAACACAAAATATTTCATAGCAGGGAGAAAACATAAAATATACACCTAGGAGAGACAATTTAAAATCTATCCTCTTTCAGGGGAAAAATTGGATCTTCAACCATTTCAATCATTCAAATCATCAAGAAATTATGTTCAATAAAGGCAGACTACCACAAAGAGAAGAAGAGAACAAACATTTATTAAATGTCTCCCAGGCGCCAGGCACTTTGCTAAACTAGATTCAAGAGAGCAAAGATGAGGCGCAAAGACTGTGAAGAATTACAAAGAGATGTTCTCCCTGCCAAAAAAACCCCAACTTTATTAATTAGTAAAGGTCTCGGACAAAATTGATGCAATTTTGTGCCCCACTTTGGGAAGGGGTCATTTTATAGACGGAAGGGAGAGAGAGAAATCGGGAGAAGTGGAGAGATAAGGGATGTTTGGAAAACAATGAGACGTTTTGCTGGAAGGAAAGATCAGGAGGAGCTCGGGAGAATGCTTGGAGGGCAAAATCGGGGAAGAGCAGGGAAGAATGGAAGCTTTTATTAAGTCCTCAGGGCCCGGCGCAGTTAGTGCTGAGGAATACAAAGATTTCCAAGGTAAAGCCTTAGGGACCACAGGGGGACTAAGGACCACACTCAGTACAGGAAATCAGTCCGGTAACCTGGGGGGTGTGGAGGATAAGGAAGAAAGTTCGCAGAGCAAAAGGGGAACAATCTCAAGGAGGAAGGGAAGGGGCTTTTCCGAAGAGATCCGTGCGGATGCTCCGGGAACTCGCCGCTCCCAGGTAGATTCTAAAAGGAGACAGCAGGTAACAGGGTGACTACGCGAGGGTCGCGAGCCCGGGGAAAGCGGGGCTCAGGACAAGGGGGGACAGTCGGGGTTAATCGATGCCGAGAGAAAAGGGGGGCTCCCAGGAGGGGCCCCGGGCCCAGGACGATGCCTCGGATGGCTTGCGGGAGGGCAGCGAACAGGCGCA
The DNA here is from genome assembly GCF_902635505.1 of Sarcophilus harrisii. Classification (NCBI taxonomy): domain Eukaryota; kingdom Metazoa; phylum Chordata; class Mammalia; order Dasyuromorphia; family Dasyuridae; genus Sarcophilus; species Sarcophilus harrisii. The sequence continues at coordinate 609,466,226 of NC_045428.1, forward strand.
GAGCGGGGAGGCGGGGAGCACTTCCCCGGAGACGGCGGGACCGAGGGGGAGCCCCGCGGGTGCGAGAGCCGCAGACCCACCCAGGCAGCCCCTCTTTCACGCACATCCGCGCGCTGGAAACGTCCAGAGAGAGCGCCTTCCACACTCGGAAACTCCAGCACCGACACCGCGGATATTTACAAAGGAAGTGACCGCTGCAGGCCCCGCCCTCCCCGCTCCAGTTTGGGGGAAGAAACTTGGGGGCGCATGCGCTCAGGGTTGCCTTCCTTACTCCTCTCCGCCGTTGCCAGTGCGGCTGCGCAGGCACGGCGACCACCCGCGGGCTTGAGTTCGCCGGGGCTACGGGGGCGACATTGGAGAGACGCTAAGCGAGGTGAGGCCGTGAATGGGAGTGGAGCCAGAAGGGCGGGGCCTCGTCTCCTCCGCGGCCGAGGTCCTTTGGCGGCCCCGGAACGGGCCCGGTGGTCCTGCTGAAGTTGTGTCCTCTCGGGGCGGGGGGGGGGTGGATTGGCCCGGGAGGGCCGCGGCGGCTGCGTGCCCGGGATGTGCCCGGTGCGTGAGCGCTGGTGCCGCGGTGTCTTCGTGTCTGTCACGTGTGTCCGCCGGGTGTCCGTGCATCGGTTGTGTGTCCCCCGCGTATTGGTGGCTTTTTCCATGGTGAGCGTGGTCTGTGCATCTGTGCTGTGTCCAGAGGGCTTCCTGTTCACACTCGAACCCAGCACCGACACCGCGATATTTACAGGAAGTGACGCTGCTGTGAACACCGCCTCCGCTCCAGTTGGAGGAAGACTTGGAGGCGCATGCGCTTCAGGGTGCTTCCAGGATGACTCCTTCCGCACTTTGGCCGTGCGGCTGCGCAGGCACTGCGACTCACTGCGGTTGTCGTGTTCTGCCCACGGTGAGGCCCCGCGGCGTCATTGGAGAGACGCGCGAGAGCAAGAACCGTGAATGAGGGAGCCAGAAGGAGCGGAGCCTGTCCCCTGCAGCCGAGTTGGCGGCCCAGGAACGGAGCCGTGGTCACTGAGTGTCCCTCGGGGGCCGGGGTGGATTGCGCCCGTGCGCCGTGCCCTGGGTAGGCAGTGCCTGGATGCCCGTGCCGTGAGCGCTGGGTAGGCAGGGTCCCGTGTCGTCACTGTGTCCCGCCGGAAGGAGTCCGTGCATCGGTTGTGTGTCCCCCGCGTATTGGTGGCTTCCATGGGAAGTGAGCGTGCATCTGTGCCTGTGTCGTCGGGCTGCCTGTTCACAGCCGAGCCCTCTACGTGTGGCCTGTGTCCCTGGCAGGAAGGAGCCGGCGAGCCTGTCGCCCGGGCTTCGGGCTCCAGGATGACCTCGGCGCACGGCCTGTTCCGCTGAGAACTGGGTGCTCTGTGCTTCTGTCCCATGGGTGGAACGGAGCGCTGTCTCCGGTCGGAGGCGGAGGCACGAAACCGGCAGTGACGGTGGGAAGGAGCCCCGTGCGCCGTGTCCCCAGGTGGGAAGGAGCCGTGCGCGGTGTCCCCTGTGTCCTCGGGTGGGAAGGAGCCCGTGCGCCGTGTCCCTGGGTAGGAAGGAGCCCGTGCGCCGTGTCCCTGGGTAGGAAGGAGCCCGTGCGCCCTGTTCCCGGGCGGGAAGGAGCCCGTGCGCTGTGTCCCCTGTGTTCCCGGATGGGAAGGAGCCCGTGCGCCGTGTCCCCGGGTGGGAAGGAGCCCATGCGCCGTGTCCCTGGGTAGGAAGGAGCCCGTGCGCCCTGTCCCCGGGCGGGAAGGAGCCCGTGCGCCCTGTCCCCGGGTGGGAAGGAGCCCGTGCGCCCTGTCCCCGGGTGGGAAGGAGCCGTGCGCGGTGTCCCCTGTGTCCTCGGGTGGGAAGGAGCCCGTGCGCGGTGTCCCCTGTGTCCCTGGGTAGGAAGGAGCCCGTGCGCCCTGTCCCCGGGTGGGAAGGAGCCCGTGCGCCGTGTCCCTGGGTAGGAAGGAGCCCGTGCGCCCTGTTCCCGGGCGGGAAGGAGCCCGTGCGCTGTGTCCCCTGTGTTCCCGGATGGGAAGGAGCCCGTGCGCCGTGTCCCCGGGTGGGAAGGAGCCCGTGCGCCGTGTCCCTGGGTAGGAAGGAGCCCGTGCGCCCTGTCCCCGGGTGGGAAGGAGCCCGTGCGCCGTGTCCCTGGGTGGGAAGGAGCCGTGCGCGGTGTCCCCGGGTGGGAAGGAGCCCGTGCGCCCTGTTCCCGGGCGGGAAGGAGCCCGTGCGCTGTGTCCCCTGTGTTCCCGGATGGGAAGGAGCCCGTGCGCGTGTCCCTGGGTGGGAAGGAGCCCATGCGCCCGTGTCCCTGGCGTGGAAGGAGCCCGTGCGCCCTGTCCCCTGGGTGGGAAGGAGCCCATGCGCGCCCTGTCCCCGGTGGAAGGGAGCCCGTGCGCCCTGTCCCCGGGTGGGAAGGAGCCGTGCGCGGTGTCCCCTGTGTCCCTCGGGTGGGAAGGAGCCCGTGCGCGGTGTCCCCTGTGTCCCCGGGTGAGAAGGAGCCGTGCGCTGTGTCCCCGGTAGGAGAATCCGTGCGCTGTGTCCCTGGGTAGGAAGGAGCCCGTGCGCTGTGTCCCCTGTGTTCCCGGATGGGAAGGAGCCCGTGCGCCGTGTCCCCTGGGTGGGAAGGGAGCCCATGCGCCGTGTCCCTGGGTCAGGAAGGAGCCCGTGCCCTGTCCCCGGGTGGGAAGGAGCCCATGCCGCCCTGTCCCCTGGGTGGGAAGGGAGCCCGCGTGCCCTGTCCCCGGGTGGGAAGGAGCCGGCGCGTGTCCCCTGTGTCCCTCGGGTGGGAAGGAGCCCGTGCCAGTGTGTCCCCTGTGTCCCCGGGTGAGAAGGAGCTGGCTGTGTCCCGGTAGGAGAATCCTGCGGCTGTGTCCCTGGTAGGGAAGGGAGCCTGTGCGTGTGTCCCGCAGGGAAGGGAGTCCGTGGCGTGTCCCTGTGTTCCCTGGGGGAAGGAGCCTTGCAGCGGTGTCCTCGGCGGGAAGGAGCCTGCGCCGTGTCCCCTGTGTTCCCTGGGGTGAAGGAGCCCGTGCGCCTGTGTCCCCTGTGTTCTGGGCGGAAGGAGCCCGTGCGCTGATGTCCCTGTGTCCTCAAGGGAAGGGAGCCTGCGTCGCATGTCCTCTGTGTCCCTGGGTGGGAAGGAGCGTGCTGTGGTGTCTCCTGTGTCTCGGGTGGAAGGGAGCCGTGCGCGTGTTCCCTGTGTCCCGGTGGGAAGGGAGCTCCGTGCGCCTGTGTCCCGGGTGGAAGGGAGCCCATGCGCCGTGGTCTCCTCGTGGGAAGGGAGTCCTGCGCGCTCTGTCTCTCGGTGGGAAGGGAGCCGTGCGCTCGTGTCCCTGGGTGAGGAAGGAGCCTGGGTGCGCCTCTGTTCCCGGGCGGAAGGAGCCTGTGCGCTGTGTCCCTGTGTTCCTGGATGGGAAGGAGCCAGTGCGCTGTGTCCTCTGTGTCTCCGGTAGGAAGGAGCTCTGTGCGCTGTGTCCCTGGGTGGAAGGAGCCCAGTGCGCCGTGGTCTCCTGGGTAGGAAGGAGCCTGTGCGCCCTGTCCCTGGTGGGAAGGAGCCTGTCGCCTGTGTCCCTGGGTAGGAAGGAGCCTGGTCGGCCTCTGTTTCCCGGGAAGGGAAGGAGCCCTGGTCGCTGTGTCCCCTGTGTTCCCGGATGGGAAGGAGCCAGTGCGCTGTGTCCTCTGTGTCCCCCGGTAGGAAGGAGCCCGTGCGCCGTGTCCCCGGGTGGGAAGGAGCCCATGCGCCGTGTCCCTGGTAGGAAGGAGCTGCAGCGCCTGTCCCTGGTGGGAAGGAGCTCCGCAGCTGTGTCTCCTGGTAGGGAAGGAGCCTGTCGCTCTGTTCCGGGCGGGAAGGGAGCCCTGTGGGCCTGTGTCCCTGTGTTCCCTGGATGGGAAGGAGCCTAGTGCGCTGTGTCCTCTGTGTCCCCCGGTAGGAAGGAGCCCGTGCGCTGTGTCCCCAGGTGGGAAGGAGCCCAGGCGCTGTTCCCAGGATAGCAGGTGGAGGAGAGAGCGGTGCGCTTTATACCAAGGTTGGAAGAGGAGGGAGGAAGGAGCTGCCTGTGACTTTTCCTGGAGTACAAGGCAGGAGAGCGCAGGAGCTCGCAGTGGATTTGGAGCTCGGACTCCCAGAAAAAGAAGGAGCTCAGTCCCTGTGGGAAGGAGATTCTAGAAGGGACCTTGGCTGGCCTGGCTGCGGAGCCCGGGGGCATGAGAGGAAAAGCAGTTAGACCGGTGTCTGTGAATTACCTAGCTTTGAATTGAGCACTCACTCGCCTCCGGCCTTATGCCAACCCCGGAATACAAACTGGGGCAAAAACAGCATCCCTGAAAGTCTCACTGTCCAGCAAAGACAACAAGCAGATAACTAAGACCACTTTTGTCGTTATTGAGTCGTTTTGACTCCCGATTCTAAAGCAGTTGCCCATTTTCATCTCCACTCATCTTATAGATGAGGAACTGAGGCAAACAGGGCCGGTAAAGTGATTTGGCCAGGATCTCACAGCTGTGAGTCTGTTCTCTCTTTCAGGAGGTGGATAGTGGGATTCATCGTCTGAGCACTTGGTGCAGAGGATAGAATGCTGGGCCTGGAGTCAGGAAGACGAGTTCAAATGTGACTTCAGACATTAGCTGTGTGACTTTGGGCGGGTCACTTCACTGTTATCTACCTCAGTTTCCCCAATTGCAAAACGAATATTGTTGTGAGAATCAAATGAGATAATAATTGTAAAGTACTTACTGGTACATAGCTGCTATGTAAATGTTAGCTTCATCCTCATTGTCATCAGATAATGTTTTATGTGACCTTTGGAGCCATGGTTGATCACTTTTTCTTGACTGTTTTGTTATTGTATACATTATTTCTTTGGTTCTCCCTTCATTCTGCATCTATTTATACAAGTCTTCCCCAAATTCTTTGAAAAAGTCTCTTTCTTAACTTCTTACACTGCAACGTCACATTTCATTCATTTACCACAATTCGTTGAACTATTCCTTGGCAAATGAACATCTTTATTAATTTCCAATCCATTTGGTTTTCCTTTTAATTTCCCTTGAGATCCAGCTTCTGAAACTTAAGGCTGTTTTGTTTGGCTCACGACTATTCCTTCTCGGTATTACCACCCTTTCTCCTCATCATTCCTGCCTGTTTCCCACTTGAGTTTTCTGTATTTCTTCTTATTATTATTATAGTATTTTATTTTTCCAAACACATGCGCCTTTGCAAAACCTTGTGTTCCAAATTTTTCTCCTTCTCTTCTTCCCCACTTCCCAAGACAACAAGCAATCCAATATAGGTTTCACATGTGCAGTTCTTCTAAACCGATTTCAATCTTTGTCATGCTGCAGAAGAAAAATCAGATCACAAAGGGAAAAAATGAGAAAGAAAAAAAAAAACCAGTTTGTGGTATTTCCAAACCAATCTCTCTGTGTGTGTGTGTGTGTGTGTGTGTGTGTGTTCCCTCCTTTGGCTCCTTCAGAGGAGATCGAACTGAAGTTCAAGTGTTGCCCTCTCCCTTCCCTTCTCCTTCCTTCTTCCCACACTGTCCCCCTTTTCTTGGATAAACTCCTTGCAAACTTCCTTTCTGTGAGATTATTTTCTCCATTTTTCCCTCTCTTCCCTCCTTTCCCACATTTTCCATTCTCCTTTTGAGATCATCAAGATGTAATAGAATCACTCTCAGGCTTCCTGTCTAATTAGATTCTTTCTGGAATTCCTGAGGGGCAGGTGGGTGGATAGAGTACCAGACCTCCAGTCAGGAAGACTCATCTTTCTGAGTTCAGGTCTGGCCTCTGAAGCTTACTAGTTATATGATCTTGGGCAACTCACTTAATCCTGTCTGCCTCAGTTTCCTCATCTGTAAGATGAGTTGGAGGAGGAAATGGCAAACTGCCCCTTTGGTTTTTTGGCTGAGTATCTTTGCTGAGAAAACCTCAAATGTGGTCGTGAAGAATCCATCACGACTGAACAACTGAAATGACCCCTGATGGTGAGAGTTCAGAGGTGCTACATGTGTTATCTCCCCATCAGAGCTTAACCTCATTTAGCTCCCTTATGATCGCTCATTTATATTTAACTCTGTGTCTCTTGTTTCTTGTGTTTGTATGTCACATTTTCCACTAAGTCTGGTCATTTTATTTTATTTATTTATTTTCCAATTTGGGACAGATACTTTATTCCAGCATACAAAATTTCTCAATGAAATTAGTCCTGACTCACAAGTACTTTCTCCAGCCCAATTCTGGACTGCTCTTCTGTCATCCAAGACAAATTTGTTACCCAATCTCAACTGGATCTTTGCTGCCACAAGGCAGTCCTTCTGTTGTTCCCTAAGTGATTCTCTATCCAGTCACCATGATGGCTCTTCCAGACATCTTCTTTCCTGCAGCCTCCCCAGCTCCCCCTTTCCTCACCCATCTCCTCAAAGCCCTCCCCTCATATGGTACTGATAAAGTCAGTCATTCACCACTAACTGTCGCTTTTCCATTCTGTCTCATCTGGTAAGCCTTCTTTATCACCTCACAACTCCCTTGACATCATTCCTCTCCTTTGTTTCCTTTCCTCCATCTCTGTTGATGAGGTGGCCTCTCATCTCCACTCCCACTATCACTCCTTTTCTCATCTTTTCCTCCTGGTTCATTCCTATTCTCCTCCATCCCTAAAAAATACTCACAAGCTATCACAAATCCCTTACTAGGTGCTCACCTATACCCTTCTTCCCTTTCTCAGCCAAAATCCTTTAAAAAATTATCCACAATATGTATACATATATTGTATTTAACTATACTTTAACATATTTAGCATGTATTGGTCTACCTGCCATCTGGGGGAGAAGGGGGAGGGAAGAGGGGAAAAGTTGGAAGAGGTTTTGCAAGGGTCAATGCTGAAAAATTACCCGTGCATATATCTTGTAAATAAAAAGCTATATATATATATAAAGATATCCACACTCAGTACTTTCATTTCTTTTTTTCTTACTTCTTGTTTTTTAAATGCATTGTAATCAATATTTTACCTACATTTTCCAATGTATTCTTCCTCTGGAAGATATTCTGGAGATAAATATTGCATAATAAAAAAAAAGTGGGTGGGAGGGGGGGGGGAAGAAGCAGTTTAGCAAAACTCACCAACATGTCAGAAAAGCTAGATGTTATATGCAGTGTTTCTCACCCATAGTTCCCCAGTCCTACATATAAATGAGCAGGGAGGCACTGGACCACATCTATTCTTTGGACCAGCCTCCCAGGTGGGAGTAGTTGCTCAGTCTTTGGCTTGCCTGGTTTTTGGCTACTCTTTTTCAGTTGTGTTGTTTTGTCTGTTTTCCTAGATCCATTTACCTAACTTGGTTTCGGTGCATGTGATTTTCTCATGCTTTTCTGTTTTACTCATTCTTTCACATCTCACAATATTCATGTCTTCTCCCAGTTGCTTCCTTTCCTATGGCAACTGCTCCAAAGAGTGCTGCTGTAAACACAAGTCCTTTTTTTTGTCATTGGCCCTGCTGGGTCAGACGGAATGGCATTTTGGTCACTCTCTTCATGTGACTCAAATTGTTTTTCCAGCATTCACAATCCCACTAAGCATATGTCAGTGTCCCCTTTTCCACAGCCCCACCATCATAGACTTCATATTGTTTGGCAGGAATAAGTGAGTGCTCAGAATTGTTTTGCTTTTTGTTGCTCTTTGTAATTTGGAGCATTTTATTTTGGAATCATTTGTTCATGTATTTTGACTATTTTAGATATTAAAGAATAATGGATTTTGGTTATACATTTCAATTCGTATTCTATATGTCTTGGATATCTAACCCTTATCAGATTTATCTGATGTAAAAAGTTTCCCCCCAATATGATTGGTTATCTTCCTACCTTAGTTGCATTGATTTTGTTCATACAAAAACTTTTCCATTTTACATATCTGAACTTTTTGTTTTGTTTTTCTTCTTCTAAGGTTATTCTTTGTTTGGTCAAAAATTCACCCCTAATTTTTGGACATGGACATTTTTGGACAATGTTAAGAATTTATTTTACTTCACGATATACATTTGTAACAAGGGTTTTCTTCTTTTTTTTCTTTCTTTCTCAGTGGGCTGGGAAGGGAGAGAAGATGGATTTTCATTGATCGAAAAATAAAATAAAATATAATTTTAAAAACTCCCTCAGCCATAACTGTGAAAAGTACCTGATCTGGTTTTCTCTATTTTTTTTTTTTGATGGTATGAACTTTGATATTCAAGTCAGTTGCCCATTTTAAGCTTATTATAATATATGATATATTAATCTAAATATTTTTCAACAATTTTTGTCAAATTAGGGGCCCTTTCCACGGTAATTTATATATTCCACAGGCACCTCAAATTTGTTATGTCCATAATAAAGCTCATCTTTTCCCTAACAGACAGCCTCTTCTTTCTGACATCACCACCATGCTGCCTGTCTCCGAGAATCATTATCTCAGCATTATCTCAGCTCTCACTAACTCTGGAATCCCTGGTTTCCTTCAAGTTCCACCTTTTCCAGGAAGCTTCTTGTGCTCTGCCCGTCTGCTAGGTCTCGGAGCCCCAAAGTGCCTTGTATTCATTTTGTGTGTATTTTGTCACACACACACGTACATATACATGTAAATACACACAAATGCAAATATACACGTATGCATATATGTGTATATAAATATACTTGAGCAGGTTGTTTATTTACCCATACCCACATGTTGTCTCCCTAATCAGAATGCCGCTTGGGCCCTCTTGGTGGGACCCCCTTTTTTGCCTTTGTTCTGCCATGCTCTGCAGTAGGTGCTCCTGGTTTCCCAGTCTCTGATCACTCGCCATTTTTCCTTGTTGCTCCTCCTCTGCCTCCCACCCCTCCGGTGGATGCCTCTGAGATTATCCTAGATTGTTTGTTCTGGACCTGTCTCCTGGGCTCACAGTGGGGCTCACCCCTCTAGGACCCTTCCTCTCCATCTTTAACCCTAGGTGATGCCCTGGGTTTGGGGGGAAGAGGCCAGAAAGTCAGCCTTCCTCCCTTCAGGGGCTGCTCTCTCCTCCCACAGGTGTGATGCCCCATAACTGCCCCCGAAAGCGGCGCCTGGAGGAGGCCGGACCCCCTGCCAGGATCCCGTGGGCCAGATCCCGGGTGAGTGACTGGATTTGCTTCCTCAGGTTCTTGCGCGCGGTGGCACTGGTCAAAGGTCAGCTGCCAAGTCCTTCTTGGACTAGGGGCTCCTGGCTCCCAAAGTCAGGGAAGGGGCTCGGAGGTCATCCGACCACCAGCTTTCTCACTTTACTTTGAAAACCAAAGGCCAATGGGGGCACAGTCCAGTTGGGACTAGAGCCAGCCAGCCCCGAGTAGGGACAAAGGCCATCTTTGGGGTTAGAAGACCTGGATTCTAATCCTGCCAGGTCACTTCCGTGTGGGCCACCTATGCCAGAGCCTCCTGCCACTTAAGCCAAATGAGGGGATTGATTGGGCTCGGTGACCACCGGCCAACATTCCTTCATCTCTAATCCCCCGGTGGCAGCTTTCCTGGGCTCCCAGACCTGAACATCCTCTAGTCTGGCTGCCTTAAGGAGGACCCTTTCTTTGCCCTCCCTGCCTCCTTTAAGCCCACTGTGTCCGTTCTGGGGCCCAGGGCCAGCCCTCTCTCCCATAAATAAGGGACCCCGGAGCCAGCACGGTGTTTGGTGTTGCAGGAGGCAGTGACCTTCAGGGATGTGGCCTTGGACTTCACCTGGGACCAGTGGGGATGTCTGAGCACAGCCCAGAGGGAGCTCTACAGGGAGGTGATGCTGGAGAACTACAGGAACCTGGTCTCTGTGGGTAAGGAAGCTCCCCCACCCCGGGAAATCGGGACCTCTCTCAACACCTTCCTAGCTTGGGGGTCCTTCCCTAATGCGGCAAACTGAACAGCGGTGGCTCCCCGGGCCGTCGGCCTCCATTCGCTCCAGCCCTTGCATTTGGCCCAGTGAGGAGAAGTTATTTGAACAAGGGAGTGCAGAGGGGCCTGGAAGCCGGGGGCTCCAGTTCCAGCCCAGGATGTTTCCCATGAGCCCCCCCTCCCGCCCATGTTTGAAGGACCTCCCTCCTTCCCCCAAGTCTCAGGGCACCATTCCTCCCAGTTTGTAAGGAGGCAGCAAACGCATGCTCCGAGCCTGGTACGGTGCTAAACACCCGGGCACAACGATGAGCAAACAGAAAGCTCCCGGCCCTCAGAGAGCCTCCCTTCTAAGGAGGATACAGACTTTAAGAGGGAAGGAAATGAGGGCAGGGGGAAGAGAAGGTGGAGCAGAAGCACAGCCCAGTGGCTGGTCCAAGCGGTCCTCAAAGTGGAAGCCTCTGCTAGGAAGCAACCAAAGACAAAGTGGAGAGACATGTTCTTGGGTAAGAAGTCTGGGGTGGTGGGAGCACAGCTGGAAAGGACAGTGGTCCCATTTTACACCTGTGAAAACTGAGGCCCAGAGAGGTCATGATGTCCCTCCCTTAGACATCAGCTGGGAGGGATATTCCCCAAGAAACGTGAGAGTCATGGTTTGAGGAGAGGGTCTGCAGTGGGGTCCCTTCTGGATCACGAGTGTTTCTGTTTCTCTGGAGGGTCACACAGTCTGAAAGCTCTAGTTTTGGGCCTTCCTTTGACCACCTGACCCCGACTCTCTTTGGCACATACAGACCCATCTTATTTTTTCCTCCTTGATCAGGGCTTCTTGGCCCCAAACCAAAACTGATCTCCTGGCTGGAACAAGGGGAAGGGGCTGCGATCTGGGATCCCCTGGGATGCATTGGAAGTCGCCCCTGTCTGTGTGAAGGTGGGAGATCCAGCCGGCGGCCGGGAGCCAGCGGGAGGAGCTGCTCTGCTCATCACTCGTGTGCTTCCATCTTTGAAGCCTTGGATGGGGCAGGTGGGTGTGAGGAGGGAGGGGGACCTTGGGGAGGACTCTCCCAATTCCTCCTCTGATATCTGAAGTTCAGTACGAGTCCTTCTCCTGGCCTCTGGCAGCTTGTGTTTTCAAAACTATATTTCCTTCCATGTAGTTGGTTCCCTTCATTATCCGACATCTTCTATGCATTTAAAACCGTGATTCTGAGGAGTTCCCAGGCTTTAGTGCCCAAGGGGTCCAGAAGCCCCAAATGGCAAGAAGCCCACTCTGTCCAGAGGGCAGCATGGGGCTCTTCTGAGAAGCCATATCTGAGTGTGCTCCCCATGTCTGAGTGCTCCCTGTATCCGAACGTGCCTCCGAATCAGGTGTGAAGCACCTCAGCAAACATTTTGGTTCTCTGAGCTTCAGTCTTTCAAATAAGGGCATGACTTACATATACTGGTTCTGACATTCTCGGGCCTTTGCTCTGGCTTTGACACAAAGTGTGATGTTGGACGAGTCATTTCCCTCCCTCCCCTCAGTTTTCTGTACTGTCAAATATGTGCTTTAAGCACGATGCCTCTGAAATGGAGGAGCCAATAATTAGGTGATCTTGTTCTGTCTGTGCTTTTACCTGAAAGCGTGTTCCCCTCCTACCTTCTTAAAGCAGGTCTCCCCAACTTCCTGGCTCCTCTTTCCTGCTCCCACTCCTCTCTCTCTGTTGTCACTCTATCTCTCGCTCCTCTTTCCATTTACTCTCTGAATGACCAGGATATTTCTTTTTTTAAAAAATTTTTTATTATAGCTTTTTATTTACAAGATATCTGCATGAGTAATTTTTCAGCATTGACAGTTGCAAAACCTTTTGTTCCACTTTTTCCCCTCCTTCCCCCCATCCTCTCGCCACAATGGCAGGTTGATCAATATATGTTAAGTATGTTAAAGCATATATGTCCTAACAGTTATTTTGCTGTACAGAAAGAATCGGACTTTGAAATAGTGTACAATTAGTGAAGGAAATCCAAAATGCAGGTGGGCAAAAATATAGGGATTGGGAAATCTATGTAATGGTTCATAGCCATCTCCCAGAGTTCTTTCGGTGGGTGTAGCTGGTTCAGTTCATTACTGCTCCACTGGAACTGATTTGGTTCCTCTTACTGCTGAGGATGGCCAGGTCCATCAGAATTGATCATCAGATAGTATTGTTGTTGAAGTATATAATGATCTCCTGGCCCTGCTCATTTCACTCAGCATCAGTTCATGTAAGTCTCTCCAGGCCTTTCTGAAATCCTCCTGCTGGTCATTTCTTACCGAAAAATAATATTCCATAATATTCATATACCACAATTTATTCAGCCATTCTCCAATTGATAGGCATCCATTCGTTTTCCAGTTTCTGGCCACTACAAAGAGGGCTGCCACAAACATTCATGCACATACAGGTCCCTTTCCCTTCTTTAAGATCTCTTTGGGATATAAGCCCAGTAATAACACTGCTGGATCAAAGGGTATGCACAGTTTGATAACTTTTTGAGCATAGTTCCAAATTGCCTTCCAGAATGGCCGGATGTATTCACCATTCCACCAACAAGGTATCAGTGTCCCAGTTTTCCCACATCCCTTCCAATATTCCGTGTTATCTTTCCTTGTCATTCTAGCCAGTCTGACAGGTGTGTAGTGGTATCTCAGAGTTGTCTTAATTTGCATTTCTCTGATTAATAATGACTTGAAGCATCTTTTCATATGGCTAGAAATAGTTTCAATTTCTTCGTCTGAGAATTGTCTGTTCATATCCTTTGACCATTTATCAATTGGAGAATGCCTTGATTTCTTATAAATTAGAGTCAATTCTCTATATATTTTGGAAATGGGGCCTTTATCAGATCCTTTAACTGTGAAAATGTTTTCCCAGTTTATTGCTTCCCTTCTAATCTTGTCTGCACTAGTTTTGTTTGTATAAGAACTTTTCAATTTGATATAATCAAAATTTTCTATTTTGTGATCAGTAATGATCTCTAGGTCTTCTTTGGTCATAAATTCCTTCCTCTTCCACAGGTCTGAGAGGTAAACTATCCTGTGTTCCTCTAAGTTATTTATAATCTCATTCTTTATGCCTAGGTCATGAACCCATTTTGACCTTATCTTGGTGTATGGTGTTAACTGTGGGTCAATGCCTAGTTTCTCCCATACTAGTTTCCAATTTTCCCAGCAATTTTTGTCAAATAGTAAGTTCTTATCCCCAAAACTGGTGACCAGGATATTTCAGTAACTCTCTACACCTTGCTCTTCTTGTTGGCCTTTCCCCAGCTTCATCATCCTCATCGTTACCATCATCAACATCATCATCATCATTATCATCATTATCTCACAGGTTCCTCCTTTCTCACAGAGGGATCCAGAGATTTTTAGACAAACGGTGGAGGGAAGAGAACACAAGAGGAGGAGCCCAGATACCTGGGTCCTTGTCTCACACCTGTTACTAATTCACTTTAGGGCTTTAGGGAAATCCTGTCAACTCTTGGAGCATCTAGTTGCCCATCTTTCAAATGAGCCAGACATTCCAGTTCTAATGGGCTAAACGCTCAATGAATCCAGAAAATTGGGAGCCACCTCAGAGACCACCTAGCCTGGCTCCCTTCCCTCCCTAATGTAAATGTAAAAATATAAATGTAAAAAGGTCAGTTTTTACATCGGAGGCTCCAAGTGTAGGGGTGCACCCACGACCCCCAAGGAAATCAATTCCATGTCAGGGAGCTCCGACTGTTAGGAAATGTCTTCTTAGAGCACACTTAAGAATGATTCTTGGCAACTTTTACCCATCGTCCCTAGCTTTATCATATGAATCCAAAGGGAACAAAGCCCCAAACTCTCCACTTAATAGCATCTCATACCAAACTTGTCTCTCCTATAACTCTGCATGTTCTTGAGCTTATTCAGCTTCCCCATCTTCATGGATCACAGATTTAAGGTCCTTCATCAACTTTGTTGCTTTCTTCTCTCTCTCTCCCAATCTTTTTTTATCCTTCTTAAAATGTCATTTCCTCAGCTGAACACACAATTCCAGTTGTGGTATGACCAGGACAGAGTACCAAGGAATTATCACCATCTTAGCTTTGAGCACTGTGCTTCCCATACCACTCCCTAGGATTACCTTAACTTTCTGTGTTTCCAGTTCTCTCTGAGCCAGGGAGATTCAAGATTCTGTTAAAGGTTGAGCTGGTCTTTTAGCTCACTTGATTTCAATCATTTTCATTCCTAATTTATTTCAGGTTGGGATTCTAAACTTGAGAACCGAGAATCACCTCTAAAGCAAAAAGCAAGAACGCCAGAGACATCAGGGGAAGGACTCGTTAAAGATGTCCTCCATGGCTCCGTATTTATAGGAGCTCCCACCCAAGAGATTCCATTATGGAAGCAGATGGGAAATATTTCAAGGAATTTCCATGATTTCAAGAAATTGGCTTTCTTCCATAGTAAAATCCCCAGTGTACAGACAGGCCACAGTTGTTTTGATAATGGAAAACATTTCAGTCGGGACATCTCTGGGCTTGAGAGCTCACGGAATGGTAACGAATTTGGGGATCTCTCAGCCCTTATTCAACATCAGAGAGCAAATAGGCAAAAGAAACCTTCTGACTGTGAGGAACTTGGGAAAGCTTTCGGTCCGGATGTATATGTTACTCAACATAGGAGAATTCCTTCTGGACAGGAGCCTTACCAGAGGAAGGAGGGTGAGAAGATCCAGGAAAGGTCCCACCCTACTCCAGATCAGACAGTGCCCAAGGAAGAGAAACCTTATAAATGTAAGGATTGTGAAAAGATCTTCACCAGCCGTTCATGCCTTATTAATCATGAAAGAATTCATTCTGGAGACAAACTCTCTGAGTATAAGGAATGTCGGAAGGCCGTCAGGAAACGTTCACCCCTTGTTCAGCCTGAGAGAGTTCGAAGTGAAGAAAAACCTTACAAGTGTCAGGAGTGTGGGAAAGCCTTCCGACACAACTCAGTCCTTGTTCAACATCAGAACATTCACTCTGGAGAGAAACCTTATCAGTGTAAAGAGTGTGGGATTGCCTTCAGCCAGAAGTCATACCTTACAAAACATAAAAGTATCCATACTGGAGAGAAACCCCATCAGTGCAAGGAGTGTGGGGCAGCCTTTAGGCAAAGGTCATACCTTACTAAACACCAGAGAGTTCACACCGGAGAGAGACCTTATCCGTGCAAGGAATGTGGTTCAGCCTTTAGCCAAAAGTCATACCTTACTAAGCACCAAAAAATCCACACCGGAGAGAGACCTTATCCCTGTAAGGAATGTGGATCAGCTTTCCGGCAGAAGTCCCATCTCCGACAGCATCAGCGAATCCATGCTGGAGAAAAACCTTACCCGTGCAAGGAGTGTGGGACATCCTTCAGCCAGAAGTCCTACCTTACTAAACACCACAGAATTCACACTGGAGAGAAGCCCTATAAATGTAATGACTGTGGCTTAGCCTTCAGCCAGAGGTCCTATCTTACAAAACACCAGAGAATTCACACAGGAGAAAGACCTTATCAGTGTAACGAATGTGGAGGAGCATTTAGGCAGAGGTCCCATCTCATCCATCACCAGAGAATTCACACTGGAGAGAAGCCTTATCAGTGTAAGGAGTGTGGGAAGGCCTTCAGGCAGAATTCGGTCCTTATCCAGCACCAGAGCGTTCATGCTGAGGAGAAACCTCACCGATGTAAGGACTGTGGCAAGTCTTTCAATTGCAAGTCGCACCTGACTCGACACGAGAAAATCCACACGGGGGAGAAACCTTTCGAGTGCGCCAGGTGTGGGAAAGCCTTCAGCCGGAATCTCACCCTCATTGCCCATCAGAACATCCACACAGGGGAGAAGCCTTACAAATGTCAGGAGTGCGGGAGGGCCTTCCGGCACCACTCGGGCCTTACTCAGCACCAGGGAGTTCACACTGAAGAGAAGTCCTACCGGTGTGATGACTGCGGGACCATCTTTAGCCAGAAGTCGTACCTTGCTATTCACCAGAGAATTCACACCGGGGAGAAGCCTTATCAGTGTAAGGAGTGTGGGGCAGCCTTTAGGCAGAGGTCCCATCTCATCCAGCACCAGAGGATTCACACTGGAGAGAAGCCTTATAAATGCAGGGAGTGCGGGAAGACCTTCAGGCAGAACTCTGTCTTTATCCAGCACCGAAAAGTTCACACGGAAGAGAAGCCTTATCAATGCAAGGAATGCGGGAAGGCCTTCAGGCAGAACTCTGTCCTTATTCAACACCAGAGAATTCACACTGAAGAAAAGCCTTATCAGTGCAAGGAATGTGGAAAGGTCTTCAGGCAGTACTCAGTCCTGGTTCATCATCAGAGAATTCACACCGGAGAAAAACCTCACATGTGTATCAGGTGTGGGAAGGCCTTCATTCGAAGATCAGAGCTTCTTTCACATCAACTAATTCACACAGGGGAAAAACCATATAAATGTAGGGAATGTGGGAAAGCCTTCAGGCAGAACTCGGTCCTTCTTCAACATAAAAGAATTCACACGGGTGAAAAACCTTATCACTGTAAAGAATGTGGGGCAGCATTTAGGAAGAGGTCCTACCTCATCCAACATCAGAGAATTCATACTGGAGAGAAACCGTATAAATGCAAGGAGTGTGAGAAGATGTTCAGCAACTGTTCATCCCTTTATAACCATGAAAAAATTCATAAAAGAGCAAAATCTTACGAATGTGAATAATATGAAAGAGTATTCAGATATATTGCAGTTCTATTCACCATAAACATTTCTTAATGGAGACTCTGTGGATGTACAGGAAAATCCTTCAAGACCCAAATCTTCCACATCAGAGAATTCACACTAAAGAAAACTATGGATGAAATGAAGGTGTGAAGGCAGAGGATTCTTCTTGTGCTAGGGAAAGTCTTCACTTTCTGAAGACAAGGAATCATTGAACACCACCTAGGAATACAATGATTGGAAAAAGTCTCTGGTCAGAGGTTTGCCCTATTTTACCATCAGTGGACTGATACTGGGTGAAAATGTGAGTTGTTTATGTCTAAACCCTGTTCTTCATGACCTCAGAACACCAAGGAATATTGGAAATAAAGGAAAAGAAAAATAGGAGGGAAAAGGGAAGAAATAGTCATACCAAAAACCTGAAATGCCAGCAAAGAGACTGAAGAACAAATTTAAAAAGAGCAAAACAATAACTCCAGAAGAAATAATTAATCAGTATTTATTGACTGCCAGGCATAGTGGAGATACAAGGACAGAATTATCTGTCTCTGTCATCAAGATGATGATATTCCAGCCAGGGGCAGTGTGGGAGGAATGGGGGGAGAGACAGTATATACATACATCTGTTTGCAAACTATATATAAAATAACCCAAGAGTGATGTGAGTAAGGCTGGGGCAAGCAGACCACCCATGGTTAGGGAGATCAGGAAAGGCTTCCTCGAGCAGGTGGACTCTGATTCTTGCATGAAACAGCAGAAGTGAGGTGGGAGGACATTCCAGGAACAGGGCATGGCCAAAGCAAAGGTTTAGAGAAAGGAAAGGGACAAGGCACAGTGTTTCAGGAACAACAGCGAGACCCAGAAAGTGAGAACAAAACTACCACAAGAGTCCTAGAATGATTAAGCTTATCTTCAGATTAAAGAAGGAAATCTATTTAAAAAGACTGGAGAAAACAAACTGATTTGGCTGTTTGGAACAGAAGGTAGAAAATCTTAAAGCAATAGGTTTTTTCTGAAAAGAGAACGTGGAGAGTTTTCAGGGACAATGATTCAATCAATCAGCAAGCACTTATAAAACCCTATGTGCCAGGTACTTTTGGAGTTGTGGGAAATACAAATACAAAGAATGAAACAATTTCTGGTCATTAGAAAATGACATCCTAGTAGAAGAAATAAATATATGTTGTGTGTGTGTGTGTGTGTGTGTGTGTGTGTGTGTATAAAGTAAATCACAAATATATTTACAATAGCTAAATACAGGGCAGTTGGATAAGGAAGATAAAACAGAAAATAGACCTTGAGGTGACTCTTAAAGGAAAGGAGGGACTCTAGGACAGTTGAGGAGGGCATGTATTCTAGAGAAGTGGGATGGCCATTGCAAAGGCAAAATGAGTAGACAATACAATGTGTGAAGAACAGAGAAGAGGCAATTTTGGCTAGATTTAGGCATTAAGAGGGGAGTAATGTAGAATGAAGCAAAAAGGAGTTCATTTTATAAATCATTTAAAAGTTAAACAGAAGAATATATATTTTATATAAGAGACAATAGGAAGCCACTGGTGTTGCCTAAGTAGGGGAGCTCTGTGGCTTTAGGAAGATGATTTTGATAGCAGACTGGAGTGTCTGGGAAGTCAGGGAAATGGAATAGCAGGTTCTTGTGCAAGCACCTGAACTAAGATGGTAGCTCTGATAGAAGACGATCTGAGAGAGATGGTAACTGTAGAAATGGCAGGAATTGCCTTCTGATTGGATCTCTGGGATGAGGATGATGGCAGAGTTGAGAACCTAGGGTGAAAGCAGAGAGAATTGGGGAGAAAGAGTGAGCTCTTTTGGGGGTATCCAGTTTGAGCCTAGCAGACAATTGATGATGTAGGACGCAAACAAACGTGGAGACATAAGCATCCTGCATTTGTATATGTAGAAATATGTGTGTATATCTCTATAATAGCCCAGATATATATTTACATATATATGAGTGTATACATTTCTCTGTGCATGTATACATCTGCATAGAGATGATAATTAATCCCTTAGAAGCAGATGAGGTAATCGAAAGGGGATAGAAGAAGAGGAAAGAACCTAACAAGAGACTGAGGGAATTAGCATCCACAGTTGGGACACGGGACACGGATGATGAGGCAGGGAAGGATGTAGAGGGGTGGTCAGATCATCCCACTGGGAAGAGACCCAGGGGAGAGCAGTGTCAGAAAAAGCCCAATTAGAGAAAGTCTCCAGGAGGAGATGGTGGGCAACAGCGTCCCCCGTTGCAGGTCCAGGAAGGTGAAGTCCCCGGAAAGGAGGTGAGTGCCTTGTTATTGGTCCCCGTGATTCCTTTGTGGTGGTCTGCAATTGTGCACGTGTGAGTGTGTGGCAGGATGGTGCTTGTCCTTTTCTGCATGAGCAACTTGCCTTGTTCTTCTCAGAGAACACTGGGGCCATTCTCTGAACTCCTTTTACCCCCAGTTCTTAACTCAGACTCTTAATGTCACCTGGTACCTTGGATTTCCATTGCAAAATTGGCCCTTTTCTTTGCTGAAGACAAGCCTTGATGTGTGTACTTGAGCCTCTCCAGCAGATTGTCCCCCCAAAGCACCTTTTGCTCCCCAATCTTTTTTCTCTCCCTCTCTCCTGGTTCCTTTCCCACTGCTTACAGACACATCTAAGTCTGCTTTCTTAGAAACTTTCCCAAAGGCCCTCAACTTGTCCAAAATGTCTCCTCTCTTCCTCACCTGAACTCCCAGGAAAGCTTGTCTGCCTGCATTGCCTCGGCTTTGTCCATACCTGTTCCCTCCTCAGCCTTGCGTAGCCCAGCTGCTGGCCGCCTCCTTGCAGACTCTGTTCTCTTGGACTGCGCAGGGAGCTCTTAATTGCCGAATCTCAAGGTGGTTTTCTGGCGCTCTTGTTCTTGACCTGTCTCCTTCATTCCACATGGCGGGGCCCCCTCCCCTTCTCCTTTTGGGGTTTTTATGACTGGAGCGGCTTCCTGCCTGTCACTCTCAGTCTACTTTGCTTGTGGGCGACAGCGCTTTGTGGTTTGCCATATGCTTTTCCATTATCCCATTTGGTGGCCATCCACACCAGGTTCTTTGCGGGTCCCCCCTTGGCTCTATCCCAGGCCCCTCTTTTCTCTTCACGACTGTCAGGTTCCAGAGGCTTCATCATTGTCCCTATCCCAAACTCACCTGCACCTGTTTCCCACCCCCACTTCCTACATCACCAACTGCCTGTTGGACGTTTTCACCTGGATGTGCCATGGACAGAAACCCTCCATCTCCCCAGTCCTGTGACCATCCCCTGCCCCCACTTCCCTGTGCACTCTGTGCACTGTGCACTGTGATTCTCAACCCTCTCCCCCCGTCCATGCTTGGACGAGCCCCTTGTCCCCCCCCATGCAGCCACCCCCCTGATGGGAGCCTCATCTGCTACCTGGGCCATTACAGTGGTCCCCTTGCATTCCATCTACCCCCAATCCCAGCTGTGAACTCCTACAGCTCAGGACTAAGGTGCCAGTTTTATTCTCAGTAACGCTCAGTAGCTCCCCGTTACTGCAGAGATCAAATTCGAACCCGGGTTGGCGTTCAGAGTTCATTAGGACTTGGTCTCAGTGTATTTTTCCACCTTAATTACACTTTCCTCCCCTTTGGCAGCCCCTGGCCCAGCCCAGGAGGACTTGTTGCTGTTCTTCATCCATAACACTCTATCTCCATATAGGTTTCCTGGAGCTGCACCTGTTCCAAGCCCCCCATGTGTGAAACATTTCCCTTGCTCCCAGCCACCTCTTAGAGTCCTTAGTTCTTCTCTGTGCACGCCCCCCTCCAGCGAGTCCTCACCCCCACTGCCTCACATAGATCATTTGTATTTACCTGTATAGGGCTATGATTTGCCGCCTCCTGCTTCAATCAGATTGCCCCATGGGCAGAGCACTGGGCTTAGGGTTAGGAAAATTCGAGTTAAATTCCATCCCCGAGGCTTAATATCTGGGCAAAGTCACCCACCATTTGCCTCAACTTCCTCATTGTAAAATAGGAATAATAACAGCACCTACTTTCCAGGGTTTGGGGGAGCATCAAATGAGATGTTTCTAAAACATTAGCGGTGTTTGGCACATTAATAAGTGCTCAATAAATGCTTGTTACCTTCTTGCCTCACCTTTGCCTTCACCTTCACCTTCTTCCCTCAAGTTCCTTAATGGCAGGGATTGTTTCACTTTTGTCCTTGAATGCCCAGGGTCCCAGGCACATAATAAGTGCTTGTCGGTTGATGTTTTGCTTTCTTTTGCCCAAAATAAAGCTTATCTTGTATCACACAGATATGCTCAGGTATACCCATGTATACACACACACAAGGAACAACCTCATTTGAGCAAACTTAGTCAAAAGCCATATTGTGATAGACAAAGGGGGGAGCCTGAGGAAACTGAGGCAGCCTGAGTCTGAAGTTCTCATTGAAGGCCAGGGAAGGGATGGAGGGAGATAGGCAATGAGATCTTCTTGGTAGCCCCCAAGAGCTGGTCCAATTTGTGTGAGCCCAGACTTTGGGGTGAGGACCTCAGACAGCGTGCTGGCAGGTAGGGCTCATCCAAGATCGTTTGGGGGGTAGCCAGGCTGTGCCTCAGGTCGAGGTCCCTGACCTAAGTTTGTAGTATTGTCAGTTTGTTCAGGTGAGTGCAATGGGGGGAGGACTACCTGGTATGGAAGGAGAGGAGCCTGCTGCTTCCAACGAGCTCCTTCACATGGTGGAGGGATCTTGGGGAAGTCTTAAAATATGCCCGATGGGATTGAGCTGGAGCCATGGGCCCAGAGGCACTTTTGTGTATCTGCAAGGATCGGTGCATTTTAACTGGAAAGGACTGGGAATGGGGCTAAAGGAGTCAAGATTTTTTTTGGAGCTGGTTATATCGCTTTGCCGGGGATCCCATGGATTGGATCCTGGATATGGGGGATAGTAACACTCAATGTCAATATTGTAGATCTGAGCTAGACCCGTGGGATGGGACTATAAAAGGAAGCCGAGATAAAAAAGGAGAGATCCAGAGCTAGACCAGAACTGATTCTCTTGGTGGGGGGGACTGTGGGGACTGGACCTGCTGACCCCAAACTCTAGACATGGCAGCCTTGGAAGGGGGCACTAGATGCCTCCTGCATTTGGGATGGGCAGTCATGCAGTAACTAGCTGTGGAGCTCTCTGATACTGGGGTTCTTGTAAATTTGGTTCCGTCTCTGAAGGAGCAGACAATCCATCACAACCTGCCAGAAAGCTGAGCACCCGGAGTCCTCACGTAAGTGCCCAGTTATCTTCTCACGGGAGGCAAGCCTTAAGACACTTTCTTCAGCTGTAGCCAAGTTACTTAGAAAAAGAATTCTCTCAGCACATTCCGAGTTCACTTTGACTCTTAAATTGACCTGTTTACCCGCCCAGCTTGTTGTTCTGGAGTTTATTTTCCCAGCTCCCTGAGTGAATTATTGCTCGTCACTGCCTTGCCTCAAATCCCTGAACTCAGAGCGTTTCCTGTTGCTCCAAATTACAACCGTATGTCCGCTGCTGCCTGGTCTTTCTGCCCCCACAATTCCTAGAACCTGCTCTGCTCAAACTCCACATGTGTGCGGGGGGCCCTTTAGGAGCTGGCATCAGGGCGAGAAGGGAACCAAGACTCGATAAGAACGTTATGGTCCCAGCGCTGTCCATCACAGCCCTGGCTGGTGCCTGAGGGAGCGCACCTGAGGCACCAGCACCGGCAAACCAATGCTGGATGAATCTGCTTTTCATACTGCTGTAAAGTAAATGTTTTATTACATGATCAATGCTCTGTGAATGTCTCATTTTGTTCCAAACCCAAGTGGGTTTGGCCCAAGTGGGCCTGGACTCAGGAGCTTTCTTCCCAACGTCCCTAGTGCTGTTCAGACACAATCATCCTTCCAGTCCCTGTCACTCCCTAGGTCTGGCCCGTCCCGATTCTTCACTTACACTCACTCTATGTGACCAGTCCAGTCCATTGCCAAATCTTGTTTGTACCTTCCCAAGATCACTCTCCTCTGAGAGCCCCCTCCTTGGGGGAGATCCTCACCACTTTCCACCCGGACCATTGTGACATCAGCTGGTGGGTCTGTGCGGCTCAAGTCTCTCTGCTCCAGTCCACCCCCCATTCAGCCACCAGAGGGATTTGCTTGAGGCAAAGGTCTAACCATGTATTCAGTAGTCTCCAAGGGCTCCCTCTCAGCTCTAGAATCCAACATCAATCCTTTCGCTGGCATTTGGAGCTCTTTCCTTTTGGAACCCTCCCACCTTTCCAGTCATCTTCACTTGGTACCCTCCCCCCCAGCTCTGGGTAGTCCCCCTCCCATGCCTTTGCATGAATTGTCCCTCAAGCCTAGAATGCTCTCTCTCCTCCCCTCTGCCTCTTCATTTTCCTGGATTTCTTTCAGTCTTGAAGGGCTTTGGCAAATAAATATATACTGAAATCTAACCCGACTTGGCTTGTAGCATTCGGTATCCATTGTCAAAAAGCAAGTTTCTATGGAGTGAGGAGGGGAGAGGTCATATTTGGAAATGAAAATGATGGAAAACATCAATGAAAATTGTAAAACCAGAAAAAAAAAGAATTTCTTCTTAACCTTTTACCACTTAAGCACTGGAAAGGCTATAATCTATGAGGTCCTAGGTATCAGACTTCTTTCAGTCCATGGGCTTCTGAGGGAAAGATATTTTTAGCATGCAACAGTTTCATCTCTACTAATTGCATTGATTTATTTATTTAAAAGCTTTTAAGTGTCTTTGAAAATGATAAATTTCAAGAAGAAAATAAAATCCATACAATATGTGAAAGTTCATGACACACTTAAGACTTAATTTAAAAAAATAATCCACAAAAAAAGAAAAACAAATAATCAGAGACAAATATATCATGGTTTTGACATGAGTGAACTCTGTAAAATTTGTGTAAAATAATCACTGAAAATGACCTGAGTAAACTCTATAAAAATTGTGTAAAATCACAAAAACCATGTCCCATTTGATCTGCAAAAACCGAGACTCCAAATCGGCTCACATCCTCTTATATCCTCTCAATACCATTCAAGGGTAAATCAAGCTCCTATTGATCTTTTAGGAAGTCACATCCTAAAAAATCCCTTCACATTCAATTGAGAAATCCTGGTCAGATTATCAAACCTCCCCCAGACTTACCATAAAATCGGTTTTTTGCCCATCATTCTTTGCAGATTTTCTCCACTGAGAGAAAAGCCTGCTAAGGGAAACACCTCTTAGTGTAAAATAAACTTCTGACTTTTGCCACAGAATTTGGGGTTCATGAACCTGAGTCTTCAAGCAGAAGGGATCTCATTCATTCATTCATACACCTCATCAGTTTGACTGCCAATATAATAAAAATCATACACAGAAAGACAGTAATAGTTAAGGGGGCACTGTAGAAAATAGAGAAAGACACAACTAAACCCCCCCCCAAAGTCCAGCACCTCAGGGAAAATTTAAAACTAGGAATGAAGGAGGCCAGGCATTTACCAGATTGCTATAAATTACCAAGAATGCTATTTGGTACTTGTTAAAAACAGACCAGTGGACTATGCAAGATAAGCAAACCAGCATCAGAAGCAAAGGAATCCAAGCCATGTTTTAAAATGAACCCAAGAACTCAGACTATAGAGGAAGAGGAGGAGGACTTACAATTGGACAACTGCTGGGAAAACTAGAAATTCTGGTGGAAAATCTGTTCAGATCAGCATCTTATATAATAAATTTTCAATGGATGTGACCGATAGAAATCCTTTGTATTAAAATAATTGTAGGAAAACCTAAGGAAATGTCTTTCATTCTAGGTGATTTCATGACCAAACAAGGGATAGGAGTCATCAGACAAAATTTACAATTTTATTTAATATTATTACACTAATAAATATTATTCAATATGTATTTGTCTGTAGGTTTTGTAAGGCCAAAGAAACGGAGCAAGATAGAGATTAGAGAATATTTAATAATTTATTAAATGGAGAGACATACCGAAATCAAATGGATCCATGGTTTGATCCCAGGGCTGAATAAGACTATCGTCTCCAGGAATCCAGCCAACAATGTGAGTTCTCAAAGACATATATACACGTGGCTCTGATGCAGGGGGTAGACTGAGGCAGGGGCCGAGTCAGGGTGCTGAGAGCGGGAACAGGACTCTGACAGTTTTCTCCTAATCCTCAATCCCAAACTGATGGCTGAACTTCACACCAATGTCCTACTGACACTCTAAATCAGCCTGTCCAAAGTGGAGCCCATTTCCCCAGCAATTGTGTCTCTCTTCTCAACTCCCCTACTTTTGTGGATGGCTCCCTCCACTGCTCAGAAATCTGTGTGAAATATCAATCTTCTTTGACTCTTCTCCTTCATCTTGCTCCCAGCAAATTCATCTGTAATGGAGACTGCTTGAAGAAGGAGGACACATGCTGGAACTGGTCCTAGATTAGACAGGGGGGGCAATGAGAACCCCTTTAAGAGAGATGATTGGGGACTCTATAGAAGGCGGCAGATGGGCAGTGCTTTGCCTCTTCCTGTCAGGATAATTTCTTCTCCCTAATGGCATCGGGTGAGAGAAGAAAGGGAATGTTGCAGAGTCCTCCCCCTGCCATCTGTTACAGGGGCCCCATGGCAGATGCATGGCTCAGTGGACATAGTGCTGTGTCTGGAGTCAAGAAGACTCACCCTGAGTTCAAATCTGGGCTCAGACATTTAACACTTACTAATGTGTGATGCTGGGCAAGTCACTTCACCCCAATTGCCTTGCCAAAAACAAACAAACAAACAAACAAAAGTTAAGCAATTGTGATTAAGGGGCAATTTTAAAGCAATATGTCATTTCCCACTTTTGCTATTTGCCACTTATTAGCAGAAGGGATGTCTGTAGCGCAGAACCAACATAGTTTGCTATTTATCTTTCTTGTTGGCCCTTAGAGGTATAATTATGCTGCTTGAATTATCAATTTATGGAAGTGTATGGAACAACAGGAAATTTTTGTAGATTTATTCTGACCCAAATAAAGGAACTATCCTCTTAATAATGAGACCAGAGGCACATCTGCTGCCTTCAGTCACTTATTTCACTTGTTCATGACAGGGGCAGCTGTAACAAGAGTCCTCTATAACCCCGGTGCTCCTCAAAAAAGGGAAGAGGAGGGATTTGGGGTCTGGAGGAGGCAGGTATGTTGAGGTCTTTGGCTACCCACCACAATGGCAGCAAGCAGGGAGTAACACTTTAGACACTTTAATAAGGCACAGAGGCAGAAGGCATGGGATGGAGAGAGGGAGGGAAGGAGGGAGAGGTGGGCAACCCAATGGGGAGGTGGAAGGGTACGGTCAGTCTGTGATTGTGGGCTGCAAATGGGAACCCTTGGACAGCATGGACCAGCAGCAGGTGGAAGAGTGCTAGTGGGAAGCAGAAGTGTAGGAGATCTCATTTTAGGAGATTTCAGTGATGGGGAAGGACCAAGTCTTAGGCCCATCACCTCTGTCTTGGTTCATTAGCATATTAACACCATCTCAGTCATCAGCACCACTTTAGGTTAGTTCATTAGTTTAATGTTTGCTGATGTTCTGCTGGTCTTAAGGTTTGAATCAGGGGCTCATCCAAGGCTAACAGACACAGGCAGATAACAGGGGCCAGGAGTCCTTACAGGAAGCTCTAGCTGTTTCCCCCAACATTGTCTTAGGCCGTGGGCTCAATTAATTTATGAGACAGTATACTGTAACTTATGGAACCATCTGCAAGTGACTGCGAGTCTCCTCTTTGCGATTTCCCTTCCTCCTACTTTATCACAGCTGTTTGGTGTGTGTGTGTGCGTGGTGGGAGGAGGGGAGAAGGGGAAGCGCCAAGGGACAAGAACATGGTACAATTTCAACACATTGGTGGGGACAAGTGTATCATTGGGATCTGCCACGGGCATCGGACTGTACCACTCTGTCCATGTTCCCTTATGCTTCTAAGGTCTCTGTACAGTGAGAATTCTGATGCTGAATGAGATAGGAATTTCTGTTAAAAGCCTTCCCACATGCCTTACATTTAAAAGGTCTCTCTCCAGTATGAACCCTGTGGTGTTCAAAAAGGGATGAGCTCCTACTGAAAGCTTTCCCACACTCCTTACACTGATAAGGTTTCTCCCCACTGTGCATTCTCTGATGGATAATGAGGGAGGAGCTTTGGCTGAAAGCTTTCCCACATTCCTTACATTCATAGGGTTTCTCTCCAGTATGAATTCTCTGATGTTGTACGAGATGTGAATTCAAGTGAAAGGCCTTCCCACACTCCTTACACTGAAACGGTTTCTCTCCAGTATGAATATTCTTATGTACAATAAGAGCTGAGTTTTGGCTGAAGGCCTTCCCGCATTCACCACATTTATAAGGCTTTTCACCGGTGTGAATTCTCTGATGCTGAATGAGGGGTGTCTTCCAGTTGAAAGCCTTCCCACAATCCTGACACTGATAAGGCTTCTCCCCAGTGTGAATTCTCTGATGCTGTATGAGACCTGACTTCCATTTGAAGGCTTTCCCACATTCTTTACATTTATAGGGTTTCTCCTCAGTGTGAACTCTCTGATGAGCAATAAGGGCTGAGCTATGGCTGAAGGCTTTTCCACAGCTCTTACATTCATAAGGCTTCTCTCCAGTGTGAATTCTCTGGTGGCCAATGAGGTATGAGTTCCAGTTGAAGGTCTTCCCACATTCCTTACATTCATATGGTCGGTCTCGATTATGCGTCCTTTCATGATTAATAAAGTAAGAATACTGGGCAAAAGACTTTCCACAGTACTTACATATGTAAGCTTTCTCTCTAGTCTGAACTTTCTGGCCTTCTTTAAGGTGAGAGATTTCCTGGAAGTTTTTCCCACACTGCTTCGACTTCTCAGTTCTCCCTCTCAGGTGAATTCTCTGCCGGGGAATC
Organism: Sarcophilus harrisii; assembly: GCF_902635505.1. Taxonomy (NCBI): domain Eukaryota; kingdom Metazoa; phylum Chordata; class Mammalia; order Dasyuromorphia; family Dasyuridae; genus Sarcophilus; species Sarcophilus harrisii. The sequence goes on from NC_045428.1 coordinate 609,493,731, forward strand.
ATCCCTGCATTCTGGCTGCAAGTCTTTTCAAACTCCTCACAATTCCAGGGTTTCTCAATCTTACACAGACTTGGGGGTTGAATCAGGCCTGGAAGATCCTCAACTTCATTCTCACTGCTTGACACCTTGGGCCTACACAGGCTCCTGTGGATTTCTTGGCCTATGTCACCTTGGTCATAGTCTCTTTGCTCGATAAGAGTTTTCGGGTCCAGAATCAATTGCCTCAGATCACTTTGCTGGAAAATGAGCTTCTTGGGGATCTCTCCTGCCAGATTTTGCAATTGTTGCCATACCCTAATCTCTTGGATGGGACCTCCCACAAAGGCTTTGTTCCTGAGAACGTGGCCAGGGACTCCTTCCACTGACATCTCTTCTGGTCCCACACCTTGCCTTTCAGGTGACTCTTGGTCCTTGAGGTTAGTTTCCCAAGCTGAAAGAAAAGGGAAACAGATGTTGAGCCCACAGGACTGGACGGCTACTCCCAGGAAGTCCATATGAAATCCCAGGCAAAGCTTATTCTCAGCCCAACCCATACTGGAATCCAGAACCTTCCCACCTCATTCCCTGCTGGGACTTCAACCTCTTCAGCCCCAGAACGTTCACTTTACACAACATAATCCCCGAGGAGGAGGGATGTCATCCAATTTCAAAGCCTGTCCCCATTCCAGGGATGGGATGGCAATCACCCAGTGCCAGAGCTGGAAAGTACCCCTTCTCATGACAAACTGAGAAAGTGAGGTTCAGGAAGTGAGGGAACTTGCTGACGTGTGCATCGAGTGCCTGTGTGTGTGTATTCAGGCAGACCTTCTCCAGGGGGCTCTCCTGTCCCATATGAAGAAAGAGCGCTTAAGAGCTCTCATAACTTCAGAGTCAGGACAGGGAGCTGGGAAAATCCCCATGAGACTGGGCCCACTGGACCTGGCAGGCTTCCCTTTCCTGAATCTAGAGGCCCGTTAGTCTGGGCTCTGTCTTCCAGAGTTGGCCCTGCCCTTTCTATTCCTTAATTCTGATCCCCGAGTCTGGGGAGGAAAGGTCTGCTTTGGGGAATCATGGGGAGAGAGACCCCCGCTTTCCAGATCCTCATCCAGCCTGTGAGCCTCCTCTGTGTGGCCAGGTGAACATTGAAAGCAGGAAGCTTCAGTCTCCCAGGCTCTTTGGACTTTGACCACTGAACTCTTTAGTCCTCCTGCCCTACACACACTTACCTGCACCCTCCAGGGCTTCCAAGATGGCCACACAGAAGAGACCAGCTGGGCTGCTCCATTCACTGGCTCCCAACTGACCCCTAGGACGGTCCCCTTCAGACGAGGAGGGGCTCCTAGCAGCATATCCCAACGAATCCCACGTATGTGACTCTTGCTCTCCCTCCAACCAGGAGATGAGGTCTGGCTTGGGACCAGGAAGCCCTGCTCACGAGGGAGAAAATGAGACAGCTTTGGCCGTGCTGAAGATGGAAGGTCAGGGAGGAGAGAGGCAAAGTATGGTGGGAGAAGTGACCGAGATGGGACAAGAGGCTCTGATTCTGTGATCCTGAGGGGGTTACCAAACCCGGGCCCCTCCCAGCTTCTGGGGAAGCCCAGATCTGCTCTGAAAGAGTCTTCCCAGTGAACTTCCCAGCCCTGCTCCAAAAGCCCAGGGTCAGGGAGACCATCACTTCCCCCAGTCTCAGCTTGCACAAAAACAAAATGACCTTGGTCCACCCCGATGAACCTTGGGTTGAGACCCCTGGGGACCAAGAAGGCTAGACTGTTTTTGAACTCCTCGGCAGCAAGATGAAAGCCCGAGCCCTCATACCTCCCCCACCTGATTCTCCATTCCCGCCCTTCTCCACCCTCCCACATCTCCTTCTACCTGCAATGCCCCTGGGGAGTGGGGGGAGGGTGCCCTCTGCAATGCTCGCTCCCTACCCAACATCGTTCCATTCATCTTCAGTCCACTCTTCCCTCCACTCATTCATCCAGCCACTCCTAAGGAAACCTGACTTCCCACAATGACCCAGCTGTCTCTTCCCTCACTTTCAGGGACTCCCTGCAGGCCCCATTACCCCTGCCAGGGACTTCCCCTTTCTCCTTCTCTTAGTAGCCCTCTTCCTTCAGGTTCACAGTAGTAATCGCCTGAGCAAAATCCCTGATGTTCTCTAAGACCCCATCACTGCCCCTCCCTACAAAGGGAGTCTTGACTCGGGGCTTTCGATTTTCTCTCTTCTCCAATGCAAGCCTCCTCCCTTGCCCCCTTTCTCCTCCCTCAGTTTCTTTCTCCTCCCTCATACCCCTTTCTCCTCCCCCACACCTCTTTCTCCTCCCTTCCCCCCTTCTCCCTCACACTCCTTTCTCTTCCCTCATGCCCCCTTTTCCTCCCTCACATCTCTTCTCCTCCCCCACTCCCCTTTCTCCTTCCTCACACACCTTTCTGCTCCTTCATCCCCATTTCCCTTATGCTCCTTTCTCCTCCCTCATTCTCCTTTCTCCTCCTTCACCCCCTTTCTTCATCCTTAAGCCCCTTTCTCTTCTCTCCCTCTCCTTTCTCCTCCCATCTCCCATCTCCCCACCCCGGCTCCTCACCCCATCACCCTCACTTGATTCTTCCATCCCCAGTAACTACTGCTGTGTATCTCTCTCAGCCCTAGATAGCTGTCATCTAGGGGCCTCAGCTTTCTCTCCACCCCTCTTTTTAAGTCCTTATCATCTGACCCCCGACCTTTTCATTCCACCGAGTGCTCTCTCCATGGTTACTAAGAACTAACAGCCTCTCCCTAATCCTCTGGCCTGACCTCTAGTCACCTCTGATGCTATAGGTCATTCTCTCTAGACACTCTTTGGCCCTGGCTCTCCTCCCATCTCTCTGATTGCTCCTTCTCTGCCTCCTGGACTGGATCTTCCTCCAGATCACACCCTCTCACTGCAGGTCCCGTGGGGCTTCTTCTGGGCCTGTTCTCCCTTAACTTGGTGATTTTATCAGCTCTCCTGAACTTAATTATCAGCTCTATGGGGATGCTGCTACATTCTACCTTTTCCTGTTCCCTTCTCTTCAGTGATCCAACCTTACATCTGGCTTCCTCAAGTCCCAACTAAGAATTCCCACTTCTGCAGGAAGCCCTCCCTCCCCCTCTTAATTCTGGGCTTTTCTCTTCTAATGATTTCCCACCTAACTGAAATGGAGCCTACTCTTTGTGTGTTGTCTGCCCTCTTAGATTATAAGCTCCTTGAGGACAGGGACTGTCTTTGGTCTTTATCTTAGCATGGTTCCTGGTATGTGGTAGGCACTTAATAAATGCCTGTTTGTAATTTTGCTCATATAATTCCTTACTTTCCTTTGGTAGATAGATCCCCAAATATCTTATGCTATCAATGGTTATTTTGAATGGAATTTCTCTTTGTATCTCTTGCTTTTGGATTTTGTTGGTGATGTATAAAAATGCCAAAGATTAATGTGGATTTATTTTGTATCCTGCAACTTTGCTAAAGTTATGAATTATTTCTAATGGTTTTTTAGTAAAACTCTGGGGTTTGCTAAGTATACCATCATATCATCTGCAAAGAGTGATCATTTGATATCCTCATTGCCTACTCTAATTCCTTTAATTTTTTTCTCAACTCTTATTGCCAAAGCTAGCATTTCTAATACAATATTGAATAGAAACAGTGATATTGGGCAACCTTGTTTCACTCCCGATCTTACTGGGAATGGTTCTAGTTTATCCCCATTACATATGATGCTTACTGATGGTTTTAAATAGATGCTACTGATTATTTTAAGGGAAAGTCCATTTATACCTAGCCTCTCAAGTGTTTTTATTAGGAATGGATGTTGGGTTTTATCAAATGCTTTTTCTGTATCTATTGAGATGATCATATGGTTTTTGTTACTCTGGTTATTGATATAGCCAATTATACTAATAGTTTTCCTAATATTGAACCAGCTCTGCATTCTTGGTATAAATCCTACTTGATCATGGTGTATTATCCTGGGGATGATTTTCTGTAATCTTTTTGCTAATATCTTATTTAAGATTTTGGCATCAATATTCATTAGAGAGATTGATCTATAATTTTCTTTCTCTATTTTCAACCTACCTAATTTAGGTATCAGTACCATGTCTGTGTCATAAAAGGAATTTGGTATTCCTTTAATCCCTATTTTTTTTTCAAATAGTTTATATAGCATTGGAGTTAATTGTTCTTTAAATATTTGATAGAATTCACATGTAAATCCATCTGGTCCTGGGGATTTTTTCTTAGGGAGTTGATTAATAGCTTGTTGTATTTCTTTTTCTAAGATGGGACTGCTTAACCAATTTACTTGTCGCTCTGTTAATCTGGGCAAGATATATTTTTGAAGGTATTCTTCCATTTTATTTAAGTTATTGAATTTATTGGCATAAAGTATTCTTGGATAGGCCGAGCAAATTTAATAAAGATGAAAATATTCCCTAAACTAATTTATTTATTTAGTGCTATACCAATCTGACTCCCAAGAAACTATTTTAATGACCTAGAAAAAATAACAACAAAATTCATATGGAAAACAAAATAAGAATTTCAAGGAATTAATGAAAAAAATCAAATGAAGGTGGCTTAGCTGTACCGATCTAAAATATATTATAAGAGCAGTTACCAAAACATTTGGATTCTAAGGAAATAGATTAGTTGATCAGTGGAATAGGTTAGGTTCCAGGAAAAAAGTCAAAAATATAGCAACCTAGTTTTGAAAACCCAAAGATCCCAACTTTGGATAAGAATTACTATTTGAAAAAATTGCTGGGAAAATTGGAAATTTATGTAGAAAATTAGGCATGACCACTACTTAACCTAAACCAAGATAAGGTCAAATGGTCCATGATTTAGCTAAAGAATGAATATTAATAAATTAGAGAAAAAGGATAGTTTACCTCTAGACTGTGGAAGGGGAAGGTTTTGACAAAGAAGAACTAGAGATCATTATGATCACAAAATAGAAAATTGATATCAAATTAAAAAGCTTTGTACAAACAAAACTAATGCAAACAAGATTAGAAGGGAAGCAAAAACTGGGAAAAATTTTACAGTTAAAGTTCTGATAAAGGCCTCATTTAAAATATAGAGAATTAACTCTAATTTATAAAAATCGCCATTCTCCAATTGAAAAATGGTCAAAGGATATGAACAGACAATTCTCAGATGAAGAAATTGAAACTATTTCTAGTTAATATGAAAAGATGCTCCAAGTCATTATTAATCAGAGAAATGCAAATTAAGACAACTTAAGATTACTACACACCTGTGATTGGCTAAGATGACAGGAAAAATAATGATGATTGTTGGAGGGTTGGGGAAAACTGGACATTGATGCATTGTTGGTGGAGTTGTGAACGAATCCAACCATTTTGAGAGTAGTTTGGAATATGCTCAAAAGTTATCAAATGTGCATACCCTTTGATCCAACAGTGTTACTACTGGGATTATATCCCAAAGAGATTATAAAGAAGGGAAAGGGACCAAGGTGCACGAATGTTTGTGGCAGCCCTTTTGAGTGGCAAACTGAAACTGAATGGATGTCCATCAGTTGGAGAATTGAATAAATTATGGTATAAGAATATTATGGAATATTACTGTTCTAAAGAAATGACCAACAGGATAATTTCAGAAAGGCCTGGAGAGACTTACATAATGAACTGATGCTGAGTGAAATGAGCAGGACCAGGAGATCATTATATACTTCAACAACAATACTAATGATGACCAGTTCTGATGGACCGGCCATCCTCAGCAACAAGATCAACCAAATCATTTCCAAAGGAGCAGTAATGAACTGAACCAGCCATGCCCAGAAAAAGAACCTGGGAGATGACTAAAACCATTACATTGAATTCTAATCCTTATATTTATGCACACCCGATTTTTGATTTTCTTCAAGCTAATTGTACAATATTTCAGAGTCTGATTCTTTTTACAGCAAAATAACGTTTTTCATGTATACTTATTGTGTATCTAATTTATATTTTAATATATTTAACATCTACTGGTCATCCTGCCATCTAGGGAGGGGTGGGGGTAAGAGGTGAAAAATTGGAACAAGAGGTTTGGCAATTGTTAATGCTGTAAAGTTACCCATGCATATATCCTGTAAATAAAAGGCTATTTAAAAAAAACGTTTATAGGACCCTATAGAAAAAAAATAAAAATAAATAAAAAATTTAAAAATTTAAAAAAATTTTTAAAAAAAAGAAACTTTATTCTTACACAAAGGAACTCTTTCCATTGCTGATATTGGGAACTGACTTCTTGAAATGCTAAAATTGTTCTATCATATTTTGTGGTTGTATTGTTTTGTTTTTACAATAAATTTGATGTTTTGGGGGGGGGGTGTGATTTAATATACACCTGAAAAAAAAAAAAAGAAATGACCAGCAGGATGAATACAGAGAGGCTTGGAGAGACTTACATGAACTGATGCTGAATGAAATGAGCAGAACCAGGAGATCATTATACACTTCAGTAAAAATACTGTATGATGATAAATTCTGATGGAAGTGGCTACCTTTGGCAATGAGAAGATCCGATTCAGTTCCAATTGATCAATGATGGACAGAAGCAGCTACACCCAGAGAAGGAATACTGGGAAATGAGTGTGAAACTGTTTGCATTTTTGTTTTTCTTCCCCAGGTTATTTTTACCTTCTGAATCCAATTCTTCCTGCGCAACAAGAGAACCATTTGGTTCTGCACACATAGATTGTATCTAGGATATACTATAACTTATTTAACAGGTATAAGACTGCTGGCCATCTGGGAAGGGGGGAGGGAAGGGAAAAGTTGGTACAGAAGTGAGTGCAAGGGATAATGTTGTAAAAAATTATCCAGGCATATGTTCTGTTAATAAAAAGTTATTTAAAAAACAAACAAATAATAAATAAATAAATGTCTGGCTGTTGGATTGACTGGCCCGGGACTGCAGAGATCCCAGTTCAAGTCCCCATCTAACAGTCCCCAGGAGGTGACCTTGCACTAACCACTTCCACCCTTTGGGTCAGTTGGTTCCACTAAAAATGAAGGGCGGTCAGTAGATGGCCCCCACTGACCTGCCAGGCTTAGAATTGCACAAATGTCTTGGGTCCCCCTCCCACCTTGAAGCAGAGTAATCCAGAGTGGGGAAGTCACCACAGGGGCATCCTGGGGAGCATCTCTGACCAAGAAGAATGTGGAAAGGGAAGACAGGCCTTGCTTCTGGATCTAAAGGCCAGGGGGCCCCTGCTTTCGGAGCCCCCTCAGCCAGATCTGTGCTTCACAGCCATGAGCCCCCCGGGGAGCCTCCTTACCCAGGGAGACCAGGTTCCTGTAGTTCTCCAGCATCACCTCCCTGTACAGCTCCCTCTGAGATATGCTCAGGTGTCCCCACTCATTCCAGGTGAAGTCCAAGGCCACATCCCTGAAGGTCACCGCCTCCTGCAACCCCAAACACAGCTGTGCTGGTTCCATGTGGAGAGAGAAGCCAGCCCTGGGGGAAGGGCCTGCCGTAGACACTTCTGGATCACAGGAGCACCAAGGGCTAGAAGTTTCTCCAATCCCTCAAACCTCTCAAAGGCACCCAATACAAATCATGCACCAAAGATAAAGCTGTTTCAGGGGTTTCTATGATCTAGGATGATGAGCATCTAAAACAAAGTAACACCCTCCCCCCAAATAAGGACCTACGTAACCATCGCTGCTGCTCTCCCACCTCCCACACTACTGGCCCAGGAGCCAGCTCAAGGACCAAGGACAGGACCCATCTCATCCCTGCATGCCCATTCCCACTCTCTTTTTCCAACACCATGGAGACTCCGGCTCCAGATGCATAAGCTCTCTTGAGCCCCCACAGCCCTTCAGGAGCAAAAGTCTGCAGTGGGCGACACCAGAAAGGACCAGCACCGAGCCCTGAATGGCCTTCATGGGGAAAGTGGGCTCTGATCTCCAGTGCTAGGCTGGAGAGCCAAGGCAGGGGGAGAATAGGAAAAGTTACCAGGAAGCAAGGGATTAGGAACTGAGGAGGAGCCCATCAGTCGGGCTGATCATGTCAGGGTATGTGAAGGCATGGAAATAACATAAGAAATAGTGAGCTGTTGAACCTATATTGGGTTGGGGAAGGGGAGGCAAAGGAGAAGAGAAATTTGGAACACAAAGTTTCATACAAATGAATGTTGAAAATTATCTTTACACATATTGGGGGGAAAAAGCTATTATTGAGGAAAAAAAAAGAAATGATGAGTCAGCTGATTTCTGAAAAGCCTGGAAAGACTCACATGAACTGATGCTGAGTGAAGTGAGCAGAACTAACACAACACTGTACACAAAAATAGCAAGATCAACCACAACAGACTTAGCTCTTCTCAGCCTTATGGCGAGCCCAGACAATTCCTACAGACTCATGATGGAGGATGATATCCACATCTGGAGAAAAATTAGGGAGTCTGAATGCAGATCAGAGGACACTATTTTCTTTATGTTTGTTTGTTTTTTCTTTCTCATGATTTTTCCCTTTGGTCCTGATTTCTTTTCACAACATAACTAATGTAGAAATATTTTTTAAATGACTGTACATGTGGTTTCATAACTTACATGTAAAACATAAAGGAAAAAAAAGTTATAAGAACAGGATCCCATGCATAGGGAGGTCTGAATATCAGTCCACCAAGCCTGAGGGAAAGAGTCCAGAATCCAGCAAAGGGGGAAGGGAGCACAATTCTGACTCTCTCTCCCTAAAAATCAGTTTGGGCAGAGATCAGGCTGGCGAATTGGCCAGAGTAGAAGGAGGCTGAGAGGTTTAGAACCCCAAGTAAACCACAGGCAGCTGCAGAGAGTGTGAAAAGTGAACAAAAAAGAAGTTAAGGAGATGTGGTTGGGGAAGTGGGGAAAGCAGAGAGGAACAAAGATTTCAGGAAGAAAATCTCCAAGGCCCCAAATAAATCAATTGGAAAAATAGTGATAACTGAAAGAAATAGGGCCTCCTGACTCAGTAAATGGGAGGACAATGAGGGAAACATGGCCACCTCAAAAAAAAGAAAAAGAAAGACTCAATGAGTGGGGCTGGAGGAAGGGAGAGATTTGGAAATGAATTTTTTTTTTAATTTTGAAAAGAAGTCATAGAAATAATGAATAACTATGGAAAAGAAAATGATAAAGTTGATCAAGTTGGATGTATACCAGGGATACAAGGATGGTTCAACATGATGAAAACTAACCATATTGATCACATTAAAACTCCATATATCTCAAGCATATGATCATCTCAATAAATGCAAAAAAAGGTCTTTGATAAAGTATAACACTTTTTATGATAAACATCCAACAAATAACTTGGGCTTATAGGGACCTTTTAAAAAATATATCATAAAACCAAAAGAAAATATCACACCATATGGGGATCCATAAGAATTTTTTCCAATAATCCTGAAAATGAAGCAAGGATGCCCACTCTTCCCCCTATCATTTGATATAGTGCTGGAAATGTGGGCAATAAGAAAAAAGAAAAGAATTAAAGGAATAAGGATAAGAGGAGATAAGCTATGCCTGTATGTTAATGATATGGTGGTTTATTTGTAAATCCATAAGGAATCAGCAAAGATAGAAACTGAAACTTAAACAAAAGATTAAAAAATAAATCTTCAAAAACTAATAGCATTTTGAGATAAAGAATAGACACAAGAAGCAACAATAAAAAGGGAAATTCCATTCAAAACAATTACAAAAAGCATAATACATCTGGGGAGCCAGACAGGGAGCCTCAGCGGTACACTCACAGCCAGGGGTCAAGTCAGCAGCTAGTTCTCCTCACTGACTGCCATGTGCAAGAACGTGGAGGAAGGCAGCCTGGTTTAGGGAACAAGAAGAGACCCCAACTCACCTCTCCTAGACCCAACAGGACCCTGACGGATGTTCCATCCTCCTCCAGGCTCCCTCCTTGGATACAATCAGGAGACATCAGGCCTGTGGGAAGAGATTATAATTGCTAAAGGAAATTGGGGGCTGGCTTTTCAGACTCTGAACTAATTAGACAAGATATCTTCTGATAGCAGTGAGAAGCATCCCATTACCTACGGAGCATGTGCATGTGTGCATGGGGACATTTATATAACTACATACATAGACCACGTACACACACACACACACACACACACACACGTACACTCAGAAGACAGCCCTGAAATCTCCTAAGATCAGAGAGCTCTGGAAAGAGGCTGGGGTGAAATTACAAAGTAGGGAATCATCTTCAGAGAAGTGATAACTCAGACTTGGAAGGGAAAGAGATTTCCCCCAGGATAAAGGAAAGCTGGAATTCTTTCCATACTTTATGTCTTGGGTCCCCTGGTGAAGCCCAGAAACGCCTGCTCAGCAACTTTAAAGGTATGGAAGAAAACACACAGAATCACAATGCACACCAATTGTCCTTAATGACAGTTGTCATGCATCATCTTTAAAATGCTGGGACTCCAGGAGCAAAGTTACTGATATGGAGAGAAAGTACCAGCCTGAATGTCAGAGGCCTTCTCTGAGGAATGAGAAACAGAGAGGGCAATAAAGCGGGGAAAGGAGAGAGGAGAAGGTGATGGGATGGGAGGAGCAGAATCTTGAAAAATCGTGTTGTGTACCACAGACTCACTGAGGAGGGAAAGAACTATCTGAACATTAGAGATTCTTGTGGATTTGTTGTGATTTGCAGAATTAAGGGGATTAGGACAACATATGGATAACTTTGGGTATTGAGTGAACCACACTGACTGCCTCATAACTCATTTTGGAGTTAGCTTGGTTTCTATTCAATTATGGGTCTAATCCAATTTTTGTCTTGTGAGAAAACATCATCTAATTGTGGTAAATAGTAGAAAATTCTACTTCATTTTTTGAACCTAACTCTGAGTGGAAAGCTGGACCACCCTTACCTGCTGCAGAACCTAAGCTGTGGTCTAGCCCAGTCAGATCCAAAGATAAATTTAAGGAGTTGTACATGTCAAGCAAACCACATCTATCTGAAAATAGGCCCTGGACTAATCAATAAGTTACTATTTTATAGTTCCTTTGATTGTTTGCAGACACTTGAGGGGAGTAGGATTCTGCCTTTTCTGAATACACCTGTTTGTTCTCCCCCTCCCAACTTGAAAAGTCCCTAATTTTTCATCTAATTAGAAATCAGATGACACAATGCTGTACAGTTCCCTTCTAATTAACTGGCCTTGTCTGATCGGTTTTAATGTATAAAAGTTGGTTAATGTATAAATTGACCCGATCTGGTCCTGACTTGTTGGGCAACTGGCATACTTTGCTTAATAAATCAATTTGCTCAGAAGAACAAATCTTCATTTTCTCAGTTATACTTCATCTTCACTCACTAAAAACTTCATTTTTTTCAAAAGAGGAATAAGTTAAGGGCTTTATATATATTGAGAGTGAGTGCTGGCAGGGAAAATGGGGGCTTTTCACAAGAGGAAATAATCTGGATGTCAGGGATATTTCATTATTCTCAGAGGTGAAACGAGAAATTCTGTGGTTCCCTAAGGAAAATCTGGCTGGAACGAGATCAACCAAATCATTTCTAATGGAGCAGTAATGAACTGAACCAGCTATGCCCAGAGAAAGAACTCTGGGAGATGACTAAAAACCATTACATTGAATTCCCAATCCCTATATTTATGCCCACCTGCATTTTTGATTTCCTTCACAAGCTAATTGTACAATATTTCAGCGTCTGATTCTTTTTGTACAGCAGAATAACGGTTTGGTCAGGTATACTTATTGTGTATTTAATTTATATTTTAATATATTTAACATCTACTGGTCATCCTGCCATCTAGGGGAGGGGGTGGGGGGGTAAGAGGTGAAAAATTGGAACAAGAGGTTTGGCAATTGTTAATGCTGTAAAGTTACCCATGTATATATCCTGTAAATAAAGGGCTATTAAATTAAAAAAAAACAAAACAAAACAAAAAAAGGAAAATCTGGCTGGGACGACTTGTCAACATTATGCTTTTTCAGAGCTCCCCTCTTCTGCCCCCCCAAAAGACTCAGAAGATCTTCAATCTTCCTTTATCCATTGGCTCCTTTCTTGCTGCTACACACATGCTTTTTCCTACAACCCCACTTTAGACTGCCCTGTATCTCTCTTCCACGTCCAGACTCCAAGATCTCTCCAATGGAGCACAGCCAACCTTGCCTAATTAGCTAGGGCAGCCCTGTCCAGGGTGCTGAAGTAGTACCTGAGTTGCAGTGCTCCTGAGCTCTCCACCTCCAGTTTCAATGGTCTCTCTATTCAGTTGAGCACAGCCAACCTTCCTAAGCAGCTGAGCCAGCACATATCCCTGGTGGTGCTGAAGCACTGCCTAGGAAGAAGTGTTTCTGGGCTCCCCCATGGCCACCTGAGCCTCTTCACAGATGGGCAACATCTTAAACAGACTTCTTCCAATAAATAATTTGCTGAACCCAAGGTTCAAGCTTTCCTGTTACCTTGAGAATAAACTTGACAAAGGACAGGAGAAGTTGTTTTTTTTTTTTTTTAATACAGTATCTTACAAGTGAATTAAGAAGTTTTTCCATAGTGAGAAGGAAGTAGGATGGGGAAAATTGCTTATTTCTATTCTTCATCCTGGACACCTACCCAGCAGCTTCTAAGACTGGGTCATGACACAACCAGGAGTCGTGTAGTTAACTGAATGTGGGGTCCCCCAAATCTGGCAGTAGTAAAAGGTATCAAATATTCTGCCAAGACTTAATTCTTTTTTTCCCTGAGGCAATTGGGGTTAAGTGACTCGCCGAGGGCAAGACTTAATTCTTTATGTCAAAATAAACAAGGCCATTCATCTCACGGGTAAGTAAATTGCTTTCCTCTTTAATAAATGGTAAAATGATATGTGCACTAAAGAATTGTTTTAAAATAAATTTCTTTATGAGCTCTTATCATTAAATGTTTGGATTTGTATTCTTACTTTATATCGTTACATACCACGGGTAGTTTAAAATTTTCTCGGGCTAAAAGGGATCAGGGGAGGAAAAAGCTTAAGAAGCCCTGGCACAGACAGAGGGAGGACACCAGAAATTCAGGCAAGCCAGAAGAGACAAAAGTGGTGCGGAAAGTGTGGGAGACATCCCAATGCCAGGGGCCAGATCTGGACGATGGGATGCGAATGTCCTAGAGTCCAGGGAAGAGGAGGCCGGACAGGAGCCGGGATCCGGGACAGGAGCCGGGATCCGGGACAGGAGCGGTGCACCAGCGGCCTTGAAGGAAGTCTCATCCTGCGGAACGTCCCCTCTCCCTGCCTTTGCCCTGGCCGTGATCCCCGCGGGATGACCCGGGACACTGGGAAAGTACCTCCCTCCCTCCTTCCCTCCCTCCCATCCCTCGCCCCTGCTCACCACGCACGCGCTCGTGCACGCGCACGCACACGTATGCCCGCCCGCTGGGAGGATGGAGCACGCACCTGGGCCTCCCCCTGCTGACCCCCGAGGCCCGTTGTCCTCATGGCCCTCACGTTCGCAGGTCAGGCCGGGGAGGCCGCTGGGAGGCGGCCGCGTCCCGGGAGTCCGGGAGAGAGCAGGGGACGCCCCAGCGCGCGCACCTGGCACCGGGCGGACAGTCACTTCTGAGCCGAGCATCGAGCATCGGACCCTTGGCTTCGGGCTGGGATTGGCGTTGGGAGGGCAGCGAGGAAAGGTTATGTGTGCGCGCCTGCGCCTGCGCACCCTGGAGGCCCGCTTGGCTCTCGGGACTGACGTCCTGCAAGTGGAGAAACGGCCCTTTCCACAGTCCAAGAGATGGAGTCGGGATGCGCATGCGCCCGCTCCTCCCCACCCCGGCTCCCTTTTGCTGTCCTTTATCCTTTGCTTTGCAGGACTTCCCCTCTCCTCCCGCCCGGCCTGGGTCCATGCTCGCAGCCGTCCCCTCCTCCGGGAGGCCCCATTTCCCCCCCAGCCTCCAGTTCTTGCCTCCTTGTGGCGGAGAACTTCCCATTATTGATTTCCCCACTTTTCAGGGTTGCCTTTGGCAACATTTAGGAAGCTCCTACTGTATGCCAAGCTGCACCCGGGGAGAGAAACCGGTTGTTGTTGTTGGAGTTTTACAGAGACCACCAGGGAGAAAGGAGAAATAGCCGGAGCCTTTGGGAGCGAGGTCACGTGCCTGGCTCCGAGGATCGCTGGAGGGAGACGGGGCCCCTCTCCCCTTCCCGGCTTGTTCCTGAAGGTGGCCCCTTCTTCCCCGACACCTCCCCCAGCCTGCTGCAGACCCCCATCATCTCCCACCTGGACCGCTCCAGTGGCTGCTGGGGGAGGGGGTGTCTGTCCCCACTCCAGTCCGTCCCCCATTCATTCACCCAAGTCATCAGCGCGTGTCTGACGATGCCATCCCCTCGGCAACAAACTCCAGCTCCTTCCTCCCCCCAGGAACAAACACAAAACGCCAGTTTGGTCTCAGTCCTTCGCTCCCTATATTTTCAAATAATTTATATAGTATTGGAGTTCATTGTTCTTTAAGTGTTTGGGGGGATTCACATGTAAGTCCAAGAGAGAAAATCTGGTTCCTCGTCAGTCACAAGAAGTTTCCCCAAGTGTGGATTCTTCAGCAGCCAGAGAGCTGTAATTATCACAATCTGGTCAAGGATTCAGACGTTGTTATAGGGCTAAAGGAAAACTCCTTAAGACTACATTTGTGCCGCTGCTTCCCGCTTTCTAATGATATTCTTTGCCTACTGATCTTCACTAAATAAGTTCATTTGGAGGAAGAAAAGTTGAGAAATGAAAACAATTAGGAAAGGGAATCCCATTTCCTCCCCCTGCGATCAGAAATAGATCATGTCGTGAATTGAAGTTCCTTTATTTTGACAAAGTTATTAAATTATGTGATTAGGTGAATTCTGTGGCTATCGTTTACTTAGGCTTTAGCAACTATTTTGGAAAAGCATCTTATACTGCCCTAATATTCATGTAGAGAGATGGAGAATTGAAGCCAGTGATAATGCCATGACACCCGGTTGGATGGCTCAACGTAAAGAGACACCATTAATATGATCATTGATATGATCTTGGCAAGAAGTCTCCAGTGGAGTATCTAGAGAACAAGGACTGGGTCTTGTTCTGTGATAATAGTTTTATTGCTGACAAAGAGATAGGTGACATTGGCAACAAATTTAAGATAACCTAAAGGTAGGGGGGACAGCTAGCATGGTGTTTGACAGGGCCAAGGACTAAAAAGACTTTCATAGGCTAGATTCGGACTGAATCTAAAAATATGGGTGTGATGGAGAGCCTGGTATGGGCACAGAGGCCCTGCAGAACTTCTGGGAATAGAAGCTGGCCTATTAAGGGAGGAACCTTGGTCTTGGATTCCAAGGATATACAAGAGTTCAGTGAAGACTGGTACCCCTGGGGGGAGGCTGCTGAACCCTTTCCCAAGGCTGCTTCCCACCTGCGGTGTCCTTTGGCTCCAAGAAACTGGTATGCACAGTAAGTTGGTTTCAGCAGATGGACTAAGGCAGGTTGAGGGCCTAAGCATCCTTTTTGAAGGACCACATGGTTCGCCTTCTGGCAGGAGGAAGGGGCTTTACCTAACCTAACCCTGGCCTGCTTACCAGGGCAAGCAGAGTCTTTCCTGTCGTTGAAAACAAAACGTGTAAGAAACTTTTTGCAAAGACGACCCCACTCACCATTGGTACAGACAGATGGGGATCCTACCTCGTGTCAGACATGACGGGTACAGACTCAGGGACATCTCCATGTCACATGGATCATTTGTGCCTGACCTGACTATCTCCTTCTCATCATGTCTTTTCAAAAGAGTCATCTTTGACTCTTCCCCCTCCTTCATCCTGCTCACAACAAATTCTATGTAAAGGAGGCTCCCTGAAGAAATCCAGAGGACCACACTGTAACTGGTTCTCGGATCACTGTGGGGCAAGTGAGACCCCTTGAATAGACTGTGGGTGCCTAGGGATTGCAGCGGGCAAGCAGGTTGGATAGGTGAAAATTACTGGACCAGGACTCAGTTCTCTGAGGAAGGGACTTTATTAGCATAAAAGCAACCAAGCAGCATCAGGGAACTTGCCTGATATTTGTAAGACAAGGGTTTTCTCCTCCAAGGCAAGTTCAGTTAAGCAGGAAAGTAGAGCCATCTGTAAACCAGGAAGTATCAGGACTGAGGAGAGGAGAAATGCTTAGATCAGGGAGGAAAGCAAGATCCCGGCCTTCCTCACAGGGGTGATTGTTGTGAAAGGGGGAGTAGCGCAGTACGATTGGTCTTCAGAGCGAGATCAGGGGGATCAAGGAGGAGGACTTGGTATTGAGTTAGATGCTCTTTGGAGAGCCACTGAGATGGTAGTGCTGGAGAAACTGAGGCAAGACAGAGATTAGAGATTTTTAATATTTTAATAGTGGAGAATCACAACTAGCAGCCGAAGGACTCATGTCTGGCCCCCTAGCCGGCTGAATGGGACTCTTGTCCCAAAGCATCCAGCAACCAGCAAGTAATTCTAGAGACTTTTATAGGACTCCAGTTATCAAGGAAACAAAGGTGGAGGGAGGCAGAGCAATGGGTGAGTGCAAATCCCAGGAAAGGACCATAACTTGTAAATTCTGACAGGTTGAGGGTTGAAAGCAGGAGACAGAAAGTCTGAGCAGCAAGATAGAGAGTGCCATCCGGGAATCTGAGATAGGCCAGCTGGAGTTTTATGACTCTCTGGAATGTGAGAGTGGCCAGAGGCTCCTATTCTCTCAGTCCCAATGGGGTAAGGAAGGGGGGCTTGCAACCAGGGAAACTGAGGCATTACAAGATTCCCTTCTCCTTTAGCATGCTTTAGATATGACGTGGGGTGTAGACAGTAATTTTCCCGGAATCTTGTGGGATTTTTGAAATAGAATCCTGATCTAGTTTCAAATTGTGTAACATCCCTGCTGAGAAGGGGACATGGACTCTTTCAGCCACTTAAGGGGCTTGGGAACTCCCAGATCAGAAGGGTGTGGGCAGGGGGAAGGAAATGCAACCCTCTGGGTATTGGAAAGAGAAAGAACCGGTGGTCCCTGAGGATAAGTATTAGGATTCTTACAAGGTGCCAAGCCACTGGAATTGATAGAGACAATAATTATCTAATTTAGCAGGGTTCTTAACAGTTCTCTAGTTCACTAATGGACTTAGTCCTTATTAGAGTTCCACAAGATTCACACCTTTAAGAGAGCGTATGTAAGGAGGAGCCACTAAGAGACAAGCCCACTCTCGGAGGCCGAGTCAGATTCATTCCATATTCCACCCCTGTGCTGGCTGGAGACTGGGAGGGAGCTAGAGGCTGAAGCTGGCAGAGGCAAAGGAGTAGCGGCAGGAACCAAGGAGAGAGAGAAGCCTCTAAGAAAGCTAACCGGGCCCTAGGAAGGAGACAAGACTTATAAGGAAACAGTAAAGGATTTGGACTTTAACTCCTGGCTGAATTTGAGGTGATTATTACACTGAACTGAAAGTAAGGCTGCCTCCAGAAGCCCCCCGAGAAACCTGCCCCCAGAGAACATTATAATTTAGAGAAGAATATTACAGATAAGGGGGAGGATCAAGCTGCAGAACTGCCAGAGGTTCTGGCAGGACTAAGGGAAGGGATCCTGACAGATCAGAGAACAATAGGGAGGGGGAGAGGGAACTGTGGGGAAGTAGAAGGAGGAGGGGATTACAAACAAGCCCATCACAGCAAAAGGAGAGGAAGGAAGGAGAAGAGGGTCATCTAGAATATCAGAAGTGGATCTGGATGGGGAATCATGGGGAGAGGTTTTGTCATGAGGGTATTGTCAGAGGTGGTCAAAAATACCTTGCACAAATCAGGGTCTTGAAAAAATAGGGAACTTCTGTCCATTTTCTCTTATACAGCAAAATAAATCCAACTGCTTGTAGTTTTATAATTTAGAGACCCATATTCAGGCAAGTGTTCCCAATCTTCTGGATTGTATTTGGGCCAAGCAGTAATACAAAAGAAAATCATACACATCTTTAGATCCTGCCCTGAAAATCTGTTCCAATTTTCAGGAAGACGTCTCAAGGGGGAGTCAGTAGGGATGGAGGCTTCCTGTCCCATCTCTGACTTCACTCTCAGGACTTTGGCATCCCAAAGGCCCAGAAGATGAAAAAAAATGCATCCCAACCCAGGTGTCCCTGAGTATATAAGAAAGCAGACTGCACAGGGTGCAGGCAGCTCATGCCCCTCAACCAGTGTTGCCCAGTCCCTCCTAGCATCAGGAAACTAAGGGAAAAGGAGGACTGGAAATTAGGAGCAAGGGCAAGGACTCACTGATCCTGGTGAGAGGTCAAATTCAGAGATTCCTAGCGAAACAAGTCCCTGGGAAAAGGGAGGGGAGGCTAAAGGAGCTGCTCTCAAACTTCTTCCATTTTAAAACCAATAGAAATGCAGTGGGAGAGAAACTTTGATGGATAAGAATTAACAGTTTATCAAAGGAAGGGGCTTTATTATCATAAAAGCAGATGGAAGCCAACAGCCTCAGGGAACTGGTTAGTCTGAGGCAACAGATTGTGATGGATACGGTCATGGTTATCTCTTCCCAGGTCAAGTCACTCTGCAACCATTCATTGGAACTCGTTGAGATTTTGAAACTACCAAGGCTCTACTGGGGCCTGACATTTTGAAATATTTAGCAGGACCCAAGCTTTCTGCATCAGGCTGAGTGGGTAGCTGCACCCTGTTTACCACATCCCAAGTCCCCCTCTCCTCCTCAGTCACCTGGATAGTTGAGCAACTGCCTTATTTTTCTGTTCCCTGAGGTCAACTGACCATGCAGTAACTGGCAAAGGCCCTTATGGGGCCTGTTCCAGAAGGACTTGGCTCTGAGGAGCACCATTTACCCTGTTCACAAATGACACTATCCACCATAAGAGAAGTATGTAAAAATTTCACTGGCCGTTAACCTCATAACAAATGAGAAAAAGGGGGTCTTGACAACTAAATGATAAAAACTTGAAGGGATGGAGCAGAGATCTTTTATAGTGGCTCCAGGGCAGTGATCATGGGTCTAGAGTTGGAGATATTATATAGAAAGAAATAGCAAGCCTGAGAAACAGAATGTATATGTGGCATGAAGATAGCAGAACAGTCAGAAATACTGCCCCTTTGTTATGTGGCTATAACGGGGTTAGAACATTTGCATAAGGAATATTGATAAAAATCACCCTAAGAAGAAACACAGCTCCTCTAGCCCCTCTGATAAAAGTGCTTGAAGAGACACACAGGTTATTGCTCGGGAAGACTCTGATATATAAAAAGCCACAGTGAGGAGAGTTCTTAGATGGCCTAAGAAAGACAGAAGTAGGAGAGAAAGCTGAACAGAGAAGGATTTGGGAACAGAAAGCACAAAATACCTAGGCTGATGGAATCCAAACTGATAAACTCTGTCACGGATTTTCTGGGAACTGTGATGGCTGAAATGGAAAGATTTTGCTTTGCTGAGAGCTAATGACCTGGGAAAATCCCGAATCGTCTGAGTTTACCAAAGCTGGACTGATCCCGCAAAAGTGGCAGCGGCTGGTACAGCCAACTGATTTCTTCCCGCTATAACCACCTACAGCCATCTCCGAGTGCCTGTGTTGTCTTAAAGCACAGGTAAAAGGCAGGTTTTGACATTGTTTTGAGCAACGTTTCCCTGTGTGACCCTGGGCCATTTAACTTTTGGCTTCTGTTTCCTCACATGTAAAAAAGAGGGCTAACCCTTCCTCGGGCTGTTTTGAGAATCAAGTTTGTAAAATTTAACATACTATATAATTGCAAGCAATGGTTTTTTTCTCCTAAAAATTGAGAACTCTTTTTCAGCACCCTGAGGTAGCTATGTGCTAAAAGATCTAAACACGTTCCACCAGAGCTAGAAGAGATAAATTACTTTGCCAGGAAGAGGGTCGTGAGAACCAGAAGGGTAGCAGATAGCAGAATACTGTTTTTACCCAGAAGGTAATGGGGGAGAAAGATAGTTTTCTAAAAAAACAAACAGAAGCAAAGACATAGTTGTAGGTTTCTCTCCAGAGTTGTTATATCTCCTAATGTTTTTTTTTTTTTTTTGGGGGGGGGGCTCTCTCTTCTCTGCAGTCACCATATGAATGGATGGGAAACTGTTAATGGACAAGCTGTTATATTTTCATTCTAAATGGTTTTGCCTTCTACACTGCAGATGTTATATACCTGAATTTGCCTTCTCCTTGGACTTCTGTGGATTTGAAGAGTCCATCTCCTGTACTTACTTCTCACCTCTCTTTCAGAATTCTCTTCCTTCAAGGTTTGGCTCACATGAGCCTTCTCCACAATCCCTCCCACACTCAAAGTGCTCAAAACCTCCCCAAATTTCCTAATCAGACTCCGGACTTTTCCTTTACTCACACCTCTCCCTACTTCACATATTTACACATAAATGATGGTGGTTTCTGATTGGAGACGTTCTCCCAGGTGATCCTCATCACTCCCCAACAGGGAGCCTAAGAATGACTAATCCTGGTAACTGAAGGAGGGAATCAAGGCACACAGTGCAGTGACTTTCCTGAGGCCTCCTAGAGGCTACGTCAGAATGTTACCCCAATTATCTGTGTGTATGTTATCAGCCTTTCTTCTTCACCTCCTTGGTAAAATGGAAGTCTTTGGAAGGCAGATCCTACTCCAACAAAGCCTTGGATAAAGAGTATTGTTTCTTAAACAATTTAGTTCAATCCCTGCCTCTCACCCTTCACCTTTGGTAGCTTTAGGTAGAGACACACAACCATTGGTTGGGACGCATGGAGACTTCTATAAAATGGAGAACATAGTGCCTGAGGCACTTGGGAGGGTCAAAATAGATGATATATAAGAGCTACTTAATGACATTTAAAGTGCTCTGCCAATCTTTTTAAAAATTATTTTACCATGTGTCACAAGTTCAGAACTTAGGGTCCAAGCTTATCTTAATTACTAGGTTACCCTCAAGCAGCAATACCTTAATGATTGTTGAAAGAGTAAAAGGATGATTGAATAAATGTTACATTGGTACCAGCATGAGGACAACACCCTTCAAATTCCCTCCCATTTTGCTTTCTTTGCTTAGACTGTAAAATTTAAAAGTACTTCTGCACTGCCCAGTATAAAATCCTCATTTGGAGAAAATACAAATGTGAATGAGGTAATGGGAAATACTGTGAGACTGGAGGTCCCTCTTATAACTGGGGGACAAATGCATGAACAAGAAACTAAGGCACAAAATGAAATTACTTTTCTAAGGTGTCAGAAGGCAAGAAAGAATGTAAGCCCAAGTCGAAATTCAAGGCAAAGATTTTATGAGGCCCTGATGAATTACACTACCTCTATTCCAGCCACAAAGTTTTTCTTTTGACAGTAAAGTTGCAAAGACTTTTCCCCCCATATACATCATGTGGCAAGGATCTGTTTTCCCATGAGATTATTCAGGCTTTAATTTTTTATTCTAGAAGGATATTCCTATTTACTATGCTAATCAATCCTTCTTATTTAACTAACTTCAACAAGGAATGAATTGCATCTGAAAGCTTTCCAAAATTAATAAACTGATATCTGCTTTTCATATGAGAGTTCTTTCTCAGGAAGTTTTCCTTTTATCTCACAAAGGGTAAAAGTGTATTTTCTGTAAAAAGTGAAGTGATAGTAGATAATGGACTTATTTTAACTATTTTTGAATAGTCATTTTTCCATTTTTTATTTAGTCTGTTAAGGATTAGCAGAAAGGAAAGGTATACATTTAACTTTAATACCCCAGAAACAATATAGTTTGTTGTTCTTCATCTGTTTTGCTACCATTTAATTCTATATTTATAAATGCAACTGTAATCAAATATATAATTTTGGATGTGCTATCTTCATTCTGCATCAAACTATACAGTTCTGCTCATCTTTCCTTATACTTCTCTCCAGTGAGAACGCTGATGTCGAACGAGATGCGACTTCCTATTAAAGGACTTTCCACACTCCTTACATTTATAAGGTTTCTCTCCGGTATGAATTTTGCTATGTTCGATAAGGGCTGAACTCCGACTGAAAGCCTTCCCACATTCCTTACATTGATAAGGTCTCTCTCCAGTGTGAATTCTCTGATGTACAGTAAGGGCCGAGCTTTGGCTAAAAGCTCTCCCACATTCCTTACATTCAAAAGGTTTCTCTCCTGTGTGAATTCTCTGGTGTTGAATGAGGTATGAATTCCAGTGGAAAGCTTTCCCACATTCCATACACTCATAAGGTTTCTCTCCGGTATGGGAACTTTTGTGTACAATAAGAGCTGAGTTCTGACTAAAGGCTTTGCCACATTCACCACATTTATATGGTTTTTCTCCAGTATGAATTCTCTGATGTTGAACGAGAGGTGACTTCCAATTAAAGGCCTTGCCACATTCCCTACATTTATAAAATTTCTCTTCGGAGTGAATGCTCTGATGAGCAATAAGGGCTGAACTCTGACCAAAGGTCTTCCCACATTCCTGACAGTGATATGGTTTCTCTCCAGTGTGAATTCGCTGATGCTGAATGAGACCTGACTTCCATTTGAAGGCTTTCCCACAGTCTTTACACTGATAGGGTTTCTCTTCAGTGTGAACTCTCTGGTGTGCGATAAGGGCTGAGCTATGGCTGAAGGCTTTTCCACAGCCCTTACATTCATAAGGCTTCTCTCCAGTGTGAATTCTCTGGTGGCCAATGAGGTATGAGTTCCAGTTGAAGGTTTTCCCACATTCCTTACATTCATATGGTCGGTCTCGATTATGCGTCCTTTCATGATTAATAAAGTAAGAATATTGGGCAAAAGACTTTCCACAGTACTTACATATGTAAGGTTTCTCTCTAGTCTGAACTCTCTGGCCTTCTTTAAGGTGAGAGATTTCCTGGAAGTTTTTCCCACACTGCTTCGATTTCTCAGTTCTCCCTCTCAGGTGAATTCTCTGCCGGGGAATCATCCCTGCATTCTGGCTGCAAGTCTTTTCAAACTCCTCACAATTCCAGGGTTTCTCAATCTTACACAGACTTGGGGGTTGAATCAGGCCTGGAAGATCCTCAACTTCATTCTCACTGCTTGACACCTTGGGCCTACACAGGCTCCTGTGGATTTCTTGGCCTATGTCACCTTGGTCACAGTCTCTTTGCTCGATAAGAGTTTTCGGGTCCAGAATCAATTGCCTCAGATCGCTTTGCTGGGAAAGGAGCTTCTTGGGGATCTCTCCTGCCAGATTTTGCAATTGTTGCCATACCGTAATCTCTCGGATGGGACCTCCCACAAAGGCTTTGTTCCTGAGAACGTGGCCAGGGACTCCTTCCACTGACGTCTCTTCTGGTCCCACACTTTGCCTTTCAGATGACTCCTGGTCCTTGAGGTTAGTTTCCCAAGCTGAAAGAAAAGGGAAACAGATGTTGAGCCCACAGGACTGGACGGCTACTCCCAGGGAGTCCATATGAAATCCCAGGCAAAGCTTATTCTCAGCCCAACCCCCTGGAATCCAGAACCTTCCCACCTCATTCCCTGCTGGGACTTCAACCTCTTCAGCCCCAGAACATTCACTTTATACAACATAATCCCCGAGGAGGAGGGATGTCATCCAATTTCAAAGCCTGCCCCACTGCAGGGACGGGATGGCAATTACCCAGTGCCAGAGCTGGAAAGTACCCCTTCTCATGACAAACTGAGAAAGTGAGGTTCGGGAAGTGAGGGGACTTGCCAACGTGTGCATCGAGTGCCTGTGTGTGTATATTCAGGCAGACCTTCTCCAGGGGCTCTCCTGTCCCATATGAAGAAAGAGCGCTTAAGAGCTCTCATAACTTCAGAGTCAGGACAGGGAGCTGGGAAAATCCCCATGAGGCTGGGCCCACTGGACCTGGCAGGCTTCCCTTTCCTGAATCTAGAGGCCCGTTAGTCTGGGCTCTGTCCCCCAGAGTTGGGCCCTGCCCTTTCTATCCCTTAATTCTGATCCCCGAGTCTGGGGAGGAAAGGTCTGCTTTGAGGAATTGTGGGGAGAGAGACCCCTGCTTTCCAGACCCTCGTCCAGCCTGTGAGCCTCCTCTGTGTGGCCAGGTGAACACTGAAAGCAGGAAGCTTCAGTCTCCCAGGCTCTTTGGACTCTGACCACTGAACTCTTTAGTCCTCCTGCCCTACACACACCCACCTGCACCCTCCAGGGCTTCCAAGATGGCCACACAGAAGAGACCAGCTGGGCTGCTCCATTCACTGGCTCCCAACTGACCCCTGGGACGGTCCCCTTCAGACAAGGAGGGGCTCCCAGCAGCATATCCCAACGAATCCCACGTATGTGACTCTTGCTCTCCCTCCAACCAGGAGATGAGGTCTGGCTTGGGACCAGGAAGCCCTGCTCACGAGGGAGAAAATGAGACAGCTTTGGCTGTGCTGAAAGTGGAAGGTCAGGGAGGAGAGAGGCAAAGTATGGAGGAGTGACCGAGATGGGACAAGAGGCTCTGATTCTGTGATCCTGAGGGGGGTTACCAAACCCGGGCCCCTCCCAGCTTCTGGGGAAGCCCAGATCTACTCTGGAACAGTCTTCCCAGTGAACTTCCCAGCCCTGCTCCAAAAGCCCAGGGTCAGGGAGACCATCACTTCCCGGGGTCTCCGTTTGCACAAAAACAAAATGACCTCGGCTGATCCTGAGGAACCTTGGGCTGAGACCCCGGGGACCAAGAAGGCGAGAGTGTGTTTCTAAGGGGGCAGGAAAAGAGACAGTATGGTTCCCAACAAAGCTTCCCTTAGTTAAGGACTTTAGAAGCTTCCAGTTCAAGCCCCATCTTTGTTTTTCTCTTGCAGGGTAATCTTGGGTCAATGATTTCCTCACTTTGGGAGCAGTTTCTTATATTTAAAATGAGAGGTTGCAGTAAATGCCCTCGAATGGTTCTGCAAAGACTGATATTCTACAATATTGCAGTATGTAGAGAAATATCTTGTGTCCCTTTCCCTGCTACAAGGAGAATAACTCCAGCTTATGGGAGTGTCCCTAAAAGACAACAGGAGCCTCTGCTTTCAGAGGTCCCTCGACCAAGCCACAAAGGGGTCCTGCAGGCCTGTGCTGTACAGCCACGAACCCCAATTCTCCCAGGGCAGACCTAATTCCCAGGGAAAGCCGGCCTTACCCAGGGAGACCAGGTTCCTGTAGTTCTCCAGCATCACTTCCCTGTAGAGCTCCCTCTGAGCGTCGCTCAGGTGTCCCCACTCGTCCCAGGTGAAGTCCAAGGCCACATCCCTGAAGGTCACTGCCTCCTGCAACACCAAACAGCCGTGCTGGCCCAGAGGCCACAAGCTTACATAGTCCAAAGATGAAAGAGGGAAATGTTGGCTCTTGCAGAAGGGCCAGAAAGGACAGAAAGTAGATGTGAGTGTTCCGGTGTCCAAATTCGGCCCATGACAGCCCCACTGCTGACCTGCTGATGGACATTAGGTAAGTGATTCCCCCTGTCTGCCTTCACTTTCCAGACTATATCAGGAAAGCTGAACCTGATGATCTCCAAGGACATTACCAGAGCCAGGAAGGTGCCCTCAGAGGTACACTCACAGCCAGGGGTCAAGTCAGCAGCTAGTTCTCCTCACTGACTGCCATGTGCAAGAACGTCCCCTGGTTTGGGGAACAAGAAGAGACCCCAACTCACCTCTCCTAGACCCAACAGGATCCTGATGGATGTTCCATCCTCCTCCAGGCTCCCTGCTTGGATGCAATCAGGAGACATCAGGCCTGTGGGAAGAGATTATAATTGCTAAAGGAAATCAGGGATGGCTTTTCAGTCTCTGAACCAATTAGATAAGACATCTCCTGAAAGCAGCGAGAAGCATCCCATTAACCAGGGAGCAGATGCATGTGTGTATAGGGACATTTACTTAACTACATACATAGACACACACACACACACACACACACACACACACACACACACACTCAGAAGAGAGCCCTGAAATCGCCTAAGGTCAGAGAGCTCTGCAAAGAGGCTGGGGTGAAATTACAAAGTAGGGAATCATCTTCAGAGAAGTGAAAACTCAGACTTGGAAGGGAAAGAGATTTCCCCCAGGATAAAGGAAAGCTGGAATTCTTTCCATATTTTATGTCTTGGGTCCCCTGGTGAAGCCCAGAAACGCCTGCTCAGCAACTTTAAAGGTATGGAAGAAAACACACAGAATGACAATGCGTACCACTTATCCTTAATGACAGTTGTCATGCATCATCTTTAAAATGTGGGGACTCCAGGAGCAGAGCTGCTGATATGGAGAGAAAGTGCCAGCCTGAATCTCAGAGGCCTTCTCTGAGGGATGAGAGACAGAGAGGGCAATAAAGAGGGAAAAGGAGGGAGGAGCAGGTGATGGGAGAAGCAGAATCTTGAAAAATCGGGTTGTGTACCACAGACTCACTGAGGAGGGAAAGAATTGTCTGGACGTTAGAGATTCTTGTGGATTTTCTTTGATTTATTCCATTTTTTCAAAAGGAGAATAAGTTAAGAGTTGTCTCCTAGCTGCCCTACATTGAGAGTGCTGGTGGAGAGATGAGGGCCCTTTCACAAAAGGGAATACCTGGATGTTAGTGATATTTCATTACTTCCAGAAGTCAAATGAGAGAAAATCTGAAGTTCCCTGGGAGAAATCTGGCTGGGATGACTAGCAAACATTATGATTTTTCAAAGCTCCTCTACCATCCCCCAAAGCGATTCAGAAGATTTTCAATCTTGCTTTATCAACACTGGCTCCTTTCCTGCTGCTACAAACATGACTTTATTTCCTTCATTGTTAGACAACTATAAATTGTTCCTCCACCCCCTCATTAGAATGCCCTGTATCTCTCTCCCTTTTGGCA
This sequence comes from Sarcophilus harrisii, assembly GCF_902635505.1. Lineage (NCBI taxonomy): Eukaryota > Metazoa > Chordata > Mammalia > Dasyuromorphia > Dasyuridae > Sarcophilus > Sarcophilus harrisii. The sequence continues at coordinate 609,520,517 of NC_045428.1, forward strand.
GTCAAATTTTTATAAGGGGCAATCTGCATTTGCCCACATCTCCTCCCACTTTCTTCAAGATACTTGGTGAACCTGGTTTCTGACTACAACACTCAGCTTTATTTAAACTCAAGCTCTGTCAAAATACAAAATCCAGTGGTGTCTCCTCACTTTTCTCGTGGAGAAGGATAAGAGAAGAAGCATTAGCTAAACACTTATTATGTGCCAAGGACTGTACTGGGTGCTTTAAAAATGTCTTATTTACTCCTCACAGCAACTCTGGGAGCAAGGTGCTATTATCATCCCTCTATTACAGCTGAGGAAACTGAAGCAAATCCAGGTGAATTCACTTTCTCAGTCACACAGCTAGTAAGTCTCTAAGGCCAGATCTGAACTCAGATCTTCCTAGATTCCAACTCCAAAGCTCTATCCACTACCGTATCCTGCTGCTTCTCCACACATTCTAGCAATGACAAACCATCCCTACTTCTAGAAACTGTGTCATCTTTTGAGTCCAGGGATCACACTCTGGCTTTTCTAGTATCAGTAAGACTGCTCCTAATGGATAAACCAATTCACAAACACAGGGTCACAAAGTCAAGAATAAATCCCTGTCCTAGAGGGCTTTCCATTCCATTGAGGCAAACAGGATCTCCACTTATAAGTACATACAATACAGACACAGAGGAAATGCCCAGTAAGACAGTGTGGTGTCTGCCAAAGAAATGCTAAGCAGAAGGCTTTCTTTGCATTTCTCCTGCATGTCTCGAGGAACTGAGCAGAGGGGTCACTGTGGGCACGAGGTGGCCGAATGGAACCGAGGAGAGAGAGGAAGACCACAAAGATCTGTCAGACATCTGCATGGTAGAGTCCAGGTGAGCTAAGGAAGTCACCAAAGGAAGCAGAGATGAGTCTCCTCAAGGCCCTGGACTGGGCCATCTTCTCTGTCTTCTTTTTTTAATTTTAGTTTTTTCAAATTTATTTATTTGTTTTTGTTTCACAAACAGAGAACAGAGAGAGAGAAATCGGAACAAAAGGGAAAAACCAATGGCGAGGAAAAGAAAAACCAGAAAGAAGCAAACTTAACATGTGTTGATTTATGTTTAATCCCCATAGTTCTTTTTCTGGATGCAGATGGTATTTTCTATCCAAAGCCTATTGGAATTGCCTTGGATATCTTCTCTCTCAACACTTACAGATTCCACCCACCTCCATGGGCACAGCAATCGTCAGTGCACAAGGACATTCTCCAACCTCAATGATCTCCCCATTCAATAGAGCATAACCAACTTTAGCAGGGCCGGGTCCTGTCCAAGGTGCTGAAGCACTTTCCAGGGAGCAGCTCCAGAGCCCCCCACCTGCAGCCTCAATGATCTCTCCATTCCATAGAGCCCAGCCAACCTCGCCTAAGCAGCTGGGCCAGCCCTGTCCTTGGTGCTGAAGCTGGGCCAGCCCTGTCCTTGGTGCTGAAGCTCTGCCCAGGGGGCGGGGGTGGGGGGAGGAGGGGGAGAAGTGCTCCGGAGGTTGGGAGCCCTGTCCGTGGTGCTGAAGCTCTGCCCAGAGGGGGGGAGAAGTGCTCCGGAGGCTGGGCCGGCCCTGTCCGTGGTGCTGAAGCTGTCAGAGGGCGGGGGTGGGGGGAGGGGCAGAAGTCTCCTGAGATTTCCATCTCCGGGGCTCAGTGACTTTTCCGTTTAATTGAGAGCTCGCATCCTTGTCCAAGCGGCGGGGCCAACCCTGCTGGGGCTGCTGGACGCCCGGGGAGTGCCCGGAGCGCGCCACCTCCAGCCTCAATGATCTTACAGGTGAATCTAGAAGCTTCCTTCAGGCGAGGAGCGGCGGCAGGGAGAGGGCGCTCCCCGGGCCCAGAAGCGCAGGGAAGCACGAGAGGGAAGGACGCGGAAAGTGAGCGAGACACCGCGCAGGAGCCCGATCCGAGGGGGGAGAGGAGCTGGCTCCGGGGGCGCAAGGAAAGGAGGAGCGCAGACGCGGCCCGAAGAGGTGATGGCGGCCAGCTCGGACCTGAGGAGCCCGTCCGGGATCCAGGAGCTGCTGACTCTAATCCCGACGCTGTCCCTGATCCCCCAGGCTCCCAGCGAGGTCGGAATCCCCTTCCCAGGAGGAAGAGACGGGATCCGGGGCGAGTCTGGCCGCGGAAAGCCCCGCCCCCCGCCTTTGCCCAGGCTGTGCCCCCCGCCGGGAGCGCCCTCCCTCCTCCCTCCTTTCCAGGCTCACACAATGCGCGCCTCCCGACCTGCTCCGCTTCCCCTCCCCTCCCCCAGGCTTTGACGCCCCCACGCGGGAAGCAGCGCAGCTGCACCCGCGCACACCCACGCGCGCCCCCGAGCCAAGGCGCGCCCCCGAGCACGCAGGAACCCGAGGCTGCAGGAAGACTCACCGGCGCCGGCCCGCGGCTGGGCCATCTAGGAGTGAGGCTCCCCGCGCGGAGACCTCTGGGAAGCGGAAGTGGCCCCGATGTCGGCTGAGCCGCCTTTCCTGCGCGCAAGCGCTCACACTGTCCTCGGGGGTCACCTGGGTGAGGCCAAAGGACGCTTCCGATTGTGGAACCGGATGTGGGTTGGGGGGGGATGGAAGGGGGCGGGGATGATGCTTTCCCAGCCCCCCTGAGAAAGGACCGATGGCTCCTCCCCGCCCCCACAAAACTGCGCATGCGCCGTTCTTTCCCAGCGGCTTACCCGGCCGCGAGCTTGCAGACAAAGCGGCTCCTTTTTGACCGCTGCGATTGGTGCGGCCGTGCCCGTCCCTCCCCCCGGATCCCCGAAACTTCCGCCCCGGCCGCCGGGGCTTTCCTCCTAGTGAAAAAGGCGCCCGAAGGAGAATTTCCCCCGCAGATTCTCCTCCCACCCCCCTTTTCCAGGTGACGTCATCGTCAAGTCATTCCCCGGAGTACTCATTCATAAAGCTCCTACTACGCGCCAGTCACCGTCCCAGTCCGTCCGCTGGTTGCCGAGTCGGGACTGAGGCAAATGAAGGTCTCTGTCCTTCCCACTGCCCATTAGGAGCGAGGCTGACCCGGAGCTGAGGACACTTTCCCCCTCCCCCCCTCCATCGGGCTGGCTCCCGAGAACGCGGGCTTCTTCCGAGCCTTTGTCCGGGTGGAGGGATCTCTGGCCTGGAAGGGCCTTTCTCTCTGACACTGAGGGGGAAGCGCCACCAGAAGCCAAATGGCAGAGCCTCGGGGGGGGGGGCCTTAAGTAGTGACCTGCCTAAGTCCTCTACGGGACCAAGTTCTTGCCAAAGGCCGATCAGCTACCAATGACGTCCCAGCCCGAGCCCGCCGAGCTCCTAATCACTCGCCTGCATGATCCGTAACCCGTCGTCCGTCAAGTGTGAGCCTCCTAGGCCGGGAAGAAAACAGCCCCAACAGGATGTGGCCCCGGACAATGAAGGGCACGCTCCTCTCCCCTGACGGGGCCCCTGTGCCCCCCCTTCTCCCACGTCCTGTGGGTGCAGCTAGGACAAAGTCAGGCTACTTATAACGTCACCACCATGCACTGAGACACCCCAGCCAGCTGCTCCGCGTCCATTCCGGTAACCGCCTGCACCGTCCCATCGAGGCCCTGCCCCGTTTGCACATTTAGCAGGAGTCACCAGGCCAGCAAAACGAGAGAGAGATCTCTGGAATCTGATCGCCGCAGAGGACGTGCACATTTTGAGGGGACGGGAGCTGTTCGCTAACATGGGAAGGTCCCGACGCCTTGATGGAACTGCCTCCGTTTAGCATCGGCATTCCCAACCCTTCACCATCTGTCTCCACTCTACCTTTCGAGTCAGATTTCATATGATTCCTGCCACTCTACCTGCCGCTCTACAGCTAATCAGATGAGTCCACTTGTTTTCTCCATGTGCAAAACATGCCATTTCCCAGTTCCATGCCTTTTACATTGGCCGATCCCCCAGCCCTGAAGTGCCCACCTCCTCCCCAAGCCCTTAGAAGTCTTCTACCTATTTCACTGGGAGACAGCGAGGTGGTACCTTGGATTGAACACTGGGCTTGCAATCAAGAACACTCATCTCCACGAGTTCAAATCATGGCACTTATTAACTATATGGTCCTGGGGAAGTCACTTAACACTGCCTGAGGTCCTCATCTATAATAATCCTTTATTAAATATCTATTAAAATTGTCCTCTAGCCATTAAAAAATGAGCTAGAGAAGGAAATGGCAAATCACTCTGGTATTTTTGCTAAAACCCAAATCACAAAGTGTCAGAGACAAAAGAGATGAACAAACAACGATTTCACTTAGTTTCCATGCAAAATGGGGACAATCACTTGTCAGAGTATAGACGGTGATTATTATTTGGAAATGGGTGGATTGGCTTCCATGTTTTTGAGGGTACCACTCTCTTCCCATTCCTCTTGATTCTTAATAATAGCAGCTAAGGTTTAAAATGTCTTTACAAAAATATGCCATTTTAGGGGCATATAGGTGGCACAGTGGACAGAGCACCAGCCCTTTAGTCAGGAGGACCTGAGTTCAAATCTGATCTCAGACACTTTCTAGCTGTGTGACCCTGGGCAAGTCACAACCCCAATTGCCTTAGCAAAAAAAAAAAAAATCATTTTAGTCTCACAATAATTCTGAGAAATACATACTATTATTATCCCCATTTTATAGATGAGGAAAGTGAGCAGAGGTTCACTGATTTGCCCAGCATTTTATAGCTAGTGAATGTCTAAAGCTAGATTTAAATTCATTCTTAAACATTTTAAAGAATACCATTTACTGCATCATCTAGCTTTCATCCCCACCAAAAACTGAATTAATAAAATTGATCTGTTAAGCACCTAAAACTTGACAAGCATTGTGCTGTATTGTGGGGCGCAAAGATTTAAAAAATAGTATTTGCTCTCCAGAAGATTATATTATTGGGAAGAAAATTTGTAGGTATAACCCAAGTTTAAATAGCTCTTCTCAGAGAGTGTGGATATTGTTAGTGGTCCCAAAACGGAATTTGGGGGATGGGGGGAAATAACTTATAACTGGTAGCTTTTAATTAGTGAATCTCCACATATAGCCCAGGCCAGGAAATTCATACCCAAGCTGGACTGGCCCAAAGGCCATCTCCAATTTTTAGCAACTCCTAGAGTAAAAAATCTTGGTGGAAATTTGTGCCACATCATGGTCTTTCTCTTATATAGCCTCAAAACACTCAATGAAAGGACAAACATCTTATGATTAAGATTTTATGTTTATATTTCATGACTAGAAATATTCTCTCACATGATTTTCATAATTCTGAGTTAAGAGGTAAGTATTATTAATTCCAGTTGTCAGATGACAAAAGAGACATACGATGAAATTACTTGCAGAGCCCATGTACGATCTCAAGTCTTTTCACTCCATGCTGTCTTGATGAATTATACCACGTGGCTTGCCCATCTACATTCTCATTCTCTTCAGAACTGACTTTTGAAAGTCAATGAGACACAGATGATGGTTTCCCACACATTATATATTCCTAAGGTCTCATTTCCCATATAAATTCCCTAGTGGGGTTTTTTTTCCCATTTTCCACAAGATTTCCCAAATTCAATGCATTCAGAGGGCTTCAATTCCTTATGATTGAACTAAATTCCATAAAGAGATGTTGCAGCTCATGGAGGGTCAAAGCTTTACCATATTTGTTAACTCATTTTTTTTAATACAATGGATCCTTCCCAGAAATTTTACTTCTCACTTTCCCCCAAACACACAAAATATATCCTGTGCAAAGCAGTTTATCATGTTAATTTTAACAAGTTAGAAATGTCATTTTTTACTTTTAAAATATAATTATTGTTAATAGAAGTGATGATGTTCAATTTTTTCAGTCATATCTGTCTCTTCGTGACCCCATTTGGGGTTTTCTTAGCAAGAATACTGAGAGAATGGCCATTTCCTTCTCTGGTTCATTTTACAGATGAGGAACTGAGGCAAACAGGGTTAAGTGACTTGCCTGGGGTCACACAGCTAGTAAGTGTCAGGCTAGATTTGATTTAATGAAGATAAGTCTTCCTGATTTCAAGCACAGTGCTCTGTCCATTGCATCACCTAGTTGCCATCAATAATTTGATACTCACATCCTCAAATGCATTTTGTGTTTTGTTGCCCTTCATCGTGAACTTTACTGATATGCTGTAGTCATCACAGTGGAAAGCAATGTAAGGTAGCAGTGAGCTGGTACTTAGCAGCTACCAAGAAAAAAGGAATCTTTGGCTTCCCAACAAGCCAAAAAAAAAAAACCCAAATGAGGGCTGATATGTTGTTTTTATGATGGAGCATCAAAAAAAAAAATAGGTAGCATCACAGGTGAGGAAAAATCGATATGATTGGTCAGAAATTTGAAATACAGCCCTAGGAACAGCCTCTCTTATGAAAAACTCATCAGGGGTGTTCATGGGCATGACTAGTTAGTATAACAGTAATAACAGGTCAGGCTTTTCTTGAAGGACAGCCAGGTATAGATAGAGACAACAGAGCAGAGTCTAACTACCTACTTGCATCTTTCAAGAATAATATCTCCTTGACACAAAAACAGAATAGTGATTATCTTCTCAACTTAATCCAGAGACACTGAGTGATTACTGGAAAGCTGAAATCCCAAACTTAGAGACAGTGAAATATAATAGTCCCCTTATACAAACTGTCAGAATTGATAAAGAATACATTCAATTGCAAAATGGAATCAATTTGATTTTCTCACACGTATGTTGTTTTTTTGGCGTTGTAGTCTTTACTCTGCATCATTTCATACAATTCTGTCCATGTTTCTTTACTTTTAGAGTTTCTCCACAGGCTGAATTCTGAATGAGGAATTTTTTCCTATTAAAAGTCCTTCCCATATTCCTTACATTTATAAGGTTTTTCTCCAATATGAATTTGTGATGTTCAATAAGGGCTGAGCTCCTACTGAAGGCCTTCCCATATTCCTTACATTCATAAAGTTTCTCTGCAGTGTGAATTTTCTGACATACAGTAAGGGCTGAATTTTGGCTATAGGCTTTGCCACAATCCTTGCATCTAAAAGGTTTCTCTCCAATGTGAACTCTCTGATGTCCATTGAGGTCAGACTTCCTGCTAAACATCTTCCTACATTTCTTACTTTCAGAGCCTCTCTCTATTATGAATAATAATATGTGAATAGTTCATAAAATCCCTTCCATAGTCCTTCAATGTGCAAGAAGTATTTTCGCTGTGAGTTTTCTGATTTGCAAAAGGAAAGAAAGGGGGTAACTAGGTGGTGCAGTAGATAGAGCACCAGCCCTGAAGTCAGGAAGACCTGAGTTCAAATCTGACCTCAGGCACTTAACACTTCCTAGCTGTGTAACCCTGGGCAAGTCACTTAACCCCAATCGCCTCAGCCAAAAAAAAAAAAAAAAAGGAAAGAAAGTTTCTCTTAAGATCTCTCTTGAGGGCAGCTGGGTGACTCAATGGATAGGGCACCAGCTCTGCAATCAGTAGGACCCGAGTTCAAATGTGGTCAGATACTTAACACTTCCTAGCTGTGTGACCTCAGACAAGTCACTTAACCCCAATTGCCTCAGGGGAAATAAAAAGATCTGTCTCTTTTTGAATTCATAAGCTTTCCATTCATTATGAATTCTCTTATATTGAATATCATATATATTCTGGTTAAAAATCTTTATCAATTTCTCATAATCATAGGATTTATTTCCTCTATGCAGACTGCTGCTGAAAAGGGGTTATGAAACTATTACTGCAGGATCATTTTGGCTTGTAGATGCTATTACTTAGTGTTTTGTAAACATCAATGTCTATCTGCCCACTGGTAGTTTTGTATGGAGAGTTAAATGCTTGAAGATACTTTCTTGGGAAGGGAGTTTTCTTGGAGTTTTTCTTGCAAACTTTGCCATAGGCTATCTTTTGGATAATATCATCCTCCAAAGTCTGGTTCTGGGAAATATCCCCAGTGAGTTTCTCCAATAATGACTCTGGTCCTCTTACTTCAGGCTTTTTCCCCCCAATTGCTTCTTGGTTCTTAAAATCAGTATCCAAACCGGAAATAAATTTAGAACAAAAAAAATCTTAATACAGATGCCTAGATGCCATTCGTAGACTGACAATCATCACGAATACTCCTTGCACAAAGAGAATTGACAATTAAAGCTGAAGAAAACAAAAGGCATAATATTAAGTTCTCTATGTGCTACCCTGGTAAGACCATACCTGGATTGTGGAAATCACCCTTTAGGAATGACACAGCTAAGTGGGAGCACATCAAGGAAATGGCGGAAGGCTGGAGGGACTTTGCTTCATTCCATATGCAGGGATATGAAAGGAATTCAAGAAAAGATGACTTAGAGGGGAAATGATAATTGTCTTCAGAAATATGAAGAACTACTATGAAGAAAGAGGCTCTGGGTTCAAATCACACTGTAGGTGCTGGCTGACCTTGAGTAAGCCACAACCTTTCTGAATCTGTTTTCTCATGAGTAAAATGAAGTAATTGGACAAGGCTAACATTGGAAGAGAAGCAAGTAAATGGGAAAAAATGCTTTGCAGTGATTTCTTCTGATAAGGGTCTCATTTCCAAGATATCTTTAAAAAAAGATTCCAAGTTAAAGAAAAAGGGCTATTCCTCAATTGGTAAATGTTCAGAGAGCATCCATAGACTTGTAAGGAAGAAATCTCAGCTACCAATAGGAAAGCATGAGGGAAAATGCTATAAATCACTCCTAGAGAAAAGTAAATATAAATAACTATGAAATACTGCCTCACACAGTTGATAAAAAAGAAAAATGACAAATGCTAGTGGGGATATGGAAAATCAAGCAAACTAATATACTGTAGATAGAATTGTAAGGTCCAAACATACTGGAAAGCAACTTGGCATCATGTTCAAAAAGTTAGTAAACTGTGTATACCTTTTGAACCAATAGCATCATTTAATAAAGACATCAAAAAAGGAGAAAAATATCTACATATACAAAGTATTTATAGCAGATCTTTTCATGGTTCCTGAGTGGGTGCCCATCAACTATGAAATGGCTATAACAAATTATGATATAAAAATGCGATGGAATAATATTGTGCTATAAGAAAAGAAGAAAGGAATGGTTTCAGAGTAACCTGGTAAGGCTTGTATGACATAATAGAACCAGAACAATTTATACAATAACATTTTAAAGGACAACTTAAGAACTTTGATCAATACACCATTCAACCATATTCCAAGGACTGCATACTACTTATCTCTTGGTAGAAGTCACGGACTCAGAATGTAGAATGACCCATATACTTTTGGGGCATGGCCAAGAGTGGAAATTTGTTTGTTTGAGTATGCATATCTTACAGCAATTTTGTTTCCCCAAATCTTTTTTTCCCCAAGGAGGAAAGTAGAAAGAAGAATGGCTGAATAAATTATGGTATATGAATGTAATGGAATATTACTGTTCTATAAGAAACTATCAGCAGGATGATTTCAGAGAAGCCTCGAGAGACTTATATAAACTGATGCTGAGTGAAGTGAGTAAAAACAGGGGAACATTGTACATGGAAATAACAAGATTATGTAATGATCAATTCTGATGGATGTGGCTCTTTTCAACAACTAGGTGATTCAGGCCATTTCTAATGGTTTTGTGATGGAGAGAGTCATCTGCACCCAGAGAAAGGGGTCTTAGTGAGGATCACAACATAATATTTTCATTTTTGTTGTTGTTGTATTTTGTTTTCTTTCTCATTTTTTCCTTTTTGATCTGATTTTTCTTGTGCAGCATGATAATGTGGAAATATGCATAAAAGAATTGAACATGTTTAACCTATATTAGGTTGCTTGCTGTCTAGGGGAAGGGGATGAGGGAAGAGAAAAAGAAAAAAAAAAAGGAACACAAGGTTTTGCAAAGGTGAATGTTAATCTATGCACATATTTTGAAAATAAAAAGCTTAAAAAAATAGAATATGCCCAGCTAGGTTCTCTTGGACAGGACCCAAGCTCCAAAGAGGCAGCTAGGAAAATCACCTTTGATTTATGTGTACACTTTAGGTGCATAAAATGCCCAAGCAAGTCTGCTTGATTTGGGGCCTACCATGACTGTCATTTAGAAACTCAACATTAGAGCAAAAGGCTCTGGGTAACATTGGCATTGAGGTCAGGGAGCACTCTGGGAAAGCCCTGCCCATGGGCAGAAGAACAGAAAGCTTGTACTACTCACTTGTATAATTTCTGATGTTTCGCTTTTTGTTCACATTTTATTTTTCTCAGAATACTCTGCAGGCTTCCCAGGTTACCTCTGAATATGTCTTTTAATTTTATGAATTCTTATAAATTCGTTTTGCTCTGTCCTGCCTGTACTTCCTAAAGTGGGATTCTGTTCCTTCCAGTTCTAAGTTTTGATTCTCCAAGATTAAAAGTGCTTTGTTTTGCTAAACTATGTTAAGAGAACTTTCACACCCTCTCTGAATCTCATTTTGGGGGGCGGGGGGGGGGGGTGTCTCCTCTAAATGGCCCTACAACTCCCTTAGCAAGCACTCATCTTCTTTACCAGGAATTACCCCTGCACTCCACACTCCTAATTGTACCACGTAACACTTCAAAACAGGCCATAGTAAGAGACCAGCCATGCTCCTCCATGCAATGACTTCTAGAAGACTCCTGGAATTCTCTCCTTCACATAGACAGGGGTTTCTTACAATATGTCCCAAAGGATCCCATGGAGGTGGCTCTAGCCCTTGTTCCAACCAGGAGAAGAGGGACTTGGTTTGGGACCAGGAAGCCCCGCTCATGGGGGAGAAAACGAGAAGGTGGAAATGGGTCAGGAGGAAGAGAGACAGGCTATTTTGGTAGAAAAATTCAAGAAAATAGTAAAGTATCATCTGGCTTTGCGATTTCATCTGCTCTAAGCTCCCCTCAGGAACATGAATGTCCTCTGGACCAGTCCTCATAACTGTTTCAAGATCTGCAGTAGCAGGGATCTCAGCTTGCCATACTGTGAGGAGCCCAGGAGACCAAGAGACTTGAAGAGTATTACTTAATCAGCTTGAAAGAAAGGGGCAATGGGGCACTGAGCCTGGACTGGCACTCCAGAGGACCATTTTCAGTCACATTTTTGTCAGACTCTTGTTGTGAGATCTTGGACGAGTCACTTCTCTGTTTCTGGCCCCAATTCTGGCCTCACTTGTAAATGAGGGGTTGAATTAGATGCTATTGCAAGGCAATATTGCAAGGCTATTGCAAGTTCTCACATTCTGCAGTTTTACAAATTCTGAAGGAATATCATGAGTCTTTCCCAACTTACAAGGAGATGTGGCCTCCAGCCGGTGGAGATCTCGACAGAGGCATGTTGGGGAGTGTCCATAAAGGGGACAGCCCTATCTCGGGATCTAAAAGACAAGAGGAACCTTTGCTTCAGAGGATCCTTTCAGTGGCTCAGCCAAGCCAATGAAGGGATCCTCTAGGTCTGTGTTTCACAGCCCTGAGCTCCAATTCCCCCAGGGCAGACCTGATTCCTAGAGGGGGGAAGCCTTATCCAAGGAAACCAAGTTCCTGTAGTTCTCCAGCATCATTTCTCTGTAGAGCTATCTCTGAGCATTGCTCAGACATCCCCACTCTTCCCAGGTGGAATCCAAGTCCACATCCCTGGAGATCATTGATTCCTAAAATAACAAACACAGGCACCACATACTTATGGGGGAGAGAGGGAGAATACTGGGACTGGGGGAAGGACTCAGTGGATGTGAAGGTGTTGTGCAGGCAGGGAGGGCAAAGGAAGGGTGACTAAGGCAGTCAGAGAAGGGAGTATTCACTACTGAGAGCCCAGGAAGGCTGTGACCAGAGGGACAGGTAATTATAGTCGGAAAAGACCTCAGAGGTCATGTAGTCTGGTGCTTCTTAAACCTTTTCTATTTGTGGCCCTCGGTATACTTGTATATAAAATAGGCATACAAATCAAACATCTGCAATAATAAATCATAATTTTGTGATCCCCACATTCAGTTATGAGGCTCCACATGGGACTGCAAAGAAAAAGAAAGGCAAGGAGGGAGAGAGCTCCTCAATTTGAGCCCTGGACAGCAGCAGAGGAGGTAGGACGCATGACAGAAAATGTCATGCACCTCCAGAGAAAGAACAGTGGAGTCTGAATGCAGATGGAAGGGAACTATTTTCATAACATGAATAATATGGAAAAACATTTGATATGATTCTACATTATAGCCTATGTCAGAATGCTTGCCATCTTGAGGAGGGGAGAAAGAAAGGAGGGAGGGAAAAAAGAAAACTCAAAATCTTTTAAAAGTGGAGGTTGAAAACTATATAATTCATAAAAAATAAAATACCATTAAAATAAAAGAAAAAAAAGAGAACCTGTCAATTGGGAAATGGCTGAATAAGTTATGGTCTATGATTGTTATGGAATATTATTGTTCAATAAGAAATGATCAGCAGGATGATTTCAGAAAGACCTGGAGAGACCGACATGAACTGATGCTGAGTGAAATGTGCAGGATCGGGAGATCATTGCACATGGCAATGGCAAGATGATATCATGACCAATTCTGATGGACGTGGCTCTTTTCAGCAGCAAGATGATTCAGGCCAAGTCCAGGGGTTTTATGATTGAGGGAGCCATCGCACCCAGGGAGAGAACTGTGGAAACTGTGTGGTGTGGATTACAACATAGTATTTTCACTGTTTTTGTGGTTGCTTGCTGGCTTTTTGTTTTCTTTCTTATTTTTTCCCCTTTTTGATCTGGCAGCATGATAAATGTGGAAATATATATAGAAGAACTTAAGCATATGCTTAAAATGGATTGGATTACTTGCTGTGGAGGGGAGGGGAGGAGGGAGGGAGAAAAAATGTGGAACACAAGGTTTTGCAAGGGCTAATTCAGAAAACTATCTGCATGTATTTTGAAAATAAAAAGCTATTATTTAAAAAAAGGGGAGGGGAGAAAAAAAGTCACGCAAAACCTTCTCAGGCAAAAACGCGGCATGAGTGGAGAAAGTTTAAGAAGCCTGTCCCCAAAGAACAGGCCAGGGCCCGCTTGGGAAAGCCTTTCTGGCTCAAAGGAGGGACTTTGTAGTGGAGCCTGCAGGAAATGGGGGGGCCCACTAGAGGGCGCCATCGAGCACAGAGCACCCCGGGTAAGCCGAGTGCTATGGCAGCCCCTGGAAAGGAGGAAAGCAGAGGGGGAGATTGGGCAGGGGAAGAAGGAGAGGGGGAGAGCCAAGCAGAGGAAAGGATACGGCTTGGTCATGCGCAGGCGCAGTGCCACACAAACCATTCCCCCCACCCCGAGTCCCAGCCATGAAAATTGGAAAGTACAGAACTGAGGCTGATGGGCAACCACCGGGTCCAAACGCGACCCCAAGGGGACGTCCCTCAGCCTTCCCGCAGCGCAGTCTCCCCAGAAGTCCCGTCATTCCCCCAGAAACAGTAGCCCAAGCAAGGTTGCTGCCCTTGGTTCTGGAAGAGGGCATTGTTAGCTTAAGGTTTATGATTTGCTCCCACAAGACCTAAGATACCAGGTTGTATGAAAATGTTTAATAACAATGGATCTTTAAAAAAAAAGGGGGGGGAGAACTGAGTGCAGTTCTTACAGAAAGCACTTAACGCATCCTATGATCAATATAACTGCTACAATACAAAGAGATACATAGACTAGAGGGGGAGAGAAGAAAGAATACGTCGTCGATTAGGGAAGCAGCAACTTTGCCGATCTCGGGCTGGGCGTCCCAGATTACAGCCCTGCAAGTCCTGACCAGAGGGTCCCAGACAGAGCGACCTCTCCATGGGTGAGATTCCAATTTGGGTATTAATCTATCATGACTTGAATAGCCCAGGGAACAAAGGGGGCTAAATGCCTGCAATACCCGCTTTACTTTTTTTTTTTTTTTTGCTGAGGCAATTGGAGTTAAGTGACCTACCCAGGGTCACACAACTAGAAAGTGTCAAGTGTCTGAGACCAGATTTGAACTCAGGTCCTCCTGGTTTCAGGGCTGGCACTCTATCCATTGCACCACCTAGCTGTCCTATGCTTGTAGCCTTTCCAAATTGAAGAACCTGCCATCAGTTTGGTAGCTGACCAATTCCATGTTTGTCCTCATTGAAGGCATTTCACAACATGGCTGAAAACATATGCTAAAAAGCATGGGAGAAAACACAAAATCTTGTTTCATTTCATTGGTGACTGGGAAAGCTCAAGACCATTGTCCATTGATCAGAACTCAGGAGCACACCATCCTAAGACTGACATACTATTGAAATTCTCTGGGCAACCAAATTTTGAGAAAATTTTCCCAAAGCTCTTGTGACCGACAGTATCAAAGGCCTTGATCAGATCTACAAATGTAGAGACCTCTGTTCTGCTCCTGGCATTTCTCATGGAGTTGTTGGGCAGCAAACACCATAGTAAGCATTTTCTCAGCTCTTTCTGAAACTAAACTGGCTCTCGGGTAGATGACCATGTTCCAGGTGAAGGAGCAGTCTTTTAAGAAGGATTCTGGCTAGAATCTCGTCAGCAATGACTAAGAGTTCTTCCTGTGATTGTCAGTGGACAATCTACTCCCTTTACATTTATAGAGATATATAATGGAGGCACCTAATGAGGAATAACCTCTTCTTACCTATAGAGAGCCAGTATTGAATAAGTCCATGTACAGGAAGAGTCCAGTCCAGTTATTATGTGAAACCTGTTCTCTGTAAGGGTGAACAATTCAAAGCATTAGCTCATCACTTCCCTTAACAATGAATGAAAGACATAGTTGAGATAAATTTAGGATAATCTTGATGGAGAATGGATGTGACAGGAACAAGGCATCATAACTATGCTATTTAAGACTCTGTTTTGATAAGTACATTGGTATGATAACTTTTTGTATTCACAATTCTGTTTTCACAAATACCTTGGTGTTAATAAGCATCACAACTATGCTATCTATGACTCTGTTTTGATAAATACATTGGTATCGACATATAACACTAATTTAAAGAGTATATAAACCCTCGTTCTCACATTAATAAATAGAGATCCCAAAGCAAAATTTCCCCCGGCCTTGGATGTTCAATTTACATTTACACTCTCGGTATTCACTGGAGCCAGACTCCAAAATTTGCCATATAACCCAGAAAATTTCAATCAACTTTAGTATGAGCAATTGACCTTCTACCTTGTAAATCTCAGTTGGAATAGAATCAGCATCAGGTACTTTGCCATACAATAGGAGTCTAATGGTATTCAAAACTTCTTCAGTTGGGACTTCAGCTAGGGATGGATTGAATTCAATCTGAGATAAATAGTCAGTGGCTTCAGTACCAATTCATGATGAATTGTTGAGAACACTATAGAAGTATACATGATCCTCTGGGATCATGTTCTTACCACTAATCAATGTAGCTCCATCAGCACTGAGTAGTTGAGATGCACCATAGGTCTTTGGTCCATAAATAGCCTTCAGTGCCTCATAAAAGTGCTTTGGATTGTTACTATCACCATGATACTGGAGGTCATTTATCTTCATACTGACCCAACAATCCTACATCTCTCTAAGCTTTACTTGTATTTTACTTTTGATTGAATTAAATACTGCCTTTAGAGATGGATGAATTATTTTGCTGACAAATCCTATGAAGTTTTTGTTTTTTTCATTTAGAAGCTTCTGAATTTCCTCATCATTTTTATCAAACCAGTCAATGTTGGTGAGTGTTCTAACTCAGATGAACAAATGCATTGCTATATACCAAATCTCTGAAACTTGTCCTCTCATTTCTGCTCAATTGTTGGCACCAGTGTGTTGTCTCAATTATCTCTCCTAACAAGTTAGCAACTGTTCCCTCTCATAAAAGCACTCTAATCTGTTGACCTTAATTCTTCTGGTGGTCATTTTGCCTTGGGATTTTGTTAAATGAAAATAATCAGCTTAGAGAGGATAAGTCTATAATCAGTCCAGCACTCTGCACCCCACATCACCTTCCTCATTCTCACTTCCTGTCTGTCCCTTCTCCTTACAATCACAGTCTATTAAATATCAATTTTTGCTACAAGAGTACATCCATGAAGTTGCGGTACATTGGTGAATTGAATAATTTTTACATAAATTTTTGTACACTTTTGTGAGTTTTGACTGCAGGGTCCCCACCTGCAATGGTAATCAGGCCAGGATTAAGTAAGTAGACAATTTTTCTATTTCCTTCCTCAGACCTGGAGGTGAGCAGTGTGGTACTTAAAAGGCTGCTCTGGGTGGGAAAAGCTGCTGAATTCCACTGCTTCTTCCAGTAAGAAGACAACCAAATAGCCTGGGCTTCATATGAGCAGAGTTGTGACTCCAATTCCCAGGGTATCTTCCTCTGCTGCTTCATCATTTGCCCAGCACCACAAGATCTGAGAAAGATAAAAATTGTAAAATGGTATGGTATTGCATTTTGATTTGTGCATAAATTTCAGACAGAACTGCATGGACTCTTTGGTCTCATTTTCCCTGTTAAATTCATCACAGTCCAGTAGCAGAATACAGTCAAAAAAATTGGTAATAGCTTGGGATGCCATTGGTGATCTTGGTGTCTTCAATGTCTAAGCAAGCTCTAAGCACTCCACAGTACCTGCCTCAACTGCCTTCATGGCCATTGGAGCAAATTCTTCTCATTTTCCCATTCCCCAGGGAAAGTTTTCACATGCTTGGGATAAATACCCCCCACCTCACCAATGGGTTTGACACCCTTTGGTTACCCCTAATCTGTTTTGGCCTGTCTGCTAAAAATGGTTTACTGGGATATGGCCACTGTGCATACTACAGTTATTTGGAGCCACAAGCAACTGAGAGTTGTGAACTAACTGAAAGTTAGATGGATTGTATAGATACTAAAGATGGAAAGCAGCCCTGAAAAGCACTTGACAGATCTCACACTAGAATTACTAGTCTTCACCTAATACACCCTGTAATGTCCGGGCTAGCTTCTATACTAGAAACACTTTACAACTTTAGCAAAGTTGTAGAATACAAAATGAATCCACATAAATTATCAGCATTTTTATATATTACCAACAAAGTCCAGCAGCAAGAGATACAAAAAGAAATTCCACTTAAAATAATTGTTGATAATATACAATATTTTTAGGGAGTCTACCTGCCAAGGCAAAGTCAGGAACTAGATAAACACAACCATAAAATGCTTTCCACACAAACAAAATCAGATCTAATCAACTGGAAATATCTGAAGTGCTTGTGAGTAGACTGAGTTAATATAATAAAAATGATAATGCTGCTTAAATTAATCTATTTATTCAGTGTCATATCAATCAAACTCCAAAGAAATTATTTTACAAATCTAGAAAAAAATAACAAAGTTCATCTGGAACAACAAATGGTCAAGAATTTCAAGGGAATTAATGAAAAAAATGTAAATGAAGGTGGCCTAGCTGTACCTGATCTAAAACTACATTATAAACCAGCAGTCTCTAAAACCATTTGGTACTGGCTAAGAAATAGACTTGTTGCTCAGTGGAATAGGATAGGTTCACAGAAAAAAATAGTCAATGACTATAGCAATCTAGTATTTGACAAAACCAAAGACTCCAGCTTTTGGGATAAGAATTCACTATTTGACAAAAACTGCTGAGAAATTATTCTCAGCATTATTCTCAGCATTAGTTTCCAAAGGAAAACTAATATGGCAGAAACTAGGCATTGACTCATACCTAACACCATATACCAAGGTAAGGTCGAAATGAGTTCATAATTTAGATATAAAGAATGATATAAGTAAATTAGAAAAGCAAAGGATAGTTTACCTCTCAGATCTGTGGAGAAGCAAGGAATTTGTGGCCAAAGAAGAACTAGAGATCATTATTGATCACAAAATAGATAATTTTGATTATATTAAGGTAAAAAGTTTTTGTACAAACAAAACTAATGCAGACAAGATTAGAAGGCAAACAATAAACTAGGAAATCATTTTTACATTCAAAGATTCTTAAAAAAAAAGGCTCATTTCTAAAATATATTTTAAAAAATTGACTGAAATTTATAAGAAATCAAGCCATTCTCCAATTGATGATCAAAAGATAGGAAAAGACAAGTTTTAGATGAACAAATTGAAACCATTTCTAGTCATATGAAAAGGTGTTCTCAATCACTATTGATCAGAAAAATGCAAATTAAGACAACTTTGAGGTACCATTACATACCTCTCAGACTGGCTAAGATGACAGGAAAAGATGACAAATGTTAGAGGAGATATGGGAAAACTGGACACTAATGCAATGGAGTTGTGAAGTGATGCAACCATTATGGAGAGCAATTTGGAATTATGCTCAAAAAGTTATCAAATTGTGCATAACCTTTGATTCAGCAGTGTTTCTACTGGGCCTATGTCCCAAAGAGATAATAAAAGAGGGAAGGAGACTCACATGTGCAAGAAATGTTTGTGGCAGCTCTTTTTGTAGTGGCAAGAAACTGGAAACTGAGTGGATGCCCATCAGCTGGGGAATGGCTGAATAAATTGTAGTATATGAATGTTATGGAATATTATTGTTCTGTAAGAAACGAGCAGCAGGATGATTCCAGAGAGGCCTGGAGAAACTTATATGAATTGATGTTAAGTGAAATGAGTAGAACCAGGAAAACATCGTACATAGCAACAGCAAGATTATATGATGATCAGTTCTGATGGATGTGGCTTTTTTCAACAATGAGATGATTCAGGTATGTCCCAATGATATTGTGATGAAGAGAGCCATCTACACTTAGAATGTGGGAACTGAGTGTGGATTACAACATAGCATTTTCACTCTTTTTCTTGTTATTTGCTTGCATTTTATTTTCCTTCTCATTTTTTTTTTCAGTCTGATTTGATTTTTCTTGTGCAGCAAGATAATTGTATATGTATGCATATATTGGATTTAACATTTTTTTTTTTACCATGTTTAACATACATTGGATTACTTGCCATCCGGGGAGGGGGTGGGGGGAAAAGGGAGAATTGGAACATAAGATTTTGAAAGGGTTAATGTTGAAAAATTATTCATGTTTATGTTTTGAAAATAAAAAGCTTTAATTAAAAAGAATAAAAGAAAGAAACAGATGACGAAACTGTACCTATGGTTTTCTGGAAACAATCACACAAGGATAGAGGTTAATAGGTTTTGGAATAATTTTGGTCATGTAAAATGGAAAAACTCACACTCTTAACAGGGAAATGCTAAATGCATCTGTGGGTATATAGAAGCTACTCTTAGTAAAGAAAGAACTGGCAACTGTGGTTCTGGGACTTAGTACAAGACAAGAGCACCAAGTAAGGGTGTTGAGTGACTGAACAAAAACTATCAATTGGAGTGTACTACAGATTGCCTGGGCAAGAAAATGGAATTGATAGAAGAGTTCAAGAAATTGTTTTCAGTCTGGGAAGGAGGCATGATAGGATAGTACTGAATGGTTTCAGGCATCTAATAGAAGGAGTGGAGGACATTTGGTTGTGATGGTGGGGTGTAATTACGTTGAAGGGAATATTTGACAATAATATAATTCAGGCCTCCCCAAGTTAACGTGCATCTCACAGGGATGTTTCTATTTGAGTCTGACACCATATGGACCAAGAAAAGCTCAAAAAAGATCAGCTACCATAAGAAAGAGTCATATTGTAAAATAATAACTTATTTAAATAACTAAATAAATTATATGAGAATAGGAGATGGCCCTCACATAGATGTCTTGAGGAAAAAAACTCAGCCAAGAAATAAAGAACTTTCAAGCCTTCTTGATGAAAAGACTGGAACTAAACAGAAAATTAGATCTTCAAATACATGTCTCAGGAGAAGCATAGGGGAGTCATCAGGAAAGGTGAATTAGAAGGGCTTAATAATGTTAAATGTTTACATTCCTACATGGGAAGATGATACTTGTAACTAACTCATAAGAACTTTCTCGTTATTAGAGCAGTTAAGATAGAGGGCATAACTATAAGCTGAACATGAAAGAGGTAAGATCTAAAAAATAAAATTAAGGGGTGAGAGAGGAATGTGATGGGAAAAAGGATAAGGGAGAAGCAGAATGGGACAAATTATCTCACATAACAGAGGTAAGAAAAAAACTTTTACAATGGAGGGGAAGAAGAGGGAGGGAAGGAAGAGGGAATGAACTTTACTCTCAGAATTTACTCAAATAAGGAATAGTACATACACCCAATTGGATATAGCCATCTATCTCACCTTACAAGAAAATAGGAACAGAAGGGAATAAGAAAAGCAGGAAAGGGAATAGAAGGCTGAGCCGAATGGGGAAAGTAGTGGTCAGAAACAAAATACTTTTGAAAAGGGGCAGGGGGAAAAGAGAGAGAGAATAAGTCAAATAAATGGTGGGGGGTAATAGGATGGAAGTAAATGCAATTTTAAAAAATTGAAAAAATTTGAAGCAAGTTTTTTCTGATAAAAGCCTCATTACTCAAACATAGAGAAATGAAACAGATTAATAAAATTAAGAACCATTTTCCAGTTGATAAATGATCAAGATATGAACAGTTTTTAGATGAGGTAATCAAAACTATCTATAGCCATTAAAAAAATGTTCTAACACTATTAATTGGAGAAATGAAAATTAAAACAATTCAAAGGTACTACCTCATGCCTGCTAGATTAGCTAATAAGAGAAAAAAGAAAAATAACAAATGGTGGAAATGTGGGGGAAAGGAGGGGAAAGGAGCCATTAATACATTGTTGGTGGAGTTGTGAGCTGATTCAACCACTCTCCAGAGCAATTTGGAACTATGCCCAGAGGACTACAAAACTACGCCATACCCTTTGATCTAGAAATATTACTACTAGATCTGTATCCCAAAAGTGATGAAAAACAAAAAGAAAAAGGACCTATATGTAAAAAAAAAAAAAAAAAATTATAATAGTCTTTTCTGGGGACAAAGAATAGAAAATTTAGAGGTTACCCATCAATTGTGGAATTGGCTGAACACATGGTATGTGAGTGTGACAGAATATTGCTCTCAGAAAATCCTGGAAAGACTTCCATGAGCTAATGCAAAGTGAAATGTACTGTGTACAAAGTAATAGCAATATTTTAAGATTATCAGCTGTGAGCAACTTAATTATTCTCAACAATACAATAATCAAAGACAACTCTGAAGGACTTATAATGAAAAATATCATCCATCCCTAGATGATGGTGTCTGAATACAGATTGAAGCATACTTTTTAAAATTTATTTTTCTTGAAGTTTTTTTTTTTTGGTCGGTATTTTCTTTTATAACATGACTATTATGAAAATGTTTTGCATAACTACACATGTATAATCTATATTAAATTGCTTACTCTCTCTCTCTGAGAGGAGCAAGGAAGGAGGAAAGGAGGGAATTTGGAACTCCAAGTTTTAAAAATGAATGTTTAAAAATTGTTTTTACATGGAACTGAGGAAAAATAAAGGTCTAAATAAATTTTAAAAAAGAAAAAAACTCAGCCAAACACTGATAAAGATCAATAGACTATGAGGACAGTTTTAATTATATAATAACTACAGTAAAGGAGGAAGTAAGAAAAGTTGTTGGGACTTAACAAAAGATCTTGCACATAGTAGGTATTTAATAAATGCATATTGACTGACAAGATATTTTGTCACTGAAGTACTAAGACCTCCAGAGAAGACAAAATAAACTAACATTTACATAATACTCACTACATGTCAGACCCTTATACTGAGTACTTTATAATGGTCATCCCATTTCATCCTCACAATTACTATGGAAGGCAGATACTATTATTATCCCCATTTGAATTTATTATAATCAAAATTGTCCATTTTGCATTTCATAACGCTCTCTTTCTTGGGTCATAATTCTCCCCTTCTCCATAGATTTGACAGTAAACTCTTACTTTTTCTTCCAATTTGCTTATGGTGAATCCATTTTGACCTTATCTTGGTATACTATGTGAGATGCTAGTTAATGCCTAGTTTTTGCCATACAATCTTCCAGTTTTCCTGACAGTTTTTTTCAAATAGTGAATTTTTATCCCCGACACTGGAGGCTTTGGGTTTCTCAATGAGTATACTCAATGAGTATAGTAGATCACTATACTCATTTACTACTGTATATTGTGTATCGAATCTGTTCCTCTGGTCCTCGGCTCTATTTCTTAGTCACCATCAAAACATTTTGATAATTTCTACTTTATTATATAGTTTTACTTCTGGTACTGCTAGGTCACTTTCTTTTGCATTTTTTCCATTAATTCTCTTGATAGCCTTGACATTTGATGCTTTCAGATAAATTTTGTTAATTTTTTTTAACTTTAAATTTTTTGGGGGGTAATTTGTAATGGCACTAAGTTAATTTAGGTAAAATTGTCCTTTTATTATATTAGCTCAGCCTATTCATGAGCAATTAATATTTTTCCAATTATTTATGTGAAAACTGTTCACATAATTCCTGAGTTTGTTTTGGCAGTATCACCTCCATTTTACAGATGAAAGAAACAGAGGCTAAAATGACTTGCCCAAAGATATACAGTTAATAAGTGACTGAGATCTAATCTGAACTTAAATCTTCCTGCCTCCAGACCCAGCACAACAAAGAAAGACTTCAATGAAACTGATTTAAAAATATAAGAATACACTTTCAGGTAACTTTAACAAATATAGCTAGAAGAATTCTTAATATAAGATGTATTTTTGTAAAAATTCTGACTACATATAATTTTAAAGATTGGAATAAAAAAATAAGTTCAAATAGAACTAAAAAATATAGCCTGGAGAGTATATCAAAGTTCATCTCAAAAAGAAACAATAAGAATCATTATATCCAAGGAAAAGAGAGAATGCTTTCAAAATTAGCAAAAATGACAAAAATTAAGACCACAATCATGAAATAAAATAAATATATTATGTTTACATGTTCATACACACACACACACACATATATATAATAAATCAGAAAAGAATTGCACATGAAATAATTTTTATTATTTATTTTCATTTTGAGATCTTAAAAAATTTAATATGGCAGTTTCAAATCTGTCCTGAATCATTTTGGCCTTCCTCCTGTTCTATTGTGTGAGTTTTAAAACATTCAACTATTTTCTTTTCTTTTTTGTGGTATGGTGAAAAGAGTAATTCTAGTTTTAAAATGACAAATTCCCGCCCCCCCCAAAAACACACACACACACACACACACACACACACACACAAATATCTGAAGCAATGACACAAAATCAAGCTAAATAAATTCCTATCTTGTCCACATGCCCAAATGGACTCTATTCAACATCTTGAATCCATTATCTTGTGATCGGATTGCACAGCTCTTCTTTATAAGTCCTCTGGAATGGTGGTGGTGATTATAATTAACTGAATTTTAATATTTTCCAAAGTTCTTGTTTTTTAGAAGTGTTGTTACTGTTAATAGTTATTCCCTTAATATAATTCAATTCCCTCTGAATCAATTCAGGTGATTCTTCTGAGGTTTCAATGAAGGGGCATATCTGTATTCAATTCCATTCATATGCCAATATGTATCCAACTGTCACCCTATAGAAGGACATCACACTTCATTTTCCAGTTCTTTCCCTTAACAGGAGTTATTAAACACTTTCTTTTAAACACACACAAACACACACTAATTATGCTCTGGAGTCAAAAGGCATTAGTCACTTTTGGGGCTTCACACTTTGACCAACAGTGAATTAATTCAGGTGCCTATAATTATTAGTGAATATGAGCACCAATTATTAGTGAATTCTCAGCTAGGTTTTTTTTTTAATTTAATTTTTAAATAAATATTCATTTTCTCTCTGCTGATCAATCTTTTCCAGATTCTTGAAACTAATACATAAAGGAAAATCAATTCCCCAAATATGTCATTTTCATGAAAGTA
The DNA here is from genome assembly GCF_902635505.1 of Sarcophilus harrisii. Lineage (NCBI taxonomy): Eukaryota > Metazoa > Chordata > Mammalia > Dasyuromorphia > Dasyuridae > Sarcophilus > Sarcophilus harrisii. The sequence continues at coordinate 609,544,327 of NC_045428.1, forward strand.
AAGCTGTATAATATGCTATGAGAAATAAAGGTTCTAGAAAAAGAATGGAAGTATAATGAGCAGAAACAGAACACTTTACAAATAGAAGCAATATTGTCCTAAAAAATAAGTCTGGAAGACTTAAGAATCTCAATCAATGCAATGACCAATTGTGTCTCCAGAGGACCTACTATCCAATTCTTGTTGGAGATGAAGGATTCAGAGGGCAGGATTAGGCACAATAATTTTTTCTTTAACATGGACAGTACATGAACACTGTCTTTCAATATCCATGTTTGAAATTCTCTCTACTCTTTATGATCACCATTTTCTTATCACTGTTGATGTTCATTCATGTTTTACTCTTTATGATTCTATGGAGTTTCCTTGGCAAAGATACTAGAGTTATTTTCATTTGCTTCCCCACCTTGTTTTATAGATGAGGATCCTGAGGCAAACAGGGTGAAATGACTTGCGCAGGTCACATAGCTTGGAAGGATGTGAAGCCACATCTGAACTCAGATTTTCCTGATTTCAGGTCCAGCATGCCATCCATTGCCTCACCTAGCTGCCCTTCTTGTCATCTTTACTAATGGGAAAGTCTAATTATTAGTTATTTGGATTAGTGATTACAGATGTGAGCATTTTTTTCATATGGTTGTTGATAACATGGATTTTTCTTTTGAAACATATCTATTCATAGCTTTTGACCAGAGGTCTCCTGGGGAATGATTCATTTTTATATGTCTGTAGCCATTCTTTAAGTACTTGGAAACAAGACTTTTGTTTTTGTTTTTTGAGAAACTTGCTGCAAATCATTTCTCCAGTTAACTGTTTTCTTTATTATGCCCCAAAAGTTATCAATCTGTGCATACATGCCCTTTGATCCAGCAGTATTATTACTGGGCTTATATCCCAAAGAAATACTAAAGAAAGAAAAGGGACCTGTATGTGCCAAAATGTTTGTGGCAGCCCTCTTTGTAGTGGCTAGAAACTGGAAAATGAATGGATGCCCATCAATTGGAGAATGGCTGGGTAAATTATATTGTATGAATGTTATGGAATATTTTTGTTCTGTAAGAAATGACCAGCAGGATGAATACAGAGAGGCCTGGAGAGACTTACATGAACTGATGCTGAGTGAAATGAGCAGAACCAGGAGATCATCATATACTTCAATAACAATACCGTATGAGGATATACTCTGATGGAAGTGGATATCTTCAACAAAGAGAAGATCTAATTCAGTTCCAATTGATCAATGATGGACAGAAGCAGCTATACCCAGAGAAGGAACACTGGGAAATGCATGTGAACTATTTGCATTTTTGTTTTTCTTCTCAGGTTATTTTTACCTTCTGAATCCAATTCTTCCTGTGCAACAAGAGAACTGTTCAGTTCTGCACACATATATTGTATCTAGGATATACTATAACATATTTAACATGTATAAAACTGCCTGCCATCTAGGGGAGGGGAGGAGGGAGGGAAGGGAAAAGTTGGAACAGAAGTGAGTACAAGGAATAATGTTGTAAAAAATTACCCATGCATATGTACTGTCAATAAAAAATTATTTTAAAAAATAAAAAATAAAATAAAATAGAAAAAAATTGTTTTCTTTTTATATTTAAGATAGATGCGTTTTTTTCACGTGATAAAAAATCCATTTTGTTTCATATGATCTTTTGTATGGCTGGCTCTATTCCTTCTTTGGTGACACACTTCATTAATGTTGTTAAACACGGGGTTGCTATATTAATTTTCTTTAATATATGACACACATGTGCACAAGGTCTTTATTTTTAAGTAGAAGAAGAGAATTTCAGTGACTGCTACTTTCTGCTATGGTCTCAGACTTGGTCCTACTAGGTCTTCTTCCTGGAATCCTGGAAAGAGGCACATGGACATAATTTTAATCAGAACACAGATTTAGAGCCATAGAAGCTATGGAAGACACTGAATCCAAGCTCCTCCTTTTAGAGATAAGTAAACTGAGGCAGAGAGACATTATTCGCTAGCCTTACACAGCTAGAAAGCATATGTGGCAGAATTGCTTTCACGGATGATGCTCTGAAATATCAATTTGAATTAAAAAAAAAGTGATCAAACCATCTTTTAGGCCACAGACTTTGATAAGACACATAAGCCAAGGGGAAATAATAACTACCTTTACTAATTTAATTATTTTAACTAATTTAATATTTGCAAATCACCTGACAAATGTTGTCTCATTTGATTTTATCAATCCTTGGAGGTGGATGCTATTTTTCTTTTGAATCAGAAATTTTATTTATTGCTAATAAAGTATACTTAGTATGATATTTAAAACTCAATGCACTTAGAAAAAAATCTCATTACAACATGCTTTATTTAAAAACTGCTGACCGACATATTCCTTTCTTTTTTAAAAATATTTTTCTCCTCCATTACATGTAAAAACAATTTTTAACATTGTTTTAAAGTTTTGAGTTCTGTCCCTCTTTCCCTCCCCTCAGCCCTCCCTGAGATAGTAGCAATTTGATGTAGATTATACATGTACAATCATGTAAAACATTTCCAAAAGTTTTGTGCAAGAAGACAGATGAAAGGAAGAAAGGAAGGAAAAAAGGGAGGGAGAGGAGGGATGGTGGAAGCAAGGAAGTAGGAAGGGAGGGAGGGAGGGAGGGAGGAAGGAAGGAAGGAAAGAAAGAAAGAGGGAAGCAGGGAGGGAAGGAAGAGGAGGAAGGAACAAGGGAAGGGAGGGAGGGAGGAAGAAAGGAAGGAAGGAAAGAAAGAGGGAAGCAGAGAGGGAAGGAAGAGGAGGAAGGAACAAGGGAAGGAAGGAGGGAAGGAAGGGAGGAAAGAACTAAATAAAAAATAGTATGTTTCAGTCTGTATTCAGATATCAGTTCTTTCTTTGGAGATAGGTGGCAGTTTTCATCATAAATCCTTTGGGATTGTCTTGGATCGTTGTATTGCTAAAAATAGCTAAGTCATTCACAGTTTTTCATTGTATAATATTGTTAATGTGTACAATGTTCTTGTTCTGCTCAATTCACTTTGTATCAGTTCATGTAAATCAAGAGTTCTTTTGAAATTATTCTATTTGTCATTTGGTAGATACTATTACTATCCCCATTGTGCAGATAGAAAAACTCAGGAAGAAATAGGTTAAGTGTCTTGCTCAGGGTCACATACCCAATAAGTATCAGAGACTGAATTTAAACTTGGTTCTTGTGCATTCAGGGAAAGCCCTCTATCTATTGTGCCACCCAGCAGTCTAAAAAAATAATTATAAAAATAAATATCCAATGGATTCCAGAATATCAGTACTAGACATTTTTGTACCAGCTAGTATCATGAAACACAGGGAGTGCCAATCAAATGGGGCAGGGCTGAGGAAGTTATGGAATAGGAATACCATAGCATATTACAGAAAACTCATCAAGAACTCTAGGATTTCAGAGAAGTCAATCCATCTGCAGGGCTTTATGCACAGGGAAAAAATTGGCGATGTTCAATGAGATCTACTGTGCAGGAAGAGGCAGTCTCTCATTAATGAGATCTATAAGTTTTAACTCTAGCAAGATTTTTCCAGTGTACACGCAAAAATGAGCTCTGGGTGAAAGTTTTCTTACAATTATTGCTTTTATAAGGCTTTTTTCTATTGTGAATATTGCAATGTCTAGTGACCTCCACCTTCCAGGAAAAGACAGGTTCATATTGAGCACATTCATAAATCTTTTCTCTACGATGAGTCCTCTGATGTGAAAGAAGAGATGATCTCAGGTTGAAGACTTTCCCACATGGAGTTCACCAAAAGCTGCTCCCAAAATGAATTTCCCGATGTCAAACAAAGGTCTGTACTCCATTTGTATGCCTTTCATATTTATTACAGGGTTGTGATCTGTATCTCCTATGAATTTCTTGACAAGAAGTAAAGGATGACTTTAGCCTGAATGATTTTTCACATTGATTATATTAATAAGTTTTTTCCTTACAATGGATTCTCAAATATTTAATCACAGAAGAATGTGCATTAAAATCTTGACCATATTAAACTCAAACTTTCTCACCCATGTGGACTCTCTGATGTTTAGCAAGATTTGAGCTCTGTGTGAAAGCCTTTCCACACTCATCACATGCATAAGGTTTCTCTCCATCATGGATTCTCTGGTGTTTAGCAAGATTTGAGCTTTGTGTGAAAGCCTTTCCACATTCGTTGCATTCAAAAGGTTTCTCTCCAGTATGAATTCTTTGATGTTTAGCAAGATTAGAGCGTTGTGTGAAAGCCTTTCCACACTCATCACATTCATAAGGCTTCTCTCCAGCATGGATTCTCTGATGTTTAGCAAGATTGGAATGCTGGGTGAAAGCCCTTCCACATTGATCACATTCATAAGGTTTTTCTCCAGTGTGGATTCTTTGATGTTCAGCAAATTTGGAGTAACATCGAACATTCTTTCCACACTGATTACATATGTAAGATTGTTCTCCAGTATGGATTCTCTGATGTTTACTAAGAGTATGTTTATTACATTCATAAAGTTTCTCTCTAGTGTGGATACTCTCATGTTTAATAAGGGAAGAGTGTGCACGAAAAGCTTTATTACATGCATGACACTCATAAGGTTTCTCTCCATCATGGATTCTCTGGTGTTTAGCAAGATTTGAGCTCTGTGCAAAAGCCTTTCCACATTGATTACATTCATAAGGTTTCTCTCCAGTGTGGATTCTCTGATGTTTAGCAAGATTGGAGTGCTGTGTGAAAGCCTTTCCACACTCATCACATTCATAAGGTTTCTCTCCGGCATGGATTTTCTGATGTTTGGCAAGATTGGAATACTGTGTGAAAGCCCTACCACATTCATCACATTCATAAGGTTTCTCTCCAGTGTGAATTCTCTGATGTTCTGCAAATTTGGAGTAACATCGGAAATTTTTTCCACATTGATCACATATGTAAGATTGTTCTCCAGTGTGGATTCTCTGCTGTTTTGTAGGAGTAGAACTCTCATTCAAAGTCTCGCTATTTTTATTACATCCAAAAAGTTTCTCTCCACTGTGGACTCTCTGGTGTTTAACAAGATTTGAGCTCTGTGTAAAAGCCTTTCCACATTCATCACATTCATAAGGTTTCTCTCCAGCATGGATTCTCTGATGTTTAATGAGATTGGAGTGCTGTGTAAAAGCCTTTCCACATTCATTGCATTCATAAGGTTTCTCTCCAGTGTGAATTCTCTGATGTTTAACAAGATTGGAGTGCTGTGTGAAAGCCTTTCCACATTCATTACATTCATAAGGCTTCTCTCCAGCATGGATTTTTTGATGTTTCGCAAGATTGGAGTACTGTGTGAAAGCCTTTCCACATTCACGACATTCATAAGGTTTCTCTCCAGTATGAATTCTCTGATGTTCAGCAAATTTGGAGTAACATTGAAAATCCTTTCCACATTGATTACATATGTAAGATTGTTCTCCAGTATAGATTCTCCGATGTTTAGCAAAAGTAGATTGCTCTCTAAAAGTATTTCTAGAGTCATTACATTCATAAGATTTCTCTTCACTATGGATAGCCTGATGTTTGATAAGGGAAGAATATACACTAAAAGCTTTACCACATTCATGACACTCATGTGGGTTTTCTTCTTCAGTACATATATTCTTATCTTTGGCAACACTGGAGCTCTTTTCCAAATCCTCTGAATGTAGATTGTATTCATAACCTTTCTCTCCAGTGTGGTTAGTAAGATCAGTCATATCTTCAGTATAGTCTTCAGTATAGTCTTTTTGTGAGGTCATTTTCAGATTTGCGCTCATCTCCTTCATATCAAACCTTGTTTCTGCATCTGATGGAAACAAACAAATAGACACTTGTATAAATACATCCTCTTGTGTCGACTAAAAATAAAATGATCGACTTTCAATTTCCCCAGTCAGAATGAAGTCTTCAGAGTGAAATGGACAAAATCAATCATTTTTAAATGCTGTTAGCTCATACCAATAAAATAATCTAGTTAACACAAAGGTTCACATACAATCTAATCACATTGGATCCTTACAACAAATCCAAGACACAGGCAAGATGAGGGTTCCCATTATACTTTACAAACCAGGACTTGAACTCTAAATGGCTGAGTGACCTGGCCCAAATCCTTCTAGCAGCGATATGAACTCAGATCTGATGAGTGAGGCTACTCAGTTCACTGAATTAGGCAGATGATCTTTATCTTATTTTCAATCCTTTTTTAAATGCATTTTTATGACAATTTTATTTTGTTGTGTTCAGGTAATCTTTCTGCTTTTCCATAAGAAGCAGTTTTAATATTCTATTACATGATCATTCTTTGTAAATTTCATACTATCCTGAAAAAATAGATTTGCTCTTTTCAGTGGTCTTGTAATAATTTCCAGTTATAATTACATTTTCTTAAAAATTTATTTAGATTTCCAAATTGTATGCCATTTATTGCACACATACTAAGTGTTTTTATTATATCATTATCATTATATTTTTCCACTGGAAAAGAAGCATGGGCATAATTAAAGCATAGAAGACCTAATTAAAAGAGACAAACGGGGAAAACTACATTTTGCTATTACTTACCAAACACAATGAAGTAATATCAATACTAAGTACACATACACCAAATGGTATAGCAACCAAATTATTAGAGAAAAAGTGAAAAAAGTTATGGGAGAAAATGGTAAAACCAGGCTAGTGGGGAACCAAACCTGCCCATCTTCAAACTGTATTAATTTAATCATAAAATAAACAAGAAAGGAATTAAGGAGATTAATAGAATTTTGTTAAGTGTTAGAGAGGAGAGACTTCTGGAGATAACTGAATGGGAATAGAAACAGCACACTTTTTATGACTATAAATGTCACCTTAAAACTAACCATTTTATGACACAAAAACCTCACAATTGAATGCAGAAAAACAGAAATATTAAATGCATCCTTTTTAGCACATAGGAAAATAAAGGGCCATGGAAACATAGATGAATAAATATTTGGAAATTAAATAATTTAATCTTAAAGAGTGAAGGGGAAAAAGAACAAATCACAAAAACAATAATTTCACTAAAAAGAATGACAATGAGATAATGTACCAAAATTTATGGGAGGCAGTCAAAACAGACTTTAAAAGAAGTTTTTTTTTTTTTTTTAAATCTCTAAATGCTTCAATAATTAAAATAAAAAGGAAAAGATCAATTAATTGGGCATGTGATTAAAAAAATTAAGAACAAACTTGTCATCCCAAGTTAAACATCAAATTGGAAATCCTGAATAACAAAATAGATATTAATAGAAATGAAAAACAAACTAATAAATAAACTAGGACTTTGGTTATTTAAAAAAAAAAACCCACACACAACAAAACAGACAAACCATTGGGCAATGGGATAATTTGGGTAAAAAAAAATAAAGAAAAACAAATTACCAGTATCAAATCCATATGTCCAGTCATATAAAAATACTCTAAATCATTATTGATTAGAGAAAACATTAAAACAACCATAAGATAACATCTCACACCTATAAGACTGGTAAAAGTGATAGAAGGGAAGAATAAGAAATGTTGAAGAATATGTGCAAATATTGGGACAGTAATATACTGTTGGTGGAACTTTGAACTGATCCAACCATTTTGGAGAGCAATCTGAAATTAGTCTAAAGAATAATAAAACTTTATATAACCTTTGATTCAGCAATACAACTATTAGGTCTATTTCCCAAAGTGATCAGAGAAAAACCTACATGTTAAAAATATTTCTCTTTCTTTGTGGTAGCAAAGAACAAGAAACTGAAGGGATGCCCATCAGTTGAAAAATGACTAAACTTGTGGTATATGATTGTGATTAAATACAATTCTGCTATAATAAATAATGAGAATAATTGATTATTAGAAAAACATAGAAAGACCTGAATGTATAAATGAAAAGCAAAATGAGTAAAACCAAAATAACTATGTATACATTAACAGCAATATTGTTAAAAGATGAATTGTCCTGAGTACTATAAATACTCAAATCAATTACAAAAGATCTATGAAGGAAGATGCTATCTATCTCAAAAGAAAGAACTGATAAACAGAAGTAAACATAGTTTGGTTTTAAATATATTTATAAATCTGTGTCAAATAGTGGGCTTCTCTATTGTGAGGTTGGAGGGGAGAGAAGAATACCGTTCAGAACTCAAAATGCCACTCAATTTTTTTAAAATGAAAAGAGTGAATTCATCACAAATAAGGAAATTATAGCAGTTACTGGGAGTTATTTTGCTCAATTATATGCCAACAGATATAATTAAGTAAAATGGATGAACATATACAAAAAAAATTGCACATATTAAAAGAAGTACACAGTAGCCACAAAATTGTACAATGGTCAACTGTGAATGACTTAGGTATTCTCAGCAATGCAAAAATACAATACAATTCTGGAGAACTTATGATGAAAAATGTTATCTACTTCCAGAGGAAGGATTAATAGACTCTGAATGCATATCAAAGCATACAGTTTTTTGTTTTTATTTTATTTTTCTTGGGGCTTTTTTGGAGGGATCTGTTTTCTTTCACAACATGACAAATATGGAAATATGTTTTTCATGACTGCATATATATAATCTATATCAAATAGCTTGCCTTCTCAAATAGTGTCTAGGGAGGAATGGAAGGAGGATGGGAATTCAGAACTCTTTAAAAATAAGTGTTAAACTTTTTACATATAATTTTTTAAAAGTGCTAGCTATAGTAATGAGAGAAGAAAAAGAAGTTGAAGGTACTAAAATATGTAATGAGGAAACAAATCTATCACTCTGTACATGGCATGATGGTATATTTAGAGAATTCTGGAGAATCAACTAATTGTTTGGTTGGTTTTTGTTCTTTTTTCCTAAAGAGGACCAAAATGACATTACTGCATTGGGTTCAAGGTAGAGTATTTCAAAATGTCACCGATTAGGCCAATAAGAGTTTACAAGGCTCTACAATAGTCAGGAACAAATAGACCATATGAACATTGGTAGTGAAGCTATCTCCAAATGTGTGCACTTCCCATTTCTTTTGAGTTATTGCACTTTCAGTGTCTCACATGATACATAATTGATTCCAGAGTTCTTAAGAAAGACATTGAGATTGTCTTTGTGTTACTTCTGAATGCCATATGAGCTCTTGTCTCATGTGATATAACCCAGAAAATTTCAGTCACCTTTTACATTAGCCGTGGCCCTCTGCTGGAATAGAATCAGCAGCAGACACTTTGCTATAAAAGGTGAGCCTAATGACATTCAAAACCTCTTCTTCAACTGGAAATTTTACAAGCAAAGCCTTGGCTTCCACCTATGCTATACAATCAATGGCTTTAGCATTGATTGGTAATGGTCTGTTGAGGTCACTATGGAAGCTTTCAGTCCATCTCTCCAGGACCATTATTCAATGTGGCTCCATCAGCACTGAGCAGTTGAGATGCACCATAGACTTTTGACCCATAAATAGCATTCAGGACATCAAAAAAGTGCTATGGATTGCTATCATCATTGTAAAAACTTAATTTGATCTGACTTCTTTCCAAACCAAGACTTCTGCATCTCTATAATTTTTCTTAGAAATGATGAACTATCCCATTGGTAAAATCTGTAGCGTATTCATTTTTCATTGAGCAGCTTTTGAATTTTCCCATCATTTCCATCAAATCAGTCTTGATGTTTGTGAATGTTCTGGACCAGAAGAGTAAATCTCTGAAAGTTTCCCACTCCTTTTCTGCTTGCCAATTATGTTGGCAGACTTTCCCTCAAAGTCAGCAACAAAATGTTCCTTTTCAGAAGACTTTTCTAGTTTGTTGACATAAATTCTTCTAGTAGTCATCTTGCCTTGTGACCATCACTTTTGTTGAATATGACTATATAGTTTGGAGAGGATAAGTCCAATCAGCACAGCACTCTGCACCACACATTGCCTTTTGTCATTCTCATATCCTATCTGTCTCTTCTTACAATCACATGATCTATTAAATGCCATTATTTTCTGAGGGCACACCAATGAAGATTTTTGTGTGTGTTTAAACAGATGAAAGACAGAATTGGTGACGTCACAGGATACATGAGTCTTCAGTAGTAAATGACCAAAGCTTGCTACTATGGTCCAATCTTCTGGAGGAATTCCTGCCATATCTGATTCTGACTCTATTAAATTCACCCAGAATTAGAAGCAAGTTTTCTTTTGACACATTGATAATGAGGTTCTTCAGGTCTTCATAAAATTTTTCTTTGTCCTCTTCAGGGTTTGTCACAGTGGGAACAAATACACTGATGATCATGACATGGAACTTTCCTGCAAGTGGCAATCACATTGTCATGAGCTTGTCATTTATTCTTCTTGTAATAAATAATAAATTCCTCTCGACATCCAACTGACTGAATTCATTTTGATTGAGAAAAATATAGCAGTTTCATACTACTCCCCTTCACTGCAGCCTCTCCATAAAAATGTGTATCTAGTTTCAACTTCAGTAAGGCTGACAGCCTTGTTTCACTCAGGGCTAGTTTTTCGATATGATGGTTATTAAGTTCTTTGCAAACAAGAGCTGTTTGTCTTTCAGGTCTACTGAATTTTATGTCCTTAAGTAAGTGGCATCATCTTTGCAAAATTTTTTGCATTTTTTTTTTGGTGTTTTGACTAGAGTGGGATCTCTGCCTGCTGAGGTAAGCAGGTAAGGGTTGAGTGAAGCAGATAATTTTAAGGGCACCTCTTTTAGCCCCTTTCTCATGGCAGGATGTGAGTGGTGCTGTCCTCAAAAGGTTGCTCACTCATACAAGGTGTTGCCCAATCCCACTGCTGGTTCAGTCTAGTGAGATCATCCTATGACTTGAGCCACCTGTGTACTGGGTTGTGACTACTGCATCCTCACTTGCTGCTGTATCATTTGTTTTGCTGCCACATGACTTTGAGGTAGATAAAACTGGTAAAATCATATGGGTGATGTCTTTTGATTTATACACAAATTGAATTTAAGCAAGGCAGAGTTGGGTGAAATTGTCAACCTCGCTTTTTCTTCCAGTGACATCAAAATGTAGTTGACAGGAAATTGTAGATGAGTTAGGAAATCAAGAGCAAAAAATGAATTTCCATCCATCCTCAGGTGACAATTTCCTCCTCATATAGTTTATGTAAGGGACCATTTCACTTTATTTTGCTTACAATTCAAAATCTAGCTGGTAGTGCAGAAGATAGAGAGCTGGGCTGAGTCAAAAAGACCCGAGTTCAAATCTGGCCTCAAACACTTATTAACTGTGTGATTCTGGGCAAGTACATTTAATCTCACTTTCCTCAACTATAAATTGGGGGTCATAATAGCACTAACTCTCAGGCTTATTGACAGAATCAATTTATTTACTTTAAAATACTAGCACAATGCCTGGGGGGGGGGGGGGGGTAAAGAGGAATGCAGAGCTCCTCTAATTTGAGGAGCATTTCTCTACACTTTGGAGAGTTCACACTTATACATCCCCACTCTTCCATTAGTGCTTGCATTTCAAGTGATCCCAAATGGGATATGCCATGGAAACTTGTACAGTCTTTTCTTAGAAACAAATGAGACCTGCACATTTTATTATGAAAAATCCCTAACCCTGAAACTAGGCAAAATGATTACTGCACTAGATCATCCCTGAATGCCCCCAAAAGCACCTTGACCAATTGCTTTTTTCCCCATGTCCCTGGCTTGTTCCTCCTCCTTAAAACATATAAATCTTGAATATTTCCATTTGGGGAGTTCCCTTCTCTGGGTCAGACTACCTGCCAGTAAATTCAGTAAACAATAGTTGGTCCAAATCCCCGTCCTCAGCCAGTGACATAACATTGATATGTATTTGGTCATTTATAAATGGTAGCTCCCAACAGTCATCTAGCTAGCTATTTATTTATGATGAGTCTTTGAGAAAGCCAATGTGAAATTTTCATATTTTAATATCATGTTATATTATCTATATTGTACAATATAGATATTTTATAATATCAAAATCTAATGTAATACTACAATGGGGGGTAATGTTATTAATGTCATTACATTTAATGTGTGACATTAATGTCACATACGTTTAAAAGAATTTTCTGAGTATCAGATTAAATGACCACTGCGAGTCATAATATACTTTGTACCAGTTGCTAAAAAAGATTTTAAGAAGAAAACATTTTGGAAGATCCTGTTCTGCTTAGGTATCATGGTTGTTCATTGCCTTAAACAATGTAGCTACAGTATTGTGGTTCTGCTCACTGCTCCCTAAATCAGTTCAGAAAGCTCTTTCCAGATTTCTTTAAACTGAATTTTTCATCATTTCTTCCAAAAGAATAAGATTCCATTATCTTCTTGGACCATCATTTCCTCAGTCATTTGCAATACATGAGCCCTATATTTCTTTCTTTCTTTTTTTGCAATGACAAAAAGCAGCATCAATAATTTTTGTTCCAATATCTTCTTCTTTATTCTCTCATCTCTTTAGTTTATACAACTGTTTGTAGTTACCATTAATTTAAAGGACATATAGTTGAATGACTTTGGGGCATAATTCCAAACTGCACTAGAAAATGACATCCCTGATTCCATTTTTGATAATGTGTGAACCTTTGTGTCAAGGATGTTTCTTACTTCTTACTTCTAGTTGGGTTCCCTGGTCTAATGCATTGATGAGGATAGAGAAAAAGACTCCCAGATTCTAGAACTGAGAAGGCCTAGGATAGTAGGAAGTGGCTCTATCAAGAGAAAAGCTGAATTTCAAGTCCAAATGTCTCCCAGAGGCAAGCAGGGAGGAGCACTGATATGGTTATTTCTTTAAATGGATATTTTCTTTTCAGAATTACTAACCCCAGAATTACTCTAGCTAAATCAGAAAAAACCTCAAGTTATATTTCCCCTATAAAATACCTAAGGGGACTAAACCCCTCCCCTAACCCCTTTTTAGGATCAATCTACTTCATAAGCATCACAATGGCTAACTCCTTTTAGGGTGTTAAATCCTTTTAAGAGTTAGCCCACCAGGCAATGGTATGAGGCCAGTTAGGGATTCATTTGGAACTAACCATGCCTTAAAGGTATCTTTCTCTGGGTTAATTGTGAGTTCACCTAGACAATTCAGCTGTTATTTTTTCCTTGTTAATTGCTAAAATCCATTATCTTTTCTAGAAACCTCATTTAGATTTGACCCTCCATTTGCAGCCTAATAAAATCTTTGCTTCTTTATGTGGAGAATGTCTAAGGCTACAAATTCTTTTCAGCTACGTGGAGACCCCCACCTGAAACTTCCAACACCTTCACCCCAACATTTGGTGGCAAAACTCCAACTATATCAACCTTGGTTTTTTATGAGTAAATTTATCCCATTCTCACTACTTAGGCAATTAATTTTTTTCTCCATCATATTCTCTTATCTTTCCTTTCTTTCCCATCTTCATCTTTAGAAGGAAAAAGTAAGTAAGTGGGGGGAAGAGAATGGGATTAATATTCATCATCTATAATTCAAATGGCTTGATGCCCAGCACTCACCAGAGCTTGTCTTCCTTTGATCCCAGTCCCAGATATCTTGAAGAGGAGACCCCGGAACTTTGAAAATCCTTAAAGGAGAAAATCTCCTTCAACTCTGACTCAATAAGGGACCCTGCCCCAAGTCCTTTTTCCCTTAAATTAATTTAAGTTTTGACTGCTTGAGGGGGGAATGAAGAGAGGATCCCCAAACTCTGAAAATCCTTAAAGGAGAAAATTTCTTTCAACTCTGCCTCAGTGAGGGGACTCCACCCCAAAGCACTAACGGTTTCATCTTTGTTATCTGGGTGGGGTTCGCTCAGTCCTGAAATCCACTGAATTCAATTCAAATTCCAGCTGGAAGCTGAAACCCTGCTAGGAGCCAACTTGGAACTCCACCCACAAGCTCCCTTCAGCTTGTAGCCAAGGCCCCTATTATAAAAGAGCCAAACTAAAACCCTCTCCTAGCAGAGGTTCCAAACATGTCAGCCATACCATGTTTGGCACCCCAAGGAGCCTCTGCCCACTGGAATACTGTTTCCAGTGCTATCTTCTCTTTAGCCTCACCTATTTCCTTAACCAGACATTAACCTTACTTCCAATCCCCATAATAAACCTCTTTTATCAATCTAGGTTTTGGGGTCTGTAAATTCATTTAAAGAGAACCTATGCTTGCACCGAATCTCAGGCGTTGCAGGGGAGACAAGCCCCTCCATTTGATTCCCTGAACCCTGAACCAGCCACTAGACCTCATTTAACTCCCTGACCTTCAGCTCTGTACATTCCTTTACAGAGAATCTCTGCGCCACGAAAAGGGAGTTCCCTAAAACTCCCTACCCTTGCGCCAAATCCAAAGGAGTTGCAAGGGAGCTCCATTTGACTCCCTGAATCCTAAACCTGCCATTAGATCTCATTTAACTCCCTGACCACCAGAAACCCTAATTTCATTTGGGTTCCCCAAAGCTAAACCTCATCTATTTGGTTCTAACACTATTGTTGAGGTTGGGAAAGGAGACCTTAAAAGTTTGGGGTCCCAGATCGGTGTCATGAAGTGTTTCAAAGGAATTTGAAGGCTTGAACTCATCTCCTAGTCAAGGAGCAAAGTTTATCATAATTGTACCCATTACAAAGTGGGCTGGAGTTTCCAAAAGAAATTGGTAGAGAAACAGAAGTAAGGATACACATTTATCCAGCTTTCAGTCATTGATATGCTGATTCCATGGTTCATAGATTAGGAAGGAAGAATGGTCTCCCGATTATCAGTCAGCAATGAATTGAGGAGTGGTCTATTCACTATTGTCTCAGGAGTTGGCTCTGTGGGAGTTTTCTAAATTCGCACCTCTGACTCCCGACTGAGGAGTGGTCAGAATCTGACAGTTTGGTCTGGGAGTTTCCTAAGGCAGATTCTAAAACCAGATGATTTAGGATTTAATGATTTATTGTTAGAACAAAAGCCCCCCTAAAATCAGGGAACCACAAAATCATATTACATCACTATCAGGAGTCTCTTCTCTTTTTTGTTTCTTCCAGCTGAAGCATCCTCTCAGGTAATAACTTCTCTCCCCCATAAGGAAACTAAGGAGAGCAACGTTCCAAAAGTCAAGCTGACTAGAGTTCAGATTCAATCTCAGACACTGACTGGCTCTGAGACATCGGGATTATGCTTCTTTGCCTCAGTTTTCCTATAGAGTGAATAATAATAGTACCTACTTCCCAGATTGTTGTGAGGATCAAATGAGGCAATACAAGTAAAGCTCTTGACAACACAATGGGCACCATATGCTTGTTAAGTATTATTGTTGTCATTACGATTTTGATTCTTTCCACCTCAACTCTTCTTTCCTTCATAAATTTCCATTTTCCTCTCCTTGTATCCATATAAGTACCTGTTGAAGGTAATGCATTTTCATACAAAAATATATTCCTTTGTTTGGATCAGCTAAAAGTAAGTTCCATATTCTGCTGCTTATTCTCAAAGCATTTCCATATTTATATGCTGGATTTTGAATTTTTGGACAACAGAAATTGTCTTTTGCCTCTATACTCCCAGAGCTTAATCCAGTGCCTAGAACACAATAGGCATTTAATCAATGCTTATTAACTGACTGGATCCAGGACTGAAGACAGGCCCCAACTTCTCCATCAATTCTTGCCTTCTAGTCTCTTTCCTAATTGTCAAATGCATATTCTGGCCTTAGCCCTGTTTCTCTCTATTTCTTGAATCTCATCACCTACATACAATGAGTGACTTTATGTGATTCTAACCTTTATGGGACTTTACTAGAACACAGACTGGAGATCACATTAGTTTCTAGGCTCCTGGAGCATCTTATGTTATGGCTTGAATAGAATTATCTATCTTCCATCTCTCTAAAGTGAAAGTCACCTTCACAAATCTGGACATTGATTCCCCAGGAATCAAAGACTGGACTGTAGCGATAAGAAAGGAACTTGGATTATTTCCAAGTAAGCTGGTGCTCTTCAATCCAATTCATATGATACTAAATGGAGACACTGAGACCCATGTAACCCAGTTGCTTGAGGCTACTGCAAATTTAGGTTACATAATTTCAGCTGGGCCCTCACCATGTCAAGGCAATCCTTCAATGTCTCCCTATCCCACATATTTCTTTCCATGTCTATTTATTCCTTCCCAAAGTTTCCTTTTGGCTTGCTCTCCACTTACCCTCTCAGTGGAGAACTTAGCCTCATATTTCACTGAAAAGTCTCCCCAAAGCTATATTCCATTTATTTTCCACATGGAAACTGTGGTGGAATTTGGAGAAAGTAGCAAGGAAGAATTCTTTGTTTTGTCCTTCAAAACTGCTATAACAGACAGGACTTAGAGCTACAAGCTACAAATTAATGCTTGTTCACAAGAAGAATACACTAAAGAATGGCTACATCCCAAAGAGGAAGATGTTGCTTTGGGGGAAGGGGGTGGGTCAAGTGGGTGAGTTCTTCAATGTGGAATAACAGCATGATCACTTTGCAGAGATTTGGCAGACAAAAGTCAGGTCCAGGTAGAGGTTAGACTACAAATAACAACTGGAACTAGTTCCAAGTAAGAGTTTCAGCAATACTGATTCGATCTTTGACCTAGAACTGGTAAGAAATGTCTTCAAGAGCAACAAAGGAAACTTGCAGCTTCCTGTAACACTTTCAAAAACATAGTGATGCTTATTTGATACTTTATATATTCAGTAGAATCTTATAAAAAAGTATCTTCATTACATTTTTAGTTCACACCCAAAACTTAATTTAAAACTGAAATATAAACCTAGTTAAGAGGGAAAATGAAGAAAAACAGAGGAATAGAAGAAAACCATAAGAAAACTAGGCAGCGGAAAGAGAATCTTCTCTCTTAAAGACCAGGACTTTCAGCCTTCCAGGAATTAACAAATTCTCAAAACCCTTCAATTGGGGAAGGAATTAAGATACTCCTTTTGATAAGGTCTTGAATGAAGAATTGAGAAAAATGATCCCTGACCCAGGTAGGGAGAAGGCACTGATACAGATCAATTTAGTCCTGTGGTCCCACCCTCTGGGGAAGTTCTCCAGTCAGAAATCCAAGTCATGGCAACCCCTGAAACCCACCCTCTGTAAGGGCCTTGGGCAGCCTCACCTTGCCATGTCCACTCAAAAATCCCAGTCACATCCCTGAGGTTATTTTCCCTATAAAATCTACTTATGACCCACGTCATATTCACTGCCCTGCTATGGACAGTCCATCACAGCATGGTGTCTTTCTCCTTACCCACCCCCATGCCATGTGTATCTCTCCTAACTCTGCCATGTGTCTCAACCCCACTTCTTATAGAAAATTCTATTTTTTTCCCCTGAGGCAGTTGGGGTCAAGTGACTTGCCCAGGGTCACACAGCTAGGAAGTATCTGAGACCAGATTTGAACTCAGGTCCTCCTGACTTCAGATGCTGCTCTATCCACTGTGCCACCTAGCCGCCCCTATAGCAAACTCTTTTGCAGTGTTCCCTTTCAGGATTTAGCCTGACAGCTAAGGGCATGGTCCCAATCTTATGGGGTGTTTCTTTTCTCCAGGCAAATAGCAAGTTCCACTAGGGAACTTGCCCTTTCTGTCACTGATTATTAAAATCCCTTTGTATTGCTCTTCTAACTCTATTTCATATATACCATTCCTGTTGTCTTCATGCATAACCCCTAAATAAATCTGCCTTTTGCCAAAGACAATGGCCATCGTGAATTCTTCCCATGACCGAACCTCACTTTTGGGGCCCACATCAGCCACATCATTTTGATGGCCAAGTCAGTTACAGGGAGAAGAGCTCCTTACCTAGGGAGGCCAGGTTCTGGGAATCCTCTGCCATGACATTCGGGGAGACTTCTTCCTGAGAATGGTCCAAGAGGTGCCTCTCTTCCTCAGTCAGATCCATCGTCATATTCTTCAATGTCACCAACTCCTAAATCATAAAAAGTCATAGGACTTACAGCTGAGAAAAGATTTCCAGAATTCATCTAGTCCAATTATAATCAATTGATAGAAGGAAGCTGAAGTGCAGAGAAGGGATCTGCTCACAGGCCATACAATTTAGGAATCTCAGAGTCATCTCTTGAAACCATTTGTGGTCATGAAAAGTTGAAAAAAATCATTTTACATTTTCACTTAGAATAGAGTTGAGAAATGCTCATCTCTAGAGAATCAGGGTGAAAGTATATGTTTCATGAGGAGAATATGAAGATCTGTGTAGGAAAAAGAAAAAAAGGGGATATGAAACTTCTTCCTTATTTGAACTGTCCTAAGTGATATGTTAAGAAAATTTCTATTAAGAGTTGGCAAGCACTGTGTGTTGTGGGGGAAAAACATTTCCTATAATCAGTGAAGAGAGAAGAAAAAGAGATAACATTGTTAATTTCTTAAAATCAGAGATAAAATCTGAACTATATGAAAACATGAAGATTCTTAAGAGATATTAATCCCATTCTGAACTGAAATGAATGGTAAGAGACTGTTTCCAACCAAATGAAGAAAAGTTGTCGATTGTTATGTCAAGGGCTTGAGATAATTCCGTGGGATGTGTCATAGCCAAAATATCCTATATCTTTATAATTGTTATCACTTTTTAATGGCATATATTCCTTAATTTTCATATTTATGTATCTAGAAATAAGAATATGTTGGGGAAAAGAGTCCATTTATTAAAAATGCAACTAACTAGTGTTGGGTTTAAGCCAATTCACGACAAAAACATGGACAATTTCTTTATGAGAAATAAAAGATCTAAAAATGACCCTTGTTATTTAGAACTGGGAGAATGAGTCAAGAGAACAAGTTAAGAGACAGACTGGTGCGTATCATGTGGAAGATACTGGACAGCTATGAACAGACCCTGACACTTGGAAGAGAGCATCTATTTCTCCAAACTGTTCCAAGTCAAACACGTGGTTGGTCAATGTGCTTGCTCTTCCATTTGGCCCATGCTCTTCCATTTCCATTATAGTGATATGATTCACTTTATCAGACACTCTTATTAGATGGAAGCAACTCTCTCTCATGTGGATAAAATTATCTTTCCACTTCGTCCTCATTTTGATTTCTTCTTTAAATATCTGCTTTATGGACTGTTTGTTGTTCATATTTCATGTTGAATTTCCTTTATTTCTATAATTTAGCTTCTGAATAATTATGGAATTTGTTGATCATTTCACACTTTTGGAGGTTCCTAAGAATTGTCATGCCTTTTCTTTTACTAGGGTCTTGTGGATCCAGAACTGCTCCATTTTGAGAATTACTCCACTTTGTGTGCTTGTGGCTTCCCATCAGCACTTGCAATGGAACATGTCGCATTATCCTGTTATGCAACCTGTTCTAGGACAGCCAGCCTCGCCCTACCCAAACCCGCAATCTATTATGCAGATATACCCAAAAATAGGTCATGGATTGTAGCAACAGCTAAGCCTAGAACCCAGCAACCAAGATCTTGTTCAATGGACTTTTACCCCATTCTCATCCTCTCTGACCCTCTAAAAACAGTGCTGCTTCCCTGAATGGTGTGAACTCCCGCAGAGTGGGATAGCCACCCTTGTTATCAAACTCAATAAATGCTGCTTTGGTTTACAACTTAGTTGCCTGGTTCTTCCCACCACCTCCCACAGTCTGAAAGTCACTCTTTTTCATCTTACCCATTTATTTATCATGTGGGTTCTCAATAGAAGGCCCCCCTTTTACTGACTGCTAATTGACTCTCTTTAGTCTGAACAGAAGCGATTCTAAACTTCTTTCCTCTCTCTCATGCCCTCAGTGCTGTAGGGGGCACCATCTCCTCATTTCTCATTTGAGTCCACAGTGCACAGAGCCTTTGCCTGGAATGGGGAAGATTCATCTTTAAGAGTTCAAATCAGATCTCAGACACTTATCAGACACTTACTGTGTGAGCCTGAGCAGGTCACTTTGCTCTGTTTGCCTCAGTTACCTCATCTGTAAAATGCATTGGAGAGAGAAATGGCAACCACTCCAAGTGTCTCTTCCAAGAAAACTCCAAATGGAGTCCCAAAGAGTTGAACACGACTGAACAGTCGCTGAAAACATTCTGCTATGAGATCTCTCTTATTTAACTTTTTAACTCCATTTGTAAATGGAGCTCATTGCAGCTGAGCTGCCTCTGCTCCCAGCTTCCTTTTAGACATTTCAATCTACATATTCAGGACTCAACAGATCCAGGCAACATGGACCTCATTCTCCATCCTCATAAAGTGGTCCATGCCTATCTGCCTTCCTCAATTCTGTGCAGGGCTTCAGCACAGAGGCCTGCTCAGGCTATCTCACACTGCCAGCTTTCCTTTCCTTGAAAGATCTGTGTCCAAAGCTGGTTAACTTCCTCTGTGCAACATGCTTTTCTGCCTCTCTTTTCTTAGAGAGGAATTGTGAAGAGTAGGGCAAGACTATTATTTTTAATTAGAGGAGACTGATTCAGTGAAAGAATCCTAAATCTGGAGTCTGGAAGGTGTGAGTATAAATCTACCCACAGATACAATCTACCTAAGTGACCTTGGGCTAGTCTCAACTGTGAAATACATAATATCATCTACGTCATAGAGTTATAAACATTGTTCCAAATGAATTTTTTTGGAAACCTGACTCCAGTTTTTTTCTGATAGCCTATTTCTTTGCCTTTCAGCCTGATTTTTTTTTTTTTTAAAAGAAGACTGAAAAGAGAAGAGTAGCCTAGGACATGACAAACTTTGAATGCCAAAAAGAGCATTTTGAATTTGATCTTGTATGCAAGACAGCCTGGATGGGGGAGAAGGAAAATCAGATCTGCCTCTTAGGAAAATCACTTCCGTGGCTGAATGGAGGATGAAGTGGAAACAGATGACTGGATCCCTGTTTTATCCCAATCAGTATTAATCAGCTAGTGATTTCATAGGGGTAGTGATTTTTCATAATTATTAATAATGCCTATCAATATACATTTAGTTTGGGCAGCTAGATGGTTAAGTAGATAGAGCGCCAGCCCTGAAGTCAGGAGGACCCAAGTTCAAAGCTGATCTCAGACACTTAACACTTCCTAGCTGTGTGACCCTGGGCAAGTCACTTAACCCCAAATGCCTCAGCAAAAAAAAAAAAAAAAATTTAGTCAATCAACTAATACATATTTGGAAATAATTCCATAGAATACCTTCTTTCTTATAAAAGTCTCAAAATGTGAATTAAAAAATCATAACTTTACTCTAAATCCACTTGCTTAATCACAGGAAACTAACTCAATGACCACCCTTTCTTCCCACTATAAAGGGAAGAAAGCCCAGAGTGATAGAGGATGATATGAAAAGCCCCCCAACCATTTCATCGCCCCTCTGTACTTTATCACCTCCTTACTCTCCAACATGGGGAGATGGTCATGAGCATTTGGCCAATGAGTGACCCTGAGTGCTGGCCCATGGCCATGCTCATTGGCTCACATCAATGTGTTGACATCAGTTTATCAGGCCAGTCTATGGGCCTGCTCATGACTTTGGTAGCACATCTTGAAAAGTCTGTCAAGGTCTGCTCATTAGACTGTTTGCTAACTAATGGAATTTTGTATTTGTGTAGACCCTCCTGGAAAATTAAAGACAAAGTTTACCCATCAATGAGACAATATTTTCAGTTTGCTTCACCTGTATTGGTAGGGTATCAAGCACTTTAAACTAAGACCTTGGAAAAAGGGAACATCTCAGATCAGAAAGGAGATCTGAAGTACTATTTATTCATTGAAGAGAGCCAGGTCCCTTCAACAAATGGTTATTGGCGCAGAGCTCTGTCCCAATGACTGTTCTTGCAAATTGGCCATTTTAGGGCCCACAAATTCCAATGGGGATAGAATGGAGGCTCACAGATCTACTGCCATCCTCTGGCCATGTAAAATGCTTTATCCAGCATGTTTTTCTTTTTAGTCTTTTCTAGAATTCTGTGTTTGAATGTCAAATTTTCTGTTTGGCTCTGGTTTTTTTTTTCTTATTAGGAAAGCTTAAAATCCTCTATTTCACTGAGCACTCATATTTCGCTGCATAGGATTATATTTAATTTTGCAAAGTAGGATATTTTTGGTTGTAATCCTAGATCCTTTGCCTTCTAGAATATCATATTCCAGACTCTCTCAAAGCTAATCTGGGATGATCCTGACTGAGGCTTCATGGTACTGGAATTCTTTCTCCCTGGCTGTCTGCAGTATTTTCTCCTTATCCAGGCTGTCCTAGATTTTGATTATAATATTTCAGTGACTTTAAATTGGGAGGTTTCATTCAGGAGGTGACCCATGGATTCTTTCAATTTCTACTCAGTCTTCTTGCTCTAAAGTATTGGGACAGTTTTCCTTTATAATTTCTTGAAATATGATAACTACTTTTTTTAAAATTGTTCATAAAGTTCAGGTAGTCCAGTGATTCTAAAAATTCTCTGTCCTTGATCTATTTTTCTAGTGGTGTTTTTTCCCATGAGATATTGCACCTTTTGTATTTTTTTTCTTTTTGGTTTTTTGTTGTCCTTTAATATCACTCATTATCTCACAGAATTATTAGCTTTCATTAATCCGATTTTTTGAAAGGAGTTTTTTTTCCAGAAATATTGTCTATTCACAAATAATGCGACTTTCTTGCATAGCTCAGTTACTTTTTTCATCTACTCCTTTGATTTTTGAAATTTTCTTTGCTCATTTTACCTATTTATCTAATTATTAATGGACATGTGTTCTATTTGTATTTTTCTTTGAACTTCTTCAATGAGTTTTTCCTTACAGATATTGTCTAGCCATTATCCTCTTGTCCTCATAACAGCTATTTGTGGTCAGGACCTTCTTTTTATTTTAAAATATACTCTTTTAATGGCCTTTCAAGGGCAGAATTTTAGTATTCTACTTTTAAATAATTTCATGTGGCAAATATATTTCTACAATGCCCATATAATTAAGATACCTAATCTTGACAGTTCAAAACCTTCCTTCAAGTCTTTCTTTCAAAATTTCAAACCTCTTTTACTTTCCTTTTTTTAAAATCAGAAAATGGCTTTTAATAAACTAGTACAATCGACACCAACACTCCCTCTGCTGTCCCCGCCCCACTAAACAATCTCAGTGATACAAATCTCACACAAGTATATATCCGAAGTCCAGAGCGAAAACAATCTAGGAAGTGTTTTGCTGGAATCTTAGGTGTGTTGTATCTTTTGTACTGACTCTTTATTCTTTTTTGTTTGTTTACAAAGCATATGCTCGGGTACTTTTCTAACATTGAACCCTTTTTATTTTCAAACCTCACTCGTCCAATTTTCCTCTTTGTTTCTAAAAATCTGTCTAGTGACTGATTAAATATCTTCAAAACAGAACTTTTCTTCTCTTTTCAAATCTGATCTCTTTCTTCTCTTTTATCTCCCAGACTATCTATACCCCTCCTCTTCGGTCTCCTGAATTTTTCCATTAGATTATCTCATTCATAATTCTCTATATTGCCCTGGCCGATTGTAATACTGTTGTCGTTGAGATTCTCAAGGGCTTACATGGTCTCATTCACTTTCTAACATTTATATTTTCTGATTCACTTACAATGCCATCTCAGCTAAGTCTAGAGACTTACCCCCAACCTGAGCGCTGGGGTTGAAGACCCCCATTAAGAGGAGCATGGCTGGAGACCCGAGAGCTGGAGGCCGGGGCTACAGAGCCCCAGGAGGAAGGACATGGCCAGACACTGGGAAGCCCTCCGGCCTCAACAGAAGGGGAAGGCAAGCGACCCTCCCCGCCAAAATCCAGGCATGCTGGATTTTCTTCCGGAGCTTCTTTCCCTCACTTATCCCTCCCCAGCTTTCCCAGCCCACCCAGTCTGCACACCCGAGGCAGGTCGCCATTTGGACCTAGCTTTTAAGATTCCCCCCCCCCCCCCGCTCCACCCCCGGGGAAAAAAACCCGGCCACGACCAGCTCCTTTTTCCACACAATTTTCGGGGGATTTAAAAATCTCTCCCACTGCATGTAACTCAAAACAAATCAATCCCCTCGGCCCCTTTTCCCTTCATCCCGGGGCAGGAACGCCTCCACCCCCCCCCCCCCCCCCCGCCTTAGACCAAGATTTCCTTCCGGGGGCCCCGGGAAGAGGAGAAGGGGAGGTGCTGCGGGGGGAGAGGGGTACGGCAAAGATGGGGGGTAAATTGGGGGCGGGGGAGGGGTTCAAGCTGTAGGGGAAGTGCTGGAGCACCCCGGTCCGGGACACTGCGGCCCAGAGGCCTCTGGGACATAGGAAGTCAGGAGGCGATGGCGCCGTCTACACCTCTCCTTGCCATTCCAAGTGGTTTGACCCGCATGGTTCCTTACCGGCCGCGCCTTCTCCCACGGAGCATCCTGGGCCAAGTGATGGATGACCAGTTTATGAAAGGAAGGAATGGGGGTAGGCGCGCCTGGTTCTTTGGGTACTTTCCGGGAAAGACCACGCTTGGAGGAGGGGAAATGGGGCGGCACCAAGACCGCAGTAGAAAGTGGGGAGGGGTACTGAGGCAGAGGGCGTGGCTCGCGGAGCGGGGCCAGCGGAGGAGGGCCGGGGACGAGAGCATCCCTGCCGCCCCCGCCAGGTTAGAGCTGGGCGCTTGACCCCGGCTGGGGTCGGGTCTCCTTTTTAGAGGGTTTTGGGGAGCGCCCCCCCCCGTCATCTTGGGGCGAGCTCATTTACTTCCCCAGATGGTCCCCAAACGACGAGCCTCTCGGGGTCCGGAGGTCCCGGGGCCGGCCGGGGCTGGCCGAGCTCCGGGCCGAGCTCCGGGCGCTGCGGTGGCGCCATGGCTTCCGCCCAGCCCGCGTTACTTTGTGATCCAGCGTGTGGCTCCTGCGCCTTTAGTCTGTGGGGAGATTAGTCCGGGGCAGCCGCTGGCCTTGAGGGGGTCCTAAGGGGCGCAGAACAAGATGACTTTTTACACCCCCTCAAAGTCCCGGAATTCGGCCTCCCTGCCCTAGGACCCGCCTTGGACTCCGGCACTGAAGCGCCTGCTCCCTTGTCCCCTCTTCTTTCGAGCCCCTCAGTTTCCCTGCGGAGGAAGCATCGCAGACAGGATTGTGTGTCCCAGTGTCTCGCTTCTCCTGGTCATCCCGGAGGGCTTCCTCCAGAGCCCTCCCCACTCCCAACTTTCCCTCCCTTTTAGATCACTGTGTGTATTTGTGTGTGTGTCTGTGTCCGTGAGAAAGAGAAAGGGTTCTGGTCTTTCTGGTTCCGGTTCATTTGGCTTTGCCTTCTCCCCATGTTTCTCTAAGATCATTGAGCTCATCATTTCTCAGAGCGGAGTAGTATTCAGTCCTAATCACGGACTGTCGCCACATGTCACCATTGCCCAAATCATGGACATCCCTATAATTTCCAGTCCTTTGCCCCCATAAAGCGAGCTGCTTTTTAGTACAGGCAGATTCTTTTCCTTTTTCCCTCTTCATCTTTGAAAACAGACCTAGGAGTGATATTTTGTGGCTCAAAGAATAGAGACAGTTTAATAACTTTTTGGCCCTAATTCCATTTTGCTCTCCCAGGTGGTTGGAGCAGTTCCCACTTCCACCAAGAGTGAATCAGTCTTCCACTTTTCCATATTCCCTCCATCATTTGTTGTTGTTGTTTTTATTTGAACTAATTGATAGGTGGCAAATTGTATCCCAGGGTGGTTTTAATTTGTATTTCTCTAGTCAATAGTGATTTACAGCATTTGTTTTCATGTAACTATAAATTGTTTTGACCACTCCTCGGAATACTACCTTGCCTATCCTGTGACCATTCAATTGGAAAAGGATTTTGTCTCACAGATTTTACAAAGTTTTTATGTAGCTGAGATGGGAACCTTTATCTGACTTACTGTCCACAAATTTCCTCCCCGGTGTTGTGCTTTTCTTCGAATCTTTGTTGTTTTTGCATAAAACTTTTTAGTTTAATGTAATGTAAATTATCCATCGGAAAACTCGCTTTGTTCTCTCTTGCTTATTCATAAATTGATGACTTATCCATAAGTCTGATGAGTAATATATTCCATGTTCTTCTCATTTTCTCTTCATACAAGATTACTGTTATTTATTTGCTGCTCTAAGTTGCATTTCTATTCTGTTTCATTAATGTTTACCAGATAGTTTTAATTATTACAACCTTTTAATATTACTCAAGATCTGGTATTACTAAAACTCCCTTCTTACATTTTTTAAAAATACTTCTGAACTGTTGATTTTTTGTTCTTCCAAATAAATGTTATTATTTTTTTCTAATTCAGTAAAAAAAAAATGGTAATTTAATTGGCATGGCAATTAATATATAATTTAAAAAAAAATTTTTTTTGTTGAGGCAATTAGGATTTAAGTGACTTGCCCAGGATCACACAGCTAAGAAGAGGTAAGTGCCTGAGACTAGATTTGAACTCAGGTCCTCCTGACTTCAGGGCTTGTTCTCTATCCACTGCATCACTTAGCTGCCTTGGCATTAAATATAAAAATGAGTTTTGGTAAAATTGTCATTTTAAAAATATTTGCCTGGGCCACCCATGAAGAATGACTATTTCTCAAGTTATTTAAATCTAATTTTATTTGTATAAAAAGTTGTTTTATGATTTTATTTATATAGTCCTTGGGATTCTTTTGACAGGTGTATTCCCAGATACTTAACACTGTCTACAATTACTCTAAATGGGCCATCTTACTATCTCTTCTTGCAGGGTTTTGCTTGTGATATATAAGAATGGTAATGATTTATGTTGATTTAATTCCTATCCTGCTATTTTACTAAAATAATAAATTGTCTCAATTAACTTTCGAGTTGAGTCTTTGTAATTTTCCAGGTATGTCATCCTGTTGCCTGAAAAGAGACATTGTTTTATTACCTCTTTCCCTATTTTGATTCCTTCTATTTCTTTTCTCTTTTTGTTATTGCTATAATTTCCAGTACAGTATTGAAATTGGTGACAGTGGGCATCCTTGTTTCACACCTTATCTTACTGGCTTATCCAAATTACAAATAATGCCTGCCAATAGTTTTGGTTATTTTTTTTTTAATCAATTTTTAAAAAATCCACTTAGAGCAATACGTTCTTTTTTTTAGCATCTAAATCCTTTATTATTATTATTATTATTATTATAGCTTTTTATTTACAAGATATCTGCATGGGTAATTTTTCAGCATTGAAATTTGCAAAACCTTTTGTTCCAAATTTTCCCCCTCCTTCCCCCCTACTCCCTCCCCGAAAGGCAGGTTGACCAATACATGTTAAACATGTTAAAGCATAAATTAAATACAATATATGTATACCATGTCCATACAGTTATTTTGCTGTACACAAAGGATCAGACTTTAAAATAGTGTACAATTAGTCTGTGAAGGAAGTCAAAAATGCAGGCGGATAAACATAGAGGGATTGGGAATTCTATGTAGTGGTTCATAGTCATGTCCCAGAGGTCTTTCGCTGGGTTCAGTTCATTACTGCTCTATTGGAACTGATTTTGGTTCATCTCATTGCTGGAGAGGGCCGCGTCCATCAGAATTGATCATCAGATAGTATTGTTGTTGAAGTATATAATGATCTCCTGGTCCTGCTCATTTCACTCAGCATCAGTTCGTGTAAGTCTCTCCAGGCCTTTCTGAAATCATCCTGCTGGTCATTTCTTCCAGAACAATAATATTCCGTAGCATTCAGATACCACAATTTATTCAACCACTTTCCAATTGATGGGCATTTGTTCATTTTCCAGTTTCTGGCCCCTACAAAGAGGACTGCCACAAACATTCTTGATCTTCTTTAATATCTCTCTGGGATAGAAGCCCAGTAGAAACACTTCTGGATCAAAGGGTATGCACAGTTTCATAGCTTGTTGAGCATAGTTCCAAATCGCTCTCCAGAATGGCTAGGTGTATTCACAATGTATCAGTTAGACCAATACTTTCAAGTGTTTTTGTTTTGGTTTGGTTTGGTTTTAGTAGAGAACAGTGTGGTACTTTTATCAAAACCTTTTTTCTCAATTCTTTGTTATAATCATGGTTTTAAAAATGTTTAATATTGATATAAGCCATCATACTAATAGATTGCCTTATGTTAAAATTTCCCTGTATTCCTAGTATAAATCCCACTTGGTCAAAATGTATATCTTTGTAATATCTAATAATCTTTTAGCTACTATTTCATTTAGGAGTTATGCATCCATATGCATTCATGAAATTTGCCTATAATTTTCTTTCTCTATTTTTACTCTTCCTGGTGTAGGTATTAGTGTATGGGACAGGTCGGGTGCAAGACCCCCTTCCCAATCCAATTAACTAATCAGAGACATCATGGGGTACAAAAAGAAAACATTCATTTAATCTCTGCAGGGAGAGGCCCAGACACATACTTGGGAGCCATCCCAATCCCAGTCATGTGCCCCTTGAACCTGGCTAGCTTGCGACTTGTCAGGGTTTAAAAGCAAAAGACTGGAGCCTTCTCATTAGATAGACTAAAAGGATATAACCATCCTTGACTAATGGTCACCAATGCTGGCTGCCCCCCACATCACTTCCTGCATCTCCAGGTTCAAAGTTCATTCCTCCAGAGAGCAAATGACCTCTCCAAGGTCCCGTTCTGGAAACAGGGATCATGTGACAATAATCAGAAATACTTCATCCAATCAGTCCCATTCATTAGTATCATATTTGTTTCATAAAAGAAATTTGATGGAATGCCTTCTTTGCCTCTTATTCCAAATAATTCATTTAATATTGTACTTAGTTGATCTTTAATTCTTTGATAGAATCTGTATATTTTATATGTAATTTGTAAATCCATCTGTTCCTGGTGCTTTTTTCTTAGGAACTCATTTATAGTTTGTTCAATTTCTTTTTTTTTTTTTCTACTATTTAGGCATTCTATTTCCTCTTCTGCTGATCAAGGTAATTTACATTTTTGTAAATATTCTTCCATTTCACTTAAATTGTTAAATTTATTGGCATATAATTGGGCAAAAATAACTTATGATTGCTATGATTTCATCATGGTGGTATATGTACCCTTTCCATTTTTGGTTCTAGTGATTTGATTTTCTTCTCCATATTTTTTTAAATCAAATTAACCAATGACTCATCTGTTTTGTTGGTTTTTATAATTACACTTTGTGACGGTCCTTCCATCTTATTATTACTTACTATAGTCCTTCTCAGCCTCTCTTTTTACCCTACCTCTATCACCTTCTCTCTCCCCCCTGCACCTGCATTTTAGGAGCCTCTCCCTTATTTTTTTCCTCCCCTGCCTTTCCAAAAGTCCTGTTGCTATACTTTCCCTGGTTTTCCACCTCTCTAGAACCTCAGAACACACTTCTACATTCCTAGACTGTTTCCTCTTCAACTCTGAGGAGAGCAAGGTTCCAACTTTTCAGTCCTTTATCCCACCTGGGCTCTCTGTGTCAGTTCTTTCTTTCACACCCAAATTTATGAGGTGATTGCTCCATTTTACCTTTTCTAGCCAGTTTTGTTTTCTAGAATCCCTCCATCATATATAACTCAGCTCTCACTTTTCTTTCAAACTACTTAGTAACGATTCTAGTTTGAAGAATTATGATCACATTTTCATATAGAAGCAAGACACTCTATGTTCATTGTTCTCATTCCTTTTCCTTCTCCATCTTCCTTGAACTGATGAGTCTAACGGAATGTCTAGTCTCTTTTGAGTTTAACATAGTAGGAGGTGGAGGCAGGGAGTCTCCACCTGACTTCTACCAAACTGCTTTCAGTTTTCTCTGTAGTGCTTGTTTTTTCAAAAAAGGGAATCCTCCTTTACCTATCTGTGTCCTTGAGTTCATCAAATCCCGGGCTACTGCATTCAATTCTTATGTTTTTTTCTTATCTAGTTTGTTCCCCTTGATCTTTCATCGCCTGATCCAGAGAGAAATGAATAAAACCCCAAGAACCATCTCTATTGTATACTATACAGACCCAATGGCAGTAACCAGGAAAGTGGAAAGACCGAAGCAAATAACCCTCTGAGTAATATCCAGAACATTGGCTTTCTCTAAGGTTAGATGAGAGAAACCAGCTTCACTCAGAGTCCCAGATGACTCCTTTCCAGCTAGAAGGCTATCTCCACCATACAGAGTTCTCATAGGACTGGATTCCTTGTCCAATTACTTTGTCACAAGATAGGATTCAATCTGAAAGGAGAGATAGTTTGTCTCCCTTTTGATATAAAGGTAAAACAGCAATAAAACCTCAAAAGGGAGGGGGATGAAAGGGCTCATCCAGAACACAAACATTATTTTACATCAGATAATTTAGAGCTGGTCGGATTCCCAACAAATAAAATTGATGTGGGAAAGTATTTAACCAATATTTCATTGGTTCTTGATGTTCAGACAAACCTTAGTGGAGAAGAGCATTGTAGAGTAATCACCATTGTGGTGAGGCTTTTAGGACTGATGCCCCTTCTGACACCCAGAAAATTCCTACTTTAGACCTCCCTCATTTCTGGCATGTTGATGAGAAGCCCAATCTCAAAATCTTGGGAGAGCACCCGGAGCCAGTCTGCCCCTAACAGGAACCTTTCAGTCTTCCTGATACCTTGGGGAATTTTTCCTTGAAACAAATTTAGAACATTTGGGGAAAAAGGATTGCCATGTTTGAACTTTGCTTTGTGCATCGTAGAGACTAGATTTGTTTGAAGCTTTCAGACCAGATTTGTTGCTTAATCAGGATGTGCTGTTCATACTGATCCCGGAGCCTTTTGTGGGGCAGGGAGGGTGATCCAGACAATGAGGCAAGGGATTTTCTGAGATCTACCTTTTCAGCAACCTGTGTGCCATAGTTGGAAACTGCTTCAAGCTGAGCACTAAGCTGTTGTTATCTTGCTCCTGACTTTGAGCTCTATTAATGTAAAATTTCCTAAAAAGGTTCTGGGAGTGGGCTCCCTAGTTCAGCTCTTGCCTCTACCAGATCGAAACACTAGGTAATTTTGTAAGGGTGCAATCATTTCACCCTCAGAATTATTTTTCAAATTAGCATTTTTACACTACCGTTTCCCCAAATCCCAATATAAGAAAAATTGGAAGCATAACAATAATATAAAGTTTCATTTTAAAAGGTGAAGGAAAATTGCCAGTGAATACTGAATATTCTGAATTATCTTCCATAGAAAAATCACTTGATCCTTCTGATTATTTGACCCTGTGGATTTACTGTCTTCTGAGTAGAATGGAGTCATTCTGATCCAATTATACTGAATGTTTATTCCTACAGCCCCTAATCATATCACCTTAATGTCTAATTTTAAGTGACCTACCTGTAGAGGCTCAAACATCCCCATTACTGTAATGGGATAACAAGTCTTTCTTTAAGTGAGCCCGCATTCTAATTTAGATTAAGAGAAAATCCAATCCAATCTGGATTAACACTTGAAGGTAAATAGAATCCCTAATTTTCCTAAGGCCCAGTTGCAGTCAGCACCTCAAATATAGGACTCAGTACTTTCTGTTTGGCTACTGCCTAAGTTTTATCTGGCCACCCTTGCTACTCCATAGCAATGAGCTCCAGAGCTGTGAACGACAGGGGGAAAGGTGGAAGGCTCGGGGGAGGAGGAGATCTCAGAGATGAACAGCCTGATGGGTGGTGATCCAGGTGGAATATGAGCCCTTGGGGTGGAGTTGGAAATCTGGAAGGAGTCCAGGGCAGAAGTCAGGCCATTCCAAGAGCTCAAGACATTCTACAAGATGGAGGGCTGGGTTTGGAGAGGGGAGGCAGGCCAGGGTTTGAGATCCTGGTCCTGTGAATGATTGAAGGAGACAGCCCTTCTTGGAAGTCTCAGGGGCTGGTAAGGTGGGAACTCTTGAGATCAGGAGAAATCTAGAGTGATCTGGCTGGAAACTGGAACTTTTGGAGCTAAATGCCTTCTGCAAGCCAGCTCTGTAGGTGCAGGTCCCAGGAGGTCCCACCAACTCCTGGCATATCTACCCTCACACACCCGTGCCCACCTCCGAGCTTTTGTTACTTGCCTTTGTCTTTGCCATTGGGCTGTCATCTGACCTTTGGCTTCAACAGGAACATGCTGCTCTACCAGACTCAGCTATTAACAACCCCTCCTATCTCTGTTTTTCACACCCCAAAAACTTCCCAAACGTCGGAAGTTACCGTCCCTGGATTTACCACCGATTCACATTTTCCCAATTTCAGACTTTGCCCATAAGGAGCCAGGAGTCCCACCTTGTCCCTGGATCCTGATTAGAAATGTGGTGCTTCTGCCTTCCGACTTAGGCCCTTCATAGATCAAGAGTTCTGCCTGCTCTGAGCACCCTCTCTGGATGTGGGCCCCCAAAACTCTGGACGTGGGCTCTGCCTCTCTCCCCCTAATTGCCCTCGCCCTGCCCCAGTTCTTGGGCTGGTGCCCTACCAGACTCCAGGCTCTGGCTCCCCGTGTCCAGGCTCCCTTTAGGGTCGCCAAGCCTAAGCTGTACCCTAGGGTCCCAGGCAACCTCCCCAACTCCTGGGAAGACCTCAGAACACAGTCATGTTGCTTTCCCAGAATCCATGTTAGCCCGAAGCCTTCTGTCATCCCAGTGCCCCTGATCTCCCTGCCCTAAGTTATGTCAGGACGTCTTCCTCCCAGACCTTACCTGGGCTCCCCTTTCCCAGGTCTCTGGCTTTCCTGCCCCCTCTTTTAAAGCCCTCAAACACACGTCACAATCTCCCCCCACCTTCAGCCAGCGGACTGAATCCCGGGCTTCCCCAACTTCCTTGGTGGTTCCCTCCACGGCTGTCCTCTTGATGCGGGAAAGATTCCAATCTTTGATTCCCAACCCCCCTAGCTAATGTAAATTACCCTTTGACTCACAAATCCTGGTCCCTTTGAATTCCAATAGAAGGTCCCGACCTGTCCCAGCCCCACCCGGATCTGAGCCAACTCTGGGGCTACACCCCAAAGCCCCTTGAGCTAAGTCTCTTGACTTAAAAGGACCACACTGGGAACCTCTCTTTGTAGAGATTCCAAACATGGTCGCCATGTGAGCACCCTCTGTCCAGTGCCCTCCTTATCAATACCTTCCCCTATCTCCTACTTCTAAACTCAGTAATAAACCTCTTTTATTAATCTAGCTCTCTGGGCCAATAAATGCTTTTATTGGGAATTCCGCACCGGTACTAGACCTTGTATACTGCCTTATCCTTGCGCCGAATCTAAGGGGGTTGCAGGGGAGCTCTGTTTGACTCCCTGTTCCCCAAACCTGCCACTAGACCTTAACTAAACCCTAATTTCATTTAGGTACCAAATGTAGACCTCAACACATGGTCTACACCTCAACATTTGGTTCCTGACCTCAACACTCTCATCCCCAAAGTTAATTAACCTCCCTTCCTCCTGGATCAAGCAGTCAGTCTGTGGTAAGTCAGGAAGACAGGATGGCAGAGTACCAACGGGAGGCAGAGCTCTGCCAGGTCTCACCCCAGTGGGATCCCAAAGGCTTCTCTGCCTCCTGGGTCTCTGTTACTGGGGGAGAGAGGAGTAATGTTCCTATTCACCTCCAAGCCTGCCCCTCCCTGCTGGCTCCCTTCCCTACCAGGTAGAGGCCCTGAGGGCAGGGCCAGAATCACTGTATGTATATGTATATGTATATGACCACCTCCTCGATTAACCCCATAGGCCAGTCTCCTGAGCAGGAAGTCTCCTCTGAGATCCTTCTCCTTTGCCAGCTCAGCCTGCAGAGGACCAAAGCCTGTTCCAAGGAGAAATCTCAGAAGCAGAGAGATGGTCACTGGCAGCCAGAGACCGGCACCCCAGGTGAGTGCAGTCCCTCCGCAGAGCTGAGCAGCATCAGCCCAGGGCAGTCCGGAAGCTCCACCTTGGTAGAGGAAGGGAGTCCTTAGCCGGGAAGATACATTATCTTCCTGATTCTTCCCGTGTCCTGCCCCCTTCGGCCACACATGGCTGCTCGCAGGTCTCTGAATTTTTCCCTCTTGATCAAATCTTAGGTCAAGTCATAAGGGCTTAGAAAGTGGCTCCTCTGACTGTGTGACCTACCAGGGATGCAAGGGAAGCTTTAAAAATAACAAGTTGCTTTCAAGTTGTTGACGGTCAGATTGGAGGAAACATCTCATCAACGGTGTCCAAACAAGCTCTGTACAATATAAAGAGGAGACACTTTCACAGGGAAGGCTCTAGCAACGTCAGGGACCAGGAAAACTTGTTTTCAGAAGGTGATACTTTAGTTGAGATTGGGAGGAAGCCAGGGGTTGAGGGGGAAGGACATTCTGAGGGGAGAGACAGAACCAGGGAAAGGCAGAGTCAGAATCTTGGTCAGGACTGGATTTTAGTCATAACTTAAAAGCATCCGGGAGCCAGAAACGAGGGCAGAGGATTCCAGGCCAGTTGGGAATTAAGAGAAAATGTCTGGAGCCCAGAGAGGGGATGTTTCTTGTTGCAGGCAGCAGTGTCACTGGGTGAAAGAAATGCAGAGCTGGCAAGTTCAGTGTAAGAAGACTGAACAAGCAGCCAATGAGTGCCTCATGATGGTGTTGAGTGTAGGAGGATTTTGTGTGTGACCCTGGAAGTGATGGGGAGCCACTGGAATTTATCGGTGGCCCAATACTTGGTTAAATGAAGGGCGCATTTGGATTGGGGAACATCTTGAAGCAGACTGACCCAGCTGCAGGTTATTGGAATCGTCCAGAGTGAGGGGAGACTTGTTATCAGTCAAGAAAAGGGCTGCCTTCTTTCTGAGACTTCCCGGAAAGAAAAGGAAGAATGAAGACTATAATATGAATATAATTGTGAAAATGAAGAATGGTGACCTTTGAGACCTTAAATAAAAGGAAATGTTTAAAATTCTAGAGAATCTCAAAAAATGGGAAAAAACCAATAAATGCTTTACTTGTTCTGAAATTCAATAGCAAAGGAAGTTAAGGCTAAATATGGATTACAAATAGTATAAATACAGTGTTTTAAAGAAATCAAAATGATGACAAAGTAAAGAAAATTTTATCTACATAAGAGAATAACGATAGAACCCAATAATAGAATAACTGCATTGCCAGGGTGAAATAAAAGAGTCAAGGATGACAATAAGTTTGAGGGACTCTAAGATAATAAAACCAGGAAGAACACTGCAAGTGGAGTGGCCAAACATATTCTAAATGTAGCAGATTGGAACGATAGATGACCCCTCCAGAGTAGCAAAGGATTGCAGATGAGGCCACTCTTGTGTGTTACTCATCTACTACATAAATCATTCTCTTGATTCCTGGTCCCCCAAATTCTGGGTGTCCTAGGGAGTCAATTTAATGATTTGTCATAAATACTCTTGTTAATGTCACTTTGGGGAGTTAGTTCAATTTCCTTCCCCAGCTAATAAAATAACATCCCATCATAATTTCTCATTTCTATATAACTATAAAAATGACAATTAAGGAATAAGTTCCGTTAACAAAGGAAAGCGATCATAAAGCAGTGACAAAAGCTATTTTGCTATGACATATCATATGTAGCGTCATTTGAAGTCCTCAATAAAACTTTATTGGAAACAATTCAACCCAAATTGTGATACTGTCTCTTAAGAGTCCTCTTCATTCATCTAGATAAGATTTTATTTCAACTTTTTAGGGAATTAGCTAGATAAGTATTGTTCTTTGCTCTCCAGTGATCACAGATAACATCCTGCCCCTTTCCTCCATCCCAGAATACATTTGCTAACTTCTCACAAACTTTTCATAGTATTTTCTTTTGTTTGTTTTGTTTCATTTTGTTTTGTAGAGGCAATTGAGTTAAGTGACTTGCCCACAGTCACACAGCTAGGAAGTGTTAAGTGTCCCAGATTTGAATTCAGGTCTTCCTGACTTCTGGGCTGGTACTCTATCCACTGCCCCCTTCATAGTATTTTCTTAACAAATCACTTGTAACATTGATGAGGAGAATTTCACATTATCTTCTCTCTCCTTCACAGATTCTCATATTTCATTGATAGAACACATACCTTCTCCCCGATTTCATGGGAATTTCATGTCATAATAAGATATTTTCCCAATTTTTATTATTCCAACGTGATTCTCACTTCCAATATAAAATGCTTTTCTCAACATGCCATTGGGCTCTAAATGTCTTATGGTTTCAAGTGTTGCCTCTGATACTCTTCTGAGTTTGGGCAAATCCCTTCTCTGCTTCAGTTACCTCCTTGAAACTGATGAGAGTTGGGTCACATGAATTCTGGAGTCTCTTTCCGCTCTAAATCTTGTGACTTTTGATGATTTAGCAGATGATGACATTCAAGGATGTGGCTGTGAACTTCACCCTAGAGGAATGGAGCCTCTTGGACCATTCTCAGAAAGAGCTGTTTAAGGAGGTCACGCTGGAGAATGTTTGGAACTTTCTATCCCTGGGTAAGGACCATTTTGTCTGGCCACTTGGAATTTGTCATCAGAAGAATGTTTTCTTTCTCTAGGTATTGTGCAGATTATGAAAATTTATCAACTACTTGAAAGGCTAAAATCCTATGAAAGGTCTTTGTGTTTTAGGAAGGGAAACTGGGACTTTTCTTTATTGCTTCTAATTATGTCTCATATTTTAGGTAGCTTTAGGTCAAAAATAATCCAGTATTTTTTTTTTTTACTAATAGCATTTTTCTATTTTTATAAATATGTGCAAAGATAATATTCAACATTAACCTTTGCAAAAACCTTGTGTTCCAGATTTTTTCCACCTCTTCCTCTCCTTTCTCCAAGACAGGAAGCAATCCAGTGTATATTAAACATATGCAATTCTTCTAAATATATTTACATACTCTTTTTCAAGCTGCACACAAAAAAAAAAATCAGAAGAAAAAAAACATTTTAAAAAGTATGAAAATAGTATTCTTTGAACCAGGAGATCATTATACATGGCAACAGCAATTCTGATGGACATGACTCTTTCCAACAATGAGATGACTGATACCAGCTTCAATGATCTTGTGATGAAGAGAGCTATCTATGTTGTGCCAGAGTTCCCTTTTAATGTCATGACCCAGTTTCTCCAGTTGTCCTATTTATTCTGCCTCAGGTTATAACCTTTCCCTTTTAATGTTTGATGAGATAAAGGTCTACCTCACTTGCTCTGCCCCAAAACACCAGGCTATAATCATTCCCTCTTAAATGGTTGATGAAATGAAGATTTTATATCTTTAGGTTATAGACATTCCTTCTTAATGTTTGACTGGATAAAGGTTTATCCATTTTAGATGTCATTAGAATATCAGTGACCTCCCTCCATTGTTATCCTAGGGGCCTCTCCCACCATTAGGTTATCCCTACCTAGGTACCTCCTCCATTATGTCACTGTTCTTGTTATCCTATAAAAAAGCTTTTGTGTCTCAATACTCAGGCTGGATTCTTTGAGATGATGGTCTCATCCAGCCCTAGGACAAAGATCCATCTGGTTCCAGTATCTCTTTCCATTTAATAAACTATTGAATTGGTCTCTAATTGGTCTGTCTTGCTCAGTTTCTTTGGCATTACATTTACACCCAGAGAGAGGACTATGGGAACTGTTGTGGTTTGCTTGCATTTTGTTTTCTTTCTCATTTTTTTCCCTTCTTGACCTGCTTTTTCTTGTGCAGCAAGATAATGGTATAAATATGTATACATATATCGGATTTAATATATTTTAGAATGTTTAACATACATCGGATTACATGCTGTCAAAGGGACAAGGTAGGGAGGAGGGGAAAATTTGGAACATAAAACTGCAAGGATCAATGTTGAAAAATTAATCATGCATATATTTTGAAAATAAAAAGCTTTAATTAAAAAGAAAATACTATGCTTTGATGCACATTCAGCCTTCATAGTTAGCTTTCTGGATATTAGGTGGCCCTTTCCATCCCAAGTATATTAAATTTGCCTTTAATCACCTCATTGTTGAAAAGAGCCAAGTTCATCACAGTTGATCCTCACATAATGTTGCCTTTACTGTGTACATCGTTTTCTTGGTTCTGCTCATTCACTTAGTGTCAGTTCATGTATATCTTTCCAGGCTTTTCTGAAATCAGCCTGTTCATCATTTCTTATAGAACAATAATATTTCATCACATTCATATGCCATATCTTATTCAATCATTCCCCTCCTGAGTGGCATCCCCTCAGTTTCCAGTACGTTGCTGGCTACAAACATTTTTACACATGTGGGTCCTTTTTCCTCTTTTATGATATCCTTGGACTACAGACCCAGTAGAGACACTGATGGATTTAAGGGTATACACAGTTTTGTAGTTCTTCGATCATGGTTCCAAATTGTTCTCCATCATGGTTGTATCATCTCACAGTTCCACCAAAGTGCATTAATGTCCCAGTTTTCCCACTTCCCCTTCAGCATTTCCTATTATCTTTTCCTGTCATTTTAGGCAATCTGAGAAATGTGACTTGGTACCTTAGAGTTGTCTTAATTTCCATTTCTCTAATCCATAGTGATTTGGAGTAGTTTTTCATCTGACTAGAAATGACTTCAATTTCTTTATCTGAAAATTGACTGTTCATCTCCTTTGACCATTTATTAATTGGGGAATGGTTTGTATTCTTATAAAGTTGAGTCAATTTTCTATATGTTTTAGAAATGAGGCTTTTATCAGAAACAGTTGCTATAAAATTTTTTCTTCACTTTTTGTTGCCCTTTTAATCTTGGCTGCATTAATTTCGTTTGTGCAAAACCGTTTTAATTTAGTGTAATCAAAATTACCCATTTTATATTTAATAATAGTCTCTGTTTCATCTTTGGCCATAAATGCCTGTCTTCTCCACAGATCTGAAAGGCAGGCTACCCCTTCTAATCTGTTTATAGTATCATCCACTATATTTGAATCATGAACTCATCAACCTTATCTTGCTATAGGGTGTTATGTTGGTCAATGCCTAGTTTCTGCAATGCTCAAAAAGCAATATAGCATTAAAGAATCTCAGAATTTGAGATGATCTTAGATATCATATCGAATCTAACTTCTAAACAGATGTGAATTTTGTCTACAAAGTCTGAAAACTGCTCGTGCAGCTTTTTCTTGAAGTTGTGCAGTGAAGAGAACCCTTTACCTGTCAAAGCAACCCAAGCAATCCCCTTGGGGATAGGTCTTGACTTTAGAAAAGTCTTCTTATTATCAAGGATAAGTTGATTGTTCCTAATTGTTCCTTATTATTCCTAATTTTGCCTAGTATAAGACATTTTTCCTTATTCTTCCTTCATTGTTCCCTCAAATTTCCGTACAGTTAGAGGGGAAAGAAGGAAAAGGTACAATCATCAATATATACTTATTGTATGTCAGATACTGTGCTATGTATATAAATATTTTCTCATTTGAGCTATACAACATCTCTGTGA
This sequence comes from Sarcophilus harrisii, assembly GCF_902635505.1. Taxonomy (NCBI): domain Eukaryota; kingdom Metazoa; phylum Chordata; class Mammalia; order Dasyuromorphia; family Dasyuridae; genus Sarcophilus; species Sarcophilus harrisii. Next base: position 609,583,591 of record NC_045428.1, read on the forward strand.
CTTTGGTCCTATCATTTTCCCTAAAGAGGACCAAATTATGAATTTCCCTTCATCCTCATCATCTCTGTATTCCCCATGCCTAGGGCTTCCAGTTGCCAGAGAAGATCTGATCTGTTGTTTTCAGGAAGGGGAAGCACCATGCATTCTGAGGGGAGAAAGCTCAAGGAACTTTTGTCCAGGTGAGTGGGAAGAAAGTGGATGTGTGAAGGCTGTTTTCATGATGCATTTACATGTTGTAGTGAAAGCAGTGCTAACCTTGGAGACAGGACGAAATACCCTGAAATTCCTTTTTAGCAAAGTGATCCTGTCAATTTCCTCATTTATAAAAGGAAGTGATTGGACTTCATGGCTTTTCAGTTCTCTTCTAGTAATAAAGCTCTGATTCCATATGAAGTCACTATTTGGAACTTTGGGGCATAGAACTCTTCTGAAATTATCATAAAAGGGCTGAGGGTATCCAATATAAATACTTTCCTGAATTTTTTCAAGTCAGTAAGCATTTATTAAGCATCTACCACATTCTTGATGCTATGCTGAGCACAAAGGATAAAAAGAAAGGCAGGGGACAAACCCTGCTCTTAAGGGCATCAGTATCTGATGGGGAATACAATATGCAGACAAATTAAAAAAAAAAAAAGACCTACCATATCCAGGATAAATTGGAACTAATCAAGAGCGGGAAGGCAGCAATCCTTTGGAGGTTGGAGGATTGGAGAACACAATGCAGAATAAGGACTTTCAGGTGAGACTTCAGGGAAGCCAGAGTGAGCAGAAGGGGCAGCCAGAACAAACATGAAGTTGAGAAATGGAGTGTTCTGGTCATAGAACAGAAGGAGGCCTGTCCCAGTCCTTACTGCACAAATGGAGGGGAAGTAAAGTGAAAGAAGATTGAGAGGGTGGGAGAAGACAGATGATGAAAGACTAGGGGATTTGGTTTGATCCTGGTGATAGGGCAAGTTTATTGCATTGTCAGTGACATGGAGAGAAGTCACTTTTTGACAGCTGGGTGGAGGACAGAGTAGATGGAAAAGTGACTTAAGTAATCTGGAATTCTCCTGTGTACCTGGTGGCTGGGGACACTGTTGGGAGACAAGTGGGTGGATGTAAGAGATAATAAAAGGCAGAATCTATGGGATTTCCATAGGGTTGAAGTGGGGGTGGAGTTTGAATATGTGAAAGATAATGAAGAGTAGTTGGTATTTATGTTGTGAGATTGGATAATTGGGAGGGTGGTGTCCTGTCTTATAATAGAAAAGTAAAAATAAGATGGTTGATGGGGAAGAGAGTGAGTTTAGTTTTAGACTCCATTTTAAAAGGAAAACCAAGAGAAAATGTTGCAGAACCTAGAAAGAAGAAAGTATCAAGTAAAAAGGGTAATTGGCTGTAGAGAAGAACCCAGTAGACAAGGAGAGATTGAAAGTTGAAGAAAATGTGGGGATGATATAAGAGGGAATGTTTCTGGGGGAGATGAGGTTGACAGGAATGATTTGTGCACATAAAGAGGTATGCCCGAGATGCAAGAAGGGCCACTTCTTCATGCAAGACCAGGACAGTGGAGGAAAAAAGAAGGCATTTGATTGATGTGACATCAGGAGGAAATGAGAGAGCTCTTAGAAGGATCCACATTTTCTTAGGAAAATAATGCCAAATGTTGAGCTGTGTGAGAGAGTGGAAGCAAACCAACTAAGAGCATTTGAAGGAATTTGTAAAAACTGCTGTGGTGAAGGTAAAGGGATAGGGAGTCAGGGAGATGTCACAGGATTGCCTTGCCATAGTGAGAACCCATCTGAAGTGATATCACCTACCTTTTTAGTGACCCCAGACATCTGGGTTTCATGATTTTCTCTGTTACTACCATTTGGGTAGGAATAGAGGCCACTACCTTCCTGGAAGTAGTAATCCAAGGCTGAGCCTTTTAGAAGTCTTCAGTCCAAAGTCCTATTTCCTAATATCTATGGCCCAATCTTGGCCTCCATTCTCAGAGAATAAATGGCCAGATTCATGTAGATGCCCACCCTAAGGTTGGGAGAAGTAAGAACTTCCAGGCATCCACAAAACCAGACCTTCTGAGAGGTTAGATGTCTTTATGAGTCCTGTCAGAGCAAATTAGGTTTAGAATTAAAGGTCACTCAATAGAGGAGATAAGGGACAAGACTTGGGGTCAGAATCTGCATTTGAAAGAGGAGGGAGGAGGTTGAGGTGGAAGCCTAGGCTGGTTAGACCCAGCCCCAATCTCTAAGTTAATAAACATTCATAAAGTACAGTACATGTCCCACAGATACAAAGTAAGGGAAAAGCCGGTCCTTATTGTCAAGGTGCTCCTGATCTGGCCCACAAACATGGAGGTGGTTTGAGATCAAGCAACAAATCAGGATGTTCACTCTTAGCGGATCCAGGGAAAAGAGACTGTTTTGACGTGGAAAAAACATTCAGTTTAAGGTGGAAGTGAACATAAGGAGAGAAAAGAACAGTGTCAAAAGGAGAGTACATTAGAAAGCAGAATAGAGTGGAGAAATTGTCAACATCACAGCATTAATAGCTAACCTTTCTGGAAGTTTTTCTGGAGGCAGCCTTAGTCTCAGTTTAAATAAATAATTACTTCAAAATCGCAGCCAGCTGGTAAAAATGCAAACGTTTATTTCTCCTTCCAAATTAGCCCAGTTAGTTGAGGCCTATCTCTCTGCCTGGCTCCAAGAGAGCCAGCTTTGTCCTTAGCTTCTGCCTCTGCTTTCTTCAGCCTCCAGTCAGCACCAAGTTGGAAGATGCAATGAATCTCTCTGTACCTCCAGTCAGTTCCCAAGCTCCAAGAGCTCCCTCTATTTATGTGATCTCCCAAAGGTTAACTCCGCCTTCTGGAGGGAGAGGGATTCTGAGTTATCTCCCAGAGTGCTCTCTGGTCCTAAGGGAGGTGTGAATTCAGCTCTCATACTAGCCCTGAACTCTCCCAAAGGTGTGAACTCCATTGAGTACTTAGGTACTTATGAGCTCTCTAAAGGTGTGAACACAAGCATTGTTCTATCAGTTCCATTTAGTACTTTGTTTCAAGTTCTGGCCCAAAATATCTCTTTCTAAGATCAAATCAACTCCAATGTCTTAACACTTTGTAAAGATTCCAACAAACCTTCATATAATATTTATTTTCCAAGTGATGGACAAATCTTATTTGATCTTCAGAACAACCATGGCAAGTAGGAAGTACTATTATTATCCCAACTTTATGTGAAAGCAACAGAAGCAAACAGAGGTACTGTGACTTGCCCAGTGTCCCCCAGGTGAAAAATGTCTGAGTAAATTTTCAACTCAAATCTTCCTGAGTCCAGGCAACATTCTCTGTCCATTGTACCTCCTAATTGGTGGGAAAGTAACTTTGTACTATAATGGAAGCTTCAAATAAGGGAGACAAGTGGATAAATGTCTTTTTAGGTAATGTTCTAGCCAGTCATCTGGGAGTGGAATGAATGGAAGACTAGGTGGGCCTGAAGAGTGGGGATCAGGCCATTCCAATGATCAATTACTACATGTTGATCCACATCTCTTCTTCTCACCTAGTTTTTGTCTAAAATAGGGAGGGATAGGTATCAAAACATAACATTGAGAAAATAGTTTCTATAATAAAATATACACGAGATGATTCACCTTTTAAAATAGAGGAGGGTAGCAGAATGCATTAGAACGTAGAACCCAACATTGTGCAGGAGAAAGGCACTTGACATAAAGATTCATATGGCCTTCACATGAAAGGATGACTTACTGTAATAGCTTTTTAACTTGGCCCCTAAACTCACTCTACTCTTTGTCCTTTAACCCTGTGATAACCTATAAACTGAAAAGTGAAATGATCCATTTACACAACATGAAATTACTTGTTTATCTATTTATTTTTTATTTTTAGAAGTTTTATTGTACATAGAAAAAAAATACAATTCCAAGCTTTGCTTTGTCTATCATAGTTCACTGATCTTTTTATTATTATTATTATTATAGCTTTTTATTTACAAAAAATATGCATGGGAAATTTTTCAACATTGACCCTTGCAAAATCTGTTCCAATTTTTCCTCCTCCTCTAGATGGCAGGTAGTCCCATACATGTCAAATATGTTAAAGTATATCTTAAATCCAATATATGTATACACATTTCTACAGTTATCTTGCTGTACAAAAAAAAATCATATCTAGAAAGAAAGAAAAAAAAAACCGAGAAGGAAAACATAAATGCAAGCAAACGACAGAAAGTGAAAATGCTATGTTGTGGTCCACACTCAGTTCCCACAGTCCTTTCTCTAGGTGTAGATGGCTCTCTTTACCACGGAACAATTGGAACTGGTTTGAATCATCTCATTGATGAAGAGAGCCATGTCCATCAGAACTAATCGTCTCATAGTCTTGTTGCTGTGTATAATGGTCTTCTGGTTCTGTTTATTTCACTTAACATCAGTCTATGTTAGTCTCTCCATGCCTCTCTGAAATTATCTTACAACATGAAATTACAATGGATATTTGTTATTGCAAAGATGTATAAATAAAAGATGGTGCCCATATGTTGGTAAATAAGTCAACAAAAGATGATCTGAAAATATAATGGAAGATGATGGAGTCATAAAAAAGGCGCAGTGTCAAGAGTTGTCTGAACTGATACAGAGAGAAGTGAGCAGAATCAGGGCAACAGTTTATACTGTAGCAACACTGATCAATACAACAAACAGCCATGACTCTAAAGCAGTTCTCCAGAGTTCTGTGCTTAGAACTCCTTTCATGCCCAAAAAATTAGTGTTGTGAAGCCCCCAATCATTTAATTTTCTATTCATAATATTCTTTCAAATTCATGTATTAAATATTTACAAGAATGGCAAGCATAACATTTGGCTTTCAAAGTTGCAAATTGATAATTTGATTCCACTGTATAATTAGAAATAAAAAAATTTTATTCTGCTTCAAATTTATCGTAAAAATTATGGTAAAAAAATTTAATATGGGACTTTCTGGAAGAATTTAAATCTAATAAGAGCCAATTTTTACTGTTATCTGTAAGACTACAATGAAAATTACCCTCTTTTTACCGATCTTGTTAAATATAAAGTCTTTAATCAAATAAGTTACAACTTAGAAGACATTTTGAACATAATGCATTATTTCAAATTAATTCGAAGTTGAACTTTTCTTTCCAAGCAAAAGTTTGGCATATTTGGTATGCCACCTGACCAATTTGATCCTTGATTTAGTAATAATAAAAAGAAGAAAAACAAAATAGTAACTAGCATTTCTACATACTGGCTCTTTTATGCCAGTTACTGGGCTAAGTGCTTTATAAACATCTCTCAGTGGATCTTCACAGCAATGCTTAAAGGAAGAGAGTGGTTATGGTTGGTCCAAGGTCACAGTGTAAACCAGTGTTCAAGGTCAGACTGGAATTTAGGTCTTCCTTGTGAAGGTTTTTCTTGGGGGCCAGCCTTAGTCTTAGTTGAAATAAATAATTACTTCGAAATCTCAGCTAGCTGGTAAAAATGCAAACGTTTATTTTTCCTTACAAATTTAGCCCGGTTAGTTCAGAGACCTATCTCACTGCCTGGCTCCAAGAGATCTTGTAGTTTTGTCCTTGGCTCTTGCCTCTGCTTTCTTCAGTCTCCAGTCAGCTCCGACGCGTGGCTTCTCAATCTCCAGTCTGTGGCGAGTAGTCTTTTCTTCCAGAGTGTTCTTTCTCAGAGCCCTGTTGATGTTCCGGAGAAATTCTTCTTTCCCTCCAAGAGCTTCCTTCATTTATGTGATCTCCCAAAGGTTAACTCCACCTTCTGGAGGGAGAGGGATTCTGGGTTATCTCGAGAGTGCTCTCTGGGCTTAAGGAAGGTGTGAATTCAGCTTTCATACTAGCCCTGAACTCTCTTGTGAACTCCATTGAGTACTTAGATACTTGAGCTCTCTAAAGGTGTGAACACAAGCATTGTTCAATCAGTTCCACTTAGTATCTTGTTTCAAGTTCTGGCCCCAAATAATTCTTTCTAAGATTAAATTAACTCCAATGTCTTAACACTTTGTAAAGAAATGTCTTAACACTTTAGTAAAGATTCCAACACTTCCTGATTATTGAATACAGTTCTCTATACAAAGCTCTTTCTCGTTCAGTTCTTTCAGTCATGTCTGACTCTTCCCCATTCGATTTTCCTAGCAAAGATACTAGAATGGTTTGCCAATTCTTTCTGCAACTCACAAAGATTAGGAACTGAGACAACAATTAGGATTAAATGACTTGCTGTATGTATCTAAAGCTAGATTTGAACTCATGGAAATGAGTCTTCCTGACTTCAGGCTTGTCATTCTGTCCACTGTTCTACCTACCTGCCCAATCAATGCACCATCAGTTTTATTTTGTTTTATAACTAGAATACAGTGAAAATGCTCCCTTAAACATTAATAAGGTAGAAAATGGTAAGAGAATTTATAAGATCTCTTGTTGAAAATTAGAATTCATTTTTTGTTTTTAGAACCGAAACTGGGCAACAAATGAATGGCTGGTTATTGTATGAAAGATATATTTATCCTCTTGACTAGTGAAAAGTAGTGTATTAAGTGGATAAAGCAACCTTTGTAAGGAAAGGCCTTTTGACCTTGCTTTGTTCTTCACTGGCACACTGCTTACACTCTCTTAGAAACTATGGACTAATTGGCCTGGCTTGCAGTCTGGTTCCTCTGCAAATCCCCTAGGTCATTCCTCAATTGATAAATGATCAGAAGAGAAATAATCTAAATGGGTTTTGGCATGAAAAAGCAATCTACATCATTATTGATTAGATAGATGAAAATTAAAATAACTTCTCAGATATATTTGACACTTGTGAGATTGGATAAAAATATTGAAGGGGGAGCAACAAATGTTGAAAGAGATGTGGAAAGGATGTGTACATTAATTCATTGTTGGTGGAATTGTGGACTGATATATTTTGAAGAGCAATCTGGAATTATGCCCCAAGAGTTATTAAAATGTCTATATGCTTTGATTTAGCAATACATCTACTAGATGATTAGGGGAAAAGGAAAAGAGCCTATATGTTTTAGAATGTTGTAGCAGCTTTCTTTGTGGTAGGAAAAAACCCTGGAAATTGCAGGTATGTTCATCAAATGGGGAATGGCTGAAAAAGTTATGGTATATGTTTGTGATGGATTACTACTATGCTATGAAAAATGATGAGGTCAACAATCTTAGAAAAACATGGGAAAATTTGCATGAAGTAATGAAAAGCAAAGTGAGCAGAACCAAAAGAGCACTGTATACATAGCAGCAATATTGAGCAATTAAGTCACTTTGACTACAATAAATATCCAAATTAAGTACACAGGACATATAAAGAAAGATGATATTTGTATCTAGAGAAAATAATACTCTGTGTGTGTGTATGTGTGTTCCTATCTACATAGAAACACATACACACATATATATTTGTGTCTAATGGTATGCATCTCTGGGGAGAAAGAAGGAAAAAAAGAACAAGAAATTTATATTATAATTTCATTATATTTTTAAGATGTGCACATCATAAGTTGACAGATTCATGTGCAATTTTTTATTATACTGTTATTACAGAAATGCTAATTCCATAAAGTAACAATAAGATGTTAAACTTAAATAAAAATAAAAAAAATTTTTAAACCCCTAAATTCACTAGATAGAATAATAAATATAAGATGAGTTAAGTACTGCAATGAGAAGCGATATAAGGTGTGTTTTTGTTGGATGTGATGGTCCATGTTGGTTTCAAGATGGTTGTGCATATTTTGTAATCATGTGTTGCAAAGAATCTACCATCTGTACTGCAAAAATTTTTGTTTCGCTTAATAGTATTTTTTCTTTCAATTACATGTAAAGATAGTTTTTAACATTCGCTTTTGTAAGTTATTGAATTCCAAATTTTTCTCTTTCTGAGCAATCTAATGTAGATAAAATACAATTATTTTAAATATTTACACATTAGTCATGTTATGAAAGAAAAATCAAAACAAAGGGGGAAAAAAACCCAAAGTTAAAATACTATGCTTTGATCCAAATTCAGTCTCCATATTTCTTTCTCTGGATACAGAGGACATTTTCCATCCCTTTAAGAATTGTCTTGGATCACTGGATTGCAGAGAAGAGCTAAAGCTACCATAGTTGATCATCACGTAATGCTTTTGTTGCTGTATATAATGTTCTCCTGGTTCTTCTTGTTAGCATCAGTTCATCTTAGTCTCTCCAGACATTTCTAAAATCAGGTTGCTCATCATTTCTTATAGAACAATACTATTCTATTATATTCATATACTATAATTTATTCAGCCATTCCCCAATTGATGGATGTCCACTAATTTCTAATTCCTTGCCACCACAAAAAGAGCTGCTACAAATGCCCTTGCATACGTGGGTCCTTTTCCCTCTTATGATCTCTTTGGGATTCAGAACCAGCGTTAATGCCACTGGATCAAAGGGCAGGTACAATTGTATAGTCTTTTGGACATAGTACCCAGTTGTTCTCCAGAATATTAGGTCATTTACCAATTCCATTAATAATGAATCAGTGTCCCAGTTTATTTCTCTAATCAATAGTGATGTAGAGTATTTCATGTGATTATAGATATCCTTAATTTCTTCATCTGAAGTGTTCATATCGCAGAACCATCAATTAGGGAATAAAAATGCAAAATGTTGCAATTCCCTTGATGTAGTAATTATAGTGCTGATGAAGTAAGATTACAAGGTAACATTGAAATGAAGTAAAAGAAGTAGTTGCTTCTAGTGCATTGTACAGAAAGCAATGAAAATATATGGATCCTTGCAACTACTCACTGAGAATTGAGTTGCACTTCTAGGAAGTGCACTTTTCTGGAGGCTGGAAACAATTTGATCTAAGGTTGAGAAATGGAAATTATTTATTTCACTTGGTCAGAAGTTGACACAATCATAGAATGAATACAAAATCATTGTACACCAGATCAAGATAGTTTGGAATTAAAGAAGATAAATTTTGGAAAACAAATGGATGTTATTGGTTATGTTAAAGAAGTGATAAGCCAAAACAGAATCTATTACAACTTTAATTAGGGAATTGTGGGGGAAATGGTCGGCAATCATACTGTGGTCTGAAACATGGTAACAAAAAAAAAAAGGATGATTAAAAGAATTTACCAGGACCATTAATGATTTAATGCAGGCACAATAATCTATTCATCTTAAAAGTTGAATATAAGACTGAATATTCTTGATAGATAAAAAGTAAACCTATTTCTGATCTATTTATGAATTTTATAAATATGAAAACTAATCAGTATGGTAAAGCAAGAAGATTGCCCAAGAGTGACAAAAGAAAAAGTGAAAAATTTCTAGAAAACATTTGAAGAAAGTATTGAAAGTGACATGGAGACATATTTAACTTATATTGGATTACTTGCTGTCTCAGGAGGGAAAAGTGGGGAAGGAGGGAGGAAATTTTAGAATGCTAGGTTTTGCAAAGGTGGGTGTTGAAAATAATCTTTGTGTTTTTTTGAAAAATAAGAAGCTATTTTAAAAAAAAGTGTCATGGAGAAAAGCCATCTAGTTCTATGGAAGGAATATACTGAGGGTTGAATTATAGTCACAATTTTAGAGATTTGGGTTAATTACTTAGCCATTCTGAACTCAAGATTTGAGCTGTAAAGTGTAATGAGAAGCCTGCCCTGGTTACATTGTAATTCTATTGTGAAGATTCAGTGTTACTGTATGTGAAACTCTTTGCACCTTAAAATCATACTTGAGATGTGAGTTATTGGCATTTTCAAGTGATTGCTTCTGCCTATTTAAGTTTGAAAAGTCTTCTTTTGACTGGGAAAATAGAACAATGTTTCCTTTTTTCCTATATTTATATGTGTTTTTGTGTATATCTGTTTGTTTCTTTAGAAGCAGGGACCACATTTGAGATGGATGAGATTCCTGCAAACCAGAGCATTTCTGTGGAAGAATCTGAGCAGCTAAAATTCATGGGTGACAGTCCTTGTGATTTCATTGTGAGAGAAATCTGTGACTCTGATGGCAAGGTACATAAAAATCCAAAGAATCCTCATGAATTTGATGGAGTTGGAAAGAATTTCGCACAATATTTAGTTCTAAATCTCCATGACAAAATGATGTTAAATGACTGTTTTAAGTACAGCAAGTATAGAGAATGCTTTACTGAACAGGTAGAGCTTAATCAGTTTCATGAGAAGCCTCCTGAAATGCAAAAATATCAAGGTAATCTGCTGAAAATGGTCTTCAGCTTGAGGTCAAACTTCACAGAACATCAGAGAAGTTATATTGGCAAAAAACTGTATGTTGGTAATGAAGGAGGAAAGATCTTCAGCCACAATAGTAAGATCATTAGCCATCAAGAAATTCACACTGGAAAGAAACCTCATGAATATCAAGAAGCTGAAACAACCTTAACCCAGCCATTAACACTTCTTTACCATCATAGCTTTCATGCTGGAATGAAAACAAATGCATGTAATCAGTATGGGAAGGTCCTTCATTGGAACTCAGATCATGTTAGACATGAGAAAAGTCACACTAGAGAGAAACCTTATGAATGTAATCAATGTGGCAAGGCTTTCAAATGTAATTCCAGTCTTGCTGTGCATCTGAGAATTCACACTGGGGAGAAACCTTATAAATGTAACCAATGTGGAAAAGCTTTCAGATGCCCCTCCAGTTATGCTAAACATCATAGAATCCACACTGGAGAGAAACCTTATGAATGTAATCAGTGTGGAAAGAGTTTCACACAGAGGTTCAGCCTTGCTAAACATCAGAGAATTCACACTGGAGAGAAACCTTACAAATGCAACCAGTGTGGTAAGGCTTTCACACAGAGCTCCAGCCTTGCTAAACATCAGAGAATCCACACTGGAGAGAAACCTTATAAATGTAATCAGTGTGGAAAGGCTTTCAGATGCTGCTTCAGTCTTGCTACACATCAGAGAATTCACACTGGGGAGAAACCTTATAAATGTAATCAATGTGGGAAGGCTTTCAGATCCTGCTCCCATGTTGCTGCCCATCATCGAATCCACACTGGAGAAAAAACTTATGAATGTAATCAATGTGGAAAGGCTTTCACAAAGAACTCCACTCTTACTACACATAAGAGAACCCACACAGGAGAAACACCTTATCAGTGTAATCAATGTGGAAAGACTTTCAGACATAGTTCCAGTCTTGCTGAACATCAGAGAATTCACACTAGGGAAAAGCCTTATGAATGCAATCGGTGTGGAAAGGCTTTCACTCAAAGCTCCAGTCTTGCTGTACATCAGAGAATTCACACTGGAGAAAAACCTTATAAATGTAACCAATGTGGAAAAGCTTTCAGATGCCCCTCCAGTTATGCTAAACATCATAGAATCCACACTGGAGAGAAACCTTACGAATGTAATCAGTGTGGAAAGAGTTTCACACAGAGCTCCAGCCTTGCTAAACATCAGAGAATTCACACTGGAGAGAAACCTTACAAATGCAACCAGTGTGGTAAGGCTTTCACACAGAGCTCCAGCCTTGCCAAACATCAGAGAATCCACAGTGGAGAGAAACCTTACAAATGCAACCAGTGTGGTAAGGCTTTCACACAGAGCTCCAGCCTTGCTAAACATCAGAGAATCCACACTGGAGAGAAACCTTATAAATGTAATCAGTGTGGAAAGGCTTTCAGATCCTGCTCCCATCTTGCTGCCCATCATCGAATCCACACTGGAGAAAAAACTTATGAATGTAATCAATGTGGAAAGGCTTTCACAACGAGCTCCACTCTTGCTACACATAAGAGAACCCACACAGGAGAAACACCTTATCAGTGTAATCAATGTGGAAAGACTTTCAGACATAGTTCCAGTCTTGCTGTACATCAGAGAATTCACACTGGAGAAAAACCTTATGAATGTAATCAGTGTGAGAAGGCTTTCATTCAGAGTTCCAGTCTTACTGTACATCAGAGAATCCATGCAGGAGAAAAGGCTTATTAAAGTAATCAGTGTGGAAAACCTTTCTTTTAGAACTTCAGTCTTCCTGTTCATGAATTGGAGAACCTACAGTGGACAGAAAACTTATGGACATAATTAATATAAAAAAGGTTTATGATTTATTTCCAATTTTACAAAACAAGAGTTCACACTGGAGAGAAACCTGAATGAATGCATTGTGGAAAGTCTTTCAGCCAGCTCCATGACTGGTGAATATCTGAATCTTTCTGAATGCCATGCATATAGCAGATTTTTAAATTGTTCCCTAAGTTTATTGAACACGAGAGATTCCACACTGGAGAGAAAATTTAGGAATATAAGTGATGTCATAAATTCTTCAAATAGTCATCCTTTATTTTTCACCAGATAGATAAGAAATTTTATCAGTGTTATGAGGGAGGAAAGGCATTAAAATGGAGCACTAAACACAGTAGAAAAATCATTCTGAGGAGAAGCTGCATATAGATTCAATGGCAGGCCGTCATGTTAAACATTATAGAATCCAATTGGAGAAAAACCTTATGAATGTAATCAATATGGAAAGACTTTTCCAGTGCAACTCCACTCTTGTTTAACTTCTCTGGAAAGAGATCTAATTAAAATGTAATCCATGTGGGAATTATTTACATCAGAAGATTCATAGTGTCCAAGCCTTAAGACTGTTGTTCTTAAGGGGGTGTGCTTTTTTTGAGAAGAGGGGAATCGTAAGGCAACCTAATGAAGGCTTAGAGAAGCAATTATTCCTTCTAGTTTTCATACTTGAATATACATTGGAGAAATCATGGTAGAGATAATAGTTAAGGATCTCATTAGTGAAGGATGGGGTGGGGGGTTATCTCTTGGCTGCAACACAGACTCATTATGCCTCCTAATCATAGACCTCACTGGATATCCCAAATTTCATCCTGTGCCTAAAGTTCAATAAATGTAACAATTTTTTTTCTCTGAAATATTGATTTTGTCTTTACTCCTCAATATTCCATGCCATTTGTATTTTTTAACTTCTTCAATCATTCTCCAATCGAAGGGATTCACTTTGTTTTCTGTTGTTTGCTGGGACAAAAAGTCCTTATATAACTATTTTGGTAACTGTTGGAAATCTATTTCTATAATGATTTCTTTAAGGAGCTAGGTAGCCCATTGGGGAAAGTGCTGTGTCTGTAGTCCCATATTTAATCTCTGAAACATACTGGCTATAATGATCCTGGACAAATCACTTGACCTGTAGCTGCTGAGTTTCCCCATATAATAATAGCATCTATTTCACAGGGTTGATATAAGCATCAAATGAGACAATATTTGCAAAGTGCTTTGCGAGCATTAAGTCACTATGAAAATGCTTTTAAAAATATATATTCCTTATATAAAATATATATTGCTTAGGTCATAAGTGTTCAGTGAAGTCATGGGGCTTAAACATTTAGTCACATTTCATTCAAATTGATCTCTAGAACAGTGTAAATGCAGGCATTACTTGTAAAGCACAGAACTCTGGGTTTAGGATCAAGAAGGTTTCGCTACACATCCTGATATCAGGTACTTTCTGTGCCTCAATTTATTCATCTCTAAAATGAAGAGGTGGGACTTGGTGGCTTTTATAGTCCCTTCTGATTCTGCATCCATGTTCTCATCCCAAGTATATTCATACCCCATCCCCATACACTCTTTCAATATTTGGGGAGGAGGCTAACAGAAAAAAAATCTAAAAACTGTCAGACAGTGGTAATCATTCAAACGAATTTGTCCTTGAAAACAGAAAGGGAGCATCTAGGTAGTTCAACAGAGTCCTGGACCTGGAGTCAAGATTCATCTAACTGTTTCAAATCTGGCCTTAGGCACTTCCCAGCTGTGTGATGGGGGCAAATCATTTCATCCAGTTTGTCTCAGTTTGATCATTTGTAAAATGAGCTGGAGGAAAAAAAAATTACATACTACTCCAGTATCTTTGGGATTTTTTTGTTTTTGTTTTTCTTTGCTGAGGCAATTGGGGTTAAGTCACTTGCCCATGGTCACACAGCTAGGAAGTGAAGTGTCTGAGGCCAGATTTGAACTCTGGTCCTCCTGACTTCAGGGCTGGTGCTCTATGCACTGCACTACCTAGCTGTCCCTCCAGTATTTTTGTAACAAAAACCTCAAATAGGGTCATAGAGAGTCAGACATGAATGAAATAATGGAAAAACCACCACCAAATTATGGAACACTAATCTAATTTATATTTTAATGTATTTAACATCTACTGGTCATCCTGCCATCTGGGGGAGGGGGTGGGGGGTAAGAGGTGAAAAATTGGAACAAGAGGTTTGGCAATTGTTAATGCTGTAAAGTTACCCATACCTGTATAACCTGTAAATAAAAGGCTATTAAATTAAAAGAAAAAAGAAAAAAACTTTAATAAAAAAGAAAAAAAAAAAACAAATTATGGAACACTAGAAAGTAATCTTGCAGAAAAGAGATTCCGACCAGTGTTTCACACTGTAGACCAAGATTAGCTCCTGGAATACATGGCATGGATAATAAGCATCACTTTGTAAATGAAAGGAAACTAGAAGATACAGTTCTAGAGAGTGGAAAATGGCCCAAAGTGGGATAGCTTCATATTAAAGAAAATGGCCAATTTGAGGGGAAAACATTTACAGCAGAGTGTCCTCATGAAGGCCTCATACACAAAGCATAGAAAGAAAACTTCCAGAGTTTGCTTGCTTATTATCCAGTGTCATTCATGTCCAATTCTTTGTGACCCCATTTGGGATTTTCTTGGCAAATGTACTAGAATGTTTCCCATTTCCTTCTCTTGTTCATTTTACAAATAAAGAACTGAGAGAAACAAGTTTAAATAACTTGCCCAGAGTTGCACAACTAGTATTTGTCTGAGGCCAGATTTGAACTTGAAAGGATCTCAGGCCTGGCACTCTGCTTACCATCAAGAGTAATGCAATAGACATGGTCAGAAGCATGAACAATTTTTTTAAAATTTGTTTTCAGATCAAAGAAGAAAATAAGAATTTCCACAATACAGTACAAAAAAAAAAGATGGTTGCATATGACAGCAAACATTTATAATTGTAAATAAAATTTATATTCTTAACAATATTGCTATTACTGTATACAGTGTTTTCTTGATACTGCTCATCTCAACCTTTATTTTATTTGTCTTTCATGTCTTTAGGACCACTGAGCTAATTTCTCATAGCCCAATAGTATTCCATTACAACTAAACACCACAAACTTGTTCAGCCATTTCTTGATAGATAAGGATTGCTGCAATTTCCAGTTTTTTGCAGTCACAAAGAGCCACTTTAAACATCCCATCCAAACAACTGAATGTCCTTTCATCTTGTTTTTACCTACCATTTTCTTTCTCAAACCCCTTTTTACCCTATTCCTGTGACTCTTCTCTCTCTTCCAATCCCAATATTAATCCATCTTAAAGTCCTTCCCCCACCCCGTTTCTTCACCTCAATATATTCAGGTTTCTACGTCCTTCCCGATGCATATTGTTTCCTCCTCAATTCAGAGAGCAAGGTTACGATATTACCAGCTCTCCACCCTCCCCCACCTGCTTTCTCAGTTCCAGTTCTTCCTCTTGACCAATTTTTATAATTGTTTCCTTTTATCTTTCTCTACCCCATCGTGCATGACTCGGCTCCAATCTTGCAAACTACTTACAGTTATACTGACATTTTCACTTCTATAAGTAAATAGTTTGCTTTGTGGAATCCCTTAGAATTGAGTCCGAACCTGAGCTTGGAGACGGAGGAACAGAAAGAAAGACACTGATATTTTCTAATTCATTTACAATCCCATCTCAGCGAAGTCTAGAGACTTAACCCCAACCTGAGTCGAGGGTTAGAGACCCCGACTAAGAGGAGCATGGTTTGAGACACCAGAGCTGGAGGAAGGTCCCTACTTCAGACACAGGAAAGACCTCCCCCCGCAGCAGGAGGGAGTGGGCAAGCGACCCTCTCTCCAAATCCAGGACTGGCTGGGGTTTTCCTCCTGGGGTTCTTACTTATCCCTCCCTAGCACCCGCAGTCCACCCAGTCTGCGCACCTGAGGTGGGACCTAGCTCTTCAGGTTCCCCTCTAAAAACACCTGGCCATGAGCAGCTCCTTTTCCCACAGGATTTTAGGGGAGTTTATTTTTTTTTAAATCTCTCAAATTGTATTATGGCTTAGAAACAGCTTGTAACTCAAAATCAGTCCGTCCCCGTGGCCTTTTTTTTTTTTTTTTTTTTTTATCACGGAGCACAGGCTGGGGGGAGGGGGAGGCTGGAGCACCCCAGCTCCAGACAGTGCGGTCCAGAGACTTCTGGGACATAGGAAATCAGGAGGCCATGGCGCCGTCTACATCTCTCCCTGCGTTTCCAGGGACCTCACCGGCCGCGCCTTCTCCCAAGGAGCTTCCTGGGCCAAGTGACTGGATGACCAGTTTATGAAAGGAAGGAATGGGGGTAGGCGCGCCTGGTTCTTTGGGCCCTTTCCGGGAAAGACCCCGCTTGGCGGAGGGGAAATGGGGCGGCACCAAGACCGCAGTGGAAAGTGGGGAGGGGTACTGAGGCAGAGGGCGTGGCTCGCGGAACGGGGCCAGCGGAGGAGGGCCGGGGTGAGCATTCCTGCCGCCCCCGCCAGGTTAGAGCTCGGCGCTTGGCCCCGGCTGGGGTCGGGTCTCCTTTTTAGAAGGTTTTGGGGAGCGCCCCCCCCCCCGCCGTTTTGGGGCGAGCTCATTTACTTCCCCAGATGGTCCCCAAGCGACGACTCCTTTCGGGGTCCCGAGGTCCCGGGGCTGGCCGAGCTCCGGGCCGAGCTCCGGGCGCTGCGGCGGCGCCATGGCTTCCGCCCATCCCGCGTTACTTTGTGATCCAGCGTGTGGCTCCTGCGCCTTTAGTCTGTGGGGAGATTTGTCCGGGGCAGCCGCTGGCCTTGACGGGGTCCTAAAGGGCTCAGAACAAGATGACTTTTTACACCCCCTCAGAGTCCCGGAATTCGGCCTCCCTGCCCCAGGACCCGCCTTGGACTCTGGCACCGAAGCGCCTGCTTCCCTGCCTCTTCTTTCGGCGCCCTCAGTTTCCCTGCGGAGGAAGCATCGCAGACAGGATTGTGTGTCCCCCAGTGTCTGGCTTCTCCTGGTCATTCCGGAGAGCTCCATCCAGAGCCGTCCCCAACTTTTTGGGGGACCCTTAAAAGCCTTCCCTTTTAGATCACTGTGTGGTCTATTCTACAGAGAGAGAGAGAGAGAGAGTCTGTGGAGTCTGTGGAGTCTGTGGAGTCTGTGTGTGTCCCCTCTTTCTCCCTCCCTCTGAAAATTGAAGTCTCTCCCCTTAGGGTAGGGTCATGATCATTATAACTCTTGTAGGGCCTCACTCTTGGAATTCCCTGCAGCCAGCTTCCTGTCCCTGTTCCTGTCTCCCCCAACTGGAATCCCCCCAGCTCAGTGTGCAGAAGACTAGGCCTGGCTCTCTCTCGGCCCCACCCCCACCCCCTCTCCCTGCCATCACTGGTTGCCACACTCCCAATACTACCCAAACGTCACAGGTTACCATCCCTGGATTTATCATTGATTCACATTTTCCCCATTTCAGACCTTGTCTATAAGGGCCCAGGAGTCCCGCCTTGTTCCTGGATCCTGATTAGAAACGTGGTGCTTCTGCCTTCCGACTTAGGCCCCTGAGAGATTCAAGGTTCTGCCTGCCCTGAGACCCACTCTGGACGCGGGCCCCCAAAACTCCTGCCTGGCTCTGCCTCTCTCTTCCTTATCCCCCAGGCTCTTGGGCTGCTGCCCGATCACACCCCAGGCCCTGGCTTCCTATGTCCAAGCTCCCTTTAGAGTCACCAAGTCTAAGCTCTATCAGTGCTCCAGGCAACCTCCTCATTGTTGGGGCTCCTAAGTAGACCTCAGAACACAGTCATGCTGCTTTCCCAGGATCCGTGTCTCTCCCCCTCACCCCGCCCCTTCCCTCCCCCCAAGCCTTCTGCCCCTGCAGTGTCCCTGACCTCCTTAGCCTGAGCTATCAGAATTTCTCTCTCCCAGATCTTACCTGGGCTCCTTTCCTCCTGCTTCTCTGCCCCCTCTTTTAAAGCCTCAAACCTCACCTCACCACATTGTATACATTGTTATAGGCCTGTATACATTGTTACCTCCTGAATTTAGAGAGGAAGGTTACAATGTTACCAGGTCTCCACCCCTCCCCCCTTCTCAGTTCTAGTTCTTCCTGCCCCATTTCTTCTATTTTTTCCTTTTACCTTTTCCTACCCTATCCTACACAATTCAGGCCCAACCTCGAAACTACCTACAGTTATACTGATAACATTGTCATTTATATGAGTAAGTAGTTTGCCTTAATGAATGCCTTGGAATTAGTCTTTAAGGTTTTCTTTTTTTCTGGATCTTTTATATTAAATTTTCCATTTAGTTCTGGTCATTTTGATGCAAATACATGGGAGCTTTTCAGGTTCTCAAATGTGTATTTTTTCCCTTCATTCCATATTCTATTCCAGATTTCTGGGTAAATTATTCAGGATGCAAGTCCAGGTCTTTGGTTTTTTGAAATTTAATGTAACCAAATCCTTGTCTTTTAGAGTAGAAACTGTTGCATTTTGTGAAATCCTGACTATTTCTGCAGTATTCAAGTGTGTCTTGTTACCTCGATGGATTGCAATATTTTCTCCTTAAGCTGGGAATTTTGAAACTTTGCTAGGATATTCTTGTTTTTCTCCTTTGATCTCTTTCAGTTCCTGAACATTAGATTTTTTTTTTTTCTCTTTCCACTTATCCTCTTGTTCTGGAACTTCAGGGAAATTTTCTTTTATAATTTCTTGTAATATTGTATCCAAAATATTTTTTAAATAATCACTTTTAGGTAGTCTAACAATTGTTATATTGTCTCCCCTTGTTCTCTTCCCCAGTTTTTCTACTGAGATGTTTCAGATTCTCTTGTATTTTTTCTAGTTTAATTATTTTTTGGTGTCTCATAAAGTCACTCAATTCTTCTTGTTCCATTCTGTATTTCAAGGACTTTTTTGTTTTTACTCCTTTCAAATTAACTTTCCTTTCATAATTTCTTGGATTGCTTTTCTCTCTCCCCCTCCCCCTCAATATTTACTTGATCTCTTATTTGATTTTTGAATTCCTTTTTATGTTCTTCCAGTAACTCCTTTTGGACTTGTCGTATACCTTTGTTACTCTTTGGAACAGAAATGACTTCTTTTTTAACCTTACTATCTTCTGAATATTAACCCAGATCTTTTATATCAAAGTAGCTATTGTTAGGTTCTTTTTCCTTTCCTTTCCTTACTCATCCTGAATTTGTAACTGAAAAACAATTTTTAAGTGTTAAAAATTGTCTTTATATATAATTGGGAAATACAATACTTTTTAATATTAAAAAAAAATGAGGTCAGTTTATCTTCTCTAATTTGAGATATCTTACAATTACCCTATAAGATTGCATTATTTTTCTTTCTCTTTTCCCTCTTTTTGTTAGTGGCCCCACTACTCTCACTCCCTCAGGCTCATAACCAAGATATCCTCCACGAATCCTGTTTCTTACCCCCATTTACATCATGTCAATCCTGCATCATCTCTGCCATCCATCTTCTCTCCATTGATGTTTCAACCTTCTTCCTGTAGATCCTTGTCACCTCACCCTTGGAGTACTGCAGCAGCCTGCTTGTAGATTGGTCTGATTCCAGCCTATCTGGGGCTCCAATGAGCATCCTTCATTTAGCCATCAAGGGCTAGGCTGCTTGGGGCTCTTCAGACTCAGAGGACTTTCCTGGAATAGATTAATGGGAAGCAGGAAGGCTTGGAACTGAGATCTCTGTGTATTCTCTTGGATGTGCCATTTTTTACATAGTGGAACATATCTAGACTGGGGTAGGTCTCAGTTAGGTCTGAGCCAGGCCTCCTCACAAGTCCTGGCATCTGCTGGCTGCCCTTGCATAAGAGTTCATACTTCTATCTGCTGTGATGGCCAGTGTCTTCCACATCTCTCAGAACAATTTCCTGCCAGGTCTGACTATTTAATTAATTTTTGACCCCTATCTCTTTTCCAGGTTTCTAAACACTTCACAAATAGCCACTGATCTTCTTCCTCAAGCTTACCATTGGGTCGTATTTGCCCAAAGGCAGGCTTCCCCATAGTAACCCAGGAGTCCCACTTTCAGCCTCCCCTTCTGGACCCGGGTGTCTTAACTCTGCTTCTAGCTCCTGTTTATTGTGTGGCTTCAGACACGATTTCTTATGAGGTTCCACAAGCTCTGCATTTCTGCCCCCAGAAACCTTTCTTGATTGCAGGAACTAAAGCTTTTCCCTCCCAGACTTGTTGTTTTTGACTGGATAAAAGAGGTCATTCTTGGCTTCATTCTTTTCCAGCCTTTAATCCCTCTGTGGGTGTTCCCTCCTTCAGACTGAGGGCTTAGGTCTAGGCCTCCACTGCTTCCAGGGCCATCTCCAGTCATCCTGATCTATATCTGGCCATTGGAACCAGGTGGCTCTGAAGAAGGAGGTGAGGCTGTCGACTTTGCACCTCACCACCCTTTCCTCCCCTGTCCCAATTCAATTAACTAACTTCCCAGTGTTGGCTTCCCCTGCCCAATGTCTGGGTCCTCTTAGAGAAATAAGACCATACAACAAGCCAGTAGAAATTCAGTTCTTAACTAGAGTTATAAGTATTATCTCATGTAGGGACATAAACAGTTTAGTCTTGTTAACTTAGTTATTTTTTTTTCTTTCCTCTTCACTTTTTTATGCTACTCTTGAGCCTTTTATTTGAAAATTTGGAGTCTCTGTTCTGCTTGGGCCTTTTCATCAAGAATGTTTGAAAATTCCCTTTTTCATTGAAGGTTTTCCTTTGTGAGAGATTGTTAGTTTTTATTTTTCGGCTGTAATCCATTCTTCTTTACCTTCTGGAATATCATCCTGACTGTTACTGAACAATATTTAAATTTGGTTCTGGCTGCTTCCAAATTTTTTTCTTGACCTGAGAATTCGGCAATTTAGCTATAATGTTCCTAGTGATGAAGTCTAGATTTTGGGATTCTCAGTCAGGGAACCCAAATGATGAGGTTAGCCACCCCTAACCCCCCCTAGGCAGTTGTGGGAACCCCCTTCTTGCGGCGCAGAGGTCTTTTGTCAAGGAATTTAAGAACCTAAAAAGGGAAACTGGTAAAAAAAAAAAATATGATTAGCATTGGGAAGTCAGCCTTTGCTATGCATGAATAGAAAGACAATTTCCTTGGTGGCAATGTCTGACAGAAGTGGTTTCTAGCAGAGAAGTCTCAAGAGAGACATATATATAAAGTCTTATTAGGGAAATAGATGAGAGAGATGAAGGGAGGGTAACTCTGAAAGACAATATCATTTCAGTGGGCAGAGGGTTGCTGCTATGCCACATATGGCATATTAGGTCTTCTGCAAAAACTGAGCCTCAAGTTGGCTAATTTTATAATTGAGGCCTTGGCTATAAGGTGGGGTTTGCTCTTGATGGGAGCTGGTGCAGCTTGAGCTGGAATTAGAATAGAGAATTGTAGAATTCAGAGAGTGTCTCTAGGCTGATCTTTAATTCAGTGGGAAGCTTAATCAGTAGTGAGTGTTATCCATGGAGTGGTGCCCAGTCTCTTAGGATAACCAAATGAAGCTGTTTATCCTGTTTCCCTCAGGCAAGGTTCTTTAGAAAGGCAGGGTTCAAGGAGAATCTCTCCTTCAAGGAGCTTCTCAAGTGCTACACCTCATGGCTCACCCAGAACTCAGAGAGAGAAAGAGAAAGAGTTTTGGGGTTCCCCTCTTCACTAGGAGTTTTCGTTTCGGGATCTCTTTCAGGACATGATCAGTGTATTCTTTACATGTCTATTTTATTTATATTGGCTTCCAAATTTTTAACAAATTATTTTCTTTAGCGTACCTTCTTTTTCATTTGGCAAATTCCTTTAAAGAAGTAGTTTTCTATAGTGAATTTTTGTGCTTTCCTTAAATCAAACTGGTGACTCTTTTTTTTTTAAATGTTTCCCTAGGTCGACTCACTTTTCTTTTCCTAATTTTTATTCTACTTCTTATTTGATTTTTCAAATCCTTTTGGAGCTCCTCCAGGAACTGTGATCAATTCACATTTCTTTTGGAGACTTTACATTGGAGGCATTTTGATCTTGTCTTCTTCTGAGTTTGTCTTTTGACTTTCCCTTCAACCACAATAATTTTCTATGGTCAGAGGTTTGTATTTTGTTGTGTTTGTTTTTTTGTTTTTTTGTTTGTTTTTTTCATTTCCCAGGCTATACTGTGACTTTTAAAGTTGAGCTCTTCTCCTGAGCAGATGACACTGTCCCAAGCATTTTGCTCTGGGGTCAGAAGCTTGGTTAATGATTTCCTGCTTCAAAGACAGAGGCTCAGAAACTGGCTCCTTGCCACTTGTGCCAAAGCTTCTGGAAATGGCTGTTCACCTGCCAATGGGCCTCTGTTGTTGATCTGTCCCAGGACTCCGGTCCCCTTTTACCTAAGTGAGACAGATCTTTCTTGCAGCCCTTCTAAATTATCTAAGGCTAGAAAATTGTTTCTCCCCATTCTTTTGTAGGTCCTGTCACTCCACTATTAATTGAAAGTTATTTCATAGGAAACTAGGGAGAGTTCAGGCAATTTCCTGCCTTTGACTCCACCATTTTCATTTTTCAATCTGCCCCTCCTGTCAGCCTCCTTCCTTCTGTTGGTTTGGGTCTGCCCTAAGGGCAGGACCAAGGGCTTAGTAACTCCCCTGGAATCTTACTTTCTGTGATTTCCTGTAGGCTAGTCCCCTGTCCAGTAAAAGAAGGGAAACACATCTGTTCAGTTATAATTATCCCCCCCACCCACCCATTCTTCCCCCCAAACAGCCTGCAGAGGATAAGGCCTAGCCCAAGGTGGAGCCAGAGGGAATGGCCCCTGAGAACTGCAGGATCCTACCCCAGGTGAGTGTATTCTGCCCACAGATGTGGTAACATCAGCCCAAGAGGCCATTTCCACAGATCTGGAGGATGGTCTGTGAGGCTGCCCGTCTCTCTTATCTGTGGATCCTTTACAAAAATGGGCAGGAAAATGAATGCAGTAAGAACAACACTGCCTCCTCTCTGCTATGTTTTGGACTGATTCATTGTCCCTTTGGTATCTTGAGCACTAACTCCCTTCCCCCAGTTGCTGCCCCCAAGTTTGTTTAAATTTTCCCTCAATATAGGTCATTGACAAGGATGACACTTCACTCATTAGTGTCTGTCCTGTGGGTATCATGTCTTTGCTTTGTCCAGCACCATCTCCCCTCTACACACACACTCTCACACACATACACCCCGTCTAGCCTCTCTTTATGTCCCGTGGCCAAACTCCCTCCTGTAGGCACTGACTTTCCTGGAAACCCTTGACCCTGAGTATTGTCTGGAGCAGAACCCTGGAAGCTTCCCCAGCTCTTGTCCATTCCCTGGCTGGGAGCAGAGCAGAAATGATCCTCCTGCTGTTACTCAGCTACTGTTGCCTCAGGCCACACAGATCTTTTCAAATCATTCTGAATCCCTTCTCTTTGCCATTTTTGCCATTATTATTATTATAATTCTCCCCCCACCCCCCCAAGGCAATTGGAGTGAAGTGACTTTGCCCATTTTCACATAGCTAAGAAGTATTAAGTACCTGAGGGCAAATTTGAACTCAGGTTCTCCTGACTTCAGGGCCAGTGCACTGTGCCATCTAGTAGCCTCTATTATAATAAAACCATAAATACAAAATAAGAGAAGAAAAGAAATGTCAATTACCTAGCAGAATATAACAGCAGATTTAATATAAAACAAACCTCCATAATAAATGCTACACATTGTTCAGGAGCTGTCCAGCATTTCTTTCCTTCCTTGTAGGTTTTCTTTTATTCCATTTTATTTTCTTTATCTCCTGAGAACCCTCTATGCCCCCAAAGCTGCAATTAGGTACATCTGGAATCATACATTAAGAAGTGTGTGATTCTGAAATTTGAAATCTTACATCTTACAAAAATGAATGTTGAAAACTATCTGTACTTGTATTTGGAAAAATAAAATACTTTTGGGGGGGAAGGATAATGTTTTCATCTGGATAAGACTTAGTTTCTGGCTTTTGAATACTTACTAGCTTGACACAAACACTTCATGCCATTTTCTTAACATAGCACTATCTGATTTCACCTCCAAAAATCCTCATCTCTCTCTGATAGAACCCATAACTTTCCTGATTCCACAGGAAGTGCCATTTCCTAGTAAGACATTTCTCAATTTTATTCCACTTGAAAATATAAAATGTGTTTCTCTATATTCTACTAGTCTTTGGGGGACTTTGGTTTCAGTGCTGGCTCTGAATCCTGTAAGGGCTGTCACCTTTGGGCAGATCCCTCCTCCATGCTTCAGGTCCCTTCTGTAAATTGAGGAGCATTGGATTAGGTCAGTTATGAAGCTTGCTTCAACTCTTATGTTCTCTGGGTGTTGGTGTATTAGGAGCTGGTGACCTTCAAGGATGTGACTGTGGACTTCAGCCCTGAGGAGTGGGGTCTGTTGGCCCTGGATCAGAGAGAGCTGCACAAGGAGGTCATGCTGGAGAATGCTGAGAACTTGCTCTCCTTGGGTAAAGAGCACTTCCTTTGGAATCTGGAACTGCCAACAACAGGTGTATCACCATCCCCTCCCTAGGGTGCAGAATTTCAGGCTTTTACCAGTTCTCAGAAAGGCCCAAGGGTTGCCTTCTGTCCTCAAGCTGCTGCTTAGTTTTTCTATGAGTGGTCTTTGCAATGTAGGATGGGAACCCTGCAGTTGTTTCTGCAAACCTTCTGAAAAATGATCCTTTCCCTTTTCACTGAACATGTGTAATGAAAGGAATCCCCTTCTTCTTGAGGGGAACCATGGTGTCTTTGCAGTGTTCTTTTGGTAAAAAAATAAATAAATAAAATTTTACCTCACTGCCCCTTCTATAACTCATAAATCCCCAACACAGCAAATGGGCCCTTGTTCTTAGTTCCTAAATCCCCCAAAAGCCTGGACAGATACAGGGAGAGAAAAGGAAGGGAGGAGATCTTTCCATACATTTGCTGGGATCCAGGCCTTGTGCTCAGAGCTTCCTTCATGCACATTATCACACTTCATCCCCACCAAAACCCTTTGTTTTGGATGCCATCTTCATCCCCATTTTACAGGTCTGGAAGCTGAAGCAAAAAGATGAAATTACTTGCCCAGAGTCACACAGCCAGGATGTATCTAAATCCCAATTTGAACTCGGGGCTTCCTGACTCCTGGTCCGGTGCTCCCTTCTCTGTGCTTCCAGCTGCTTCTAATGTCCAGAAAATGGAAGCTGTGGGATGTGGCCATCCTTCTGGGAAGGAGGCAGCACAAGCGGAATCTTCTGATTCCAGATTGCTTGCATGGCCTCCTTTCCCCTCTGCTGTCTTCCCCTGGCAATAAGCACCCTGAAAACCATCTTTGAATTGTTCTTGGAACACCCAGTGGGCCTCAAACCCCTTCATTCCAATGAGGAATAAGTGACAAGTGTCCAGGCTCACACCCACTATCTTCCCCCTTCCTAGGATTTCCAGTTCCCAGAGAAGATTTCTTCTTCCATGTGGAGAGAAGAGGCCTGAGAGGCCTGAGGAACTCCTGTCCTGGTGAGTGAATTGTAAGCTGGGGTGCAGGCTGCTATTCCAGAGGCTTCTTCATGTGATGGGCCTGGGGGCAGGGAAACTGGCTTGGAATCTCTTTTCAGACTTTTGTGGTAGTGAGATCCTGAGCACCTCTCTGAACCTCTGAACCTCAGTCTCTTCCTCTGTAAAATGAGGGCTGAGGGCTTTGAACTCCATGGCCTTTCAGTTCCCTTCTAATGAAGAATCAATAATCCTAGTGGAAGTCTTTGTTGGAAATTTTGGGATGTCCAATTATCTACAACCAAAGAAAGAAGGCTCAGGCTGTCTAATATGACTTTTCTTAGGCCTTCGTTAAGCCAAAAAGCATTTATTTTTACATTTTTTATATTTATCTAAAACTAAAAACAAAATAGAAAAAGACAGAAAACAACAATTTTTTAAAATGTTTTATGTTCAGCAGTACTTAAGGGAGGATTCAAAATCTGTAATAATAAATTTCTGTAAACCATAAATGAAAGATATTGTATTTAGAACTTTCCATGGCCTTTTGTTTTCCTGCAGTTTTTCTTTTGTTCTCTGCTATTCACTTTTTACTTTATTCTTTCCTCCCCTTTCATCCTCTGCCAACTCCCCCTACACAGGATACAGTTAAGCACAGATCTCTATGTAGGAAAAGCAACAATCTCTGAGGAAAGCTGTCCACAAGCTGGAATGGATCAGTTGGAAGACCCACTTCCTGCCTCCTTCCCTCGTTTCCTCCCTTCTCTCTCTCTCTCCCCTCTCTTCTTCCTTTCTTATCTGTTTACTTCTTTCTTTTCTTCCTTCCTTCCTTCCCTCTGTCCACCTAAGATGTCATATACCCTTACTTACAGATGCTCTTAAAAGCATTTTTCCTCCTCTTCACCACTGAATCATCCCTGGATAGATTTTCTTCTTTCTTTCTTTCTTTCTTTCTTTCTTTCTTTTCTGAGGCACTTGGGGTTAAGTGACTTGTCCAGGGACACACAGCACAGTAGTAAGTGTCTGAGGCCAGATGTGAATCCTGGTCCTCTTCACATCAGGGCTGGTATTCTTTCCACTGTGACACCAGCTGCTTTCTTAGTTCCTTTCTTAAGGAACAAACCTTAAATCAATCTGATTCTCATTGACCACCCATAGGTCCCTTGCTAAATCCAGTTTGGTCTTTGTTTCAGTTCTGATTGACTCAGACTGAGTGTAAATTGCAATCATTTTTGCAGAAACCCTGAGGTTCTTCCCAGAATCATTCATTCATTCCTTTTTATTTATTGAGATTTTTTTGGATTCAGTGAGAGAAAAAAGTCTTTGCCTCTATTGCTCCCTAGCCTTAATCACTGGATGGGGGCAGCCTCAGTCACAGGAGACTTGTTGGAGACCTTACCTTAAGAAGGCCCAGGTCTCCCCCTGCACCCAGAGCTATATCCAGTAATCCTGATCTATAACTGGCCACTGGACGCAGATGGCTCTGTGGTGGAAAGTGAGGCCGGTGACCTGGACAGACCTCCCTCACCTAAATCCAAGTCATTGACATGCCTTGGCATGACCTCCCTCATATCATTGTCCTCTCTTAGAGAGAAGGACTGACAAGAGTGAACCTGACTGTGCCTTCTTGATTTTCTCTGTCTCCATTCATCAGTTTGTGAATGGGAGTGGAGCCCACCACCTTACTCAGAAAGAAATCAGACCTAATTAATCAACTTTCTGCCTTTTCCTGGTTCCAGTTGGCCAAACTTTGGCCCATTCTTGGAGGATCATTGGTCTAATTTACATAACTGACAGCTTCCCTTAGGTTAGGGATATGAGAGGGAAAGACTCCTGGTTATTCCAAAACAGGACCAGGAGCCCTAGACCCTTGTTATTTTCACTATGGGATTTGTTCATAGGTGAGAGAGAGCAGGAAAGAGAAAGAAATAGAAACATAGATTTGGCCCCTCAGAGGGACCAGCATGCAAGCACTGAGGTGGGGTTAGGCCATGTGATCAGCCCAGGGTAATGTCAGCCAATCAGTAAACATAGATTAAGTACCTGTTGAGTTCATTGCATTGAGCCCTGGGTGTACAAAGAGAAACTATTAAGAAGTTTTAAATCCAGCATATAAACTTGGAGATAGTTTGAGAATAAGCAAGTTTATGAAATTTATACTTAGCTAATCCAGGCAAAGGAAAGTGTTTTTTATAGAAATACATCATCTTCAACAGATATATGTATATAAAGAGAGAGGGGAAGGGAAGTTTATGAAGGAAGGAAGCATTAAGGTGGAGAGAATCAAAATCATAGTGAATACGATAGTAGTTAACAACATATGGTGCCCACTGTGTGCCAAGAGTTTTATCTCATTTGATGCTCCCAACACCCTGGGAAATGGGTACAATTATTACCTTCACTCTAAAGGAAAACTCAGAAAAAGAAGCACATTCCCAGGGGTGCAGAGCTAGGTGGTGCCCGAGATTGTATTTGAAAGAAAGATTGAAAGTAAAATGGAGAACATCTGTCTAGTGCAATGAATTGAAATGCCTCAATTTCCAAGTTCAAGTTGTAATCTCTGCTGCAGGGATTTGGATCAGATTACTCTGCTATTCAGAGCTCATAGCCTGGTTTCTAAATTATGAGAACCTTCAATTTGCCTTTGTCTCAGCTTTGTTGTGGGGGCTCCAATGTCATTATACTGTGTGTGGAACTCTGTGTTAATTGAATCACTTTATTGGTGTGAGCTAATAGCATTTAAAAATGATTGAATCTGTCCATTTCAGTTTGAAAACGTTTTGCCTGGAGAAATTAAAAGTCAAAGATTTTATTATCAGCCAGCAATAGAGGGTATATTTATACACATGTATGTTTGTTTCTTTCAGATGCAGAGACGTGGTTTGATATGAAGGAGGTGAGTGCAAATCTGAAAATGATCTCATGGAAAGACCTTTTTCAAAATAGTGACTACAGGGCTGTTCTTGCTAAGCACAAAAGAAACCACACTCTAGAGGAACACTGTGAATGGAGTACACACAAAAAAACTTTAAGAAAGAGTTCCAGTACTGCTAAAGATAAGAATATACATCTTGAAGAGAAGACATCTGAGTGTCCTGAATGTGATAAATCTTTTATTGCACTCTCTTCCTTTGCCAAGCACCAGAGAATCCATGCTGGAGAGAAACCTTATGAATGTAAGAAACATGGAAAGACTTTGAGAGAGAGATCTACTCCTGCTAAACAAGAGAGAATTCACACAGAAAACCAATCTTACAAATGTAATCAATGTGGAAAGGATTTCCAGTGTTATTCCAAATTGGCTCAACATCAGAGAATCCACACTGGAGAGAAATCTTATGAATGTAATGAATGTGGAAAGTCTTTTACACGGAGTTACAGACTTCATGAAAATCAGAGAATCCACACTGGAGTGAAGCCTTATAAATGTAATCAATGTGGAAAGACTTTCACAAAGCGTTCCTGTCTTTCTATGCATCAGAGAATCCACACTGGAGAGAAGCCTTATAAATGTAATCAATGTGGAAAGGCTTTCACAATGAGCTCCTGTCTTGATGCACATAAGAGAATGCACACTGGAGAGAAGCCTTATGAATGTAACGAATGTGAAAAGACTTTCACAAATCGCTCCAGTCTTGCTAAACATCAGAGAATCCACAGTGGAGAGAAGCCTTATGAATGTAATGAGTGTGGAAAGACTTTCAAACAATGTTCCAGTCTTGCTGTCCATTGGAGAATCCACACTGGAGAAAAGCCTTATGAATGCAATGAATGTGGAAAGACTTTCATACGGATTTATAGACTTCATGAACATCAGAGAATCCACACTGGAGAGAAACCTTACAAATGTTATGAATGTGGAAAGGCTTTCACAAAGCGCTCCCATCTTGATGCACATAAGAAAATCCATACTGGAGAGAAACCTTTTAAATGTACCAAATGTGGAAAGGCTTTCAGAAAGCGCAGCCATCAGAGAATCCACAGTGCAGAGGAGGCTTATGGATGTAAACAATGTGGAAAGACTTTCAAATACAAAAACAGTCTTGAAAACCATCATAAAATCCACACTGGGGAGAAGTCTTAAGTCGTAGGACTTCTACTATATTCAGTAGTGACTGTGGAAAGGCTTTCACACAGCACCACAGTCTTTATAAACATGAGAAAACCTATACTGAATGTAGAAACCTTCAAGCAAAACTCAAATCTTGCTTAACAACAGAGAGTGTACATTAGAGAAAAACTTTGAATGTCTGGATCATTATGAAGTTTTTAATGTGTATTAGTCCCTGACTAGACTTGGGAGATCCCATACTAGATATAAAATCTCATTCATATAATCCATGTGGAAAAACATTCAGGCTCACTTCATCCCTGAATTGCCTCTAGCAAATTCCTAGAAGATTGAAATCATGGATAAAGACATATAGATGGAGGACAGAGCTTGTTAGTCATCAGGGATTTTCTGCTTGGGAAGAAATCTCTTATAGACTTGGCATGCGAAGGTCTTTAGCCCAGGTTCATCTCTGAATTTATAGCCGAGGATACAGAGTGGAGAAAAGACTTACAAATGTGCTGAAGGGAGACCTATTTACCTGGAAGTTAAAGGTCACCAGACATCACCATATACACACTGGAAAGAAATATTATAAGAACTACATTTGTAGAAAGACTTTCACCTGGATCTCATACTTTGTATAGAAATCTTGCTTCAGATAAAATTTATTAATATAATAAATGAGGGAAGGCCTCTTCCTACAGCACAGATCTCATTAGACATTACAATTTTATATTGTGTATAAAGGTCTGAAAATTGATTGAGTTTGTCTCTGAAATCCCAAAATTCCTTATTACTCCTGTATAATATTTCATAGTATTCCTATGGTATAACTTCAGCCATTCTGCATTTGATTACTACTCATTTTGTTTCATGATATTAGGTGGCAGAAAAAGTCTTAATCTAAATATTTTTTATTCTGTTGGATATTTATTTTTATAATGACATTTTTATACTGGTGGACACAACAGATGAAAGAGGGCTTTTTCTAAATGTGCAAAACCAATGTTCTCTGATAATTATTATGTAACTTTGGGCAAGTCATTTAACCTATTCCTGCCCGAGTTTCTGCATCTGCACTTATTTTTTCATTTCAAAATGCAATAAAAATTTTCTTTAATAAAGGACCATGTAAACAGACCAAAAACAGAGATTAAGCAACCTAAGTGAGTGGGTTAAAGAATAAATATAAATATAAGATCATGAAAATGTGACAAGATAGAAAAACCTTTGGAATAGAGCAAAAGCCATAGTGGATATTTTATATCTCTAAATGCTTACATCAACAGAATAGAGAAAAAGAAGAAAACCAATGAGTTGGTTATGTAAAAGAGTAGGAAAAAAAGAATGAATAAAACCTCTAATTAAATATTGAATTGGAAATCCTACAAATTAAAGATAAGATTAACAAAATTGAGTAAAAAATGTATTAGTAAAATCACTGTTTTTATAAAAATACAATAAAAGAGACAAATCAATCATAGTTAATAAGAGAAGAAAACCAAATCACTAGTTAAAAATATGAAAGGTGAATATGCCACTAATGAAGATTAAATTAAAGCAATTAATTGAAATTATTCTTTTCAACATTTACCAAAAATGTAAATTGCCTAAAATAGCAGAAAAGAAAAATAATGTATTTAAGAAACTTGATTCAGAAAAAAAAATAGAAATTGAACACAGCATAAATAAACTTAAGAAAAAAGCACTATACAAAGATATTATCAAACCTTTAAAAATCAAGATAAAACTATTAACAATTGATTCTATCAGTAATAAAGTTTTTACATCATCATTCTAATAATAGATGCAAATTTATTTTGATAAAATACAGCATTCTTTTATATTTACATGTATTTGGATGTGAAGGTATAAATGGATTTTCCTCAAATTGTTAAAAAACAGTTATCTAAAACCATCAGTAAGGATTTTCATGGGGATGACTTAGCAGCTTTTCCAGTAAGATCAGGAGTGAAATAAGGGTGCCCACATAACCACCATTATTCAGTATTATATTGGAAACCACCTTGATAGGTGAGTGAGGTGAGAGCAGGTACAGGAGCTTTGTTATCACAGGTCAGAGGGGAAGGATTCATTTTCAGACACTTGTTAGCAATGGAATTGGGCAATTCACTGGAACCATTGAGCCTGTTTGCCCATCTAGAAAATGAGTGGGGCTGGAGTGTATGTTTTCTTACAGAAAACACATCCAACCACCTTCCAGCATATCTAGCTCCTACCTCCCAGCCCACCTCTGAGCTTTTGCTAGTTGTCTTTGTCTTTGCTAATGGAGGGATCATCTGACCTTCAGCGCCACAAGCCTTCCTCCCCAGCCCTCCCTCCCCAATCCCCTCATCCACACTCCCCTCCCCACCATCACTGTTTTTTACATCCTAAATGCTTCCCAAATGGCAGATTTATCATTGATTCACATTTTCCCAATTTCAGACTGTGTGGAAAAGGTGAAGAACTTACAGATCAAACACATAAATTAATTGAAGCCTTCAAGGCCTCAGTTTTGGTTTCTTCAGAAGCAAGTGATTTTAGATAAGGCCTGAACTACATTCCATTGTGCATTCTACTGACCACATAGGGGAATAGAGATTTATGTGACCAATCACACCATATAGAGGGGTGGGATTTTGGGAGTTCTTTGTCTGAAATCTATAAAAACTGTTAGCATTTTCAAAGGAGTGGTTTTCTCCTTCTGGGGCTCACAGACCAGGGTGGGGTCCGCATCTCCAGTTTCTAATAAATAAATTCTGCTTTTTATAAGTGATCAATTTGAGTAAGTATCTTGGTCCCAAACAAGATCTTGGCCACAAGAACCCAGGAATCCCCCTTTGTTCCTGGATCCCAGTTACAAACGTGGTGCTTCTGCCTTCTGACTTAGGCCCCTCATAGATTCAAGAATTCTGCCTGCCCTGAGGACCCACTCTGGACTTGGGCACTAAAAACTCCTATCTGGCTCTGCCTCTCTCCCCTCTATTCCCCAGGCTCTTGGGCTGATGCTCTACCAGACCCCAGGCCCTGGCTCCCTTTATCTTGGCTCCCTTTAGACTCAGGCAGGGGTCCTCAAACTACAGCCCATGGGCCAGATGCAGCAGCTGAGGACGATTATCCCCTCACCCAGGGCTATGAAGTTTCTTTGCTTAAAGGTCCACAAAACAAAGTTTTTGTTTTTATTATAGTCTGGCCCTCCAACAGTGTGAGGGGCAATGAACTGGCCCCCTATTTTAAAAGTTTGAAGACCCCTGCATGAATAAAGTCACTAAAGTCTAAACTCTATCAGGATCCCAAGCAACCACCCCAGCTGCTCAGGGCACAGTCAAGCTCCTTTCCCAGGATCCGTGTCCCCCCAAAGCCTTCTGCCCCTCCAGTGTCCCTGATCTCCTTACCCCGAGCTGTGTCAGAATTTCTTTCTCCCACATCTTACCCAGATCTCTCCCAGTTCTCCTTTCCCAGGCCTTCTGCTTCCCTGCCTCCTCTTTTAAAGTCCTCAAACCTCTTCTC
Source organism: Sarcophilus harrisii (assembly GCF_902635505.1). Taxonomy (NCBI): domain Eukaryota; kingdom Metazoa; phylum Chordata; class Mammalia; order Dasyuromorphia; family Dasyuridae; genus Sarcophilus; species Sarcophilus harrisii. The sequence continues at coordinate 609,616,750 of NC_045428.1, forward strand.
ACTTTCCCCCTTACCCGCAGGGGGCCAGATCCCAGGCTTCCCCTGCTTCTTTACTCCAGGATCCTCTGGAGGCATCCAGAGCCATCCTTCCATCCCCAACTTTTATTACATATTCACAAGGCTTCTACATCCTTCCAGATGGATACATTGTTTCCTCATGAATTCAGAGAGGAAGGTTACAATGTTACCAGCTCTCCACACCAGCCCCACCCTTCTCAGTTCTAGTTCTTCCTCTTCTACATTTTTTATAATTGTTTCTTCTTGGCCTTTCCTACCCCATTCTACACAATTCAGCCCCAACCTTTGAAACTACCTACAGTTATACTACTATTTTCATTTATAAATAGTTTGCCTTAATGCGTGCCTTGGAATTAGTGCTTAATGTTTTCCATTTTTTGGATCTTTTATATTAAATTTTCCATTGAGTCCTGCTCTTTGTTACAAATACATGAAAATTTTTCAGTTTGTCAAATGTCTATTTCCCCCCTCATTCCATATTCTATTCCAGGTTTCTGGGTAAATTATTGAGGATGCAAGTCCAATTCTATTGTTCTTTGAAATTTAATGTAACCAAACCCTTGGGCTTTTAGGGTTGAAGCTGCTGGGTTTTGTGAAATCCTGACTATTTCAGCAGTCCTGAAGTCTGTCTTATTTCCTTGTTGGATTGCAATATTTTCTCCTTGACCTGGGAATTTTGAAATTTTGTTAGGATATTCTTGAAAGGCTTTCTCCTGTGATCTCTTCAGTTGGTAAACAGTAGATTTTTTTCTGTTTCCACTTTTATCCTCTTGTTCTAGAACTTCAAGTCAATTTTCTTCTATAATTTCTTATAATATTGTACCCAGAATTTTTTTAAATAATAATTTTAAGGTAGTCTAGCAATTGTTATATTGTCTCTCCTCTATTTGTTTTCAAGTTTTTCTAATGAGCTGTTTCAGATTCTCTTTTATATTTTCTGGTTTCATTATTTTTTAGTGTCTCACAATGTCACTGGATTTCTCTTTTTCAATTCTATTTTTCCAGGACTTTTTTTGTTACCTCTTCCAATTGATTAACTTTCTTTTCATAATTCCTTGGATTGCTTTCATTCCCTCTTACCCTCCCTAATATTTCCTTGATCTCTTTTGAATTCCTTGTTGGGCTTGTTGTATACCTTTGAAGTTATCCTTTGGGGTAGGAATGACTTGTTTTTCAACCTCACTATTTTCTGGATATTGACCATGATCTTCTGTTATACCAAAGTAGCTATTATGAGGTTCTTTTTCCTTTCCTTACTCATCCTGAATTTTGATTTGGTTTTGTTCTATTTTTAGAAGCTTATAACAGTGATCATTATTACAATCAGGTTTAATTTCTGACTCTGGGTAATACTGCCTTAACCCTCTGCTCCTCCTTGCTGTTATGTTTTGAATTTTGTCCAGGGGCTTAATCTCAGGAACAGTTCTCATCTAAGTCACATGTAGGGTTCCTCAACTGCTGTTCTGGAAATATTTTTGCTCCCTAAAATACTTCACTTTCTAGCAAGTGGAGATGGGCTTACCTGCTATGTCCAAAGTGACGTTGGGTTCAGTAGTGGAGATGGAGTAAGGGGGCCCTGGCCAAACTCCTGGTCCTGTCAGTCCAGGTCCTGAGAAGCCCAGAGGTCAAGGCCAGAGGTGGCCACTCTACCCCAGTCTGGGCAGTTTTTCTTCCAGTGTCCTTCCTGTTTGCATTTAGGGCAAGGACCTGGAGGCTGACTTTTCAGAGGGCAACTTTTTGCCCAGTGGCCACACCTTTTGCACCTAAAGCATGAAACTTTGTGGTCTTTGGAAATAGCATTGGCCAAAATTTGGCCTTTGTTCCTTGCTCTGGCCCTGCTATCCTCCTCTCAATCCCTATTATTGAATACCTCAAAGGCAACTTCCAATAACTGAATCATGGCAACTTCCAATAACTGAATCATGGGAGTCTGGGGCTGAATAAGAAATCTCCATATTATTAGTAAGTTCATTTCAAATCATTGTAAGAACGTGACTTTCCCCATGTGAACCTAATCTCCATATGAACCATGTGAACCTAATCAAGGTAAGACGTGACTTCCCCTATGAGAACTTGACCATTCTCTAACCCATAAGAGCATATGTTTTAGCTCCTTCCCCTGTGAGAACTTGACCTTTCTCTAACCTATAAGAACAGGTGTTTTAGCTCCTTCTCCTATGAGAACTTGACCATTTTCTAACCTATCAGAGCATATGTTTTAGCTCCTTCTCCTGTGAGAACTTGACCGTTTTTTTAACCTATAAGCTGGGAACATACCACATGTGTTTTAGCTCCAAATACATCCTTCCAGGAACTTGCCATTCCTTGGAACAGTTGCTGTCGATGCAACACTTGTCAGTGCAACACTTAACTACAACTGCCTGGAGCTGCCTGTTAGTATTTCCTTATCTTATATGATGTCTCATATAAACCTTTGTTTGGCTCAGAACCTTCTTTGTTTGAACAACTATATAAACCCTGGGTTTCCCAGGCATCTCTGGGACCTCACACACGGAGATGGCATTCTGCCTGGGACCTCTTTTCCCATTCAGGACTCAAAGGCTGTTCATTCGGGGTTCTCCAGCCCATGAAACTTACAAGTCGCAACTTAGAGTCGGTGCTCCCCCAGACTGGTGATGTCCTCTCTCTCTTATTTCTCTTTTTCTTCTATTTTTATCATAATTCTCATTATTTGTCTTTTATGTATTATTTACTGTATCGGTTGTTATTGTAGGCAAACTATTCCAGGTATGGATAATTAAATTTTACTTTCACTTTAATTGAGTAAGAGAGCATCATCTATAGAAGTGAATCCAAACTTTTCCCTAAACTCACATAATAAAAATTGGCGTAGTCGGCAGGATCCACTCCTACAAATGCCTCTCTTTAAGAAAAATAATGACTCCCCCGCCCCGGTTGAGGTTCCAGGGTGGAAAGATGTCCTGTTTTCTTCCTTAGCAAGGATCTGGGCACAAAACATGGGGTCCTGTGAGGACTGGAGTAGCTGAGTGAAAAACAGCAAGCTGCCCCAGTTAGCTGAGTATTTAACATTTCAATAGAGAAAGGGAAGGAGATGAATGGAATATGCCGACAAGGCTGGGCCGTATTGACAGCATATAGGAAAATCTGCCAGGAACTAGATAAGAAAGAAGAAGAGAAAGTCCAGATGGAAAAAGAAATATCTGAGTTGCAGAGTCGAATGTCTATGCTGCAATGCCAGAATTTTATTCTGAGTGATCAGGCTCGTAATTATCAGGATATTGCAGAAAAAGCCACTGTGAAAGTGGCTCAATACAAGTATAAGAACAGGAGAGGGAAAGTTAATAAAAAGAAAGTGCATGCTGTAATTGCCTCTGCAAAAATGGATAGGGATCCTAACAAATGGGATGGAGATATATGGGATGAGGATGATGAAAGATAGGAAGAAATAATAGAAGATGAAGTTCCTCAGGTGGAGAAAGAGGCTAGACCCATCATTAGATGAAGGGCTGAAAAGGAAGGCAATAATCAACCAAAGGTTACTAAGATTACTGAGAATTTTTGACCGAAGGAAATTACTGATTTACTCAGCAGGTTTTCTCAGAGACCAGGGGAACCAGCTATCTCATGGCTGGTTAGATTAAGTGATGGAGGAGCTGGTGGAATATGGCTAGATCATAAGGATTGTTTAAAGTTCATCATTTTAACTTCAAATCCTTTTGCACAACAGGCCATTAGAGATCATAGTCAAATTGGGCTTAATCAGAATGGTATTACTACCATTCTTTTAGTACTAGTCGCTCAGGGTTTAAGAAATCAGTATTCTGATTCCTCCATGTGGCCTAATACTGCTCGCCTCTGGTATACTTTGAGAGATGGAATTCAAAGACTGAAAGAGGAAGTTATGAATACTGCAGCCTTAGTGGGAGATGCCGATTCATATACTGACACTCCAGTAATAGCTCTAATAGAGTTCCTGTTGTAAAATCAGCTCTTCCTGCCTAAAAACATCTAATCTTGACTCTCCTAGTGGCAGCCACAGGGGAATCTTTGGGACAAGTGATTGATAAATTATCTCAATTGGGAGATTTGGGGGAATTTAAAGATGTAGGCGAATCTGCTCCCAGAGAGTGGAATAGATCTAAAACTGGATTTAATTCCAATACTAGAATGTCCAGAAAGGAAATGTTACTCCAGTTTTAAAGGTAGGAGTAAAAAGAGAAGATATAGATGGGATTACTACCTCTGATATGTATCAGCTATATAAAAGGGTGGGGAATAAAGAAGAAATATTTGCTTTAAATGTAACTCCCACTGCACCACGCGCCTCCCTTTATCCTTCTTTAGATCATCTGAAAGGGGAATAGGAAAAAGTTCAAACTTTGTGTGTCCATATCTTACATACTGATCATAGACCCCATGTGCCTTTAGTAATATTTTGGAAAAATGGATCTACTACTAAAACCCATGCTTTGGTGGACACGGGGGCGGAGGCCACGTTGATTTATGGGAATCCTACCAAATTTAGAAATGGAATTCCAATAACTATTTCAGGGGTGGGTGGACATGAAATTAGGGTTAGACAAGTGTCTTTGAATATGAAGATTGGAACATTCCCTAAAAGAGAATATAAAGTAGTAATTGTATCCATTCCTGAATATATAATAGGAATTGATACATTAAGAGAGATGACCTTACATTTACCTGATGGGCAATATCAATTTGCTATAAGGACTTTGAAAATAGCTGTAGTGGTTGGAAAATTGTTAATGCCTCCAGTCCCTGTCCCTGTTCCCTCAAGGATTGTTAGTCAAAAACAATATGGGAAACCAAGGAGGGACAGAAGAAATTACTCAAACTATAAAGGAATATGTGCAGGCTGGGATGTTCCTACATCCTACATTCCTACAACTACTGCTTGGAATAATCCAGTTTGGCCTGTAAGAAAATCTGACCTGGAGGATCTGGTCCTGGAGGATGACAGTGGATTATAGACAATTAAATAAAGTCACCCCTCCCTATATGCAGCTGTCCTGGATACTATTACTTTAATAGAAACTGTGCAGTCATATCCTGGTTCTTGGTATGCAGTAAAAGATCTAGCTAATGCATTTTTAACTATTCCTATAGAACCTAAGTAGTGGGATCAATTTGCATTCACCTGGCAGGGCAGACAGTAGACCTTTACCAGACTTCTCCAAGGTTATTTACATAGTCCCACTATTTGTCATCAGATAGTGGCTGACCACTTGGATGAACTTAATTGGTCTGATGTGAAATTAACCCATTATATTGATACAGGCCACTACTGCTCAGAGCGTTGAACAACAACTGGCTCAGCTCATAGAATATATGGGAAAGGATGGGAAATTAATCCTGATAAGGTACAAGGACCTGCCCAGAGTGTAAAATTTTTAGAGATAATTTGGAATAGAGGCCACGGAGAAATACTACCAAAGGCCAGAAAAAAATATTGGACTTTTCTCCCCAAGATAAGAAGGAAGCACAAAAATTTATAGGCTTATTTGGATTCTGGAGGAATCATATTCCCATTTAGGCCAGATATTGAAGCCTTTGTATAAGGTCACTAGAAAGAAATATGAATTTGAGTGGGGAGACAAGGAAATATAGGCCTTATAGCTTGAGGCTAACTACTGATTGGACAATACTCTTTGGGCATATGTGTTGGAATCTTTACAAACTGTTAAGCCATTAGAGTTGATTGAGACAATAATTATCTAATTTAGCATGGTTCAATATGATTGATTTGATCTTAGAAGGAGCTATTTTGAGCCAGAACTTGAAACAAGGTACTAAGTACACTGATAGGAACGATGCTTGTGTTCACACCTTTAGAGAGCTCACAGAAGCAAGAAATATCTAAATACTCATTGGAGTTCACATGTTTGGGAGATTTCAGAGAGCATGCTGGGAGATATCCCACAATCCCACTCTCAGAGAAATAGCATAAATACAGCTCCAGTGAGGCACTCAAGGGAGTTATTCCCAAATAATACAATCCCAAGGGTGGGAGAGGAGCACTCTGGGAGGAAGCCCACAAGCCCTATCTTCAAGGCAGGAGAGATTCATTGTATCTTCTACTTTGGTGCTGGCTGGAGTCAAAAGGACAAACCTTTGGATTTGGAGACATTTGGGCGGAGCTCTTAGAACCAAGTGGAGAGATAGGCCTCTGAGCTAACCGGGCTATATTGAAGGACACAATAAAAGATCTGAACTTTTATCACCTGGCTGTGTTTTGGAAAAAGAACACCATACATATGCTTGGAAAATGGTCCTTTCCACTATCTGTACTGGCTCAATGATTGGTGTATAGAGGACTCAGAGATTCTTCTTCATCCTGTTCAATCCTGAGTCTAAGATCAAGAATAAAGACAGACTTTTGCTTATCCTGACTCTGGCTGATTCTGGGGTGTTTTGGGTGCTAGCACAGTCATTACAGGTACTGGAGAGGTTACTGATATTCTAATGATGTCCAAAAATGGATAGACCTTTAACCTGTCAAACATTAAGAAAGAATGATTATAGCCTAAAGACATAAAACCTTTATCTCATCAAACATTAAGAGGGAAAGGTTATACCCCCCATTATATCATCTCCATCCACTCTCCATCATGTCATTGTTTCTGTCACCTTATAAAGAATCTCTATACCCTATATTCGATACTGGATACTTGGAGACGAGAGTCCATTCCAGTCAATTGATTTCCTCTCCAATAAATTAAATTACTATTGTTATGCCAAAGTTCTTTTTTAATGGGGTGACCAGTCCTCCAATTGTCCTATTTCATAATTCTGCTTTAGGTTATGACCTTCCCCTCTTAATGGTTGAGATAAAAGTTTTATAGACATGCCTTAATGTCATTAGAATATCAGTAACCTTCTTCTATTAGGTTATCCCCACCTAGGTCCCTCCATTGTTGTTATTCCATAAAGGCTCCCTGCCCAGAGACTCTAGGCTAGACTCTTTGAGATGATAGTCTCATCTAGCCCTGGAATCAACATGGATCCCAGTATTTCTCTCCATTTAATAAATTATTGAATTGGTCTCTAATCTCTGTCTTGCTCAGTTTCTTCAGCATTACACTATAACTAACCTCTATCTTGCCTCAATTTCTCCTGTATCACACTACATTTTCAGCAAACTGTGGGCTGTATTTGCAAACTGCTTCAAGCTGAGCACTAAGCTGTTGTTATCTTCTTCCTGGTTTTGAACTCTATTAATGTAAAACTTCCTAAAGGTTTTGTTTTTTTTTCTGTTTCAGCTCTTACCTCCACCAGATGAAAATATTAGTTACTTTTCTAAATAGGCAATGATATCAGTCTCAGAATCATTTTTGAGATTAGCATTTCTTGTACTACAGTTTCCCCACATCCCAATATAAGAAAAATTTGAATCATAACAATGATAAGGGTTTCAATTTAAAACATGAAGAAAAATGGCCAGTGAAACAGCAATGCATTTCTGGATTATCTTCCATAGAAAAATCACTTCATCCTTCTGACCACTTAACCTTCTAGACTTACTGCATTCAGAGTAAAATGGAGTAATTCTTATCCAATTATGCCAAATGTTTATTCCTACAGCTCCTCAATGTCAAATTTTTAGTGATCTCCCTGTAGAGGCTCAAACATGCCTAACACTGGGATTGGAGACAAGTGAGCCCTCATTCTAATGTAGATTAGGAGAAAATCCAATTCAATCTGGATTAACTCTTGAAGGTAAATTGGCTGCTGCCCAGGTTTATCTAGCCCCCTTTTCAGTTCCAGAGGAGGAGAGTTCCCCAAAGCTAGAAATGAGAGTGGGAGAAGGTGGCAGTCTGGGGGGAGGAGGAGATCTGATTGGAACAGCCTGGTGGGTGGTGACCTAGGTTGAATATGGGCCCGTGGGGTGGAGTTTGCAAGCCTGGGAGGAGTCCAGGGCAGAAGTTGGGCCTCTCCAGTGGTGAAGATATTTCACGTGATGGAGGGTGGGTTTGGGGAGGGAAAGCCCCTCAGGGCCTGAGATCTTGGTGTGACTGAAAGAGACAGCTCTTTTTGGGAAGTCTCTGGCCTGGCGAAGGTGGGGACTCTTGGACCCAGGAGAAATCTCCTCCAGAGAGCTGGTTGGAAACTGGCAAGCCAGTTCTGTAGGTGCAGGTCCCAGGTAGGTGCGTCCACCTCTCATACCTCACACCTCCCTGCCCACCTGTGAGGTTTTGCTACTTGCCTTTGTCTTTGCTAATGGAGGGGTGATCTCACCTTCAGCACCAGAATGCATCCCTCCCTAGTCCCTCACTTCCTCTCCCCACCCCAATCAATGTTTTTCACACTCCAAAGATTTCCCAAACTTTGGAGATTACCATCCCCAGATTGACTGGCATTTTCCCAATTTCAGACCTTCCCCTTAAGGACCCAGGAGTCCTGCCTTGTTTTTGGATCCTTATTAAAAATGTGGTGATTTGGACTAAAGACTTAGTCCTCTGATAGATTCAAGAGGTCTACCTGTCTTTAGGACACCATTTTGGATCCTACCTGGCTCTGCCTCTCTTCTTTATCCCCCAGGCTCTTTGGCTGCTGCCCAATCAGACCCCAGGGCCTGTCTCTCTGTGTCCAGGCTCTCTTTAGAGTCAACAAGTGTAAACTCTACCAGAAGGGCCCTGGCAACCTCCCCAGCTCCTTGGTAAACCTCAGGACATAGTCATGTTGCCTTCCCAGGATCCGTGTACTCCCCCTCCCCCCCCCTCCCCCCCCCCCCCCCCCAAGCCTTCTGTCCCTCTAGTGTCCCTGATCTCCTTAGCCTGAGCTGGGTCAGAATTTCTTTCTCCCAGATCTTACCTGGACTCTCCTTTCCTCCTGCTTTCCGGCCCCCTCTCTTATAGCCCTGAAACCTCACCTCACCACTCCTTACCCCAGGGGACCAGAACCCAGGCTTCCCCAACTTCCCTGGTGCTTCCATCCAGAGCCATCCTTCCATCCCCAAGGATTATTGTATATTCAGAAGGATTTTTTTCTACAATTTAGAGATTAAGATTAAAATATTGCCAGCTTTTCACCCTACCCTACCAGACGTTTCTCAGTTCTAGTTCTTCCTCTTGCCCAATTTTTATAATTGTTTCCATTTTCCTTTTCCTAACCACCATACAGTATTTATCTACAAATTTTGAACCTATCTACAATTATATTGATAACATTTTCACATCTAGAAATAAATAGTTGGTCTTAATGAGTGCCTTGGAATTGTATTTAATGTTTTCCTTTTTTCTGAATCTTTTATATTCAATTTTCCATTGACTTCTGCTCTTTGTTACAAATACATGAAAGTTTTCCAGTTTGTCAAATGTCTATTTTGCCCCTCATTCCATATGCTATTCTAGATTTCTGAGGAAATTATTCAGGATGCAAGTCCAGGTCTTTGGTTCTTTGAAATTTAATGTAACCAAATCCATGGTTTTTTTTGGATTGAAGCTGCTGGGTTTTGTGAAATCCTGACTATTTTTGCAGGGTGGAAGTCTGTCTTATGTTCTTGTTGGATTGCAGTATTTTCTCCTTAATCTAGGAATTTTGAAATTTTGCTAGGATATTCTTGTAAGGTTTTCTCCTGTGATCTCTTCAGTTGGTGAACAGTAGATTTTTTTCTTCCCCCCTTTACCCTCTTGTTCTAGAACTTCTGGGCAATTTTGTTTCATAATTTCTTGAAATATCGTAACCAGATTCTTCTTTAAATATTAACCTTTAGGTTGTCTAATAATTCTTACATTGCCTTTCCTTGATCTGTTCTCCAGTTTTTCTAATGAGATGTTTCAGATTCTCTTCTATGTTTTCTAGTTTTATTGTTTTTTGGGTGTCTCATAATGTCATTCTATTCCTCCTCTTCAATTCTGTTTTTCAAGAACTTTAAGTGCTTTTAAATTGATTAACTTTCTTTTCATAATTTATTGGATTGCTTTCATTACCTCCCCTAATATTTCCTTGATTTCTAATTTGATTTTTGAATTCCTTTTTATGTTCTTCCAGGAATTCCTTTTGGGCTTGTTGTGTATCTTTGATGTTACCCTTTAGGATAGGAATGGCTTGTTTTTTAACCTCACTATTTTCTGGATATTAACCGTGATCTTTTATATCAAAATAGCTCTTGAGGTTTTTTTTCCTCTGCTTATTCATCCTGAATTTTCATTTGGTTTTATTCTATCTTTAGCAGCTTATAACAATGATCATTATTACTGTCAGGTTTGATTTCTGAGCTGTGGGTGTAATGCTGCCTTAACTCTCAGTTCCTCCTGTGATGTTCTGAATTCTGTCCAGGGGCTCAACCTCAGCAGCAGTTCTTACCCAAGTCACATGTCGGGTTCCTCAACTGCTGTCCCAAAAATGTTTTTGCTCCCTTGTATACTGCACTTTTCTAGCAAGTGCTCATTCCTCCTTGTCCACAGCCACAGCCCCGCATCATGTCTGGCTAGCACTGCTAGCCCTTTTGTTTGTGCAAAACCTTTTTAATTCATTGTAATCAAATTTGTCCAATTTGTATGCGTTACTATTCTCTAGTTCTTCTTTGGCCAGAAATGCCTTTCTTCTCCCCAGATCTGAGAGGCAGACTATCCTTGTTCTCCTAATTTGTTTATAGTATCATCCACTATATCTGAATCAAGAACTCATTCTGACCTTATCTCAGTATAGAATGTTAAATCTTTGTCAATGCCTGGTTTCTACAATGCTGAGAAAGCAATACAGCATTAAAGAGTTTCTTAACAGGACCTAATCTTAGACGTGACATCTAGTCTAACTTCTAACCAGATGGGAATTTTGTCTGCAAAGGCTCTGAAATCTGCCCCTGCAGCCTTTTCTTGAAGTTGTGCAGTGAAGGGAACCCTCTACCTGTCAAGGCAACCCCTTCCTTGTTGGAATAGGTTTAGACTTTAGAAAGGTTTTCTTGTTATCTGTAATAAATTGTTCCTCCTTGTTCCTAATGCTGCCCAGTAAAAGAAATTTATCCTTATACTTATTCCCTCAAATTCCAGCTCAGTTAGTAGGAAAAGTAGGGAAAGGAATAATCTCTCACTATGTGACAGGTACTGTGCCAAATATGTAAATTTTTTTCTCATTTGAGTCCCACAACATATCTAAATTTGGCTCCATCATTTTCTGTATTAATAATTGGGGAAACTGAGGCACAGACATGAAGTAATGTGCCCCGGGACACACAGGTAGTAAGAGTATGAGGATGGATTTGAAATCAATCTTTCTTGAGTCCAGTCTCAGGATTCTTTGCACTGCAAGACCAACTGGCTCCAATTTCTAATGATGGAATTGTTTAATTTAATATAAATATGCAATGAAGGGGGATCATACAATTTCCAGGTATTTGCTATCACAAGGAACCATTTAAACATCTAGTCCTAACAACTGAATGTCATTCCATCTTATATTTACTCACCATTCTCTTTCTCAAGCCCCCTTTTACTCTATCCCTATCACTTTATCTTTTCATCCACTTTCCTACTTCCCATCCCATCCAATTAAAAGTCCCTCCCCCACCCCATCTCCCAATTTCCTCACCTCTATATATAGTCAAAAGGCTTCTACATCCTTCCATGTATATTTTGGTTTTTTTGGAAATTCAGAGTAAAGCTTTCTTTCTTCCCTCCCCCCCACCATCTTCTTTCTCAGTATTACTTGTTCCTCTTACCCAGTTTTTATAATTGTTTCCTTTTATCTTTTCCTACCCCATCATACAGTGATCTGGCTGGAAACTAGAACTATTGGAAATGAGATCTCTCTCTGCTTTCTGCAAGTCAGCTCTATAGCTTCAGGTCCCAGGCGAGTCTTGCCACCTCCAAGCATATCTACTCTCACACTTCTGAGCTTTTGCTAGTTGCCTTTCTCTTTGCCAATGAGGGGGCATCATCTGACCTTCACCTCCACAAGGAACATGCTGCTCTACCAGACTCAGCTATTGAATATTCCCCCACACCTCACCTCATCCCTGTTATTCACACCCCAAAACGCTTACCTCAGTTCCTCCTTACTGTTATGTTCTGAATTCTATCCAAGGACTTAAGCTCAGCAACACCTAAGGCACATGGTGGGTTCCTCAACTGCTGTCCCAGAAATGTTTTTGCTCCCCAAAATACAGCACTTTCCTAGCAAGTGCTCATTCCTCGAAATTGTTGTCCATAGCCTCAGACCAGCATAATAGAGGACCAAGGCCTGGCCCAAGCAGGAAACCTGGGGCCAGAAGGAATGGCCCCTGAGAACTGCAGAGCCTCACCGCAGGTGAGTTTATTCTGCCCACAGATGTGGCAACATCAGCCAAGACGCCATTTCCACAGATCTGGAGGATGGTCTGTAGGCTGGTCATCATTCTTATTTGTGGATTCTTTTTTTTTTTTTTTTTAATTTTTTATTTAATAGCCTTTTATTTACAGGATATATACATGGGTAACTTTACAGGATTAACAATTGCCAAACCTCTTGTTCCAATTTTTCACCTCTTACCCCCCCCCCCCCCCCCCTCCCCTAGATGGCAGGATGACCAGTAGATGTTAAATATATTAAAATATAACTTAGATACACAATAAGTATACATGACCAAAACATTATTTTGCTGTACAAAAAGAATCAGACTCTGAATTATTGTACAATTAGCTTGTGAAGGAAATCAAAAATGCAGGTGTGCATAAATATAGGGATTGGGAATTCAATGTAATGGTTTTTAGTCATCTCCCAGAGTTCTTTTTCTGGGCATAGCTAGTTCAGTTCATTACTGCTCCATTAGAAATGATTTGGTTGATCTCGTTGCTGAGGATGGCCTGATCCATCAGAACTGGTCATCATCTAGTATTGTTGTTGAAGTATATAATGATCTCCTGGTCCTGCTCATTTCACTCAGCATCAGTTCGTGTAAGTCTCTCCAGGCCTTTCTGAAATCATCCTGTTGGTCATTTCTTACAGAACAGTAATATTCCATAATATTCATATACCACAATTTATTCAGCCATTCTCCAACTGATGGACATCCATTCAGTTTCCAGTTTCTAGCCACTACAAAAGGGCTGCCACAAACATTCGTGCACATACAGGTCCCTTTCCCTTCTTTATAATCTCTTTGGGATATAATCCCAGTAGTAACACTGCTGGATCAAAGGGTATGCACAGTTTGATAACTTTTTGAGCATAGTTCCAAACTACTCTCCAAAATGGTTGGATTCGTTCACAACTCCACCAACAATGCATCAATGTCCCAGTTTTCCCGCATCCCCTCCAACAATCATCATTATTTTTTCCTGTCATCTTAGCCAATCTGACAGGTGTGTAGTGGTATCTTAGAGTTGTCTTAATTTGCATTTCTCTGATTAATAATGACTTGGAGCATCTTTTCATATGACTAGAAATAGTTTCAATTTCTTCATCTGAGAATTGTCTGTTCATATCCTTTGACCATTTTTCAATTGGAGAATGGCTTGATTTTTTATAAATTAGAGTTAATTCTCTATATATTTTGGAAATGAGGCCTTTATCAGAACCTTTGACTGTAAAAATATTTTCCCAGTTTATTGCTTCCCTTCTAATCTTGTCTGCATTAGTTTTGTTTGTACAAAAACTTTTCAGTTTGGTATAATCGAAATTTTCTATTTTGTGATCAGTAATGATCTCTAGTTCTGCTTTGGTCATAAAGACCTTCCCCTTCCACAGGTCTGAGAGGTAAACTATCCTATGTTCCTCTAATTTATTAATAATTTCATTCTTTATGCCTAGGTCATGAACCCATTTTGACCTTATCTTGGTGTACGGCGTTAAGTATGGATCAATGCCTAGTTTCTGCCATATTAGTTTCCAATTTTCCCAGCAATTTTTATCAAACAGTAAGTTCTTATCCCAAAAGCTGGGATCTTTGGGTTTGTCAAAGACTAGGTTGCTATATTTGTTGACTGTTTTATCCCTTGAACCTAATCTATTCCACTGATCAACTAATCTATTCCTTAGCCAATACCAAATAGTTTTGGTAACTGCTGCTCTATAATATAATTTTAGATCTGGTACAGCTAAGCCACCTTCATTTGATTTTTTTTTCATTAATTCCCTTGAAATTCTTGACCTTTTGTTTTTCCATATGAACTTTGTTGTTATTTTTTCTAGGTCATTAAAATAGTTTTTTGGGAGTCTGATTGGTATAGCGCTAAATAAATAGATTAGTTTAGGTAATATTGTCATCTTTATTATATTTGCTCGCCCTATCCAAGAGCATTTAATATTTTTCCAATTGGTTAGATCAGACTTAATTTGTGTGAAAAGTGGTCTGTAATTTTGCTCATAAAGTTTCTGAATTTCCCTTGGCAGATAGATTCCTAAATATTTTATATTATCAGTAGTTACTTTAAATGGAATTTCTCTTTGTAACTCTGACTGTTGGATTTTGTTAGTGATATATAAGAATGCTGATGACTTATGTGGGTTTATTTTATAACCAGCAACTTTGCTAAAGTTGTGGATTATTTCTAATAACTTTTTAGCAGAATCTCTGGGGTTCTCTAAGTATACCATCATGTCATATTTGTGGATTCTTTGCAAAAACAGGCAGGAAAGTGAATGCAGTATTAACAATACTGCCCTCCTCTCTTCTATGTTTTGGACTGATTCACTGTCCCTTTGGCATCTTGAGCACTAACTCCCTTCCCCCAGTTGCTGCCCCCACGTTTGTTTAAAAATTTCCCTCAGGGTAGGTCCCTGACTAGGATTTCCACATCATTCATTAGTGTCTGTTCTGTGGGTATCATGCCTTTGAGCAGAGCAGATATTGTCGTCTTGCTGTTGCTCAGCTCCTGCTGCCTCGGGCCAGAGAGAGCTTCTCAAATCTCTCTGAATTCCTTCTCTTTGCCATTTTGGCCGTTATTATTGTAATTTTATTTTATTTTTTTCCCTGAGACAATTGGGGTTAAGTGACTTTGCCCAGGATCACACACCTAGGAAGTATTGAGTGTCTGAGGAAAGATTTGAACTCGGGTTCTGCTGACTTCAGCATCAGTGCTCTATCCACTGCTCCATCTAGCATCTCTATTATAATTTATATATATAAATTGTGCAATTTATATATATATATATACATAAATATATAATTTATAATTATATAAATAATAATTTCTTTATAAAGAAATTATAAATTTCTTTCTCTTATGAGAAGAAAAAAAAATTCATGTAACTAGCAGAATATAACAGCAGATTCAATATAAAACAAACATATATAATAAATGCTACATATGGTTCAGGAACTTTCCTGAAGGGGTTCTATGCTTCCTGACATGTTTTCTTCTATTCCATTTTATTTTCTTTTTCTCTTGAGGCCCCTCCATGCCCCAAAGCTACAATTAGGTACATCTAGAATAATACTGAGCATGTTCAGCTCAGCCCACGCCTTTCTCTCCCTTTATCATTGCTTGGGTCAAAGCAATAGGCATTTAGAAAGGGAAGAGTCTCTGTGCAAATATCCAGGAGATGCAAAGGAGGAAAAACCAGTCCCTGCCCTCAAGAAGCTTCCATTCTCACATGGAAGACAACATGTCAGCAGCTGTGGCCACACCAACTGTGTACAGTGTAGGTGAGAGGCCTTTGCATGAGTGCTTCTAAATGTTCTCATAAAGGATGTGATTTTTTAAAATCCCTTCTCTCGCTTTAATTTCCTTTTGTAAATTGGTGACCATTGGGCCAGATCCATTAAGAAGTGTGTGATTCTCCGATCTTTCCTGTGTAACTAAATAATTGTATAAATATGTATACGTATATTGAATTTAATATATACTTTAACATATTTAACATGTATTGGCCTACCTGCCATCTAGGGGACGGAGTGGGGGGAAAGAGGGGAAAAGTTGGAACAGAAGGCTTTGCTAAGTAAGGGTCAATGTTGAAAAATTACCCATGCATATGTTTTGGATATAAAAAGCTATAACAAAAAAGAAATAAAAAAGAAGTGTGTGATTCTGAAATTTGGAACACAAAATCTTACAAAAATGAATGTCGAAAACTATTTGTACTTGCATTTGGAAAAATATTACTCTTGGTAGGGGAAGACTGGATCTGGATTGTACTGGGCCAGAACTTGAAACAAGGTGCTAAGTCAGTGGAATTGATAGAGATAATGGTTATCTAATTTAGTGTGGTGCTTACCAGTTCTCTAGTTCAGTACATGTACTTAGTACTTACTATAGTTCCACAAGATTCACAGCTTTGATAAGAAACATATAAGCTGGGACAAGCTCAGCCAGAATCAGAACTAGGGTAAATAGAGACCATGGTGGTGGTCCTCCTGCCTGCCCCACACAAACCAAGATACATTCAGGAGGACCTCAAGAAGCTGGCAGAAGCAGAGAAGAAAAAGGACAAGCGCACTAGAAGCTCTCAGAGGCTGAGATAGATTCATTCCATCTTCCACTTTTGTTGTGGCTGGAGGCTGAAGCACAAACCCTTAGAAGTGGGGAGATTCAGAAGCCAGAGCTCAACCTCTCAGAAGCAAGACTACAGAAGACCTCTAAGAAGCTAACTGGGCTGCAGGAAAGGAGACAAGACTTGGAAAGAGACAATACAGGATTTGGACTTTAATACCTGGCTGCATTTGGGGTGATTACTGAACTGAAACTAAGGCTGCCCCCAGAGACCCCCAAGGAAACCACAACAAGAGATTACATTTTAGAGAAGATATTACACTGGATAAGACTTAATTTCTGGCCTTTGGAAAGTTCACAAGATCTTTTTTTCTCCTCAGTGATCATGGAAATGTTTTGGCTCTACTGCACATAATATTTGGTAGCTTCAACAAACTCTTTATGCCATTTTCTTAACATAGCACTGTCTGATTTCACCTCCAAACATCCTCATCTCTCTCTGATAGAACCCATAACTTTCCTGATTCCACAGGCAGTACCATTTCCTAGTAAGACATTTCTGAATTTTATTCCAACACAAAATATAAAATGTGTTTCTCTATATTCCACTGATTTGGGGGGGACTTTGGTTTCAGGGCCGGCTCTGAATCCTGTAAGGGCTGTCACTTTTCGGCAGATCCCTCCTCCATGCTTCAGGTCCCTTCTGTAAATTGAGGAGCATTGGATTAGGTCAGTTATGAAGCATGCTTCAACTCTTAAGTCCTCTGGGTGTTGGTGTTTTAGGAGCTGGTGACCTTCAAGGATGTGGCTGTGGACTTCAGCCCAGAGGAGTGGAGTCTGTTGGACCCGGATCAGAAGGAGCTGCACAAGGAGGTCATGCTGGAGAATGCCGAGAACTTGCTCTCCCTGGGTAAGGAGCGCTTCCCTTGGAACTCTCGAACTGCCATCAACAGGAGTGTCACCAGGGGGTGCAGAGTTTCAGACTTTTACCAGTTCTCAGAAAGGCCCAAGGGCTGCCTCTTGTCCTCAAGAGACAGGGTCCTCCTGCTGCCTGGTTCTTCCATGACTGGTCTTTGCATTGTAGGATGGGAACCTGGCAGTTTTTTCTGCAAACTTTCTGAAAACTGGTCCTGCCCATTTTCACTGAGCTTGGGATAGGAAAAGGAACTCCCTTCCTCTTGGGAGGAACCATTGTGTCTTCACAATGTTCTTTTGGGTGAAAAAAGTAAGTAAATTTTTATCTCACTACCACTGGGGGTAACTCATAAATTCCGAGCGCAGCAAGTGGGCCCTTGTTCTTCCTTCCTACATCCTTCAAAGGCCTGTACAGATGCAGGGAGAGAAAGGGAAGGGAGAAGGTCTTTTTATACATTTGCTGGGATCCAGGCCTTGTGCCCAGAGGTTACTTCATGCACATTATCACCCTTGATCCCCACCTCAACCCTTTGTTTTGGGTGCCAGCTTTATCCCCAATTTCAGGTCTGGAGGCTGAAGCAAAAAGATGAAATTACTTGCCCAGAGTCACACAACCAGGATGTGTGTAAATCCAAATTTGAAGTTGGGGCTTCCTGACTGCAGGCCTGGTGCTCCCTTCTCTGTGCTCCCAGCTGCCTCTAATGTCCAGAAAATGGAAGCTATGGGATGTGGCCATCCTGCTGTGAAGGAGGCAACAAAATCAGGATCTTCTGATTCCAGATTGCTTGCATGGCCTCCTTTCCCCTCTACTGTCTTCCCCTGGCAATAAGCACCCTGAAAACCATCTTTCAGTTCTCCTTTGAACCCCCAGTGGGCCTCACACACCAGCCCTATTGCAGTGGGGAATAATGACAAGTTTCAAGGCTCACACACTATCTTCCCCCTCCCAGGACTTCCAGTTCCCAGAGAAGATTTCATCTCCCATGTGGAGAGAGGAGGCCTGAGGAACTCCTGTCCTGGTAAGTTAGTTGCCAGTTGGTGTGCTGGCTGCTATTCCAGAGGCTTCTTCATGTGATGGGCTTGGGGGCGGGAAAAGTGGCTTGGAATCCCTTTTTGAGACTCTTGTGGTAGTGAGATCCTGAGTGCCTCAGTGCACTTCTGAACCTCAGTCTCTTCATCTATAAATTGAGGGTCTTAGACTCCATGGCCTTTCAGTTTCCTTCTAATGAAGAATCAATGATCCTAGTGAAAGTGTTTTTTGTGATGACCAACTATCTACAACCAAAGAAGGAGGGCTCAGACTAATAGGACTTTTCTTAGGCCTTCCTTAAGCCAAAAAACATTTATTTTTACTTTTTTGATATTTATTTATAACTAAAAACAAAATGGAAAAAGACAGAAAAGAACAACTTTTAATGTTTTATGTTCAGCAGAACATAAGGGAGGATTGAAAATCTAATAATAAATTTCCATAAACCATAAATGAAAGATATTGTATTCACAACCTTCCATGCCTTTTTCCTTTCTTGGAGTTTATCTTTTGTTCTCTGCTCTCCAGTTTCATCCTCTGCCAACTCTCCACACAGGCTACAGTTAAGCACAGATATATATAAGAAAAATAACATTCTCTGAGGAAAGCTGACCCCAAGCTGGAATCCATCAGTTGGAAGATTCCCTTCCTGCCTTCTCCCCTCTCTTCCTCCCTTCTCTCTCTCTCCTCTCTCTTCTTCCTTGCTTCCCTCTGTTTACCTAGGATATCTTATACCCTTACCTACAGATACTCTTAAAAGCATTTCCCCCCCTCTTTCTTCATCACTGAACCATGCCTGGATAGATTTCTTTCTTTCTTTTCTTTTCAGTTCTTTTTATTTGTTTATTTATTTATTTTTTTTGCTGAGCCACTTGGAGTTAAATGACTTGCCCAGGGATACAACATCCAGGAACTATTAAGTGTCTGAGGTGAGATTTGTACTTTTCTCCTTTTGACTTCATGGCTGGTGCTCTATCCACTGCTCCAGCTACCTTCCCCGGTTCCTCTTTTTTTTTTTTTTTTTAAATTATTATTATAATAACTTTTTATTGACAGAACCCATGCCAGGGTAGTTTTTTTGTTTTTTTGTTTTTTTACATTATCCCTTGCACTCATTTCTGTTCCAATTTTTTCCCCTCTCTCCCTCCACCCCCTCCCTCAGATGGCAAGCAGTCCTATATATGTTAAATATGTCACATTATATCCTAGATACAATATATGTGTGCAGAACTGCCCAGTTCCTTTTTTAAGGAAGAAACCTTAAACCAAAACCTGTCTGATTCTCATTGGCCACCCATAGGTCCCTTGCTAAACCCCATTTGGTCTTTGTTGTGTCCTCATTGACTTAGACTGAGTGTAAATCACAGTCATTTCTGCTTTGGCCAGAAATCCTGAGTTTCTTCCAAGAGACTTCATTGATTACTTTTTATTTATTGAGATTTTCACAGCATTCACCTCTGTCCTAGGTGAGAGAGGAGATTCTTTGCCTCCATTGCTCCCTAATGTTAATCATTGGATGGGGGTAGCCTCGGTCACAGGAGACCTGTTGGAGACCTCACCTGAAGAAGGGCCAGGTCTCTCCCTGTATCGAGAGCCATCTCCAGTAATCCTGATCTATAACTGGACACTAGAAGCAGATGGTTCTGTGGGGAAAAGTGAGGCTGGTGACCTTGGGCAGTCCTTGCTCACTTAAATCCAAGTCCCTCACATGTCTTGGCATGACTTCTCTCATGTCATTGTCCTCTCTTAGAGGGAAGGACTGACTAGAGCAGACCTGACTCTGCCTTTGTGATTTTCTCTTGTCTTCATTCATCAGTTGGTGAATGGGAGTGGAGACCACTGCCTTACTCAGAAAGAATTGAGACCTAATTCATCCACTTTCTGCCTTTTCCTGGTTCCTCTTGAGCAACCTTTGGCCTATTCTTGGAGCATCATTGGTCTAATTTACATAACTGACAGCTTCCCTTAGGTTAGGGATATAGGAGGGAAAGACTCCTGGTTATTCCATAACAGGACCAGGAGCCCTAGGCCCTTGTCATCTTCACTATGGGATTTGTTCATAGGTGAGAGAGAGCAGGAAAGAGACAGAAATATAAACATAGATTTGGCCTCTCAAAGGGACTAGCATGCAAGCACTGAATTGGGGTTAGGCCATGTGATCAGCCTTGAGTAATGTCAACCAATCAATAAGCATTAGTTAAGTGCCTGTTCTATTCAATATACTCCATTGATCCTTCGGGATTTAATGAGAAGTTGTTGAGAAGTTTTAAATCCTGCATATAAACTTGGAGATGATTTGAGAATAAGCAACAGTTTATGAAACTTATTCTTAGCTAATCTAGGCAAAGGAAAGTGTTTTTTTATGAAGGGCATCATATTCAACAGACATATGTATATAAAGAGAGAGGGGAAGGGAATTTTATGAAGAAAGAAAGAGTTGAGGTGGAGAGAATGAAAATCATTAACAAGGATAGCAATTAACAAGAATATGGTGCCTACTGTGTGCCAAGAGTTTTATAGGCATTATCTCTTTTGATGCTTACAACATCCTGGGAAGTGGGTACAATTATTACCTTCACTCTACAGGAAAACTGACCCAAGAAAGCACATTCCCAAGAGTGAAGAGCTAGGAGGTGCTTGAGAATAAATTTGAAAGAAAGGATTCAAAGTACTATACAGCACTAGACATCTGTCTAGTGCAATGGATTGAGAAGCTTCAGTTTCCAGGTTTGAGTTCTAATCACTGCTGCAGGGATTTGGATCAGTTTAATCAGCCATTGTGAGCTCATATCCTGGTTTCTAAATTATGAGAACCTTCACCTGTCTTTTGATTCAAATTTGTTGTGGGGGTCCAAAGTCATTGCATTGTGTGTGAAACTCTGTTAATTGATACAATATGACTGAATCTGTCCATTTCAATTTGAAAACTCTTTACTTGGAGAAATTAAAAGTCAACGATTGTATTAGATATTATATTAATATTATTAATAATATTATTAATTATATTAATATTATTATTGTATTAGCTAGCATTAGAGGATAAATATATCCTTGTGTTTGTTTGTTTCTGTCAGGTGCAGAGACATGGTTTGATATGAAGGAGATGAGTGCAAATCTGCAAATGATCTCCTGGAAAGACCTTTTTCAATATTGTGAATACAGGGCTGTTCTTGCTAAAGACAAAAGAAAACATAGTAGAGAAGAACACTGTGAATGGAATACACACAAAACACTTTTTCTTAAGAGTTCCAGTGCTGCTAAAGATAAAAACATAAATCCTGAAGAGAAAACACATGAGTGTCCTGAATGTGATAAATCTTTTATTACACTCTCTTCTCTTGCCAAGCATCAGAGAATCCATGCTGGAAAGAAACCTCATGAATGTAAGGAAGTTGTAAAGACTTTGACAGAGCGATCTACTCCTGCTAAACATGAGAGAATTCACCCAGAAAAACAATCTTACATATGTAATAAGTGTGGAAAGGATTTACAATATTATTCCAAATTCACTCAACATCAGAGAATCCACACTGGAGAGAAGCTTTATCAATGTAATGAATGCGGAAAGGCTTTCACTACACGCCCTTATCTTGCTGTCCATCAGAGAATCCACACTGGAGAAAAGCCTTATGAATGTAATGAATGTGGAAAGGCTTTCATAAGGAAGAGCTATCTTGTTGAACATCAGACAATCCACACTGGAGAAAAGCCTCATGAATGTAATGAATGTGGAAAAGTTTTCACAAAGCGCTCCTATCTTTCTAAACATCAGAGAATTCACACTGGAGAGAAGCCTTATGAATGTAATAAATGTGGAAAAGCTTTCATAAAGCCCTCCTATCTTGCTAAACATCAGAGAATCCACACTGGAGAGAGGCCTTATGAATGTAATGAATGTGGAAAGGTATTTATCCAGCAAAGCAGTCTTACTTACCATCAGAGAATCCACACTGGAGAGAAGCCTTATGAATGTGATGAATGTGGAAAAGCTTTCATAAATCCCTCCTATCTTGCTAAACATCAGAGAATCCACACTGGAGAGAAGCCTTATGAATGTAATGAATGTGGAAAGGTTTTCACCCAGCAGAGCAGTCTTACTTACCATCAGAGAATCCACACCGGGGAGAAGCCTTATGAATGTAATCAATGTAGAAAGGCCTTCACAAAGCGCTCCTATCTTTATATCCATCAGAGAATCCACACTGGAGAGAAGCCTTATGAATGTAATCAATGTGGAAAGGCTTTCACCCAGCAGAGCAGTCTTACTTACCATCAGACAATCCACACCGGGGAGAAGACTTATGAATGTAAGGAATGTGGAAAAGCTTTCGCCCAGCGCAGCAATCTTTATTCCCATCAGAGAACCCACACTGGAGAGAAGCCTTATGAATGTAATGAATGTGGAAAGGCTTTCACAAAGCGCTCTTATCTTGCTAGCCATCAGAGAATGCACACTGGAACGAAGCCTTAGGAACTTAATGGCCATTGAAAGGATTTTACATGGCACCACCGATTTGGTAAACATGAGAGTTTGGGGTCATTAGACAGAAACCTCATGAATATGGAAACCTTCAGGCAAAGCTCAAATATTGTCAGAGGACATTGAGGTTCTGCATACTCTCATCCCATCTGGGTCTCTGCACCCCTTCTACCTCTTGGATCTGTAGGAGGGAGAGGAAGGGAGTTAAAGGAATTGAAGTTAGAGAAAGTGAGCCCATCTTCAATTTTATACCATCCCATCAAAGTCATCTTATTCCTTGTCACTTCTATCTATGTAAACTCCCGACTGCCCCTATGACCAATAACCTTGGAGACATTTCCCTCCCAGACCTGTTTTTGAGTGGGTAAAAGAGGTCATTCTTGGATCCATTTCGTACCCTACTTTAATCCCTCTGTGGTTGTTTCCTCCTTCAGACTGAGGTCTTAGCTTAAGGTCAAGGTCATCCTTGCTTCCAGGGCTGACTCTAGTCAACCTGATATATATCTGGCCACTGGAGCCAGGTGGCTCTCGAAACTTTGCACCTCACCACCCTGTCTTTTCTTGATTCAATTCAATTAAGTAACTCCTAGTCTTGGCTTCCCCTTCCCAATGTCTGGGTCTTCTTAGAGAACAAAGGCCAAAGAACAAGCTCATAGAAATTCAGTTCTTAACTAGAGTTATAAGTATTATCTCACGTAGGGACATAAATAGTTTAGTCTTGTTAACTTAATTATTTCTTTTTTCGTGTCTTTTTACTTTTTTTATGCTACTCTTGAGACTTTTATTTAAAAATTGGAATTTTGTGTTCTGCTTGTGCCTTTTCATCAAGCATGTTTAAAAATTCCCCTTTTCATTGAATGTTTTCCTTGGTGAAAGATGTTTAGTTTTGTTGGGTAGTTTTTGTTATTTTTTGGTTATAATCCATGCATCTTTGCCTTCTGGAACATCATATTGCAATCCTGACTGTCCTTGAACAATATTTCAGTTGCTTCTGGCTGCTTCCAAATTGTTTCCTTGATCTGGGAGTTCTTCAGTTTGGCTATAATGTTTCTAGGAGTTTTCATTTTGGCATCTCTTTCAGAAGGTGATCAGTGTATTCTTTCCATGTTTATTTTATTTATATTAGCTTCCAAATCTTTAATGAATTATTTTCTTCATTATACCTTCTTTTTCATTTGGCCAATTCTTTTAAAGGAGTTGTTTACTTTAGTGGATTTTTGTGCTTTCCTTAAACCAAACTGGTGACTCTTCCCATTTGATGGGAGGGGCATCAAGAAGATGTTCATGAATGAGCTAATACCCAAACTGAATCTTGAAAGAAGATGGAGATTCTAAAGAGCAGGGTAAGAAAGGTTTCATTGCAGGTACAGGGAATATTGAGGTATGAAGTGATTCTGCTGGAAGTCCACTTTGTCTGGAACATTACTCAGGAAAGCCAATTGTTTGAAATAGGGAGGGAATAGTACATTAGAAACAAATGATGGAGGGCCTTGAATGTCATTCTGAAGTGTTTATATTTTATCCTAAAGGCAATAGGAAACCTCTAGGAAGGAGCCATGGTTGGAATTATTCCTTAGTAAGATTATTTTGGGAGCTATGTGAAGAGTGCATCTTCCCTTCCAATATATGGTCCTCCAAATGGTCCTCCAGCCTTTACTTGAAAGCTGTCAGAAAAGAGTGTAATATCACCAGAAGGAGCCCATTCCATTTTTTAGAAAGTTCTAAATTTTAGGAAATTTTTCTTAACATCAAACTAAAATTTACCTCTTTGCAATGTTTACCCATTACACCTACCTTTGCCTTTTGGAGTCAAATGGAAAAAGGCCAATCATTCTTCTATGAGGTACCCAGTTAGACTTGTAAAAACAGTTTTCCTATTTCCCTGAATCTTCTTTCTTCTCCAACTAAACATCCTGTTGTTTCAATTAACACATGACTCAAGGTTCTTCAGAATATTAACTTACCTTTTTAAACATTCTCCAGCTTTTCTATATCATTTCTAAAATAAGCTACTCAGAACTGAACTTTATATTCCAGGTACAGTTTGACGCAGAGAGTACAGTGGAATTATTGCCTCCTTGTTTGTGGAAGCTATCTTTTACTTAATGCAGGTCAAGATAACATTAAAGGGGTGAGTGTGTGGGTGGGTGGGTGGTTGCCACAGCATATTCTTCCCTTATGTTTAGTTTGCAATCTTCTGAAAAACAAAACCAAACCAAAAAAATCCTTCACATCTTTTCAAGACAAACTTTTAGTTAACTATTTCTCTTCTATTTTGATACTTAAGAAAATTTCTTGAAACTATATGACTCTTTGTCCTATTCAGTTTCATCTTATTTGTTCATTTAATTGACTGTGAAATGAACTATGTGGCTTGATGTTTTTTTTTTTTTTAAATTATAACTTTTTATTGACAGAACCAATGCCTGGGCAATTTTTTACATTTTCTCTTGCACTTAAATCTGTTCTGACTTTTCCCCTCCCTCTTTCCACCCCTCCCCCACATGGCAAGCAGTCCTATACATGTTAAATATGTCACAGTATATCCTAGATACAATCTATGTGTGCAGAACCGAACAGTTCTCTTGTTGCACAGGGAGAATTGGATTCAGAAGGTAAAAATAACCCGGGAAGAAAAACAAAAATGCAAACAGTTTACATTTATTTCCCAGTGTTCTTTCTTTGGGTGTAGCTGTTTCTGTCCATCATTGATCAATTGAAACTAAGTTAGATCTTCTCTTTGTTGATGAAATCCACTTCCATCAGAATACATCCTCATACAGAATCATTGTTGAAGTGTATAATGATCTCCTAGTTCTGCTCGTTTCACTCAGCATCAGTTTATGTAAGTCTCTCCAAGCCTCTCTGTATTCATTCTGCTGGTCATTTCTTACAAAACAATAATATTCCATAACATTCATATACCACAATTTACCCAACCATTCTCCAATTGATGGGCATCCATTCCTTTTTCCAGTTTCTAGCCACTACAAACAGGGCTGCCACACACATTTTGGCACATACAGGTCCCTTTCCCTACTTTAGTATCTCGGGGGTATAAGCCCAGTAGTAACACTGCTGGATCAAAGGGTATGCACAGTTTGGTAACTTTTTGAGCATAGTTCCAAATTGCTCTCCAGAATGGCTGCATGTATTCACAATTCCACCAGCAATGTATCAGTGTCTCTGTTTTCCCACATCCCCTCCAATGTTCCGTATTATCTTTCCCTGTCATTCTAGCCAATCTGACAGGTGTGTAGTGGCATCTCAGAGTTGTCTTAATTTGCATTTCTCTGATTAATAATGACTTGGAGCATATTTTCATATGGCTAGAAGTAGTTTCAATTTCTTCATCTGAGAATTGTCTGTTCATATCCTTTGACCATTTATCAATCAGAGAATGGCTTCATTTCTTATAAATTAGAGTCAATTCTCTATATATTTTGGAAGTGAGGCCTTTATCAGAGCCTTCAACTGTAAAAATGTTTTGGGACCACATCTTTGGACAGATCTCCAACTGAATGAGACCCCTTAACTGCCCTCAAGGGTGGGTCTCTGTCAGAAGAAAGTTTCAGAGTTCATCCCCATCATTTGGACAGTTCCAGGGTTCACCCCCATCACTTGTAGAGGCTCAAATATCCCTATTATTGGAATGGGAGAAAAAGTCTGACTTTAAGTGAGCCCTTATTCCAGTTTAGATTAGGAGAAAATCTAATCCAATCTGGATTCACAGTGGAAAGAATTCCCATTTTCCCAAAGTTGATTTGATTGTCAGCCACCTCAAGTATAGGACACACTACTTTCTGCTAGGCTGATGCCCAAGTTTTATCCACCACCACCCTTTCTGCTCTGGAGTGTTAAGAGTGAGCCTCAGAGCTGTGAAAGAGGGAGGGTGGTGGTGGAGGCTTGGGTGGCAAAGGAGATCTCAGAGATGAAGAGCCTGGTGGGTGGTGATCCAGGTGGAAAATGAGCACTTGGGGGTAGAGTTAGAAAGGGCAGAAGTTGGGCCATTCCAGTGGTCAAGACATTTGGATAAGATGCAGAGCTGGATTTAGGGAGGGGAAGCAGGCCAGGGTCTGAGATCCTGGTCCTGTGAGGGATTAAAGGAAGCAACCCTTTTTGGGAAGTCTCAGGGGCTGAGGAATGTGGGAAGTTTTTGGCCCAGGAGAAATTCCAAGACTGAACTGACTGGAAACTGGAACTTTTGGAGTTGAGACCTCTCTGCCTTCTGCAAGCCAGCTCTCTAGGTGCAGGTCCCAGGTAGGTCCACCAAGCTCCCACCATAGCTTCCCACCTCTGAGCTTTTGCTAGTTGTCTTTTCTCTTTGCCAGTTTTGGGGGTGGGTGGTCATCTGACCTCAACCATCTCAAGAAATATGCTGCTCTACCAGACTTAGCTATTGAACAATCCCTTCACACCCAAAACACTTTCTGACTTTTGGAGGTTACCATCTCGGGATTTATCATTGATTCATTTTTTCCCAATTCCAGACCTTGCCCACAAGGACCCAGGAGTCCCACCTTGTTCCTGGATCCTGATTAGAAACATGATGGTTCTGCCTTCCAACTTAGGCCCCTGATAGATTCAAAAGTTCTGCCTGCCCTGAGGACCCTCTCTGGATGTGGGCACTAAAAACTCCTAGCTGGCTCTCCCTCTCTCTCCTTATCCCCCAGGCTCTTGGGCTACTGCCCTATCAGATTCCAGGCTCCCTGTGTCCAGGTTGCTTTTAGGGTCACCAGGCCTAAGCTCTACCAGATGGTTCCAGGCAACCTCCCCAACTGCTAGGTAGACCTCAGGGCACAGTCATGCTGCTTTCCCAGGCTCTGTCCCCCAAGAGCCTTCTGTCATTGCAGTGTCCCTGATCTTCCTGTCAGGAGCTGTATCAGAACATCTTTCTCCCAAACCATATCTGGGCTCTCCTTTCCCAGGCCTCCAGCTTCCCTGCCCCCTCTTTATTTAGAGCTCTCAAGCTTTCACTCCCCACACTCTCCTTACACTAGACAGCTGGATCCCAGGCTTCCCCAGCTTACTCTGCTGCTTCCATCTAGAGCCATCCTTCCAATTTCAACATTTCTTAGCCTTCCTTCTTCCTGGTTCAAGCAGTCTGTGCTGAGTCAGGAAGATGGGAAGGCAGAGTGCCAATGGGAGGGAAAGCTCTGACACTCAAACCAGGGGGAATCCCAAAGGCTTCAGTGCCTCCTGGGTCTCTGTGACTAGATGAGAGAGGGGAGTAATTTTCCTGTTCAGATAACTTTTAATTCTAAGTATGCCACAGTTTCCTTTTATTGTCCTGCCTCGGTTTCCCTAAAGTATTCTGCCTGTTTCCCTGAATTGTTCTGCCTCAGTTTCACTGCTTGCTACCCTCCTTTTCTGCCCATCAGTACTGATGATTAGGGCAGTGGAGATCTGACATTCCAGAAGATAAGACTCCAGATGTCCTATCTCAGATACCTAATTGGCATTGTTTATACCTCTAAATCCAGACTTACTGGCTCTAAACTGGACACCTCTTCAACTCCCATTTTGTAAGAATTTATGGTCCTATCTCCCAACCTGTCAGAACTGTGTTGATGGTCCCTGCATGGAGATTCCCCCTCCTTTGGGACTCACCCCCTGCCTTTGTTTAGCTACCTGAGCTAGGAGCTATAAATAGGTCATTGAGAACTCACATTTGCTGCTGGCTGCTTTGGACATCAGCCCTGGGGGCATCATGCCCCCAGCACAGTCTCTCCCTCTCAGAAATCCAAATAAAATATTAAAAACTCTCTAATCTCTATCTTGCCTCCGTTTCTCTGGCATTACACCTGCTGCCTACAGTGTTCTTTTGATCCTGCTCATTTCACTCTTCATTTAAAGTCTTTTCTGTCTTTCTAACACCACTGAGCTCACTTCTCACAGACCAGAAACTCCATCACAACCAAACATCAGAAACTTGGTCAGAGATTTCCTGATTGATGGGGATCAGTGCAATTTCAATTTAAAAAAAAAATTTTTTTTAAACATTTTCTTTTTTAAAGTTCCCTTTTCCCCTATTCCTGTGACTTTATCTTCTCTCCCACTCTCCCGGTCCCAATCCTATCCAGCTAGAAGTCCTTGCTCCACCCCATCCCTGTTTTCTCACCTCTATATATTCAGAAGGCTCCTACATCCTTCCATGTATGCATTGTTTTTTCTACAATTCAGAGAGGAAGGTTACAGTGTTACCAGCTCTCCACCCCCCCAGCCCCCACCTGCTTTCTCAGTTCTAGTTCTTCCTCTTGCCCAATTTTTGTAACAGTTTCCTTTTGCCCTTCTCTATCCCATCATGCACAATTCAATCCCAACCTTTGAAACTACCTACAGTTATACTGAGAACATTTTCACATATATAAGTAAATAATTATCCTTAATGAGTGCCTAGGAATTAGTCCTTAAGGTTTTCTTTTTTTCTGGATCTTTTATATTAAATTTTCCATTGAGTTCTGGTCTTTTTATTACAAATACATGAAAGTTGCTCAGTTTGTCAAATGTGTATTTCCCCCCTAATTCCATATTCCAGATTTCTGGGTAAATTATTCAAGATGCCATTTCAATTCTTTTGTTCTTTGAAATTTAATGTAACCAAAAACCATGTTCTTTTAGAATAGAAACTGCTGGGTTTTATGAAATCCTGACTATTTCTGCAGTATTGAAGTCTGTCTTACTTTCTTTTTTTTTTTTTTATTTAATAGCCTTTTATTTACAGGATATATACATGGGTAACTTTACAGCATTAACAATTGCCAAACCTCTTGTTCCAATTTTTCACCTCTTACCCCCCACCCCTCCGCTAGATGGCAGGATGACCAGTAGATGTTAAATATATTAAAATATAAATTAGATACACAATAAGTATACCTGACCAAAACGTTATTTTGCTGTAGAAAAAGAATCAGACTTGAAATATTGTACAATTAGCTTGTGAAGGAAATCAAAAATGCAGGTGTCAAATATAGGGATTGGGAATTCAATGTAATGGTTTTAGTCATCTCCCAGACTTTTTTTCTGGATAGCTTTCAGTTCATTACTGCTCCACTGGAAATTATTTAGTTGATCTCGTTGCGAGGATGGCCTGGTCCATCAGAACTGGTCATCATATAGTATTGTTGTTGAATATAATGATCTCCTGGTCCTGCTCATTTCACTCAGCATCAGTTCATGTAAGCCTCTCCAGGCCTTTCTGAAATTATCCTGTTGGTCATTTCTTACAGAACAGTAATATTCCATATCAATTCTATTTTTCAAGGATTTTTTTTTTACCTCTTTAAAATTGATTAACTTTCTTTTCATAATTTCTTGGATTGCTTTCATTCCCTCCCCCCATATTTCCTTGATCTCTTATTTGATTTTGGAATTCCTTTTTATGTTCTTGCAGGGACTCCTTTTGAGCTTGTTTACCTCTAATGTTATTCTTTAAGACAGCAATGGCTTGTTTTATTTATTTTTTTTTTTTTTTTATTTAATAGCCTTTAATTTACAGGATATATACATGGGTAACTTTACAGCATTAACAATTGCCAAACCTCTTGTTCCAATTTTTCACCTCTTACCCCCCACACCCCCTCCCCTAAATGGCAGGATGACCAGTAGATGTTAAATATATTAAAATATAACTTAGATACACAATAAGTATACATGACCAAAACATTATTTTGCTGTACAAAAAGAATCAGACTCTGAATTATTGTACAATTAGCTTGTGAAGGAAATCAAAAATGCAGGTGTGCATAAATATAGGGATTGGGAATTCAATGTAATGGTTTTTAGTCATCTCCCAGAGTTCTTTTTGGGTATAGCTAGTTCAGTTCATTACTGCTCCATTAGAAATGATTTGGTTGATCTCGTTGCTGAGGATGGCCTGATCCATCAGGACTGGTCATCATCTAGTATTGTTGTTGAAGTATATAATGATCTCCTGGTCCTGCTCATTTCACTTAGCATCAGTTCGTGTAAGTCTCTCCAGGCCTTTCTGAAATCATCCTGTTGGTCATTTCTTACAGAACAGTAATATTCCATAATTTTCATATACCACAATTTATTCAGCCATTCTCCAACTGATGGACATCCCTTCAGTTTCCAGTTTCTAGCCACTACAAAAAGGGCTGCCACAAACATTCGTGCACATACAGGTCCCTTTCCCTTCTTTATAATCTCTTTGGGATATAATCCCAGTAGTAACACTGCTGGATCAAAGGGTATAATGGCTTGTTTTAAACCTAACTATTTGAATATTAATCCAGATCTTGTATAGCAAAGTAGCTATTGTCAGGTTCTTTGTTTGTTTCCTTTCTTCGCTCATCCTGAATTTTAATTTGATTTGATTTGATTTATTTTTATATACATGTTTATAAAAATAAATTTGCATTTATTTTTAGTCATTTGATTTCTGAGTTTTGAGTAATGCTGCATTTACCCTCAGCTCCTCCTTACTGTTATGTTCTTAATTCTGTCCAGGGGCTCAATCTCAGCAACAGTTCTCACCTAAGTCAATATCTAGGGTCCTTCAACTGTTGCCCTGGAAATGTTTTTCCTCTCTAAAATGCTGCATTTTCCTAGGAAGTGCTCATTTGTCCTTTTCCACAGCCCAGCAGAATGTCTGGCCAGCATTAGTAACCTGCACCAGGATCCTTCAATCTTGCCCTACTCAGTTTTTATGAGGTGAAAATTCTTGAGGAAATGTGCTTTGCATTATTGCACTTATATAACTATTGTAAATGGCTTATCATCTTCATATACCACATTGTACCCAACCATTCATATACCACATTTTGCTTATCATCTTAAGGTGAGAGAAGTTAAAAGGGGAGGGAGAGAATTTGGAATTGGAAAAAAACAATTTAAAGTGTTAAAAATTGTCTTTACTTGTAATTGGGAGATAAAATACTCTTCAATATAAAATATTGAGGTCAATCAATCTCAACCCTCTCTGTTTCAAAATGTCATTTAGACATATAGAACTAGTTCTTTAATTTGAAATATCTTACAATTACCATGTAAGACCGAACTCATTTTATTTTCCTTCTCTTTTCCCTCTTCCTGTTAAGGGTCACACTACTTTCTCAGTCCCTCAGGCTCCCAAACAAGATGTCCTCCATGTCCTGTTTCAGGTGATTTTTCCTAAAGATCCAATTTTCCCGGACTCAGTAAACACCAGGGATTTTCTACCAACCTGCAAATGTGAACTCTTTATATTCCTCACTAATTATGTGAGGGTTCTTACATCTTAGTTCTTTGGGATCTCATGACAATGGCTTCCTTGCTATTCCAGGAAGATGATACCCTATCTCATGCCTTCAAGACATTTCTCTGGCTATTCTCTGGCAATGTGCTCTCCCTCATTTGTGCCTCCTAGTTACCTTCATTTTCCAACTGAAAGCTTTCTTCCTATAGGAAACCTTTAACTGTGGGGCAGAAGACCATCAACTTCAATAAATCGAAGGCATCTCAAGGTAGAAAAGAAAAGAGTTTTAATTTGCCAGACCTTGGGAGATTTGAGCATCTCCTCAACCACCTAGGGTGGTGTGGCACTAAAGAGAGGTAAGAGACAGTCAGCAGCAAAGATTACATAAGAATCGGGGCTAACATTCCCTATAAGTTGGACCTTTGCCCTGATTAGTCAGCAGAAATGACCTCACATTCGAAGTCCTAAATGAGGAAAAGCTTCTAACCCAATCTCATCTTTAGGATTATTAAATTACCGTATATGGCAGTTTTAATGCCAATTTAGCCCTAACTTAGTCCCACAAGAAAAGGGTTATATCATCCCATTCTTTGCAAAACTGTGATTTCTGGAGAAACAAACTTGGGCCTGGGGGGTAGCCAATCTTCATTCAATTTTTAGAACAGTGTTTCCATCTTGTGAGACAGCTTTCACAATTCACTTCATCCATAAGTACTTGCTTTCAGTGTTTCCTTTTCAATGATATCCTATTTATCTTACCGGTAGCTTGTTGTTTCTCCCATTATTTTGTGAGCTTGTTGGAGGCAGAGATTGTTATTTATCTTTTTTGAAAATCCCTGTCATTCAGGATCTGACATGGAGGAGGCATTTAATTGTTTATTGTTGGACTGATTGATTTAGCCTTACACTTTAGGCTTGTTATTTTCCTCATTCTCTAAAATAGAGAAACTGAGGCAGACAGATAAATCATTAATTTTAAAATTATACAACCCAAAGTAACAATTAAGAAAATTCTATGTGGAAGAACTGTTCAAAACATTTAAAATGATAGTCATAATAATAGTTATAATATATAAAACACTTATGTTTATATTTAGCAAACTGAGACAAATAGAGATTAAGTGATTTGCACACCATCACAACTGGAAAGTGTATAAAGTCAGATTTGAACTCTAGCCTTAGTTCTCTATACCCACTATAATGCCAACTATATTTTTTATATAATTGAAAAGCAGTGAAAATGTGTCCTGAAAAGCATATGAGATATAAAATGGGAGGAATCAAGTAGGATATTAAATGATAAATGTAAGTTCATTAGCATATTATGTCTTTTTTTTTAATTTTAATTTTAATTTTTTTGTCAAAATGGAAAAAATATACTCTTTACATTCAGTCTGAGCCAGTCCCAGCCCAAACAAAGACTAAATGTTGGCTAGTCAATGTGAAATACTTAGATATATAATGAAGATGGCTGAGCCTTAAATTGGAATTTGTTGGTCACTGACCTTTAGAAAATTCACCCTGGAAAGAAATATTATGAATGAGATAAATCTCATTCTTGCTTAACATTTTAGATTTCAAACTGCAACAAAAATATAAAGTCAAACAGTGTGAAGTCTTTGGTTGGAATTCAAATCTTATTAGATACAAGATTCATCTTGGTGAAAAGCCTCATAAATGTAATGAATGTGTGGAGAGCTGGCCTGGAGGCAGGTTTTGGAAATGAAGTACCTGTTTAAGTTATCACTTTCTCAATGAGGATACAGTTTCCAAACTGGAAGTTCTCCTGCGCAGGAGATCTCCACTTGTGGCAGAACAGGCAGAGATTTTATACACAAATCCTAAGTGGGAAGGAAGGGGGAAGGCAAGTTACAATAGAATCCCAGAGTTTGTATTTCCAATGGAAGTCTCAATACAACAGTTCTTGGATTATTTCAAATCTTAAGGGTTGTGACCAGCCCCTCTCCAAAGCACAGAGTTCTGTGATAAGAACAGTTTTCTGTTCACTTATTGTAAATAAATACAATACAACATAAGAATATACATTATCAGAATGTTTGATAATTTTACTTTGCATTGTGACTCCTGCTTCCTAACTCAGAAAAGGCAGCTCTGAGAAATCTAAATTATTCAAATATATACATACATATATATACATACATAAATATATATGGAATATAATATAAAATATTCATTAGCAATACAATATAAAATTGAATAACCTGGAAATCATAATGGCTTCACTGTGGGAAGGCTCTTAGAAAGTGTTCATTTTTCTGAATCTAGGAAATTTCTGTGGTCCATGATGTTTTGTTCTAGAAGAGGACCACAGATAAAAGGGAGATGTCTTGATTTGTGTTTGAATGGGATGTAAGGGAGGGAGTGGTCTACCGAGTCCTGTGGCAAGATAAAAGTCCTGAATCCTTCCTCCAACAAAACATGAGCTGATGGAAGCCTGGGGGAAGAAGAGTTCATGGGAAATAAAATGAACAGCTTGGTGGGGAAGTGGCCAGGTGAAATAAGAGTCCTAGGGTGGAGTTTGGAAGGGAGGAGTCTAGGCTGGAGAAGAGCCACTCCAATGCCCATTGGCCATGTAATGATTGGCAGGGCTAGGGGAGAGGAGGCAAACAGCACTCAGAGGTCATCACCCTGAATGAGTTTGGGAGTGAGGTTCCACCCTCCAGTCTATATATCTTTTATCAGCTGGCTGTGATTTTGCAGTAATTATTTATTTCAACTGAAACTAAGGCTGCCTCCAGAAAACTCCCATTTTCGTTGAATTGTTTTCCTTTATGAAAGGTGATGTTTAGTTTTGTTGTGTAGTTTTTGTTATTTTTGGCTGTAATCCATGCTCCTTTGCCTTCTTGAATATCATATTGCAATCCTGACTGTGCCTGAACAATATTTCAGTTGTTTCTGGCTGCTTCAAAATTTTTTTCTTGACCTGGGAGTTCTGCAATTTGGCTATAATGTTTCTAGGAGTTTTCATTTTGGGATCTCTTTCAGGAAGTGATCAGTGGGTTCTTTCCATGTATATTTTATTTATATTGGTTTCCAAATTTTTAATTAATTATTGTCTTCAGCATACCTTCTTTTTCATTTTTCCAATGCTTTTAAAGGAGTTGTTTGTGTTAGTGGATTTTTGTGCTTTCCTTAAACCAAACTGGTGACTTTTTTTTTTCATGATTCTCTAGTTCCACTCATTTCTTTTCCTAATTTTTATTCTACTTCTCTTATTGGATTTTAAAAATCCTTTAAGAGCTCTTCCAAGAGAACTTTTTGGACCTGTGACCAATCTATATTTCTCTTTGAGATTTCACATTGGAGGCATTTTGATCTTGTCTTCTTGCGAATTTGCCTTTTGACCTTCCCTTCAACCACAATAATTTTCTATTTCAGAGCTTTTTTATTTTGTTGTGGCTTTTTCTCATTTCCCAGTCTGTGGCTTTTAAGGTTGAGCTCTTCCCCTAAGCAGACGACACTATCCCACGCTTTTTGCTCTGGGGCCAGAAGCTTGGTTACTGACTTTCTGCTTCAAAGACAGAGCCTCAGGGGCTGGCTCCTTGTCAGCTGGGCCAAGGCTTCTGGAACTGGCTGTTCATCTGCTATGCCAGGGACCACTGGATCTCAGTTGTTGATCTGTGCTTGGGCTATGTTTCCCTTTTCCCCAAGTGAGACAATTATTTCTTGCAACTTTTCTAAATTATCTAAGACTGGAAAATTGTTTTTCCTATTGTTTGGTAAGTTCTGTCACTCCAGAACCTTTTTTTTTTTTTTTGCTGAGGCAATTGAGGTCAAGTGACTTGCCTAGTATCCTACAACTAGGAAGCCTTAAGTGCCTGAGGCCATGTTTGAACTCAGGTCCTCCTGACTTCAGGGCTGGTGCTCTATGAAATATGCCCATGAAATAACTTTCCATTATGATTCTGGAGTCATGGGCAGCTAGGTAGCGCAATCCTAGCAAAATACACACACACACACACACACACACATATATATTTCATAAGAAACTGAAGAGAGTTCAGACAATATCCTGCCTTTTCTCTCCTATCTTGCCTTTACCATTTTTATTTTTCAACCTGCCCCTGCTTTTAGCTTCTCTCCCCCTGGTGATTGGGGTCTCTCCCAGTGCCAGGGGTTTAGTAACTCCCCTGGAAGTTCACTCTCTGTAATTTCCTGCAGCTATCCTGCTGTCCAGGAAAAGAAGGGAAACACATTTGTGTTTCATTGTAATCATCCCCCAGCAACAGCCTGCGGAGGACTAAGGACTGGCCCAAGCAGACAACCTGCAGCGAGAGAGAATGGCTCCTCAGAGCCCAAAACCCCCACCCCAGGTGAGTGTATTCTGCCCACAGATGTGGCAATATCAATCCAAGAGGCCATTTCCAGAGATCTGGAGCATGGTCTGTGAGGCTGGCCATCTCTCTTATCATTGGATCCTTACTTTACAAAAATGGTCAAGAAAGTAAATGCAGTAATAACAACACTGCCCTCCTCTCTGCTATATTTTGAACTAATTCATTGTCCATTTGGCTTCTTGAACGCTAACACTCTTCTCCTAGTTGCTGCCCCCACATGTTTGTTTAAATTTCCCCTCAATATAGGCCACTGACAAGACCACTTCACCCATTAGCATCTATCTTGTAGGTATCATGTCTTGCTTTAGTCCAGCACCATTTGCCCTCCTACACACACACACACACACACACACACACACACACACACACCCCTGCCTTCTAGCTACTCTTTATGTCCTGTGGCCAAGCTCCCTCCTGTAGCCATTGACTTTCCTGGAAACCGTTGACCCTGTTGTCTGGATCAGAACCGTGGAAGCTTCCTCAGCTCTTGTCCTTTCCCTGGCTGGGAGCAGAGCAGAAATTGTCCTCCTGCGGTTGCTCAGCTCCTGTTTCCTTAGGCCACACAGAGCTTCCCAAATCTCTCTGAATGTCTTCTCTTTACCATCTTTGTGGTGGCTGTTATATTTTTTCTGAGGCAACTGGGGTTGTGACTTTGTCCAGGTTCACACATTTAGGAAGTATTAAGTGTCTGAGGCCACATTTGAACTCGGGTTCTCCTGATTTCAGGGCCAGTGCTCTATCCACTATGCCATTTAGCAGCCTCTATTATAATGTATATTAAATACAAAATAAGAGAAGAAAAAAAAAGTCAGGTAACCAGCAGAACCTACAGCAGATTCGATATAAAACAAAGCAATATATTAAATGCTACATATGGCTTAGGAGCTGTCCAGCCTTTCTTTGTTTCCTGGGTAGGTTTTCTTTTATTCCATTTTGTTATGGGCCAGAACTTGAAACAAGGTACTAAGTGGAATTGAGGAGACAATGGTTAAATCTAGTTTAGCTTTGATTTAATCCTACAAAAAATAATGGTTTAGAGCCTGGAGAATTTCTATTGTGGCTATCTGAATTTAATGAATTATGTTGAGTCCAGGCACAAAGAAATAGGACACCAGGTACTCAAGTACAAGTAACATTTGACTAACTGATGCTGAGTGAAATGAGCAGGGCCAAGAGATCATTATATACTTCAACAACAATACTATATGATGACCAATTCTGATAGACCTGGCCATCCTCAGCAATGAGATCAACCAAATGAGTTCCAATGGAGCAGTAATGAACTGAACCAGCTACGCCCAGTGAAAGAACTCTGGGAGATGACTAAAAACCATTACATTGAATTCCCAATCCCTATATTTTTGCCCACCTGCATTTTGGATTTCCTTCACAGGCTAATTGTGCAATATTTCAGAGTCCGATTCTTTTTGTACAGCAAAATAACAGTTTGGTCATGTATACTTATTGTGTATCTAATTTATACTTTAATATATTTAACATCTACTGGTCATCCTGCCATCTGGGGGAGGGGATGGGGGGAAGGAGGGGAGAAATTGGAACAAGAGGTTTGGCGATTGTCAGTGCTGTAAAGACCCATACATATAACCTGTAAATAAAAGGCTATTTAAAAAAAAAAACCAAGTAACAGTTGAACAATTGGGAGGGATAGGAGCTTATGCTGATAGGAGTGGAAGGGTCCCCATAAACTAACAGTTTGGGGCAGAGGGTTTGCTTGTATTTCTCCAGATGTAACAAGCACTCACTGAGTGTCCATCTCATCTACTAGGACAAGACAGAAAAAGAGGGGTCCATCAAAACAGAGATGAAGAATGAAGTGACAGACACTTCAACCACCTGTTAAGGACCATGCCTAGGTGAAGGGGCAGGTCAATTCTCCAAGAGCCTCCACAGCTGTGGATCATAACATCTGAAGGAGTTGCAAAGCAGCCTTTACTGACATGTGTTGCTTGTGGACTGGGAATGAGATAAATTGAAGGCAGAGGGAAGAGGAGAGAGGTCAAAACAGCAACTGCCTCTTAGTCTCCTTGTATCATCATCACCAACATCCTTTCACATGAGGAGATCCATTCTGCCAGATTGAGTTGGATCTCCAGCAGTCACTGGCAAATGGCTCCCATATCACAACAACCATTTGCTGAGAGCAAGGGTGTTTTTGAGGTCATGGTTTCTGACCTACTCTCTTTTGGGGTGACCAATTCAAACTATTGGCTCACCATCTCTCTAACAACTGTAAAAACATACTTGGTAATTTTAGGATAATCTTGATGAAAAACACATGTGACAGAAAGAAGGCATGTTAACTATATAATGAATCAAAAGTAAACTTGGTAAATTTAGGATAATCTTGACAGGAACAAGGCATTTTTTAACTATACAACAAATCAACGATATACTTAAGGTAAATACATTAG
This sequence comes from Sarcophilus harrisii, assembly GCF_902635505.1. Taxonomy (NCBI): domain Eukaryota; kingdom Metazoa; phylum Chordata; class Mammalia; order Dasyuromorphia; family Dasyuridae; genus Sarcophilus; species Sarcophilus harrisii. The sequence goes on from NC_045428.1 coordinate 609,655,534, forward strand.
TATGATCATTAATGCTTTGTAATGATAAATATCACAACTATATACAATTCTGTTCATGTTGATGAACATCACAATTATGCTATTTATAATTCTGTGTTGAAAAGAATCTTGGTGTTGACAGTGGATATAGAAATGCCCTGGAAGGAGGTAGTTAGTAATTTTATAAGACTATCCTAAAAAAGGAATATAAACACTGATACTCAGATTAATAAATGGAGATTGCAAAGAATATCTTGCACTTGACCTAGGTTATACAGTTTCTCGATTATTCACTAGAGGTGGACTCGAACAGCAAGAATGTTAGTTGATTAACTGCATTCACAAGTAAGGAATGGTGCCCCAGGATGTAAAGGAGCACATGAATGGCCAAGCCCATACATTTCTACCAGATATGCCTCTCCCTTGTTCCAAGTAAAACCTGAAAAAGATACATTCCAATCAGTCTCTTATTTTGATATGGGAAGGTCATTTTATAACATCACTTAACGATGACAATATGAAGAAATTAAAACCATTTTTAGTCATATGAAAAAGTGTTCTAAATCACTATTGATCAGAGAAATGCAAATTAAGACAACTCTGAAGTACCACTCCACACCTCTCAGATTGGCTGAGATGACAGGAAAAGGCAATGATGAATGATGAAGGGGATGTGGAAAAACTGGGACACTAAAACATTGGCGTTGGAAGTGATTCTAACAATTTGGAACTATGCCTAAAGGCCTATCAAACTGTGCCTACTCTTTGATCCAATGTGTCTCTACTGGGTTCATATCCCAAAGAGATCTTAAAAGAGGGAAAGGGACCCCAACATTTGTGGCAGCCCTATTTGTAGTGGCAAGAAATTGGAAACTGAGTGGCTGCCCATCAATTGGAGAATGGCTGAATAAATTATGGTACATGAATGTTATGGAATATTATTGTTCTATAAGAAAAGAACATCAGGATGATTTCAGAGAGGCCTGGAGAGACTTACATGAACTGATGCTGAGTGAAATGAGTAGTACCAAGAGATCACTGTGCACAACAACATTATATGATGATCAATTCCGATAGTCTATGAAACTGTCTCTTTTCAACACTAAAATGATTAAGACTAATTCCAATGATTTTGTAATGAAGAGTCATTTACACCCAGAGAGAGGAGTGTGGGAACTGAGTGTGGACCACAACATAGCATTCTCTTTTTGTGGTTGTTTGCTTGAATTTTATTTTTTCTCATTTTTTTCCCATTTTTGATTTGATTTTTCTTGGGCAGCAAGATAATTGTATCAATATGTATGCATGTAGTGCACTTAACGTATTTTTACCATGTTTAACATATATTGGATTACTTTCTATCTAGGGGAAGGAGTGAGGAGAAAGGGAGGAATAATTGGAACACAAAGTTTTGCAAGAGTTAATGTTGAAAAAATATTCATGTATGTTTTGAAAATTTTAAAACGTTAATAAAAATAATAACAGTACAAAAGCCCCTCCCCACCCCCCACCTAAAATCAGGGGACAAGAAAATCATATTGCATCACATGGATAAACAATTTATGAAAGGCAGGAATGGGGTAAGCCCTCTTGGTTCTTTGGGTACTTTCTGGGAAAGACCATGCTTGGCGGAGGCGGCACCAAGATTGCCATGAAAAATGGGGAGGGATACTGAGGCAGAAGTCCTGGCTCACAGAGAGAGGTAACAGTGGAGGAGGACTAGGGGAAGAGAGCATCCCTCCCTCCCCAGCCAGGTTACACCTGGAAGCGGTTAGCCAGGGCTGAGGGCGGATCTAGTTTTAATAGGTTTTTTGGGATCTACCAGGCCCCCTCTCTGTGCCATATTGGGGCAAGCTCATTTACTTACCCAGATGGTCCCCAAGCCACTGGGGCTGGCCAGGGCTGGCTGAGCTCAGGATGAACTCCAGAGGCCGCAGAGGCGCCATTGCTAATGCCCAGTCCCCACCTGCTGCCGAGAGTGGACTTGCGGTTACTTTGTGATATCAATGTGTGGATCCTGCTCCTTTAGTCTGTGGGATGATTTCTCTGTGGTAAATCTTTAGGCTGGCCTTTAGTCTAATTTCCTGTTCACATTTCCTAAGTGGAAGAGGAAGGGGTCCTCAAGGGGAGCAGAACAAGATGAGAGTTTTTACACAACCTCAAAGCATCCCGGAGTTAGGCCTTCCTGCCCTGAGGATCCCCCTTGAACCCCAGTACTGAAGCTCCTGCTTCCCTGTCCCCTCTTCTTTTGGAGCCCTCAGTTTCCCTGCAGAGGTTGCATCCAAGAAAGGATTGTGTGTCTCCCAGTGTCTGGCTTCTCCTGGTCATTCTATTCCATCCCACAACCTTCTGCACTTCCAACTTTCTCTTCCTTCTAGTTAGTGTATGGTTTAGAGAACGGTGTGTGTGTGTGTGTGTGTTTGTGTATGTGTGTGTGCCCCTACCCCTCCCTGCTTTCTCCCTTCTATAGATTGAGGTCTCTGCGTTTCTATTTCTGTATAAAGACCATTTTCTATAGTAACTCTAAATCTGTCATTAGAGGAATGTCTTCTTTCTCCACCTATTGTGCAGATTATGAAAATTCATCAGCTATTTGAAAGATTAAAGTTTTGGTTTCTCCTCAAAGTTCTTCTCATTGGTTTTCCTATAAAAAGTCTTTGAGTTTCATGAAGGGAAGCTAGGACTTTCCTTTGTTGCTTCTAAATTTGTATCTTATTTTAGGTAGTTTTAGGTCAAAAAAATCAGTCTAGTATTTTTATTTTTCTAAATTCATGAAAAGATAGTTTTCAATATTCACCTTTGTAAAATTTTGTGTGCCAGATTTTTCTTCCTCTTCCTCTCCTCTCCCCAAGACAACAAGCAATTGAACATAGATTAAACACGTGCAATTCTTCTAAATATATTTCCATACTGTAGTAATGCTGAATAAAAAAAAAAATCAAATAAAAAAAAGGCGTGAAAGAAAAAAAACATTTTAAAAGGGGTGAAAATACTATGTTTTGATCCACATTCAGACTTCATAATTAGCTTTCTGGATGTGGATGGCCCTTTCTATCACAAGTCTAGAATTTACTTGAATCTCCTCATTATTCAAGTTCATCACAGTTAGTCAAATAATCTTGTTACTGTATTTACTGTTCTCTTGGTTGTACGCATTCACTTAGCATCAATTCATGTAAGTTTTTCTGAAGTCAGCCTGCTCATCATTTCTTATAGAACAATAATATTCCATTACATTCATATAACATAATTTATTCAGCCATTCTCCATCTGAGGGGCATTCCCTCAGTTTTCAGTTCCTGCCTGCAAACATTTTTACTCATGTGGGTTCTTTCCCTTCTTTAATGATATTGGACTATAGACCCAGTAGAAACACTGCTGGATCTAAGGGTATACAGAATTTTATAGACCTTTGGGCATAGTTCCAAATTGCTCTCCATCATGGTTCGATTATTTCACAATTCCACCAACAGTGCATTAGTTTTCCAGTTTTCCCACTTCCCCTTCAGGATTTGCTGTTATCTTTCCCTGTCATCTTTACCAATCTGAGATATGTGAAGTAGTGTCTTAGAATTGACTCTAATCAATAGTGATTTAGAGCAGATTTTCGTATGACTAGAAATGGCTTTAATTTCTTCATCTAAAAATTGTTCATCTGCTTTGACCATTTGGCAAATGGCAAATGGTTTGTATTCTTATAAATTTGAGATAATTTTTTATATAATTGAGAAATGAGACTTTTATCAAAAATACTTGCTGTAAATTTTTTTCTCCAGGTTTCTGCTGCCCTTCTAATCTTGGCTGCATTAGTTTAGTGTGTGCAAATCTTTTTAATTCAATGTAATCAAAATTATCCATTTTCCCCCATAATGTTCTCTAGTTCTTTGGCCTTAAATGCCTTCTTTTCCACAGATCTGAGAGGCAGACTGTCCCTTGTTCTCCTAATTTGTTCATAGTATCATCCACTATGGTTGAACCATGAACACTATCTGATCTTATGTTTCTAAACTTTAAGTCTTTGGTTATTGTTTATTAAGTATCTTAAAACAAAATTATTTGTGTAATGTTGAACATAAAGCCATCAATTCAGATATGAGGATAAGCTGTGAACATTCAGGGATGAATCTCTCTCTCTTTTTTTGGCTGAGATGTTTGGGGGAAAATGCCAAGGGAAATGAATCACTCATCTAAACATAACTCACACTATAGGGGATGGGGGATCCAGTTTGTTCGTGTGGTCTTTCACTCGAAGTCAAGTACCCATAGATCCCTTACAGAGGACACAATAATAATGTAATCAGGAAAGGTCTCTGAAGATCTTTGGAGAGCCATGGCAGAGCTGGGTCCCAGAACACAGAAACAAGTGTGGGAACAATTAATTATGTAAAGGCATTCATTAAGTATCCTGAAATGTTTCTTCCTGGAAATTTATCCACCCAAAGTGTCATAAAACAAGTCTTTACTATGTCTGGTAATTGTACGCTAGATGCCACTTTAAGACCTATACTTTGGATTGTAGAGCAACCTCGTTATGCCTTGTTTCCAATGAAAGTATGAGATCAGTCTGCTGGAGAAGAAACTTTTGACATAATAGCTCAGGAAACAGGTCTTGGAAACCTAGAAGCAAAAGATTTATTGGCTCCAGATGTAGGAATTTTAGCTGCAGTTTCTATTATTGGCTCACCTTTCCTGTCTGCAGTTGCCTCACAAACTCACCTCCTAAAGATTTAGTTTAGACTGTGTGAGCAGCCTTACAACATGAAATTGATATAGATGCTATGATGCAACAAGAATAAGATGTTTTAGAATGCTCAGTAATAGCAATAGATAGGGATGTACAATTAAAAGCTGTCTTCACTTGGGCACGTGGTTATTGTTATTGTTTTATCTGTGTAAGTCCTTATGTATATTCCAACTCTACCAACTGAACTATTGAGCAAATAGTGAACAAGCTACAGGGTGCTTGGCATTCTGAAAATATTACATGGGAAATTAGTCAATTGTGTAAGATACAACATAAAATCACTGATTCTCAGATTGATGGTATTGATCCTCATGATATTGCAAACAGGTTGTAGATCTGGATTAATCAACCCAATCCTCCTAATAATGTATCAAGCTTGTTGTTGCATTTTCTGCCTTGGATATGTTTTGTTACCCTGACATATTTTCTCCTGCCCTGTTTTCTAAGACATGCTCATCACTCCTTAGGTGAGCTTCAAACATCCCTTCTTTATCTCAAGATAGTGCAGAAGAACAGGGAGAGGTTAGGGTTAGGTTCCCCTCAAACCCACCCAATGGAATTAAATAAAATAAGGTCAAAATGGAGACCTAAGCCACATGTACAGATATTTTATTATTTTTTTTTACATATTTGCACATTTATCATGCTGCACAAGAAAAATAAGATCATCAAAAATGAGGAAGAAAACAAAAAGCAAATAAACAACAAAAAAGGTGAAATCACTAAGCAGATGGTTCCCTCTATCACAAGTGTACTGGAATTGGCCTGAATCATGGCATTATTTATGGAAATTTTAAAAGAAAATTAGAATCTGGGCATTATCACACAAATGCAAAGCCAAAGAATTTAGGAATAAATAAGAGAATGAAGAGGAAAATTAAGTAGTAAAAACAATTTACAATCAGATAAACAAATTTCTTAATCATTATTGAGAATGGAGATTAAAACAATCGGTTTCCCCCATTATAAAGACTCTTCTTTGGACACCAATTTTGGGATTTCAGAGAAAAACCCAAATCGATTTTCCCATCTTTATACACAGTATAAAATTGGAATGTCTAATGAGATCTGAGATGTAAAGAGGCCTTCCCTCATTCATTATATTCATGTCTTTCATCTGCAGTAAGCTTTCTACTCAAAGTATGAGATCCAGGTGAAAGCCTTTCTGCAAATACATTTTTTATAATGTTTCTGTCCTCCATCTTTATGTCTTTATCCATGATTTCAATCTTGTAGGAATTTTCTGGAGGCAATTCAGGGATGAAGTAAACCTGAATGTTTTTCAAAATGAATCGTATGAATGAGATTTTACATCTGGTATGGGATTTTCCATGTCTAGTCATAGACTAATATATATTAAAAACTTTGCCATGATCTAGACACTCAAAAGTTTTTTTGCTAATGTGCTCTCTCTGTTGTTAAGCAAGATTTGAGCTTTGTCTGAAGGTTTCCATATTCATGAGGTTTTTGTCTAATGTGAATTTTCTCATGTTTACCTAGACTGCTGCGCTGTGTGAAAGCCTTTCCACATTCATTACATACATAAGGCTTTTCTCCAGTGTGGATTCTCTGATGTCTAGCACGACTGGAGCAATATGTGAAAGCCTTCCCACATTCATTACATTCATAAGGCTTCTCTCCAGTGTGGATTCTCTGATGGACAGCAAGACCGGAGTGAGATGTTAAAGTCTTTCCACATTCATTACATTCATAAGGATTCTCTCCACTGTGGATTCTCTGATGTACATCAAGGTAAGAACGCTTTATGAAAGCCATTCCACATTCATTACATTTATAAGGTTTTTCTCCAGTGTGAATTCTCTGATGTTCACGAAGACAGTAACTCTGTGTAAAAGCCTTTCCACATTGATTACATTCATAAGGCTTCTCTCCACTGTGGATTCTCTGATGTTCAAGAAGACTATAACTGCGCATGAAAGTCTTTCCACATTCATTACATTCATAAGGCTTCTCTCCAGTGTGAATTCTCTGATGTTCAAGAAGACTGTAACTCCATATGAAAGTCTTTCCACATTCATTACATTCATAAGGCTTCTCTCCAGTGTGCACTCTCTGATGGCTAGCAAGATGGGAGCGATCTATGAAAGCCTTTCCACATTCATTACATTTGTAAGGCTTATCTCCAGTGTGGATTCTCTGATGTTTAGTAAGAGTGGAACAGTGTGTGAAAGCCTTTCCACATTCATTACATTTATAAGGCTTCTCTCCAGTGTGGATTCGGTGATGTTTAGTAAGAGTGTAACAGTGTGTGAAAGTCTTTCCACATTCATTACATTGATAAGGCTTCTGTCCAGAGTGCATCCTCTGATGGCTAGCAAGATTAGAGTGACATTTGAAAGTCTTTCCACAATCATTACATTCGTAAGGCTTCTCTCCAGTATGGATTCTCTGATGAGCAATAAGACTGTAACTCCGCATGAAAGTCTTTCCACATTTGTTACATTCATAAGGCTTCTCTCCAGTGTGGATTCTCTGATGTTCACGAAGAATGCAACTCCGTGTGAAAGTCTTTTCACATTGATTACATTCATAAGGCTTCTCTCCAGTATGGATTTTCTGATGTTCAAGAAGACTGGAGCTCTTTATGTAAGCCTTTCCACATACATTACATTCATAAGGCTTCTCTCCAGTGTGGAGTCTCTGGTGTGTATCAAGATAGTAACGCTTTGTGAAAGCCTTTCCACATTCGTTACATTCGTAAGGCTTGTCTCCAGTGTGGAGTCTCTGATGTTGAACCAATTTGGAATAATACTGAAAATCCTTTCCACATTGATTACATATGTAAGATTGTTTTTTAATGTGAATTCTCTCATGTTGAGCAGGAATAGATTGCTCTCTCAAAGTCTTCCCATGTTTCTTACATTCATAATGTTTCTCTCCAGCATGGATTCTCTGGTGCTTGGTAAGGGAAGAGAGTGCAATAAAAGCTTTATCACATTCGTGACACTCAGGTATTTTCCCTTCAGGATGTATATTCTTATCATTAGCAAAACTGGAACTCTTTCTTAAAGTTTTTTTGTGTCTATTCCATTCACAATATTCCTCTCCAGTGTGGTTTCTTTTGTGCTTAGCAAGAACAGTCCTGTATTCATGATATTGAAAAAGGTCTTTCCATGAGATCATTTTCAGATTTGCACTCACCTCCTTCATATCAAACAGTGTCTCTGCATCTGACAGAAACAAACATACACACATATAAATAATCCTCTAATGCTGGCTAATAATAAAATCATGGACATTTAATTTCTTCAGGCAAAACGTTTTCAAACTGAAATGGACAGATTCATTTTTAAATGCTATTAGCTCATATCAATAAACTGATTGAATTAACACACCTCTGTGTTACAGTACAGTGACATTGGACTCCCACAACAAAGCTGAGACAAAGGCAAGGTGAAGGTTCTAATAATTTAGAAATCAGGCTATGAGCTCTGAATGGTTGAGTAACCTGATCCAGATCCCTGCAGTAAATATTAGACCTGGAACCTGGTAAATGAGGCTTCTCAATCCATTGCACTAGACAGATGTTCTCCATTTTACTTTCAATCTTTTCTTTCAAATTCAATCTCAGGCACCTCCTAGCTCTGCACCACTGGGAATGTGCTTCTTTGCCTCAGTTTTCCTATAGAGTGAAGGTAATAATTATACCCATTTCCCAAGTTGTTGTGAGCATCAAATGAGATAAAACCTGTAAAACTTTTGGCACACAGTAGGCACCATAAGCTTGTTAACTACTATTGTTGTCACTTTGATTTTGCTTCTCTTCACCTCAACTCTTCCTTCCTTCATATACTTCCCTTGCTCTCTCTCTTTTTATACATGTCTGTTGAATATGATGCATTTCCATTAAAAAACACTTTCCTTTGCCTGGATTAGCTAAGATAAGTTTCATAAACTGTTACTTATTCTCAAACCATCTCCAAGTTTATATGCTGGATTTAAAGCTTCTTGACAGCTTCTCTTTGTATAACCAGGGCTGAATGCAATGAACAGAACAGGTGCTTAATTGATGATTACTTATTGGTTGACATTACCCTGGGCTGATCACATGGCCTAACCCCACCTCTGTACTTGCATGCTGGTCCCTCTAAGATGCCAAATCTTTGTTTCTATTTCTGTCTCTTTCCTGCTCCCTCTCACCTATGAACAAATCCCATAGTGAAGATAACAAGGGATATTTCAGGGTTCACTATGAGATATCCAAATTCACACCTTCGGTAATCCCACTCTCAAAGGAGGAGTCAACGTTTGAGTTTACACCTCTAAAAGAGCATAAAAACAGCTGAGCTCAGTCAGGAGAGTTCAGTTAAAAAGATTGAGAGGGGAATGTCAGTTGGAGATTGAGAAGCCACAAGTTGGAGCTGAGCTAGGGGCAGAAGCTGGCAGAGAAGCTGCAAGAACTCTTGAAACCAAGGAGGAAGATAAGCCATAAAGAAAACTAATCGGGCTATTTTGGAGGAAGCAATAAAAGATCTGAACTTTTAACACCTGGCTGCATCTGGAGTGAGTATTACTTTGAACCGAAACTAAAGACTGCTCCAGAGAACCTCCCCAAAAAACCGGCTCCCAGAGAATGATCATATTCTAGAAAAGAAGAGACCACTACAGTTTAGTGAGGTCCTCAGGATCTCATGACCACAAGAGTCTGAAAAGGGATTCCAATCCACTTTCCCTTCACCCAAGCCCATCATATGAAGAAACCTCCTGGGACAGCAGCCTGCACCCCAGCTTGCAACTCACTCACCAGGACAGGAGTTCCTTAGGCCTCCTCTCTCCACATGGGAGATGAAATCTTCTCTGGGAACTGGAACTCCTGGACAGGGGGAAGATAGTGAGTGTGAATCTTGAAACTTGTCATTTATTCCTCATTGGAATAGGGCCAGGGTGTGAGGCCCACTGGGTGGTTCCAAGGACAACTCAAAAATGGTTTTCAGGGTACTTAGGGGAAAGGAGGCTATGCAAGCAATCTGGAAGCAGAAGATCCTGATTTTACTGCCTCCTTCTCAGCAGGATGGCTACATCCCACAGCCTCCATTTTCTGGACATTAGAGGCAGCTGGTGGCACAGAGACGGGAACACTGGGCCTGCAGTCAGGAAGTCCTGAGTTCAAATCTGGATTTAGACTCATCCTAGCTGTGCTACTCTGGTCAAGTAATTTCATCTGTTTGCTTCAATCTCCAGACCTGTAAAATGGGGATAAAGATGGCACCCAAAACAAAGGGTTTTGGTGGGTATCAAGTATGATAATGTGCATGAAGAAAGCTCTGGGCACAAGGCCTGGATCCCAGCAAATGTATGGAAAGACCTCCTCCCTTTCTTTTCTCTCCCTGTATCTGTATAGGCCTTTGGAGGATGTAGGAAGGAAGAATAAGGGCCCACTTGCTGCGTTGGGGATTTATGAGTTACACCAGGGGCAGTGAGGTAACAATTTACTTTCTTTTAACCAAAAAGAACATTGCAAAGACAAAGTTTCCCCTGAAAAAGAAGGGGGGTCCTTCCCCTATCCGATGTTCAGTGCAAAGGGGCAGGGTAGCTTTTCAGAAGATTTGTAGGCAAAACTGCCAGGTTCCTATCCTACGATGCAAAGACCACTCAAAGAAGAACCAGGAAGCAGGAGGACCCTGTCTCTTGCGGAAAGAAGGCAGCCCTTGGGCCTTTCTGAGAACTGGTAAAAGCCTGAAACTCTGCACCCTATGGAGGAAAGGATGATACTCCTTTTGAAGACAGTTCCAGAGTTCCAAGGGAAGAGCTCCTTACCCAGGGAGAGCAAGTTCTCAGCATTCTCCAACATGACCTCCTTGTGCAGCTCTCTCTGATCCGGATCCAACAGACCCCACTCCTCTGGGCTGAAGTCCACAGCCACATCCTTAAAGGTCACCAACTCCTACAACATCAACACCCAGAGGATTTAAGAGTTGAAGCAAGCTTCATAACTGATCTAATCCAATGCTCCTCAATTTACAGAAGGGACCTGAAGCATGGAGAAGGAATCTACCCAAAGGTGACAGCCCTTACAGGATTCAGAGCCAGCACTGAAACCAAAGTCCCCCAAAGACCAGTGGAATATAGAGAAACACATCTTATATTTTCAGTTGGAATAAAATTGAGAAATGTTTTACTAGGAAATGGTACTGTGGAATCAGGGAAGTTATGGCTTCTATCAGAGAGAGATGAGGATTTTTGGAGGTGAAATCAGACAGTGCTATGTTAAGAAAATGGCATGAAGTGTTTTTGTGTTTAAGACTAAAAAAGTCTTACCAAGGATCTTCTCCCTTTTCTTCCCCACATGTTACTGAAGGAACTCTGGAAGATGTTATGATACACATCTATGGAGGCTCTTGGAGAACTGACCTGCCCCTTAATAAGTTCTGCTCCAGAAAACAGGATCAAGGGTTTCCAGGAAAGTCAGTGGCTACTGGAGGGAGCTTGGGCACAGGAAACAGAGAGTGGCTTGAAGGTGTGTGTGTGTGTGTGTGTATGTGTGTAGAGGGGAGATGGTGCTGGACTAAAGCAAAGGCATGATACCCACAGGACAGACATTAATGAATGAAGTGGTCATCCTTGTCAGTGACCTATATTGAGGGAAAATTTAAACAAATATGTGGGGGCAGCAACTGGGGAAAGGGGGTTAGTGCTCAAAATGCCAAAGGGACAGTGATCAGTCCAAAACATGCAGAGAGGAGGGCAGTGTTGTTCTTACTGCATTGACTTTTCTGTCCATTTTTGTAAAGGATACTTAGATAAGAGAGATGGGCAGCCTCACAGACCATCCTCCAAATCTGTAGAAATGGCCTCTTGGGCTGATGTTGCCACATCTGTGGGTAGAATACACTCACCTGGGTTAGGGATCTGCGACTCTTAGGGGCCATTCCCTCAGGCTCCAAGTTCCCTGCTTGGGGCAGGCCTTGGTCCTCTGCAGGATGTTCATGGAGTATGGTCATAATTGAACAGATTGTCCTTTCCCTCTTTTCCTGGACAGGGGGCTGGCCTGCAGGAAATTACAGAGGGTGAGGTTCCAACGTTTAATTACTAAGCCCCTGGCCCTCAGAGACCTCAACCAACAAGGGGAGGGAAGCTGAAAGAAGGGGCAAGTTGAAAAATGAAAACGGTGAAGTCAAGATGGAAGAGAAAAGGCAGGATATTGCCTGAACTCTCTCCAGTTTCCTAGGAAATAACTTTCAATTAAGAGTGGAGTGACAGAACTTACAAAAGAAAGGGGAGAAACAATTTTCTCCTGAGCCCAAGTGATACCTGGCACAGCAGGTGAACAGCCAGTTCCAGAGCCCTTGGCACAACTGGCTAGGAGCCAGCCCCTGAGGCTCTATCTTCAAAGCAGGAAGTCAGTAACCAAGCTTCTGGACCCAGAGCAAAAAGCTTGAGAGACTTTTTGTAGTGGCTAAAAACTGGAAACTGAATGGATGTCCATCAGTTGGAGAATGGCTGAATAAATTATGGTATATGAATATTATGGAATATTACTGTTCTGTAAGAAATGACCAACAGGATGATTTCAGAAAGGCCTGGAGAGACTTACACGAACTGATGCTGAGTGAAATGAGCAGGACCAGGAGATCATTATATACTTCAACAACAATACTATAATGATGACCAGTTCTGATGGACCAGGACATCCCAGCAACAGATCAACCAAATCATTTCCAATGGAGCAGTAATGAACTGAACTAGCCACTCCCAGAGAAAGAACCTGGAGATGACTAAAACCATTACATTGAATTCTAATCCTCTATTTATGCCCACCTGCATTTTTGATTTCCTTCACAAGCTAATTGTACAATATTTCAGAGTCTGATTCTTTTGTACAGCAAAATAACGTTTTGGTCATGTATACTTATTGTGTATCTAATTTATATTTTAATATATTTAACATCTACTGGTCATCCTGCCATCTAGGGGAGGGGGTGGGGGGGGGGGGTAAGAGGTGAAAAATTGGAGCAAGAGGTTTGGCAATTGTTAATGCTGTAAAGTTACCCATGCATATATCCTGTAAATAAAAGGCTATTAAATTTAAAAAAAAAAAAAAAAAAAAAAAAAGCTTGGGAGAGTGTCATCTGCTTAGGGAAAGAGCACACAGTATAAACCTGGGAAATGAGAAAAAAAAAACACAACAAAATAAAAAAGCTCTGAAATCAAAAATTATTGTGGTTGAAGGGAAGGTTAAAAGACAAACTCTCAAGAAGACAAGATCAAAATGCCTCCAATGTGAAATCTCAGACAAATACAAATTGGTTACAGGTCCAAAAAGTCTTGCTCCAAAAGGATTTTTAAAATCCAATAAGAGAAGTAGAATAAAAATTAGAAGAAGAAATGAGAGTGGAACTAGAAAATCATGGGGGAACAAAGAATCACCAGTTTGGTTCAAGGACAGCACAAAAATCCACTAAAGCAAACAACTCCTTTAAAAGAATTGGCCAAATGAAAAAGAAAGTACACTGAAGAAAATAATTTGTTAAAAATTTGGAAGCTAACATAAATAAAATATACATGGAAATAATCCACTAATCACTTCCTGAAAGAAATCCCAAAATAAAAGCTCCTAGAAACATTATAGCCAAACTGCAGAACTTCCAGGTCAATAAAAAAATTTGGAAGCAGCTAGAAGCAACTGAAATATTGTTCAGGCACATATTCCTGACGGCAAAGAAACATGGATTATAACCAAAAAATAAGCAAAACTACCCAACAAAACTAAACATCTTTCACCAAGGAAAACATTCAATGAAAAAGGGAATTTTCAAACATTCTTGATGAAAAGGCCAGAGCAGAACAGAGAATTCCAATTTTCAAATAAAAGATTCAAGAGTAGCATAAAAAAAAAGTTAACAGGAAAGAAAAAGAAATGTTAATCAGACTAAACTGTTTATATCCTTACATGTGATAATACCTGTAACTCTAGTTAAGAACTAAATTTCTACTGGCTTGTTGTTTGGCCTTTGTTCTCCAAAAGGACCCCGACATTGGAAAGGGGAAGCCAAGACTGGGAAGTTAGTTAATTGAATTGGGACAGGGGAGGAGAGGGTGGTGAGGTGCAAAGTCGACAGCCTCACCTCCTCCTCCAGAGCCCCCTGGCTCCAGTGGCCAGATATAGATCAGGATGACTGGAGATAACCATGGAAGCAGTGGAGACCTTGGCCTTAAGGTAAGCCCTCAGTCTGAAGGAGGGAACACGCACAGAGGGATTAAAGTTGGGTAAGAAATGAAGCCAAGCAGCCCTTTTTGTAGTGGCTAGAAACTGGAAACTGAATGGATGTCCATCAGTTGGAGAATGGCTGAATAAATTGTGGTATATGAAAATTATGGAATATTACTGTTCTGTAAGGAGTGACCGCAGGATGATTTCAGAAAGGCCTGGAGAGACTTAACTTAACTGATGCTGAGTGAAATGAGCGGACCGGAGATCATTATATACTTCAACAACAATACTAGATGATGACCAGTTCTGATGGATCAGGCCATCCTCAGCAACGAGATCAACCAAATCATTTCTAATGGAGCAGTAATGAACTGAACTAGCTATACCCAGAAAAAGAACTCTGGGAGATGACTAAAACCATTACATTGAATTCTAATCCCTATATTTATGCACACATGCATTTTTGATTTCCTTCACAAGCTAATTGTACAATAATTCAGAGTCTGATTCTTTTGTACAGCAAAATAACGTTTTGGTCATGTATACTTATTGTGTATCTAAGTTATATTTTAATATATTTAACATCTACTGGTCATCCTGCCATTTAGAGGAGGAGGTGGGGGGGGGGGTAAGAGGTGAAAAATTGGAGCAAGAGGTTTGGCAATTGTTAATGCTGTAAAGTTACCCATGTATATATCCTGTAAATAAAAGGCTATTAAAAAAAAAAAAAAAAAGAAATGAAGCCAAGGACGTTCTCTTTTACCCAGTCAAAAACAAGTCCGAGAGGGAAAGGTCTCCAGGGTTATTGGCCATAGGAGCAGGCAGGGTTTACAAGATAGAAGGGGCAGGGAATAAGATGATTGTGATGGAATAGTATAAATTGAAGATGGGCTCACCTTCTCTTACTCCTACTCTTCTGACACCTTCCTCTCTCCCACCCTCCTACAGACCCAAGAGGCAGGAGGGAATTGGGCCCCCAGATGGGATGAGTGTATGTAGAACGTTGATGTCCCCGAGTCAGAAATCTCCCTGCCACACTGATACTCAACCTTCCCCTCATCCCTTCTCCCCAACAGACATATTGTGTAGACAACAGTAAGGGGGTAAGGACTCTGAGATGGACCAAAGGAAAGAACAAGGAAGCCTAAGGCTGGGAGACAATCTAGTTTTCGATTCAGCTCCCAGGACCAGGGTGAGGGAGGGGGCAGGGAGCTGGGAAACCTAGGTAAAAAAGAATAAATTTAAGTATCCAGAAGTGATTTAGGTAGGTAGCTGAACCAGGAAAAACTGGATGGCTGAGTCCTGAAATCTAAGCAAAAGATGGGAGCAGGTTCTTAAGATACTTGGGTACATTTGAGGCTTAGAATCCTTAAAGGAACATGGAAACAGTGAACCACATGCCTGGGAAGCAGCCCAAGGTCTATGGGCTTCCTGGAAAAGGAAAATCCTTTAGTTCCTGCAAACAAAGAGGGTTCCTGGAAGCAGAAAGACAGAGCCTGTGGAACCTCATTAGAAATCAGGTTTGAAGACAGGATAATTAATTCACTAAACAGGAGCTGGAGGCAGAGAGAGGGCACTGGGATCCGGAAGGGGAGGCTGGCAATGGGACTTGTGAGGAGCCCTGCTCAGACCTACCTGGAACCTTCCCCAGTAGAGATGTGTTGCACTAAGTAGAAAATGGCAGATGCAAGAGAATGCCCAGAGATCTCAGTTCCAAGCCTTCCTGCTTCCCATTAATCCATTCCAGGAATGTTCTTTGAGGCTTAAGAGCCCCAAGCAGCTCAGTCCCTGAAGCCTGGAGGGTGGGACCTCACTCCCCAAATCATCCAGAGTGTGGACCTCTGAATGCTGCCTGCCTCCCCTCCCCCAACCCTGCCCACGATCACATGGCCAATGGCCACTGGAATGGCTCTTCTCTAGTCCTAGACTCCTCCCAGGCTTCCAAACTTCACCCTAGGACTCATATTTCACCTGGTCACTTCCCCACCAGGCTGTCCATCTTATCTCCCAATGAGCTCCCCCTCTCCCAGACTTCCATTACCTCATGTTTTGTTGGAGGAAGGATTCAGGACTTTTATCTTGCCACAGGACTCGGCCGAGCACTGCCTCTCTTACGTCCCATTCAAATACAAATCAAGACATCTCTCTTTTATCTGTGGTCCTCTTCTAGAATAAAACATCATCATGAACAGAAACTTCTTAGATTCAGAAAAATGAAAACTCTCTCTAGAAGCCTTCCCATTGCCCAACCATTATGAATGGGACTGATAGGATGAAGTATTTCTTAGTATTGAGTCTGTTGACTGGGACCCTGGAGAGGTCATTTGATTTCTGAGGGATGAACTTTGAACCCTGAGATACAGAAAGTTGAAGGAAGTGACATGACCCAGGATTCCTGCCTTGTTCAAGGATCCAGATTAGAAATGTGTTTCCCGCCTTCCCTATGTAGTCCCCTGATAGATTCAAGAGTTCTGCCTGCCCCGAGGTCCCATTCTGTTTGTGGACTCCAAAAACTCCTACCTGGCTCTGCCTCTATGCACCCTCTCCTCCAGGCTCTTGGGCTGCTGCCACATCAGACCCCAGGCTCCCTGTGTCCAGGGTGTTTTTAGGGTCACCAAGCCTAAACTCTACCAGAGAATCCCAGGCAACCTCCCCAGCTGCTAGGTAGACCTCAGGGCACAGTCATGCGTTTTTCCCAGGTTCTGTCCCCCAGGAGCCTTTTGTCACTGGAGTGTCCCTGATCTTCCAGTCAGGAGCTGAGTCATAATGAAGCGGGTTGGGGTCCCTTTAAGAAACTGTATTTCCTATTGATCTGTGATTCCTTTCAGATTCCCAGCCCCTCCAGGAAGCCAGAGCCTTTGATTCAATTACAAATCCTGGTCAAAAAGCATCCCATTGAATTCCAATAGGAGATCTGGGCTGTCCCAGCCCCCACTGGGTCTGAGGCAACTTAGGCTCTCACAGCTCTCACCAAAACACCCAATATAATGAGCTTCCATCAACTAAAGTCTTTGCAGATGGACCTTGGCAGTTCCCTTTGCTTTCAGGACCTTCTGTCCACTGAGAACTGCATTCTCTCAGTGCAAAACTCCATTTTCCATAGATCTGCCACTACAGAAGTCAGTCTCTGGGTAAACTGATTTCTATCCAACAATAAACTTTCATTTTCAACTAATATTCAGGAATGAGTGAATTCTTTCACTCCTAGAACCTGTGGTCGATTTAAAGGGGATTCTTAACAACTCTCTTGTGGTGTTCTTTAAATATAATATGAGATAGTTCTCTGTGAGAGCAGGTTTCTCGTGGAGGTTTTCCGGAGGCAGCCTTAGTATCAGTTCAGATCAATAATCACCTCAAATACAGCCAGGTGCTAAAAGTTCAAATCTTTTATTGTGTCCTTCAATATAGCTCGGTTAGTTTTCTTTGAGGCCTCTCGCCCTCTTTGGTTCCAAGAGCTCTTGCCTCTAATCTTTTGTCTCTGCAAGCTTCGGCTTCTCTTCTTCCAAATATCTCCAGCCAGCACCAAGGAGAAAGTTGGAATGAATCTGTCTTGCTTTGGACAGTGGGCTTGTGGGCTTCTTCCCAGAGTGCTCCTCTCCGACTCCTGGCAATGTTCCCAACTAACTAACTGACTGAAACTCCAAGAGCTTCTTATATATGATCTCCCAAAGGTTGACTCCTCTTCCCAGGGAGAATTTAAAGGATGTGTGAATTCACAAAGTTACCTTTGTGAATCTCCCATACTTGTGAATTCCAATGAGTATTTAAATACATTAGTGAGTTAGAGAATTTGCTAAGTACCATGCTAAATTAGGCAACTCTCATCACTCTGTAAGGATTTGCTCTAAGGTGTGAACCAATAAGCATTGTATCAATTCCATTGAGTTAACACTAGGATTCTATCGCTCTCATAGCCACTAACCTCAAGACCACCAGGAATCTAGATCACTGAAACAGCATCAATAACATCTTTTTCCAAAACCTTAGTTGGGCTCTCCTTTCCCAGGCCTCCAGCTTCCCTGTCCCCCTTTCTCTTGGAGCCTTCCCAATCCAATCTCCCTATACCAGGGGGCTGGATTCCAGCCAGATCACTCCTGGTCTCAAGAGTTCCCACCTTACTCGGCTCCTGAGACTTCCCAAGAAGGGCTTTGTTCTTCAATCACATACAGGAGCAGAATCTCACTCAGCTCTGGGGCTCACTCCTGCTTCATAACAAAATGGGTGGCTAGATAAAACCTGGGCAGCAGCCAAACAGAAAGTAGTAGGTCCTATACTTAAGGTGCTGACAGCAACTGGGCCTTGGGAAAAGGGGAATTATATTTAACTTCCACTGTTAATCCAGGTTCCATTGGATTTTCTCCTAATCTCAATTGGAATGAGGGCTCACTTAAAGTCAGACTTGTTCTCCCATTACAGTATTAGGGATGTTTGAGCCTCTATAGGGAGATCACTAAAAATTTGACATTGAGGTCATATGATTAGGAGCTGTAGGAATAAACATTTGGCATAAATGGATCAGAATGACTCTGTTTGATAACGAATGCAGTAAGTCCACAGGGTCAAATGGTCAGAAAAAACAAGTGGTTTTTCTATGGAAGACAATCCAGAAATGCACTGATGTCATTTCACTGGCAATTTTTCTTCATGTTTTAAATCTAAAACCTTATTTATATTATTATGTTTTTCATTTTTCTTATATTGGGATTTGGGGAAACCATAGTACAAAAAATGCCAAGCTAAAAAGTGATTCTGAGAGTGTGATATGATTGCATACTTAGAAAATTAACTAGTGATTTGATCTGGTAGAGGCAAGAGCTGAACTAAGGAGCCCACTTCCAGAACCTTTAGGAAGTTTTTCATTGATAGAGTACAAAGCCAGGCACAAGATAACAACAGCTTAATGCTCAGCTTGAAGCAGTTTCCAAATATAGCACCCCGGTTGCTGAAAAGGTATCTCAGAAAATTCCTTGGCTCATTGTATGGATCACCCTTCCTGCCCCCCAAAGGGCTCTGGGATCAGTGTAACCAGCATGTCCTGATGAAGCAACAAATCTTATCTCAAAGCTTCATATAAATCCAGTCTCTTAAGCTATACAAGGCAAAATTCAAACATGGCAATCCCATTTTTCCAAAGGGCACCAGCAACACTGAAATGTAACTGTTAGGGTCAGAGTGGCTCAGAGTGCTCTCCCAAGATTTTGAAGTTGGGCTTACCTCCAACATCCCAGAAATGAGGCAGGTCCAAAGTGGGGACTTTCCAGGTGTCAGAAGGAGCATCAGTCCTAAAAGCCTCGCCACAGTGATTACTCCACAAGGCTCTTCCCCACTAAGGTTTGTCTGAAGGTCAAGAGCCAATGAAATGTTGGTTAAATACTTTCCCACAGCAAGTTTTTTGGTTGAGAATCTGACCAACTCTAAATTATCTGATGAAAAGCAATGTTTGGGCTCTGGCTGAGGCCATTCATCCTCCTCCCTTTAGAGATTTTATTGCTGCTGCCTTTCATCTTTATGTCAGAAGTGGGGACAAATCATCACTCCTTTCAGACCGAATCCTATCTTCTGACAAAGAAAAGTAACTGAGATGGGGAATCAAGTCCCAGGTTGGGAGAGATAGCCTTCTACATGGAAGGGACTCTTCTGGGGAAGTGGGAAATCTCTCTCATCTGATCTCAGATAGCCATTGTTCTGGAGATTGGGGCTACTTGCTTTGGTCTTTCATTTTCTTGGTCATTGCCATTGGGTTTGTACAATATAGACTACAAATGGTTCTAGAGATTCTATTCGTTTCTCTTTGTCTCAGGTGATGAAACATGAAGAATTGAATGCAGTGGCCCAGGACTGATACACTCAACATCAATGACTCCCTGTCCCGACCTCCTACTATGTTAAATTGAAAATGGAGACTAGATCTTCTAGTAGAATCACCAGTTCCAGAAAGATGGAAAAGGAAAAGGAAGGGGAACCATGAACTCAGCATTCCCATGCCTCCTGAAAACCGATGGAGAACATCTTGGCCCAGCCTAATCCTCCCTGGGAAATATTAGAAACCACACTGAGGCCTTGTTCCAGACCCACTCTTCCCAGTGGTCATAGGCATAGCAGGTGAACCTGCTATGTTCCAGATCCCCTTTGATGCAGCAAGTCAGTGATCAAACTCCTGGCCCAAGAGCAAAAACCTTAGGGAAAGTGTCATCTGTTCCTCAGTAGAACGCAACCTTAAAAGTCACAGAATAGATTGGGAAATGAAAAAAAAAAGACACAACAACAAAAGCCCTGAAAATAGAAAATTACTGTAGTGGAAGAGAAGTTCAAAAGACAAACTTAGAAAAAGACAAGGTCAAAAATGATTCTAATGCGGGCTCCAAGAGAAATATGAATTAGTCTTACTTGTGAAAAATTCTCCTGGAAGAGCTGCAAAAGGATTTTAAAAATCAAATAAGAGAAGTAGAATAAATTTAGGAAAAGAAATGAGAGTAGTGTAACAGAATCATGAAAAAAAAATAAAATTCACCAGTTTGGTTTAAGGAAAGCACAAAAATCCACTAAAGAAAACTCCTTTAAAAGAATTGGTTAAATGAAAGGGAAGGTACAAAAGCTCACTGAAGAAAATAATTCCTTGAAAATTAGAATTGGGAAAATGGAAGCTAATGACTCTATGAGATCAAAAATGAATTTTAAAAAGTCAAAAGAATGAAAAAATAAAGGCCAATATAAACTATCTGGCTGGAACAAAGCAATTGATCTGGAAGCCAGATCCAAGAAAGAGAATTGAAGTATTCTAGGACTCAAAGCAATAATCACAAAGAGAACAAACTGCCCTCATATCGTAGAGTAAAAAGGTAAAATATAAATCAATAAAGCGTTAACAGAATTTTTCCTCATAGGGTTCTAAATAGTAAAGAGCTGGAGCCTAACAGAGCCAGCCTAGAGGCAGGTTTTAGAAATTAAGTACTTGTTTAAGTTATCATTTTCACAGTGAGGAATACAATTAGTAAACTGGAAGTTTGCCCGGGCAGGAAATTTCCACTTGTTGCAGAAAAGGTAGAGGTTTTGATGTAATATGATTTTGTTGTCTCCTGATTTTAGGTATCTTCTCTTCTAACAATAAGTCAGGAAATCCTAAATCTTTTGAGTGTGGAGTCTGCCTCAGAGTCCTCCCAATCTAAAAACAACAATCGGTCTGATTCTGAATAGACAACTTCCCAATTCATTGCTGACTGAAGATCTGGTCAGTAAGAACCAAATACCAGAGACTGCTCTCTAATCCTAGATATTCCTTAAGGCCAACTATTTACTTATAGATGTGAAAATGTTGTCAGCATAACTGTAGGTAATTTGAAAGATTGGGGCTCAGTTGTGTATGATGGGGTACGAAAAGGTAAAAGGAAACACTTATAAAAATTGGGCAAGAGGAAGAACTAATACTGAGAAAGCAGGTGAAGGGTGGAGAGCTGGTAATAATGCAACTTTTACTCTCCGAATTTCCCAAAAAAATAATGAATACTTCCAAAAGGATGAAGAAGCCTTCTGAATATATAGGCGTAAGGAAACTGGGGGATGGGGTGGGGGAGGGACTTTTTTGCTGAATGGGATTGGGAGTGAGAGAGTGGGAGAGAAATTGACAGGGATAGGGTAAAAAAAGGCTTGAGAAAGAATGGTGAGGAAAAATAAAATGGAAGGACATTCATTCAATTGTTTGGATAGGATGTTTAAAGTGGCTCTTTGTGATAGCAAAAAATCTGGAAATTGCAGTGATCCCCATTCATTCCATATTCATTTTAAATTGAAAATTTCATTATTAGAAATTAGTTGGTCTTGTAGTACGAAGAATCCTGAGACTGGAATCAAGAAAGGTTAATTTCTTTCTTTTTTTTCTTTGATTTTCCTGTCTTCTTTATTAGACACATCAGTAAAATGGAATTCTTATTTCTTTTTTTTTTCATTTCTTTAAAAAAATTATTATACCTTTTTACATACAAAATATACAGGTAATTTTTCAACATTGACTCTTGCAAAAACTTCTGTTTCAACTTTTCCCCTTCCTTCCTTCCATCCCCTTCCCTAGATGTCAGGTAGTCCCATACATGTTAAATATGTTAAAGTATATGTTAAATACAATATATGTATCCATATTTATACAGTTATCTTGTTGCACAAGAAAGATCAGATTTAGAAAGAAGGTAAAAATAACCTGGGGAGAAAAAGCGAAAATGGAAGCAAACAATAACAGAAAGAGTGGAAATGTTATGCTGTGGTTCATGCTCATTTCCCATTGTTCTTTCTCTGGGTGTAGCTGATTCTGTTCATTACTGATCAATTGGAACTAATTTGGATCTTCTCATTGTTGAAGAGAGCCATGTCCATCAGAACTGATCATTATGTGGTATTGTTGTTGAAGTATATAATGATGTCCTGGTTCTGCTCATTTCACTCAGCACCAGTTCCTGTAAGTCTCTCCAAGCCTCTCTCTATTCATCCTGCTGGTCATTTCTTATGCAACGATAATGTTCCATAACATACCAAAATTTATTCAGCCATTCTCCAATTGATGGGCATCCACTCAGTTTCCAACTTCTAGCCACTAGGAAAAGGCTGCCACAAACATTCTTGCACATACAGGTCACTTTCCCTTCTTTAAGATCTCTTTGGGACATAAGCCCAGTAGTAACACTGCTGAATCAAAGGGTATGCACAGTTTGATAACTTTTTGAGTATATTTCCAAATTGCTCTCTAGAATAGTTGGATCCGTTCACAACTCCACCAACAATGCATCAGTGTCCCAGTTTTCCCACATCCCCTCCAACATTAGTCATTACCTTTTCCTGTCATCTTAGCCCATCTAACAGGTATATAGTGGTATCTCTAAGTTGTCTTAATTTGCATTTCTCTGATCAACAATGATTTGGAACACTTTTTCATATGACTAGAAATAGTTTCAATTTCTTTATCTGAAAATTGTCTGGTCATATCCTTTGACCATTTATCAATTGGAGAATGGCTTGATTTATTATAAATTAGAGTCAATTCTCTATATATATTGGAGATGAGGCCTTTATCAGAACCAGGAAGATTGACTTCAAATCCATACTCATACTCATACTAGCTGTGTGTCCCAGGGCACATTACTTCATGCAAGTGTGCCTCAGTTTCCCCAATTATTAATAAAGAAAATGATAGGAACAAAAGTCGCAGACATGTTGTGGGGCTCAAATTAGATAATATTTATATGCTTAGCACAGTACCTGACACACAGTAAGTATATAGAGATAATTATTCCTTTCCCTTCTTTTTCCCACTAACTGTGCTGGAATTTGAGGGAACCATGAAGGAAGTACAAGGACAAATTTCTTATACCAGACAGCATTAGGAACAAGGATGAACAATTTATTCTCCATAAGAAGATAACTAGACATTCTAAATAACCTTTCTAAAGTCTAGACCTATCCCAACAAGGAAGGGGTTGCCTTGACAGGTAATGGGTTCCCTTCACTGAATAACTTCAAGAAAAGGCTGCAGGAGCAGTTTTCAGAGATGTTGTAGACAAAATTCACATCTGTTAGAAGTTAGAGTAGATGTCACGCCTCAGATTATCTCCTATTAGAAAGTCTTTAATGCTGTATTACTTTTTGAGCATTGCAGAAACTAGATATTGACCAAGATCTAACACTTTATACTGAGATAAGGTCAGAATAAGTTCTTGATTCAGATATAGTGGATGATACTATAAACAAATTAGGAGAACAAGGGATAGTCAGCCTCTCAGATCTGGGAAGAAGAAAGGCATTTATGGCCATAGAGAATAATAGCAAATACAAAATGGATAAATTTGATTACATTGAATTAAAAAGGTTTTGCACAAACAAAAGGGCTAGCAGTGCTGGCCAGACATGATGCGGGGCTGTGGTTGTGGACCAGGAGGAATGAGCACTTGCTAGAAAAGTGCAGTATGTGAGGGAGCAAAAACATTTCCGGGACAGCAGTTGAGGAACCCGACATGTAACTTAGGTGAGAACTGCTGCTGAGGTTGAGCCCCTGGACAGAATTCAGAACATAACAGTAAGGAGGAGCTGAGGGTTAAGGCAGCATTACCCAGAGCTGAGAAATCAAACCTGATTGTAATAATGATCATTGTTATAAGCTGCTAAAAATAAAATAAAACCAAATGAAAATTCAGGATGAGTAAGCAAAGGAAAAAGAATCTCACAATAGCTACTTTGGCAAAAAAGAAGATCACAGTTAATATCTAGAAAACAATGAGATTAAAAAGTAAGTCATTCCTATCCCAAAGAGTAACATCAAAGGTACACAATAAGCCCAAAAGGAGTTCCTGCAAGAACATAAAAAGGAATTCAAAAATCAAATAAGAGATCAAGGAAATATGGGGGGGAGAGTAATGAAAGCAATCCAAGAAATTACAAAAATAAAATTAATCAATTTGAAAGAGGTAACAAAAAAAGCCCTTGAAAAATAGAATTGAACCAGAAGAAATGAGTGACCTTATGAGACACCAAAAAATAATTAAACAAGAAAACATAGAAGAGAATCTGAAACATCTCAGTAGAAAAATTGTAGAACAGATCAAGGTGAGGCAATATAAGAACTGTTAGACTAGTAAAAGTTATTATTTAAAGAAGACTCTGGATACAATATTTCAAGAAATTATTAAAGAAAATTGCCCTGACTTCTAGAACAAGGGTAAAGGCGGAAAGAAAAAAAATCTACTTTTCACAGACTGAAGAGATCACAGAAGAAAACCTTACAAGAATATCCTAGCAAAATTTCACGCTTCCCATATAAAGGAGAAAATCCTGCAATCCAACCAGAAAATAAGACAGACTTGAATACTGCAGAAATACTCAGGATTTCACAAATCCCAGAACTTCGACTCTAAAAGATCATAGATTTGGTTACATAAAATTTCAAAGAACAAAAGAACTGGAGTTACATCCTGAATAATTTATCCAGAAATCTGGAACATAATATGAAATGAGGGGAGAAATAGACATATGACAAATTGAAAAGCTTTCATGTATTTGTAACAAAAAGACCAGGACTCAGTGGAAATTTTAATATAAAAGATACAGAAAAAAGGAAAACATTAAAGGCTAATTCCAAGGCACTCATTAAGGACAATTAATTATATATATGAAAATGTTATCAGTATAATAGTTTCAAAGTTTGGGACTGAATTGTGTGAATGGGGTAGGGAAAGGTAAAAGGAAACAATTATAAAAAATGGTCAAGAGGAAGAACTAATACTGAGAAAACACGTGGGGGCTAGAGAGTTGGTGGTAGTGTAACCTTAATCTCTGAAGTGTAGGAAAAAAAGTGTATACACCGGGAAGGATGTAGAAGCCTTCCAAATATATAATAAACCTTGGGGATGGAAGGATGGCTCTGGAGGAAGGCACCAGGGGAAGCTGGAGAAGCCTGGGATCTATGGGGAGAGGGGGGAGGTTTCAGGGCTTTAAAAGAGGGAGCAGGGAAGCAGGAGGAAAGGAGAGCCCAAGTAAGATCTAGGAGAAAGAAATTCTGACAGCTCAGGGTAAGGAGATCAGGGACACTGGAGGGGCAGAAGGCTTTGGGGGAGGAGGGGAGACACTGATCCCGGGAAAGCAGCATGACTGTGCCCTGAGGTCTACAGAGGAGCTGGGGAAGTTGCCTGGGACCCTCTGGTAGAGATTAGACTTTGGTGACTCTAAAGAGAGCCTGGACACAGGGAGTCATGGCCTGGGGTCTCATCGGGCAGCAGCCCAAGAGCCTGGGGGATGGGGGGAGAGAGGCAGAGCCAGGCAGGAGTTTTTCATGCCCACGTCCAGAGTGGGTCTCAGGGCAGGCAGAACTCTTGAATCTATCAGGGGCCTAAGTCGGAAGGCAGAAGCACCACGTTTCTAACCGGGATCCAGGAACAAGGCGGGACTCCTGGGTCCTTATGGGCAAAGTCTGAAATTGGGAAAATGTGAATCGGTGATAACCCAGGACAGTAACGTCTGAAGTCTGGGAAGTATGGGGGTGGGAAAAGCAGGGGTGGCGAAGTGGGGGAAGGAGGCTGGGAAGGGAGGGCTGGTCCGATAGCCGAGTCTGGTGGAGCAGCACGTTCCTGGTGTTGCTGAAGGTCAGATGATCCCCCATTAGCAAAGACAAAGGCAAGTAGCAAAAGCTCAGAGGTGGGCAGGGAGATAGGGGGTAGACATGCCGGGGGGTGGACGCACCTACCTGGGACCTGCACCTACAGAGCTGGCTTGCAGGAGGCAGAGAGATCTCAAGTCCAGAGGTCCCAGTTTCCAGCCAGCTCCCTGGAGGAGATTTCTCCTGGGCCCAAAAGTCCCCACCTTAGCGAGCCCCCGAAACTTCCCAAAATGAGCTGCCTCCTATGAAGCCAAAGAGTAGAATTTCAGGCCCTGAGCTGCTTCCCCGCCCCCAACCCCGCCCCCCCCATCACGTGAAATGTCTTGACCACTAGAGAGGCCCAACTTTTGCCTTGGACTCCTCCCAGATTTTCAAGTCCACCCCAAAGAGCTCATATTCCATCTGAATCACCACCCACTCTGCTGTTCCGCTCTGACATCTCCTCCTCCCCCCAGGCTGCCACCTTTTCCCACTCATTCACAGCTTTGGGGCTCACTCCTTGCTCTGGCGCGGACAGGGTGGCTTAGATAAATCCTGGGCAGCAGCAGCCAAACAGAAAGTAGTGCGTCCCACATTTGAGGTCCTGACTGCAACTCAACCTTGGGAAAATTAGGGATTCTACCTTCAAATGTTAATGCAGATTGGATTGGATTTTCTCCTAATCTAAACTAGAATGAGGGCTCACTTAAAGTCAAACTTGCTCTCCCATCCCATTATTAGGGATGTTTGAGCCTCTACAGGGAGATCACTAAAAATTTCACATTGAGGTCATATGATTAGTAATTGTAAGAATAAACATTCGGCATAATTGGATCAGAATGACTCCATTCTACTGTGAAGGCAGTAAAATGTCCACAGGGTCAAATGGTCAGAAGGATCAAGTGATTTTTCTACGAAAGATAACTCAGAAATGCATTGATGTCGTTTTGAGGCTGTTTGACTGATCTAGATTAGTGGCTATAAGAGAGTTGTTAAGAAGCTCCTTTAAATCCTCCGCAGGTTTTAGGAGTGAAAGAATTCGCTCATTTCTGAATTATTAGTTGCAAAATGAAAGTTTATGGTTAGATAGAATCAGTTTACCAAGACACTGACTTCTACAGTGGCAGATCTATGGGAAATGGAGTTTTACACTGAGAATGCAGTTCTCAGTGGACAGAAGGTCCTAGCAGCTGAGTGAGCTACCGAAGTCCATCTGCAAAAGACCTTCGTTGAAAGAAGCTATTATATTGGGTCTTAGTGGGGGCTGGGACAGCCCAAGTTGGCTCATCCACAAGCTGGGTTTTAGCTTGAGCTGGAATTTGAATAGAATTGAATGAGTTTCTTTAATTCAATAAGGGTGGAATTCTTTTAGCTCAGGACTGAATCAGCTGCCAGGACTTTCTGTCCACTGAAAACTGCATTCTCAGTGTAAAACTCCATTTCCCATAGATCTGCCACTATAGAAGTCAGTGTCTTGGTAAACTGATTTCTAGCTAACCATAAACTTTCCTTTTGCAACTAATAATTGGGGAATGAGTGAATTCTTTCACTCCTAAAACCTGTGGCCAATTTAAAGGGGATTCTTAGCAACTCTCTTATAGCCACTAATCTATTCCACTCAAACAGCATCAGTTTCACTGGCAAGTTTTCTTCCTGTTTTAAATTTTAAAAAAACTTATTTATATTATTGTTATGATTCTAACTTTTCTTACATTGGGATTTGGGGAAACTATAGTATAAAAATGCTAATCTAAAAAATGATTCTGAGTTTGATATGATTGCGTATTAGAAAAGACACTAATATTTTGTTCTCGTAGAGGCAAGAGCTGAAATAGAAAAAAAAAAAAAAAAACAAAAACAGAATCTTTAGGAAGTTCTTCATTAATAGAGTTCAAAACCAGGAACAAGATGCTTAGTGCTCATCTTAAAGCAGTTTCCAAATACAGCACAAAGGTTGCTGAAAAGGTAGATCTCAGAAAATCCCTTGCCTTATTGTCTAGATCACCATCTCTTGCCCCTCAAAAGGCTCTGGGAACAGTGTGACCAGCACCTCCTGATTAAGCAACCAATCTGGTGTGAAAGTTTCAAACAAATCTAGTCTCTATAATACGCAGGGCAAACTTTACATGAACTTTGCCTTGTTAACTTGCTAGCATTTCTATGTATTTCTATGTACTTCTGTGGGCCACATAAACATATATGCTATGTATTGCTAATATTTCTATGTATTTTGTAGTGGAACAGTCATACAAGTTAAAGATCAGCTCATAACAGAAAATAGTCTTAAAACTTAAATGAGAAAATTTGTATCTATGTAGAATCTTTCTGACGATCTATGATTTTTTTTCACAATTGCTTATCTTGTGAACGCCCAACAGTTATGGTTCATGGTCAAAGAGTCTGCCATCTGTCCTGCAGAAACAGAAACATTTGTGTCTTCTTGATCTGACAGTTTCATCACTGGTAAAATGTGATTACAAATTTACTAGTGAAAGAAGAAACACCTCTGTTGCAGTGACAGAAAACAAATGAGTGTTTGTGCACATCTGTGACCATCCTTTGGCAATAGATTTGCACATCAGTGTTTCTGGGGGTTTAGAGACAGTTTGATGGCAGATTGAAAAACTAAAGGAATAAATTATACTCAGTCGGAAGTAGTGAGAGATTAATGTATGTTTTCCCTTCTTGATTTAAAAAAGCATTGTGTCTCTCATCATGATTGTTGGGAATCACTGCAAAAAGAAATAGATTATATTTTAATTATATGATCCTTGGTTAGTTTCTGCCAAATTGCTTCCCAGTTCTCTTGGAATTTTTGTCAAATGGTGGTTTCTTGTCTCAAAAACTTGGATTTTTTTTTGTTTATCAAATGCTAGATTTGCTTTGATCATTTAATACAGTTTTATGGAACTAATCTATTCCACTAAAGTTTTCTTAGAAAGATGTAATTATTTTAATGATGAGTCCATTGTACTACAACACCTACACTACTTTCCTTCACACTTTTTATTGATTCTTCTGGTAATCTAATTGTTAATCTTTTGTTCTTCCTGATGAATTTTGTTATTTTCGTACTATCAAATAATTTTGGTATATTGTACTGCATAAGCAAATTAATTCAGATAGGATTGTCATTTTTATTATATTGGCTCACCCTGCCTTTGGAAGTTTGCAGGGTCCAGGGGGCTGAGCAGGAGGAATAGGGTCGGCGTCAAAGGAAGACAGGAGTCGTGGGGTAGTTTGAGTGAGGAACTGATGGAAGTGAGGCTCCCACTTCTCTCAGGCTCCTTCAGGCTTTATTTTTATACTATATCATGATCATATACTTTTCTTTAGGGCAATATAGTCTTCAGACATTTGTCTGACTTATTGACCTTTATATGTTTCTACATTTGACATTTAATATTTGGGTAATTTTTTATGGGTAAGTATTAATTATTGATTAAATTATGTGAAGCCAATAATGAAAGGTATATGTTATACAAGGTTAAATGTCAGTGAATTTTGTTGGTTTACTTATGTCTTCTTTGTCAATTCTATGGATTGTTTGATTCCTCTCTATTTCCCTATTGGAACCATGTAGATAGGCATTTTAGGGCAATTCCTAGTTATACTTTAACCATCTCTTGGTTCCTACACATACTGATCTTTTTTGAGTCTAAGTTGGTAAACACCATTATTTCTTGCACCTTTGGATTCTCTCCCATAGTGACAATGCTTTTCATAGTGTTCTCTCTTTTATCATTTGTCTCAGTGAGAAGTTAGTTTTATTAGGACAGAATACTCCTGTGGAATCATTTCTAGTTAACCTGTCCAAATTCCCCTTGTCACCAGATTTTTTTTAGATAATGTTTAGTGCTGTTATCAAGCCAATAATAAAGGAAATAGTATTCCACTAATGAGAATCATAGAAGGAAATGTTCCTGCATGAGTGCTGTGCACATTTGATCTCAGTGCTGGGCTTTGCCAATCAGCTTAGAGATTGCAGCTCCCAACAGAAGTTGATATTTCACTTGTTTAGATCTGTGTTTATGAAAAAAGTATTTTGTAATTGAATTCATGTAGATCCTGGGTTTGTCTCCGCATATACACTATCAAGTATTTTATATTGTCTACAGTTATTTAAATGGAGTTCCTCTTTCTCCCTCTTCCTACTGGAATTCATTGTTATATAATATTAAGTGTATGGGTTTATTTTATATCCTGCAACTTTGCTGAATTTGTTCATTTTTTCAATTGGCTTTTTAATGGATTCTCAAAGATTCTGTAAATATACCATCAGGATCTTCAGAGCAACAGGTTTATTCTCTCATTTCAATTTGAATACTTTCTTTTTATTTTTCTTCTTTTCCTCCTGTTAAGGACCATTGTTAAGAGACAGGTCAATTCTCCAAGAGCCTCCACAGCTGTGGATCATAACATCTGAAGGGGGTTGCAAGGCAGCCTTTGCTAATATGTGTTGTAGACTGGGAATGACCTAAATTGGGGGCAGAGGGAAGAGGAGAGACATCATACAATCCAACAGCTTCTCAGAGAGGTCAGAGAACACAACGACCTCTCAGTCTCCTTGTAGCATCCTCTCACAAGAGGAGATCCATTCTGGTTTGGATCTCCAGCAGCCACTGTCAGGTGGCTCTGTGTATTCCAACAGACCGTGCCTAAGTGAAAGGGAAGATCAATTCTCCAAGAACCTCCAAAGCTGGGGATTGTAATACCTGAGGGAGTTGTGGGGAAGCCTTTATTGACACAGGTGTTGCTTGTGGACAGGGAATGAAATAAATTGGAGGCAGAGGGAAGAGGAGAGAAGCCAGACAACACAACAGCCTCTAAGTGGGGAGGTCAGAGAACAGCAACTTCCTCTCACTCTCCTTGTATCACCATCATCCGCTCACAAAAAGAGATAAAAGTCCAGGTACTGGTGTCTGGGTTCTGGAAACCACAAGAGCAGCAGATAACATCTCCCCAATTATGTGTAAAAATAATTTTTAACATTCATTTTAAAAAATTGAGTTCTAAGTTCTTTCCCTCCTTCAATCCTATCCCAAGTCCAATTTGAGAAGGCAAAGAATTTGATATACATTGTACATGTGGAGTCACAAAGGACGTATTTCCATATTCGTTGTAAAAGAAAACAGAGAAATTACCCCTTTTCCTCCCAAAAAAGTCTGGGACAAATAAAAAAAATTAATATAGGTTTTAATCTGCCTTGAGATTTTATCAGTTTTTTCTGTAGAGATGAATAGTATTTTTCATACTAAGTCCTTAAAAATTGCCTCAACACTTTGTAGTATTGAGAATACTTAAATCAACACCAATTGTCAGTTTACAATATTGTTCTTGTTCTAGTCACTTCATTTTCCACCAGTTCATGTAAATCTTTCCAAGTTTTTCTGAAAGCATTCTCCTCATCATTGATTATAGCACACTGGTATTCCATCACAATTGTATACCATAATTTGTTGTGCTATTCCTCAGTTGCTGAGCATTTCTTCCATTTTGAAATCTTTGTCAACACACACACACAAAGAAAAAAAATAGCTGAATAGCTAGTATTTTTAAAAATACTGGATAATTGTGGCAGAAATGGACATTTTTGTTTCATTCCTTCTAATTAGAGATAATACTTGCTGATGCTATTAGATAAATGCTCCCTATCATTTTAAGGAAGACTCCATTTATTTCTATGCATTCTAGTTGTTTTAGCAAATACAAACATTTTCAGAGAAGTTTTTTCTGCATCTATTAAAATAATTATATGACTATTATCGATTTTCTTATTGATTTCATTGATTATCCTGATGGCTTTTCTAATATTGGACCAGCCCTTCATTCCTGGTATATAGTAAATGTACACCTGACCATAGTGTATAATTATTGTGATATATTGTTGTAATCTCTTTACTATTATTTTACTTAAAAATTTTGAATCAGTAGGCATTGGGGTGGTGGATGCATGGTTTTCTTCTTGTTTTTGATTTTGCTGGTTTATGTATCAGGTATTTGTGTCTTTAAAGGAATTTGTTAGGACTCTTCCTTTGACTTTTTGTTTTGTTTTTCAACATTTTAAGTTATCCATTCATTTTTGATATTTCTCCATATGAATCTTGTTGGGAGAGAAAAATCAGTACAAAACAGAAGAAAGAAAAAAAATATGAAAACAGCATGCTTTATTCCACATTCAGTCTCCATAATTTTCTCTCTGGTGGGGATGGCTTTTTCCATCCAAAGTTTATTGGAATTTCCTTATGTTGCATCTGGACTAGCTCTCTGGAGGATCTTAGTACCAGCCTGAGTCCTTGGTCTTAGAAGAGGAGTGAAGAGGCAGCACTCACGTGCATGGTCAAACAAGGAGTACATTTATTCCAAATTCTTTCAGCCTTATATACCTTACTACCCTTATATAACCATAGCAACTCCCTGTGCACTAAGTATACACTACACATGTGGGACCACATAAACAACTTGCTATTGTGTGTAAATATCTCTTTGTCACTTGTTCTCACTCTGCTTTAATAACAACACAGGTTGTCCTTGCCCTTTGACTTCTCAGAAAGTCTGCCAGTCCTTGGGGAGATGGGGAGCTAATCCAGACATTGTCAGCAGGTTCCCTTTGGGCTGAAGGGTCTTATACCTCACCCAGTGTTCCCCCACTAACTGTGGCCTTTTGCAGACTTAGATCACTGATTTTCTGAGAAGATCCAAGCCTGTCATAGTTGATCATTATACAACCTTGCTGTTGTTGTGTCAATAATGTTTCCTCTTTCTGCTTGCTTCCCTCAACAAAAGTTCATATAAATCTTTCCAGGCTTTTCTAAAATCAGTCTGTTCATCATTTCTTGAAGAATAATAATTAAGTCTAAATCAGGAATCCATTTTGACCTTATCTTGGTGTGCATTGTTAGATGTGGGCTATGCCTAGTTTCTTCCATACTACTTTCGACTTTTCCCAGCAGTTTTTGTCAAATAGTGAATGCTTACCCCAAAAGCTGGGGTCTTTGGCTTTGTCAGACACTAGATTACTATAGTCATTGACTATTTTGTCCAGTGAACTTACCCTATTCCACTGATGGACTACTCCATTTCTTAGCCAATACCAAATGGTTTTGATGATTGCTGCTTTGTAATATAGTTTTAGGTCTGGCAGGGCTAGGCCACCTTCACTGGCATTTTTAAAAGAAAAACTAGTTTGGCAGAAACAAGGCCCTGACCCACACCTAACACCATACACTGAAATAAAGTTGAAATGGGTTCATGATTTAGACATAAAGAGTGACCTTATAAGCAAATCACCTCAATCCTTTTAATAATGTATCAAGCTTGCTGTTGCATTTTCTGACTTCAATATATTTTGTTACCCTGGCATGTTTCCTCCTGCCCTGTTTTCTAAGTCATGCTTGCCACTCCTCAGGTGGGCTGCAAGCATGTCTTCATTATCTCAAGGTAGTCCAGAAAAAGAGGGAGATGTTGAGGGACAGTTCTGAGGAGCAGAGGATTCAGACTGCCTCAGGTTTTCCCTATAGCTTCCCTCTGTCTGAGGGCTGTGAGAACTCAGAATGGTGGCTCACCACCCCTCTGTTCTGTCTTTAGGGAAAAGGATGTCCTTGCAGATTGCAAGGAAGGGAAGAAAGTTCTGGCCCTTAACATCTCCTTGTAGGATTAAATCAATCATATTGAACCATGCTAAATTAGATAACTATTGTCTCTATCAATTCCACTGACTTAGCACTTTGTAAGAATCCTTTGTTTCAAGGTTGGAGTTCTGGCCCATAACATTTCTTTCCAAATCTTCTCCCCTTTCCTGCAGCCCCATTTACTTTCTTAGAGGCCTATCTCTTTCCTTGGTTCTGTGGGCTTGACTTCCCCCTGCCTTCTCTGGCTTCTGAGTCTCCCAGACTGAATCCTGGCTGAAACTATCTGGGTGATTTCATAGATAATAGTCCCATGACAAAAGACTAATATTCCCAAGAGAACGTACTGATTATTATGCTGGTACAAGATAGATAAATCCTTACCCTCAGATGAATAAACAGAGTTTGCTCTTCACATCTCCTGCCTGACCCATGTTTCATTTCAGCTTGTCCTCTAGCCTTTCACCCACCAGCATTTGTAGGTAGGTGTATATGATATCCTAGGTGGACAGAGGGAAGGAAGAAAAGAAGAAAACAAAGGAAACAGACAAGGAAAGAAGATAAGAGAGGAGAGAGAGAGAAGAGAGGAGGCAGGAAGGGAATCTTCCAATTGATTGATTCCATCTTACTGGACAGCTTTCCTCAGAGGTTGTTGCTTATCCAGTATATCTGTGCTTAACTATAGCCTGCTTGGGGAGGTTGGCAGAGGATGAAAGGGAGAAAAGAATAAAGTAAAAGTGCACAACAGAGAACAAAAGAAATATACAAGAAAGCAAAAAGCAATGGACCGTTCTGAATACAATATCTTTCATTTATGGTTTATGGAAATTTATTATTACATATTTTGAATACTCCCTTAGGTTCTGTTGAATATAAAACATTTTTTAAATTGCTCTTTTCTGTATTTTTCTATTTTGTTTTAAGTTTTAAATAAATATCAAAAAGTAAAAATAAATGTTTTTGGTTTAAGGAAGACCTAAAAACTCATAGTAGACAGCGTCAGTCCTCTTTGTTTCTTTGTAGATAGTTGGACATCTCAAAATTTCCAACAAAGACTAGGACCATTGATTCTTCCTTAGAAGGGAACTGAAAGGCTATGAAGTCCAATGCCCTCATGTTATAGATGAAGAGACTGAGGTTCAGAGGTTCAGTGAGGTGCTCAGGATCTCACTACCACAAGAAAATGGATTCCAAGCCAGTTTTCCCACCCCCACACTGATCACATGAAGGAGCTTCTGGGATAGCAACCTGCACCCCAGCTTGCAACTCACTCACCAGGACAGGAGTTCCTCAGGCTTCCTCTCTCCACCTGGGAGATGAAATCTTCTCTGGGAACTGGAAGTCCTGGGGAGGGGAAGATAGTGGGTATGAGCCTGGAAACTTGTCATTTCTTCCTCATTGGAACAGGGCCAGGGTGTGTGAGGACTACTGGGTGGTTATAAAGTTTTCAGGGTGCTTATTGCCAGGGAAGAGGGCAGAGGGGAAAGGAGGCCATGCAAGCAATGTGGAATCAGAACATCCCAGTTTTGCTGCCTCCTTCTCAGCAGGATGGCCTCATCCCACATCCTCCATTTTCTGGACTTTAGAGGCAGCTGGAAGCACAGAGAAGGGAGCACTGGGCCTGCAGTCAGGAAGCCCTGACTTCAAATTTGATTTCGACACTTCCTGGCTGTGACTCTGGGCAAGTAATTTCATCTGTTTGCTTCAGCCTCCAGACCTGTAAAATGGGGATAAAGATGGCGCCAAAAACGAAGGGTTTTGGTGGGGATCAAGTGCAATAATGTGCATGAAGGAAGCTCTGAGAACAAGGCCTGATCCCAGCAAATGTATGGAAAGACTTTCTCCTTCCTTTCTCTCCTGTATCTGTACAGGACTTTGGGGGATGTATGAAGGAGGAACAAGGGCCCACCTGTTGTGCTGGGGATTTATGAGTTACACAAGGGGCAGTGAGCTAAAATGTATTTTTTACCCAAAAGAACATTGTGAAGACAAAATGGTTCCCCAAGAGTAAAGGGTTTCTTCTCCTATCCCATATTCAGTGAAAAGGGCAGGATCAGTTTCTCAGAAGGTTTGTAAACAAAACTGCCATGTTCTCATCCTACAGTGCAAAGACTACTCATAGAAGAACCAGGCAGCAGGAGGACCCTGTCTCTTAGGGACAAGAGGCAGCACTTGGGCCATTATAATGTGTGGCTCAGAAATGTTGAGGGGTCACCATTTAATAAAAAGCTGGATGGATCTCTAAAAGCAAAGCAAAGTTTATTAAATGTTCTTGCAAGAAGAGTGTCCTACCTATAGATCAGATGATCAAAGAGAAGAAGCACCTCCTGGGGCAGGATTAACACTTTTAATCCCTAATACAAATACTCCTCCCACCATTGATCCTCATCCTCATTGGCTGAGGGTCTTACATTCAAACTCAGGAACCACCAAGAAATTGACCTTGACCAATAATTACAAAGTTGCCCATATTTGATTGAAATAGAGAGAAAATGATGTCATGGGAGTATAGCAGGAAGGGGACTTAAGTATGCCTTTGGATCAATGCTCAAAGTCCTTCAGGCCTCTTCAAACTCTGAAACAGATGAAGCTTTCCTTGATTTTCCCAACTGTCTTGAAAAATCTCACCTCATCTCATTTAGTCCCCCTCTTATTTGTACACTGAGATCTCTTCAAATTTTTGTAACATAACTTCACATTCCCTATCTAATTCCTCATCCCCTTCTGGCTCCTGTTGGTCTTCTTGGGCCACTGGCTCACACCCTTATCTTTCTAACACCATCAATCTGGCAGCTCCTTCAGCTTTCCCTTCCAACCTAATCATTCTGGATAAAAAAATTAAGTACCTGTTTAAGTTATCACTTACACAGTTTGCAAACTGGAAGTTCTCCTGGGCAGGAGATCTCCACTTCCAACAGGCAGAGATTTTAGATATAAATCCTAAGTGGGAAGGGTAAGGGAAAGCAAGTTCAATAGAATCCCAAGTTTGATTGTATTTCCAATGGAAATCTCAATACACCAGTTCTTGGATTGTTTTAAATCTTGAGGGTTGACCATTCCCTTTCCAAAGCACAGAGTTCTGTGATAAGAACAGTTTTCTGTAGTTTTCCATTGAGTTCAATTATTGTATATAAGAACAATAGAACATAAGAATACACATTATCAGAATGCTTGATCATTTTAAGCTGCATTGTGAGTCCTGCCTGCTAACCCAGAAAAGGCAGCTCTGAGAAATCTAAATTATTAGTATATTTAATTAGAAATATAATATAAAATATTCATTAGCAATACAATATAAAATCGAATAACCTGAAAATCATAATGGTTTCACAGTGGGAAGGCTTCTAGAAAGAGTTTTCATTTTTTTGAATCTGAGAAAGTTCTGTGGTCTATGATGTTTTGTTCTAGAAGAGGACCACAGATAAAAGGGAGATTTCTTGATTTGTGTTTGAATGGGATGTAAGGGAGGCAGTGTTCTGCCAAGTCCTGTGGCAAGATAAAGTCCTGAATCCTTCCTCCAACAAAACATGGTGATGGAAACATGGGGGAGGAAGAGCTAGTGGGAGATAAGATGAGCAGCCTGGTGGGTAAGTGTCCAGGTGAAATATGTGTATTAGGGTGGAGTTTGGAAGCCTGGGAGGAGTCTAGAGCTGGAGAAGAGCCATTCCAATGGCCACTGTCCATGTAATGATGGGCAGGGTCAGAGGAGGGGAGGCAGGCAGCATTCAGAGGTCATCACCCTGGATGATTTTGGGAGTGAGGTCCCACCCTCACACGTGTACAAGAATACATCAGTGGGAAGTAGGAAGTCTTGGAACTGAGATCTCTGAGCATTCTCTTGGATCTGCTATTTTCTACTGCAAAACATCTCTGCTGGGAAAGACCTGTGGTAGGTCTGAGCCAGGGCTCCTTACAGGTCCTGGCTTCTGCTGGCTACCCTTGGATAAGCATTCATACTTCTTATTTGCCCTGATGGTGAATGTTCTCCACATCTATCAATACAACTTCCTTCCAGGTCTGGCTACTTGATGAATTCTTGGCCCCTACCTTTTGTTCAGACTCCTAAACACTTCACAAACACTCTTCCTCAAGCTTACCATTGGGTTGTACTTGCCCAAAGGCAGGCTTTCCTCATTGTAACCCAGGAGTCCCATTTTCAGCCTCCCCTTCTGGACCCGGGTGTCCTAGCTCTGCCTCCAGCTTCTGTTTGGTGAATTGATTGTGAGCCTTCTACATGATTTCTCATGAGGTTCCACAGGCTCTGCCTTTCTTTCCCCAGGAACCTTCCTTGGTTGCAGGAACTAAACTGTTTCCTGGGCCAACTTCTCTGGACCCACAGATCTTGGGCTCCTTCCCAGGCATGTGGCTCACTGTTTGCACATTCCTTTGCAGGATTCTAAACCTAAAATCTACTCAAGAGTCTTAGGAACCTTCCCCCATCTTCTGCTTAGATTTCAGGACACAGTCATCCCATTTTTCCTGATTCAACCACCCACCTGAATTGCTCCTGGACACTTAAATTCATTCTTTTTTTTTTTTAACAACGTTTCCTAGCTCCCTGCCCCTTCCCTCACCACAGTTTCTGGCCGCTGAATTCCAAACTAGATTTCTCCCATCCTTAGGCTTCCTCTGGTATTTCCCTGGGGTTCCATTTCAGAACCCTTACCTCCTTACTAGATTCCTCAGTCACTTTATAGTCCAGATAATATGTCTGTTGGGGAGAAGGGATGCTGGGAGGACTGAGTATCACTGGTAGGGAGATTTCTGACTAGAGGACATTGAGGTTCTATATATTCTCATCCCAGTTGGGGTCCCAAACCTCTTCTACCTCTTGGGTCTGTAGGAGGGTGGGGAAGAAGAAGGGAGTCAGAGGAGTAGGAATAAGAGGTAAGCCCATCTTCAATTTTATACCATCCCATCAAAATCAACTTATTCCCTGTCCCTTCTGTCTATGTAAATTCCTGCCTGTGCCTATGGCCAATAACCCTAGGGACTTTTCCCTCCCAGACTTGTTTTTGACTGGGTAGAAAAGGTCATTCTTGGCTTCATTTCTTTCCCAACTTTAATCCCTCTCTGGGTGTTGCCACCTTCAGACAGAGATTAGTTTAAGGTCAAGGTCTCCACTGCTTCCAGGGCCATCTCCAGTCATCTTCATGTATATCTGGCCACTGGAACCAGATGGCTCTGGAGGAGGAGGTGAGGCTGGCAACTTTGCACCTCACCACCCTCTGAGCCTTCCTCATCCCAATTCAATGAAATAACTTCCCATTCTTGGCTTCCTCTTCCCAAAATCTGTGTTCTCTTAGAGAACAAAGACCAAATAAGCCAGTAGAAATTTAGTTCCAACTAGAGTTACAAGTATTATCTCATGTAAGGACACAAACAGTTTAGTCTTGTTAATTTAGTTATTTCTTTTTCTTTCCTCTTTTACTTTTTTATGCTACTCTTGAGTCATTTATTTGAAAATTGGAATTCTCTGTTCTACTTGGGCCTTTTCATCAAGAATATCCAAAAATTCCCTTTTTCATTAATGATTTCCTTTGTGAAAGATGTTTAGTTTTGTTGGGTATTTTTTCTTATTTTTTGGTTCTAATCCATGCTTCTTTGCCTTCTGGAATATCATATTGAAATCCTGACTGTGCCTGAACAATATTTCGGTTGCTTCTGGTGGCTTCCAAATTTTTTTCTTGACCTGGGAGTTCTGCAATTTGGCTATAATGTTTCTAGTTTTCATTTTGGGATCTCTTTCAAGAAGTGATCACTGGATTCTTTCCATATATATCTTATTTATATTAGCTTCCAATTTTTTAACGAATTACTTTCTTCAGTGTACTTTCTTTTTCATTTGGCCAATTCTTTTAAAGGATTTGTTTTCTTTAATGAATTTTTGTGGTATCCATTGTGCCACCTAGCTACCCATCACTCCAGAATCTTAATGGAAAGTTATTTCATGGGCACATTTCATAGAGCAACAGCCCTGAAGTCAAGAGGATCTGAGTTCAAGTCTGGCCTCAGACACTTAAGGCTTCCTAGCTGTAGGATACTGGGCAAGTCACTTGACCCCAATTGTCTCAGCAAAATATATACATATATATATTTCATAAGAAATAGAGTTCAGGCAATAAATATCCTGCCTTTTCTCTCCCATCTTGACTTCAGGTACTAAGACAGTGGAATTGATCTGATCGTACAAGGAGATGTTATGGACCAGAACTTGAAACAAGGTACTAAATGGAATTGAGGAGACAATGATTAAGTCTAGTTTAGCAGTGATTTAATCCTACAACAAATAATGGTTTCCTAGTGATGTAATGATTAGCATGTACTCAGTGTACAGCATATAAGCAAGGAGCTCCCACTAGCCCACAGACACTCAGAACCCACTTTCAGAGTCAAAACAGATTTATTCCATATTCGACCTGTATGCTGGCTGGAGACACTGGGAGGGAGCTCTTGGAACCAAGGAGAGAGATAGGCCTCTAAGAAAACTAACCAGCTATTTTGGAAGAGACAATAAAGGATCTGAACTTTTAACAGCTGGCTGCATTTGAGGGGATTATTACTTTGAACTGAACCTAAGGCTGCCTCCAGAAGCCCACAAGAAATCTGCTCACAGAGAGCATTATATTTTAGATAGGAAAACATTACGATGAATTTATCCAAATAACTAATAATTAGATAAACTTAAGTTTAAAAACAAAAACCTCAGGTACCACCTGACATCTGTGATAGGAAAAATGAGAAAAAGGAAAATACCAAATGCTGGTGGGAACGTAGGAAAGTAGATATGCTAATACATTGTTAGTGGAATTGTGAATTAGTCCTATCTTTAGAAAAATGTGGTTGTGTGTTTTGTCCCAGCAATACTATTACTGGGAGATAAAGGGAAGAAACCATTTATAGCAGCTCTACTTATAGTGGCAGGTAATTGGAAATTAAGAGGATACCAATTAATTGGGAAATGGCTGAATATGATATAAGAATATAGCTTATTATTTTGTTATAAGAAATGATGGGGGTATTAAAAAAAAAAAAAACCTGGAAAGCCCTATATGAATAGATAGAAAAAGGAAGGAGCAGTCAGGAAAATGAAGATGGTAATGGCAATAGTATAAATATAAAACAGCTGTAAGGGACTGTTTAAGCTTTCTTTGTATCTTCAGCACTTAGTTTATCACCTGGCACATAGTAGGTGCTTAAAATGTTTATTGATCGATGCATAAATTCTTCTTAAATTAACATGATTGAGTTCAAGAGAATCTGAGACACTCTTTTATTTTCTGCATTCTAAGGAAGAAAGCCCATTTTGAATCAGAGTTAAAGTTTCTTGAGGTGGTTCATAGATGTCACTTCAATACGTATTATTCCAGCAGCAATTTCATACTTTTCATAATCATACTCAGATAAATTTACATCTATGTTGGAAGCAAACTTGTTTTTTGGTTTTGTGGGAGGGGTTTTGCATGCAGAAAATATTTTTTATATTCTTGCAAGAATGGGTACCTAGGACTTCTGAGGCAGAGCCAAGATGGCAGAGAGGACAGACATTTCTTTCTGACCTTCTCCTACAACTTTTAGACTAATGAGCAAATCTAGCCTCTGAATTAGTTTTGGATGGCAGAATCCACCAATATTGGGAGTGCAACAAATTACCAGCTGAAGATAATTTCAAAGATCATCACAAAAGCTCTCTTTCAATTGGAAACAGGAGGAAGGCACCCAAGCACAAGCTGGCTGAGCACAGATGCCAGCTCAGAGCCCCGGAGTGACGTGGATTCTATGGGATCGTGTAGACTCTGCATGAGTGAAAATCAATGGGGAGAAAATCACAGTAGTGTTGGCCACTCTTCCCTGATTGCAAGCCAATAGATCAGCAGAGAAGTTAGAAAATACCCAACCCAAACACAAAAGGCAAATACGGAACTCCCAAAATGCCAGAGTCACATAGGATGCTCACTAGCACTAGAAATGAGTCAGCATTGACCCAGTACACCTGTGGCCCTTATACAAGAAGCCACTGCTTATAGGAAAGCTTGGAAAAACTCCCCTGCAGTAAAAGCAGACCTTACCTTTAAAAAAAAAAAAAAAAAAAAAAAAAAGAGTGAAAAAGCAAAGACAACTCTGAATATAGACAGTTTTTATGGTGAAAGAAAACAGATTTCAAACCCTTCTTTATCTCAAGGTAGCGCAGAAGAACAGGGAGAGGGTAAGGGCCAGCTCCAAGGAGGCAGAGGATTCAGGCTGTCTCAGGTTTTCCCTGTAGCTAGTCCTCTGTTCAATGGCTGTGAGAATTCAGGATGGTGGTTCACCACCTCTCTGTTTTAACTCTAGAACAGTAACTATACATTACAAAGCTTCCTGATGTGGCAAAGTGGTTAGTGCAAGACTAAGCAAGGGTAAAGAGGGAAGGTTTTTTGGGAATTATAGCCCTAAATGATGGTACTCTTCTGAGGGTCAGCTTTCTAAAAAGGCCTCACTTCCCCTCGAACCCACCCAATGGAATTAAATAAAGTCAAAATGGAGACCTAAGTCACATGTACAGATATTTTTATTTTCTTACATATTTCCATATTTATCATGCTGCCCAAGAAAAATCAGATCAAAAAGGATAAAAAATGAGAAAGAAAACAAAATGCAAATAAACAACAAAAACAGAGGAAATTACTAAGCAGATGGTTCCCTCTTATCACAAGTCTGTTGGAATTGGCCTGAATCATCTCATTGTTTATGGATATTTTAAAAGAAAATTACAATCTGAAAATATTATTTATCACAGATGGAAAGCCAAAGGATTTTGGAATAAATAAGACAATGAAGAGGAAGATTAAGTAACAAAAACAATTTAAAATGACGTAAACAAATTTCTTATTCATTATTAAGAAAGGAGATTAAAACAATTGGTTTTCCCCCATTATAAAGACTCTTCTTTGGACATCAATCTTGGGATTTCAGAGAAAACTCAAATCTATTTTCCCACCTTTATACATAGTATAAAATTTTAATATCCAATGAGATCTGAGCTGTATGAAGAGGCCTTGCCTCATTCATTATATTTATGTGTTTCATCCACAGTAAGATTTCTACTCAAAGATCCAGGTGAAAGCCTTTCTGCAAATACATTTTGCATATTATTTCGTTCCAGTGTGAATATTATGATTTATACTGACCTTTAGCTTCCAGGTAAGGGCAAGTCATCATTCAGCACATTTGTAAGTCTTCTCTCTATTCCGTATCCTCAGATATAAAGTCAGAAATGAACCTGGGCTAAAAGATCTTCCCATGCCAAGTTGATAGGAGATTTCTTCCCAAGCAGAAAATTGATGCTGACTAACAAGCACTGTCTTCCATCTTTATGCCTTTATCCATGATTTCAATCTGCTAGGAATTTTCTGGAGGCAATTCCGGAATGAAGTGAGCCTGGATGTTTTGTCACTTGGATTGTATAAATGAGATTTTACATTTAGTATGGGATCTCCCAAGTCTAGTCAGAGACTAATATATACTAAAAACTTTACCATGATCCAGACACTCAAAAGTATTTTGCTAATGTGCACTCTCTGTTAAGCAAGATTTCAGCTTAGTCTGAAGGGTTCCACATCCATGAGATTTCTGTCCAATGTGGATTTTCTCATGTTTACCAAGACTGCTGCACTGTGTGAAAGCCTTTCCACATTCATTACATCCATAAGACTTCTCTCCAGTGTGGATTCTCTGATGTGCATCAAGGTAGGAGCGCTTTGTGAAAGCCTTTCCACATTCATTACATCCATAAGGCTTCTCTCCAGTGTGGATTCTCTGATGTTTACGAAGACAGTAACTCCGTATGAAAGCCTTTCCACATTCATTACATTCATAAGGCTTCTCTCCAATGTGGATTCTCTGATGGTCAAGAAGACTATAACTGCGCATGAACGTCTTTCCACATTCATTACATCTATAAGGCTTCTCTCCAGTGTGTATTCTCTGATGTTCAAGAAGACTGTGACGCTGTATGAAAGCCTTCCCACATTCATTACATTCATAAGGCTTCTCCCCAGTGTGGATTTTCTGATGGACAGCAAGACTGGAATGATATGTGAAAGTCTTTCCACATTCAGTACATACATAAGGCTTCTCTCCAGTGTGGATTCTCTGATGTTTAGTAAGACTGGAGCGATCTGTGAAAGTCTTTGCACATTCATTACATTTAAAAGGCTTCTCTCCAGTGTGGACTTTCTGATGTTCAAGAAGACTGGAGCTCTTTATGTAAGCCTTTCCACATACATTACATTCATAAGGCTTCTCTCTAGTGTGGATTCTCTGATGTTTAGTAAGACTGGAGCAGTGTGTGAAAGTCTTTCCACATTCATTACATTGATAAGGCTTCTGTCCAGAGTGCATTCTCTGATGCCTAGCAAGATTAGAGTGCCATTTGAAAGTCTTTCCACAATTGTTACATTCATAGGGCTTCTCTCTAGTATGGATTCTCTGATGTTCAAGAAGACTGTAACTCCGCATGAAAGTCTTTCCACATTCATTACATTCATAAGGCTTTTCTCCAGTGTGGATTCTCTGATGGGAAGTAAGACTGCTGTTCAGGGTGAAAGCCTTTCCACATACATTACATTCATAAGGCTTTTCTCCAGTGTGGATTCTCTGGTGTGTATTAAGGTAGTAGCGCTTTGTGAAAGCCTTTCCACATTGCTTACAGTCATAAAGCTTGTCTCCAGTGTGGATTCTCTGATGTTGAGCAAATTTGGAATAATATTGAAAATCTTTTCCATACTGAATGCATATGTAAGATTGTTTTTCTGTGTGAATTCTCTCATGTTCAACAGGAATAGATTGCTCTCTCAAAGCCTTCCCATATTTCTTACATTCATAAGGTTTTTCTCCAGCATGGATTCTCTGATGCTTGGCAAGGGAAGAGAGTGCAATAAAAGCTTTATCAC
Organism: Sarcophilus harrisii; assembly: GCF_902635505.1. Lineage (NCBI taxonomy): Eukaryota > Metazoa > Chordata > Mammalia > Dasyuromorphia > Dasyuridae > Sarcophilus > Sarcophilus harrisii. The sequence continues at coordinate 609,700,097 of NC_045428.1, forward strand.
ATTCGTGGCACTCAGGTGTTTTCTCTTCAGGATGTATATTCTTATCTTTAGCAAAACTGGAACCCTTTCTTAAAGCTTTTTTCTGTCTATTCCATTCACAATGTTCCTCTTCAGTATGGTTTCTTTTGTGCTTAGCAAAAACAGCCATGTATTCACTATACTGAAAAGGGTCTTTCCATGAGATAATTTTCAAATTTGCACTCATCTCCTTCATGTCAAATTGTGTCTCTGCATCTGACAGAAACAAACACAAACATGTATAAATATATCCTCTAATGCTGGCTGATAATAAAATCATGGACATTTCATTTCTTCAGACAAAAAGATTTTAAAATGAAATGGACAGATTCATTTTTAAATGCTATTAGCTCATACCAATAAACTGATTGAATTAACACAGAGTTCCACACACAGTACAAGGACATTGGAACCTCACAACAAAGCTGAGATAGAAGCAAGGTGAAGGTTCTCATAACTTAGTAACCAGGCTATGACCTCTGAATGGTTGAGTAACCCGATCCAAATCCCTGCAGTGGATATTAGACCTGGATCCTGGTAACTGAGGCTTTTCAATTCATTGCACTAGACAGATGTTCTCCATTTTACTTCCAATCCCTTCTTTCAAAGTCACTGTCAGGCACCACCTAGTTCTGCACCCTTAGGAATGTGCTTCTTTGCCTTAGCTTTGCTGTAGAATGAAGGTAATAATTATACTCATTTCCCAAGTTGTTGTGAGCATTAAATGAGATAAAACCTATAAAACTTTTGGTACACACTAGGCACCATACGCTTGTTAATTACTATTGTTGTCCTTATGATTTTGATTCTCTCCACCTCAAGTCTTCCTTCCTTCATAAACTTCCCTTCCCCTCTCTCTTTATATGTATATGTCTGTTGAACATGATGCATTTCCATAAAAAATACTTTCCTTTGCCTGGATTAGCTAAATTTCATAAATTGTTGTTTATTCTCAAACCCTCTCTAAGTTTATATGCTGGATTTAAAATTTCTTGACAGCTTCTGTTTGTATATCCAGGGCTCAATGCAATGAACAGAACAGGTGCTTAATCTATGCTTACTGACTGGTTGACAGTACCCAGGGCTGATCACATGGCCTAACCCCACCTCAGTGCTTGCTTTGCTGGTCCCTCTAAGGTACCAAATCTATGTTACTATTTCTCTTTCTTTCCTGCTCTCTCTGATCTATGAACAAATCCCATAGTGAAGATAACAAGGGCCTAAAGCTCCTGGTCCTGTTATGGAATAACCAGGAGTCTTTCCCTCCCATATCCCTAACCTAAGGGAAGCTGTCAGTTATGTAAATTAGACCAATGATCCTCCAAGAATGGGCCAAAGGTTGGTCAACAGGAACCAAGAAAAGGCATAAAGTTGAAGAATTAGGTCTGATTTCTTTTTGAGTAAGGCAGTGGTCTCCACTCCCATTCATAAACTGATGAATGGAGACAGAGAAAATCAAGAAGTCAAGTGCATGCTTATCAGTCCTTCCTTCTAAGGGAGGACAATGACATGAGGACAGTCACCTCATTACAGGACTAATCAGGTTTACTGCAGATGGCTCTGGATGCAGGGGGAGACCTGCACTTTCTTAAGGTAAGGTCTCTAACAGGTCTTCTGTGACTGAGGCTGCTCCCATCCATTGATTAAGGGGAGGGAGCAATGGAGGCAAAGAATCTCCTTTCTCACCTAGGCCAAAAAAATCTCAATAAATAACAATGAATGAATGAGTGACTCTGGGAAGAACCTCAGGGTTTCTGGCCAAAGCAAAAATGATTGGGATTTACACTCAGTCTGAGTCAATCAAGACCCAAACAAAGACTAAATGGGATTTAGCAAGGGACGTATGGGTGGTCAATGAGAATCAGACTGGTTTTGGTTTAAGGTGTATTCCTTAAGAAAGGAATTGGGACAGCTAGAGAATGCAGTAGATGGAGTACTTGCCCTGAAGTCAAGAGGACCAGAGTTCACATCTGGCCTCAGATAAATACTTCCTAGCTGTGTGTCCCTGGCAAGTCACTTAACCCCATTTGCCTCAGAAAAAAAAAAAAAAGAAAGAAAGAAAGAAAGAAAGAAAATTAAAGAAAGAAGGAAACAGTCAAGGAAGAAAGAAGAGAGGAGAGAGAGAGAGAAGGGAGGAAGGGAGGGAAGGAGGCAGGAAGTATGTCTTCCCAACTGATCTATTCCAGCTTGTGACCAGCTTTCCTCAGAGGTAATTGTGTTTCTTATATATATCTGTGCTAAACTGTACCTTACTTGGGGGAGTTGGCAGAGGATGAAAGGGGGTAGGGGGTAAAGTAAAATGTGTAAAACAGAGAAAAAAATAAAAACTACAAGAAAGCAAAAAGCCATGGATGGTTTTGAACACCATCTTTCATTTATAGTTTATGAATATTTATTATTACATATTTTGAATCCTCTCCTATGTTCTGCTGAACAAAAAACATTTTAAAAAATTGTTCTTTTCTGTGTCTTTCTATTTCATTTTTAGTTTTAAATAAATGTTAGAAAAGTAAAAATAAATGCTTTTAGGCTTAAGGAAGACCTAAGAAAAGTCATATTAGACAGCCCGAGCCCTCTTTCTTTGGTTGTACATTGTTGGATATCCCAAAAAAGACTTCCACTAGAATCATTGATTCTTCATTAGAAGGGAACTGAAAGGCCACAGTGTCCAACCTCCTCATTTTACAGATGAAGAGAATGAGGTTCAGAGGCTCAGTGAGGTGCTCAGGATCTTACTATCACAAGAGTCTGAAAAGGGATTCCAAGCCAGTTTTCCTGCCCCCAGGCCCATCACATGAAGAAGCCTCTTGGGATAGTAGCCTGCCCCCCAGCTTGCCAGTCACTCACCAGGACAGGAGTTCCTCAGGCCTCCTCTCTCCACATGGGAGATGAAATCTCTGGGAACTGGAAGTCCTGGGCAGGGGAAAGATAGTGGGTGTGAGCCTGGAGAGAAACTTGTCATTTATTCCTCATCGGAACAGGGCTGGGGTGTGAGGACTACTGGGTGGTCACAAGGTTTTCAGGGTGCTTATTGCCAGGGGAAAAGGGCAGAGGGGAAAGGAGGCCATGCAAGCATTCTGGAGTCAGAAGATGCTGATTTTGCTGCTTCCTTCCCAGCAGGATGGCCACATCCCACAGCCTCCATTTTCTGGACATTAGAAACACCTGGGAGCACAGAGAAGGGAGCACCGGGCCTGCAGTCAGGAAGCCCCAACTTCAAATTTGGATGTAGACAAATCCTGGCTATGTGACTGTGGGCAAGAAATTTCATCTTTTTGCTTCAGGCTCCAGGCCTGAAATTGGGGATAAAGCTGGCACCCAAAACAAAGGGTTTTGTTGGAGATCAAGGGTGATAATGTGCACGAAGGAAGCTCTGAGCACAAGGCCTGGATCTCAGCAAATGTCGAGAAAGACCTCCTCCCTTCCCTTTCTCTCCCCATATCTGTATTGGGGGATGTATGAAGGAACAACAAGGCCCCAATTGCTGTATTTGGTATTTATTAGTTACACCAGGGGCAGTGAGGTAAATTTTTTTTTTTTTAACCAAAAAGAACATTGCAAAGACAAATTTCCCCCTAAGAAGAAGGGGGTTCCTTCTCCTATCCTATATTCAGTGAAATGGGACAGGATTGCTTTTCAGAAGGTTTGCAGGCAAAACTGCTGGGTTGCCATCCTACAATGCAAAGACCACTCATAGAAGAACCAGGCAGCAGGAGGACCTGTCTCTTGGGGACAGGAAGCAGCCCTTGGGCCTTTCTGAGAACTGGTAAAAGCCTGAAACTCTGCACCCTAGGGAGGGGGTGGTGACACTCCTTTTGATGGCAGTTCCAGAGTCCCAAGGGAAGTTCTCCTTACCCAGGGAGAGCAAGTTCTCAGCATTTTCCAGCATGACCTCTTTGTACAGCTCTTTTTCATCTGGGTCCAACAGACCCCACTCCTCTGGGCTGAAGTCCACAGCCACATCCTTGAAGGTCACCAGCTCCTAAAACACCAACACCCAGAGGACATAAGAATTGAAACATGCTTCATAACTGACCTAATCCAATGCTCCTCAATGTACAGAAGGGACCTGAAGCATGGAGGAGGGAACTGGCCAAAGGTGACAGCCTTTACAGGATTACAGGGCCAGCACCAAAACCAAAGTCCCCAATAGAGGACTGGAATATAGAGAAACACATTTTATATTTTCTGATGGAATAAAATTGAGAAATGTCTCACTAGGAAATGGTACTGCCTGTGGAATCAGGAAAGTCTCTATGAGAAAGGAGGATTTTTGGAGGTGAAATCAGACAGTGCTATGTTAAGAAAATGGCATGAAGTGTTTGTATGAAGCTAGTATTATGTGCTGTAGGGCTAAAATATTTCCATTGTCAATTATACACTTAAACAATGATACTGTATGAGGATGTATTCTGATGGAAGTGGTTATCTTTGACAAAGGGAAGATCCAATTCAGTTCCAACTGATCAATGATGTTTGTATTTTTGTTTTTCTTCCCAGGTTGTTTGTGCAACAAGAGAATTATACGGATCTGAACCCATATATTGTATCTAGGATATACTTTTAACATGTATAGAACTGCCTGACATTTAGGGAAGGGGGTGGAAGGAGGGAAGGGAAAAGTTGGAATAGAAGTGAGTGCCACGGACAATGTTCTAAAAAATTACCCAGGCATGGGTTCTGTCAATAAAAAGGTAAAATTAAAAATAAATAAATAAAAACATTTCCATGGTCACCAAGAAGAAAAAAAGATCCTGTGAATTTTCCAAAGGCCAGAAATTGAGTCTTATCCAGATGACAACACTATCCTTCCCCTCCCCCCAAGAGTATTTTATTTTTCCAAATGCAAGTACAGATAGTTTTCAACATTCATTTTTTGTAAGATTTTGTGTTCCAAATTTCTGAATCACACAATGAATCTGGCCCAAAGGTCATCAATTTACAAAAGCAAACTGAAACAGAGAGAAGGGATTTACCCAAAGGTCACATCCTCTATGAGAACACTTGGAAGCACAGTCTTGCAAAGGCCTCCTACCTACACTGTACAGAACTGGTGTGGACACAGATGCTGACATGTTGTCTTCCATGTTAGAATGAAAGCTTCTTGAGGCCAGGGACTGATTTTTCCTTTTTGCATCTCCTCTATATTTGCACAGAGCCTCTTCCCTTTCTAAAAGCCTGTGGTTTTGACCCAAGCAATGGTATAGGAGAGAAAGGCTAATATGAGCTGAGTATGATGCAATGATTCTAGAAGTACCTAACTGCAGTTTTGGGAGCATGGAGAGGTCTCGGGAGATAAAGAAAGTAAAATGGAATAAAAGAAAATCTACCAGGAAGCAAAGAAAGACTAAACAGCTCCTAAACCATGTGTAACATTTATTATGTGGCTTTGTTTTATATCAAATCTACTGTTATGTTCTGCTGGTTACTTGAAATTCTTTTTCTTCTTTTATTTTGTATCTACGATTAAAACATATTATAACAGGGGCTGCTAGATGGCACAGTGGTTAGAGCACTGGCCCTGAAGTCAGGAGAACCTGACTTTAAATCTGCCCTCAAACACTTAATATACCCTAGCTGTGTGACCCTGAGCAAAGACACAACCCCAAATGCTTCAGCAATATTATATTATAAACCACAAAAATAGTAAAGGGAAGGGATTCAGAGAGATTTGGGAAGATCTGTGTGGCCTGAGGCAGCAGGGGGACAATTTCTGCTCTGCTACTGAGGACAGGGAGACGACAAGAGCGGGGGAAGCTTCAAATAAAGGGTTCTTGTTGGCATACAGGAGCCACCTGACAGTGGCTGCTCGAGACCCAACCCAGAAATGATCTCTTCTTGTGAGAGGATGATACAAGGAGACTCAGAGGCAGTTGCTATTCTCTGACCTCTCTGACTGAGAGGCGGTTGTGTTGTCTGACCTCCCTCTTCCTCCAATTTATCTCATTCCTACTTTGACATGCCCCTTAACAATTCCATTTTTTGGTTTTTGCTGTTATTTCCCCCCCACAGCATGGTCCGCCCACTGAAGAATGAAAGCAGCACTATCGCCTCTGGATGGCTGTAGCATATGTTGATCACATGGAGGCAAACTTTCAAACAGAGAAGAGGACTATAGTCAGAACAGGCATTTAAGTCTCCCCTCAGTCTCCAGCTTGGTCCTTTGATGTTTTGGTCCATTTAATTATCCTGACTAAAAAAGTCTTACCAGGAGTCTTCTCCCTTTCCTTCCCCATGGATTACTGAAGGAACTCTGGAAGATGTTATGATCCACATCTGTGGAGGCTCTTGGAAAACTGACCTGCCCCTTAACAGGTTCTGCTCCAGACAACAAGGTCAAGGGTTTCCAGGAAAGTCAGTGGCTACAGGAGGGAGCTTGGGCACAGGAGACAGAGTGGCTAGAAGGTGTGTGTGTGTGTGTGTGTGTGTGTGTGTGTGTGTGTAGAGGGGAGACAGTACTGGACTAAAGCAAAGACATGATACCTAGAGGACAGACACTATTGAGTGAAGTGGTCATCCTTGTCAGTGACCTATATTGAGGAAAAACTTAAATATGTGGAGGTAGGAACTGGGGGAAAGGAGTTAGTGCTCAAGATGCCAAAGGGACAATGAATCAGTCCAAAACATAGCAGAGAGGAGGGCAGTGTTGTTATTAGTGCATTCACTTTCTTGCCCATTTTTGTAAACTAAGGATCCACAGATAAGAGCGATGACCAGCCTCACAAACAATTCTCTAGATTTGTGGAAATGGCCTTTTGGACCGATGCTGGCCACATCTGTGGGCAGAATACTCACCTGGGATGGGAGTCTGTGGTTCTCAGGGGCCATTCCCTCTGGCTCCAGGCTCCCTGCTTGGGTCAAGCCTTGGTCCTCTGCAGGCTGTTTGGGGGAGATGATTATAATTGAACAGATGTTGTTCCCTTCTTTTCCTAGACAGGGGGCTAGCCAGAGAAATTACAGAGGGTGAGGATCCAGTGGAGTTACTAAGCCCCTGACACTACCCTTAGTAGTACAAACCCTTAGTGCACAAACCCAACCAACAGGGGAAGAGAGGCTGAAAGGAGGGGCAGGTTGAAAAATGAAAACAGTCGAGTCCAGGGAGACAACAAGCAGGATATTGCCTGAATTCTCTCCAGTTAAGAATGGAGTGACAGGACCTACAAAAGAAGAGGGAGAAACATTTTTTCCCCCAAACCCCAGTGGTACCTGGCACAGCAGTTGAAATGCCAGTTGTAGAGCCCTTGGCATGATGGGCAAGGAGCCAGCTCCTGAGGCTTTATATTTGAGGCAGGAAGAGAGTAACCAAGCTTCTGGCCCCAAAGCAAAAATCTTGGGACAGTGTCATCTGCTCACTGGAAGAGCTCAACCTTCAAAGCCCCAGTATACCCTGGGAAATGAGAAAAAAACACAACAAAATAAAAAAGCTCTGAAATAAAAAATTATTGTGGTTGAAGGGAAGGTTAAAAGACATGCCTCCAATGCAAAATTTCAAAGACAAATACAAATTGGTCAGAGATCCAAAAAGTCCGTCTGGAGGAGTTCCAAAAGGATTAAAAAATCCAGTAAGAGGTGTAGAATAAAAATTAGGAAAAGAAATGAGAGTGGAACTACAAAACAATGGGGGGAGTGGGGGAGAATCACCAGTTTGGTTTAAGGAAAGCACAAAAATCCACTAAAGCAAACAACTCCTTTGAAAGAATTGGCCAAATGAAAAAGAAGGTACTGAAAAGAAAATATGAATTAGTCTTAGGTGTGAAAAATTCTACTGGAAGAGCTTCAAAAGGATTTTAAAAGCCACATAAGAGAAGTAGAATAAATTTAGGTAAAGAAATGAGAGTGGTGCAACAGAATCATGAAAAAAGAAAGATTCACCAGTTTGGTTTAAGGAAAGCACAAAAATCCACTAAAGAAAACGCCTTTAAAAGTAATGGTCAAATGTAAAGGAAAGTACAAAAGCTTACTGAAGAAAATAATTCCTTAAAAATTAAAATTGGGAAAATGGAAGCTAATGACTCCATGAGATCAAAAATGAATTTTAAAAGTCAAAAAAATTAAAAAAAAATAAAGGCCAATGTAAACTATCTGGCTGGAACAAAGGCAACTGATCTGGAAGCCAGATCCAAGAGAGAGAATTGAAGAATTCTAGGACTGAAAATAATGATCACAAAGAGAGCAAACTGCACTCATATCCTAGAGTAAAAAAAAAAAAAACAAAACAAAACAATAAAATATTAACAGAATTTTTCCTCATAGGGTTCTAAATAGTAAAGAGCTGGAGCCTAACAGAGCCAGCCTAGAGGCAGGTTTTAGAAATTAAGTACTTGTTTAAGTTATCACTTTCAAGTGAGGAATACAATTTGTAAACTGGCAGTACTCCTGGGCAGGAAATTTCCACTTGTTGCAGAAAAGGTAGAGGTTTTGCTGTAATATGTTTTTGTGATCTCCTGATTTTAGGGATCTTCTGTTCTAACAATAAGTCAGGAAATGCTAAATCTTTTGAGTGTGGAGTCTGCCTCAGAGTCCTCCCAATCTAAGAACAACAATCTGTCTGATTCCGAATAGACTATTTCCCAATTCATTGATGATTGATAATCTTGGCAATGGAAACCAAGTTCCAGACCCATTCCTCAGTTGTTTGCTGACTGATGATCTGGTCTGTGATAATCAAAATCCAGAGACCACCCTTCAATTCATTGGTGACTGAAGATCTGGTCAGTAACAACCAAATACCAGAGACTGCTCCCTAGCCCTAGACATTCCTTAAGGCCAACAATTTACTTATAGATGTGAAAATGTCAGCATAACTGTAGGTAGATTGAAAGATTGGGGCTCAGTCGTGTATGTTGGGGTGGGAAAAGGTAAAAGGAAACACATAAAATTTGGGCAAGAGGAAGAACTAATACTGAGAAAGCAGGTGGGGGGGAGGGTGCAGAGTTGGTACTATTGTAACTTTACTCTTTAAATTCCTCAAAAATAATGAATACATCCAAAAGGATGAAGAAGCCTTCGGAATATATAGGGGTGAGGAAACTGGGAGATGGGGTGGAGGAAGGACTTTTAGCTGGATGGGATTGGGAGTGAGAGAGTGGGAGAGAAGATAAAGTCACAGGGATAGGGTAAAAAAAGGCTCGAGAAAGAAAATGGTGAGTAAAATAAAATGGAAGCACATTCAGTTGTTTGGATAGGATGTTTAAAGTAGGCTCTTTGTGAGAGCAAAAAATCCGGAAATTGCAGTGATCCCTGTTCATTCCATATTTATTTTAAATTGAAAATTCCATTATTAGAAATTAGTTGGTCTTGCAGTACGAAGAATCCTGAGACTGGAATCAAGAAAGGTTGATTTCTTTCTTTTTTTTTTCCTTTGATTTTCCTGTCTTTTTTATTAGATACATCAGTAAAATGGAATTCTTCTTTTTTTTTTTTAATTTCATTTAAAAAAATATTATACCTTTTTACATACAAAACATATGCATGGGTAATTTTTCAACACTGACCCTTGCAAAAACTTCTGTTTCAACTTTTCCCCCTCCTTAGCTCTATCCCCTCCCCTAGATGGCAGGTAGTCCCATACATGTTAAATATGCTAAATACACTATATGTGTCCATATTTATACAGTTATCTTGTTGCACAAGAAAGATCAGATTTAGAAAGAAGGTAAAAATAGCCTGAGAAGAAAAAGCGAAAATGGAAGCAAACAATAACAGAAAGAGTAGAAATGTTATGTTGTGGTCCATGCTCATTTCCCATTGTTCTTTCTCTGGGTGTAGCTGGTTCTGTTCATTGCTGATCAATTGGAATTTAGATCCTCTCATTGTTGAACAGAGCCATGTCCATCAGAACTGATCATCATGTAGTATTGTTGTTGAAGTGTATAATGATCTCCTGGTTCTGCTCATTTCAGTCAGCATCAGTTCCTGTAAGTCTCTCCAAGCCTCTCTGTATTCATCCTGCTGGTCATTTCTTATACAACAATAACCCCTCAGTTTCCAATTTCTAGCCAGTAGGAAAAGGGCTACCATAAACATTTTTGCACATACAGGTCCCTTTCCCTTCTTTAATATCTCTTCTGAGATATAAGCCAGTAGTAACACTGCTGGGTCAAAGGGTATGCACAGTTTGATAACTTTTTGAGTATATTTCCAAATTGCTCTCCAGAATAGTTGGATCTATTCACAACATCACCAACAATGCATCAGTGTCCCAATTTTCCCCACACCCCCTCCAACATTTGTCATTATCTTTTCCTGACATCTTAGCCAATCTGACAGGTGTGTAGCAGTATCTCAGAATTGTCTTAATTTGCATTTCTCTGATCAACAATGATTTGGAACACTTTTTCATATGACTAGAAATAGTTTCAATTTCTTTGTCTGAAAATTGTTCATATCCTATGACTATTTATCAATTGGAGAATGGCTTGATTTCTTACAAATTAGTCAATTCTCTATATATTTTGGAGATGAAGCCTTTATCAGAACCAGAAAGATTGACTTCAAATCCATCCTCATACTCCTACTAGCTGTGTGTCCCAGGGCACATTACTTCATGTAAGTGTGCCTCAGTTTCCCCAATTATTAATAAAGAAAATAATAGGAACAAAGTCACAGATATGTTGTAGGGCTCAAATTAGATAATATTTATATACTTAGCACAGTACCTGATACACAGTAAATATATAGAGATGATTATTCCTTTCCCTTCTTTTCCCACTACCTGTGTCCAATTTGAGGGAACCATGAAGGAAGTACAAGGACAAATTTCTTATACCAGACAGCATTAGGAACAAGGACGAACAATTTATTCTCCATAAGAAGATAACTAGACATTCTAAATAACCTTTCTAAAGTCTAGACCTATCCCAACAAGGAAGGGGTTGCCTTGACAGGTAATGGGTTCCTTTCAGTGCACAACTTCAAGAAAAGGCTGCAGGAGCAGTTTTCAGAGCCTTTGTAGACAAAATTCCCATCTGGTTAGAAGTTATAGTAGATGTCATGTCTAAGATTATCTCCTATTAGAAAGTCTTTAATGCTGTATTACTTTTTGAGCATTGCAGAAACTAGGCATTGACCAAGATCTAACACTCTATACTGAGATAAGGTCAGAATGAGTGATTGATTCAGATACAGTGGATGATACTACAAATAAATTAGGAGAACAAGGGATAGTCAGCCTCTCAGATCTGGGAAGAAGAAAGGCATTTATGGCCATAGAGAATATTAGCAAATACAAAATGGATAAATTTGATTACATTGAATTAAAAAGGTTTTGCAAAGCAAAAGGGTAGCAGGGCTGGCCAGACATTCTGCTGGGCTATGGCTGTGGACGAGGAGGAATGAGCACTTGCTGGGAAAATGCAGTATTTTAGAAAAAAACATTTCCAGGACAGCAGTTGACAGATCTTGCATGTGACTTAGGTGAGAAGTACTGCTGAGGTTGAGTCCCTGGACAGAATTCAGAACATAACAGTAAGGAGGAGCTGAGGGTTAAGGCAGCATTACCCAGAGCTGAGAAATCAAACCTGATTGTAATAATGATCATTGTTATAAGCTGCTAAAAATAAAATAAAGCCAAATGAAAATTCAGGAGTAAGCAAAGGAAAAAGAACCTATCAATAGCTATTTTGCTATAAAAGAAGATCATGGTTCATATCCAGAAAATAGTGAGGTTAAAAAACAAGCCATTCCTATCCCAAAGAGTAACATCAAAGGTCCACAACAAGCCCAACAGGACTTCCTGGAAGAACATAAAAAGGAATTAGAAAATCAAATAAGAGATACTAGGAGGGGAGAATCTGGATACAATATTTCAAGAAATTATGCAAGAAAATTGCCCAGAAGAGGGTAAAGGGGGAAAGAAAAAATCTACTGTTCCCAACTGAAGAGATCACAGTAGAAAACCTCTCAAGAATACCCTAGCAAAATTTCAAAATTCCCAGGTTAAGAAGAAAATATTGCCATCAAACCAGAAAATAAGACAGACTTCATACTGCAGAAATAATCAGGATTTCATAAAAACCAGCAGCTTCCACTCTAAAAGACCATAAGTTTGGTTACATTAAATGTCAAAGAACAAAAGAACTGGACTTGCATCCTCAATAATTTATCCAGAAATCTTGAATAGAATATGCAATGAGGGGGGAAATATACATTTGATCAACTGAAAAACTTTCATGTATTTGTAACAAAAAGACCAGGACTCGGTGGAAAATTTAATATAAAAGATCCAGAAAAAAGGAAAACATTAAGCACTAATTCTAAGTCACTCGTTAAAGCCAATTATTTATTTATATATATGAAAATGTCATCAATGTAATAGTACCTACTTTCAAAGTTTGGGACTGAATTGTGTATGATGGGGTAGGAAGAAGTAAAAGGAAACAATTATTTAAAAAATGGGCAGGAATAACCAATACTGAGAAAACATATGGGGGGCAGAGAGTTGGTGATAGTGTAACCTTAATCTCTGAAGTGTAGGGAAAAAAATGTATACATTGGGAAGGATGTAGAAGCTTTGTGAATATGTAATGGGATGGAAGGATGGCTCTGGATGGAGGGACCAGGGGAAGCTGGGGAAGCCTGGGATCTAGCCCTGCGGAGGGAGGGGGCAGATGAGGAGAAGTTTCAGGGAAGCAGGAGGAAAGGAGAGCCCAGGTAAGATCTGAGAAAGAGAGATTCTGACATAGCTCAGGGAAGGAGATCAGGGACACTGGAGGGATACAAGGTTTGGCGGTGGGGGCCGGGGGAGACACTGATCCTGGGAAAGCAGCATGGCTGTGCCCTGAAGTCTTCCTAGGAGCTGGGGAGGTTGCCTGGGATTCTGGTAGAGCTTAGACTTTGGTGATTCTAAAGAGAATCTGGACACAGGGAGCCATGGCCTCCGGTCTGATCGGGCAGCAGCCTAAGAGCCTTAGGGGATGCGGGGAGAGAAGCAGAGCCAGGCAGGAGTTTTTCATGCCCACGTCCAGAGTGGGTCCTCAGGGCAGGCAGAACCGTTGAATCTATCAGGGGCCTAAGTCGGAAGGCAGAAGCACCACGTTTCTACCCGGGATCCAGGAACAAGGGGGGATTCCTGGGTCCTTATGGGCAAAGTCTGAAATTGGGAAAATGTGAATCGGTGATAAATCCGGGGACGGTAACGTCTGACGTTCGGGAGGTATTAGGAGTGTGAAAAATAGTGAAGACGGGAGGAGGGATGGTGGTGGAGGGCTGGGGAGGAAGGCTTGTGGTGCTGAAGGTCAGATGCTCCCCCATTAGCAAAGACAAAGGCAAGTAGCAAAAGCTCAGAGGTGGGCAGGGAGATGGGGATAGATACGCCGGGAGGTGGACGGACCTACCTGGGTCCTGCACCTACAGAATTGGCTTGCAGGAGGCAGAGAGATCTCAAGTCCAGAAGTCCCAGTTTCCAGCCAGCTCTCTGGAGGAGATTGCTCCTGGACACAAGAGTACTCAGCTTAGCCAGCCCCTGAGACTTCCCAAAATGTGCTGTCTGCTTCTACGACGCCCAAGAACGGGATCTCAGGCCCTGAGCTGCTTCCCCGCCCCAAACCCCGCCCTCTATCACGTGAAATTCTTGACTACTGGAGAGGCCCAACGTCTGCTCTGGTCTCCTCCCAGATTTTCAAGTCCACCCCAAAGGGCTCATATTCCATCTGAATCACCATCCACCAGGCTGCTCATCTCTGAGATCTCCTCCTCCCCCCAGGCTGCCACCTTTTCCCACTCGTATTCACCACTTTTGGGGCTCACTCCTTCCTCTGGAGGGAAAGGGTGGCTACACAAAACCTGGGCAGCAGCAGCCAAACAGAAAGTAGTGGGTCCCATATTTCAAGTCCTGACTGCAATTCGATTTTGGGAAAATTGGGGTTCTATTTACCTTCAAATGTTAATCCCGATTTCATTGGATTTTCCCCTAATCTAAATTAGAAAGAGAGCTCACTTAAAGTCAAACTTGTTCTTCCATCCCATTATTAGGGATGTTTGAGCCTCTACAGGGAGATCACTACAAATTTCACATTGAGGTCATATGATTAGGAGCTGTAGGAATAAACATTCGGTATAATTGGATGAGAATGACTCCATTCTACTGTGAAGGCAGTAAAATATCCACAGGGTCAAATGGTCGGAAGGATGAAGTGATTTTTCTACGGAAGATAACTCAGAAATGCATTGATGTCGTTTTGAGGCTGTTTGACTGGCCTAGATTAGTGCCTATAAGAGAGTTGTTAAGAATCCCCTTTTAATCGGCCGCAGGTTTTAGGATTGAAAGAATTCACTCATTCCCAAATTATTAGTTGCAAAATTTATTTTTAGTTGCAAAAGTTTATTGTTCCCTAGAAATCAGTTTACCAATTTAACACTAATACTCCATTCTAAAAAAGGAATTAAACTTTTGGCAAGAACCCTATCAAATTATCAGATCAGATTAAAATCCTGCTCTAGTTTTTTTTTATCATATTCCTTAAATAAGGAGACTATTATGCATGTAAATAAACATTAAATAATTTGCAGAAAACTTACAGTTCCCACAAACTTCTTAGAGTAGCTATAGGCTTGAAAAATAAAAATAAAGCATTGAGGTATTAACACCATATCAATGTAGGCTGTTCCTTTAAACAGGAAAAGCAATTATTATCTGAACCAGCAAGGAGCTGCAGTTTCTCCTTTGCTTTGCTGAGTTTCAACACTTCGGGCCCACTTTATCTTAGAGAGTAAGGAGAAGAGAAATTGAGTAAATTGGGGCGGAACCAAGATGGTGGAGAAGGCACACACGACTTTCTAAGCTCCTCTCATTCCCCTCATAACCAACTATTATCCAGCCTCAGAAATAGCTCTTCACTGCTTAAATTCATGAAGATCAGAAGCATCCAACTTACCTGCTGAAGTCAATCTGGAAGATCGCCAGGAAAGGTTTGTCCTGAGGGGCCAGAAACAGACCAGCGCAGGCAGGGAGAGTCTAGCGTCCTGAGCAGACCAGGGGTGGGGGGTGATCTCTGTGGCTAGAGAAGTTATAGAGACCACTCTGCTATAGGCTAACTGCTCTGCCTTGATTACAAAGCAGTAAACTGGCAGAGAAATTAAAGCCTGGAACAGAGGGTACTCTAAAAAACGCCAGAACCTAATACTGGCTGTAGCGCCTCAAACCCGGAAGTGACTCAGGACACTGAAACAGCCCTGCAGCTACACCCTGCAGTTCGGGCTTTTGCGGGGGCAGTTACAAACCCACACGGCAGGGGGGGGCACAGCCTGGGCAGCCTCTAATCAGCACAGTGGGGGGCTCGGCCTGGGGCAGTAGAACTTCCCCAACTGGACTGTGCTTCCCCGGGCAGAGACACTTCCTGTCCCTGAAAATCCATTCCCTGCTCAACTGCTAATACCCACAGCCCCAGGGCAGGATTTGGCTTGGGATAGGGAAACTCTCACTGCTCAGCGTCTAGCCCCAGGGCAGTCATTATCTCACACAGCAGGGGTTCTTTGCAGGCCACTTTCCCAGCTCTGCCCTGCAGGCCGGAGTTACTTCCAGGTGGGGAACTCTTTCCCAGAGCACTCCAGCACCTTGCTGCTTTTTGCAGCCGGCTAGCAGGACAGCTATCCGTCCATACATCTCTCACTGCTCTGCAGAGGAAGCTGGTAACCTCCTGGCCCTGAAGGCAGATCCTACAGGCTTTAACAATATGAGTAAGAAAATCAAAAGGACAATTAATAGTTTCTACACAGAAAGAGAGCAGCTTTTCAACCCTGAAGAGACTAATAGCAGAAAGTCTCCAGACAATTGTTGGTCCCCAATACAAAAGGCTCTCCTAGAAGAGACTATTAAAAACCTTAAAAGAGAAGTAGAAGAAAAATGGGGAAAGGAAAGAGAAGCTATGCAAGAGAGTACAGAAAAGACATATAACTCACTAAAAGAAAAATTTGACAAAGTGGAAAAAGAAAACAACTCCCTGAAATGTGAACTAGAAAAGGTAAAAAACTCCCAAGAAGTGCAGGAAACAGAATTTGTGAATTGAGAAAGAAAATAACTACTAAAAAAAAAATTAGTGAAATAGAAAAATTCCATAGAGCAAAATGACTCATTTAAAACTCAATCGGACTATATACAAAAAGAAGTAAAAAAAGCTAATGAAGAAAAGAACACGCTAAAAATCAGAACTGAATAAATAGAAATGACTGACCCATTGAGACAGGAAGAATCAGTCAAGCAAAACCAAAAAAATGAAAGATTGGAAAAAAATGTCAAATAGTTACTTGAAAAAACAACGGACCTGGAAAACAGATCAAGGAGAGAAAACCTAAGGATCATCGGACTACCCGAAAAATAGGATGAAAAAAAGAGCCTAGATACTATTTTACAGGAAATTATTAAAGAGAACTGCCCAGAAGTAATAGAACCGGAAGGTAAAATAAGCGTGGAAAGAATCCATTGAACACCTTCTGAAAAAGACTCTAAAATAAAGACTCCAAGGAATATTGTGGCCAAACTTCAGAATTTTCAGATTAAAGAAAAAATTCTACAAGCATCCAGGAAAAAACAGTTCAAATACCAAGGTGCCACACTAAGGGTCACACAAGATGTGTCTGCCTCAACATTAAAGGATCGAAGGGCCTGGAATTTGATATTCCGAAAGGCAAAAGAACTTGGAATGCAGCCAAGAATAAATTACCCAGCTAAGCTGAGCATTTTTCCATGGAAGAAGATGGACATTTAATGAAACAGAGCAATTCCATCTGTTTCTAAAGAAAACCAGACTTAAACAAAAAATTTGATCTCCAAAAACAGGACCAAGACAAGTAGAAAAGGTAAAAGGAACTCTTTGAGAACTGTATTTTGTTGTGGATAACATAAAAATCACATGTATAATTTGATTTTACTGATATAGCATAAAAAGGGAAGTAGAAATGGAAAGGGGATAGTGTCAGAAAAAAGGGAAAGGAGATAAAAAGAGGGAAACTTCAGGCCGATGAGGCAAAGGGAAACCATCTTATCTGAGGGAACTTAGAGAGGGGGAGGAACATTGTGGAATCTTTACTCCCATAGAGTTGGCTCAAAAAGGAAATAACTGACACATTTGTTTTATAGAGAATCTTTCTCACCCTCATTAAAAAGTGGAGAGGAAAAGTGAAAGGAAAAAGAGTAATAAGGGAAGGGTACAAGAAAGGGAAGGGATTCAAAGGGAGGAGGGAGGAAACAAAGAGGGAGAGTGGGACGAAGGGGACCAATAAGTGTAATACTTGGAAGGGGAAGGAGGGCAAGAAAAAGAAAAGCATAATCTGGGGATATTAGGGATGGCAGGAAATAAGAATTAGAATCTTAACTGAAATGGAATGGGATGAACTCCCCATAAAAGAGGGAGACGGATAGCAGACTGGATCAAAAGTCAGAACCCTACAATGTTGTTTACAAGAAACAATTTAAAACAGGGAAATACATACAGAGTAAAGGTAAAAGGCTGGAGCAGAATCTATTTGTGGTAAGTAAAAAGAGGTAGCTATCCTTATCTCAGATCAAGTAAAAGCAAAAAATTGGATCTAATTAAAAAGAGATAAGGAAGGAAACTATATCTTCCTAAAAGGTACTATAAAAATGAAGCAATATCAGTATTAATATATATATGCACCAAGTGGTATAGCATCTAACTTCCTAAAGGAGAAGTTAAGAGAGTTATGAGAAGAAATAGACAGCAAAACTATAATAGGGGAGACCTCAATCTTGCACTCTCAGATTTAGATAAACAAATCACAAAACAAATAAGAAAGAAATTAAAGAGGTAAATAGAATACTGAGAGAGAGTAAGGAGAAGCTTCTGGATGCTAATCAGGCAGGATGCCACCCCACTAGGACCCAAGAGTTCGCCTACTCACCAAGAATGTGATCCAGACTAGCCCTCAAAATTCAGAAATGGTGAGGAAAGCTGGAGAGATTCTAGAAGCAAAGCAAAGTTTATTATACATTCTCTGGAGAAGGGCTTCTACCCACTGAGCAGAGAACTGAAGGGAGGAAGCACTTTAATCTCTTAAAGCAAATATCCCTCCCACCACTGATCCTCATCCTCATTGGCTGAGGTCTTACATGCAAACCCAGGAATTACCCAAGAAATTGAGGGGACTTTAGTATGCCCTTGAGGCAATGCTCAAAGTCCTTCAGGCTGTTGTGTCACAGTTCCTTTGGATGTCCTGACCTAGTTTCCCATTGTCCCATCTGCCTCAGGTTATAACCATTCCTCTTAATGTTTAATGAGATAAAGGTCTTTATCCATTTCAGACATCATTAGAATATCAGGAGCCCAAACACCAAGATAAGGTCAAAATGGGTTCATGATCTAGGATGAAGAATGAGATTATAAATAAATTGGAAGAGTAGGATAGTTTTACCTCTCAGACCTGTGGAAGAGGAAGGAATTTATGACCAAAGAAGAACTAGAGATCATTATTAATCACAAAATAGAAAAGTTTGATTATATCAAATTGAAAAGTTTTTGTACAAACAAAATTAATGCAGGCAAGATTAGAAGAGAAAAATAAACTGAAAACATTTTTACAGTCAAAGGTTCTGATAAAGGCCTCATTTCCAAAATATATAGAGAATTGACTTAATTTATATGAAATCAAGCCATTCTCCAACGATAATTGGTCAAAGGATATGAACAGACAATTTTCAGATGATGAAATTGAAACATTACCACTATATGAAAGAGTGTTCCACATCACTATTGATCAGAGAAATGGAAATTAAGACAACTTGAGATACCACTATCACCTGTCAGATTGGCTAGAATGACAGGAAAGATAACGCGAATGTTGAGGGGATTGGGAAAATAGGGACATTAATACATTGTTGGTGGAACTGTGGAACAATCCAGCCATTCTGAGAGCAATTTGGAACTATGCTCAAAAAGTTATCAAACTGTGCATACCTTTGATCCAGCAGTGTTTTACTCTTATACAAAGAGATACTAAAGAAGGGAAAGGGACCTGTATGTGCCAAATGTTTGTAGTCTGTTTGTAGTGTAGAAGCTGGAAAATGAATGGATGCCCATCAATTGAGAATGGTTGAGTAAATTATGGTATATGAATGTTATGGAATGTTATTGTTCCTCTTAGAAACGACTAGTAGGATGAATACAGAGAGGATTGGCAAGACTTACATGAACTGATGCTGAGTGAAATGAGCAGAACCAGGAGATCATTATATACCTCAACAACGATGCTGTATGAGGATGCATTCTGATGGAAGTGGATATCTTCGACAAAGAGAAGATCTAACTTAGTTTCAATTGATCAAGGATAGACAGAAGCAGCTACACCCAAAGAAAGAACACTAGGAAATGAATGTAAACTGCTTGCATTTTGTTTTTCTTCCGGGTTATTTATACCTTCTAAATCCAATTCTCCCTGAGCAACAAGAGAACTGTTGGGTTCTGCACACACATATTGTATCCAAGATCTACTGTAACCTATTTAACATGTATAGGACTGCTTGCCATCTCGGGAGGGTGGAGGGAGGGAAGGGAAAAATCGGAACAGAAGTGAGTGCAAGAGATGATGTAAAAATTACCCTGGCATGGGTTCTGTCAATAAAAGTTATTTTTAAAAAAGAGTATCAGGAGCCTCTCAGTACCTCCCATTATGTCATCCTAGGTGCCTCCCCCCATTAGATCATACCCATCTCAGGTACCTCCTCCATTATGTCATTGTTCTTGTTACCCTATAAAAGAACCTTGCTATCTGATATCTTTGAGACCATAGTCTCATTCAGCCCTGGGACCAACCACGGATCCATTGGTCCCAGTAAATCTCTCCATTTAATAAATTATTAAATTGTTCTCTAATCTCTGTCTTGCTCAGTTTCTCCAGCATTACAAAGCCTACTCGAGCTGTGAAGTAGATGAAGCCTTACTTGATTTTCACAACTGTCTTAAAAGATTTCACCTCATTGAATTCGAAACAAATTTAGAAGCTTTGGAAAAATGGGATTGCCATGTTTGACTTTTGCCTCGTATATCATAGAGACTAAATTAGTTTGAAGCTTTCAGATCAGATTTGTTGCTTAATCAGGATGTGCTGGTCACACTGATCCCAGAGCCCTTTGGGGGCAGGGAGGGTGATCCAGACAATGAGGCAAGGAATTTTCTGAGACCCACTGTAATGCCAGAGTCTCCTTGAATTGCCCTACCTCAGTTATTCTGCCCCAAACCTCTTGATCATCAGAATAACTGATAAGGATAAAAGGTCTTCTATTTTACAATATCAGATGTTGCTCCCAGTCCCAATCAATTAGAATATCAGAAACTTTACCCATTAGAATATCAGATGACTTTCCCCATTCTCAGATCCTTCCCATTATGTCATCGCCATCAGCCCCCAATATGTCATTGTTTCTGTCATCCTATAAAGAATCTCTATATCCCTCATTCAATACTGGATACTTGGAGATGAGAGTCTGATCCAGTCAATTGATTTCCTCTCCAATAAATTAAATTACTATAACTAACGTCTATCTTGCCTCAGTTTCTCCTGCGTCACACTATCCTTTCAGCAACCTGTGTGCTGTATTTGGAAACTGCTTCAAGCTGAGCACTAAGCTGTTGCTATCTTCTTCCTGGTTTTGAACTCTAGTAATATAAAACTTCCTAAAGGTTTTTGGTTTTTTTTTTTTTTTTGTTTTGTATTTCAGCTCTTGCCTCTACCAGATCAAAATATTAGTTACTTTTCTAAATAGATAATCATGTCACACTCTCAGAATCATTTTTGAGATTAGCATTTTATATACTATGGTTTCCCAAAAATCCAATATAAGAAAAATTAGAAGCATAATAATGATATAAATAAAGTTTTCAATTTAAAACATGAAGAAAAATGGCCAGGAAACAGCAATGCATTTCTGGATTATTTTCCATAGAAAAGTCACTTCTGACCATTTAACCCTCTAGATTCACTGAAGTCAGAATAGAATGAAGTTATTCTGGTCAAATTATGCCGAATGTTTATTCCTACAGCTCCTAATCACAAGACCTCAATATCAAATTTTTAGTGATCTCCCAGTAGAGACTTAAACATCCCTAACACTGAGATTGGAGACAAGTGAGCCCTCATTTTAATGTAGATTAGGAGAAAATCCAATTTAATCTGGATTAACGGTTGAAGGTAAATCGGCTGCTGCCCAGGTTTTATCCTGCCACCCTGTCAGCTCCAGAGAGGAAGGAGTGAGCCCCAAAGCTAGGAATGAGAGTGGGAGAAGGTGGCAGCCTGGGGAGGAGGAGATCTCTGAGCAGAACAGCCTGATGGGTGGTGACCCAGGTGGAATATGAGCCCTTGGGGTGGAGTTTGCAAGCCTGGGAGGAGTCCAGGGCAGAAGTTGGGCCTCTCCAGTGGTGAAGATATTTCACTTGCTGGAGGGCGGGGTTTTGGGTGGGGAAGGCGCGCAGCCTCTGACTTCCTGCTCTTGGGCGTCATAGAAGGAGTCCGCTCATTTTGGGAAGTCTCAGGGCTCGCTAAAGTGAGGACTCTTGGGCCCAGGAGAAATCTCTTCCAGAGAGCTGGCTGGAAACTGGAACTTTGGGAGCTGAGATCTCTCTGCCTCCTGCAAGGCAGCTCTGTGGGTGCAGGTCCCAGGTAGGTCCGTCCACCCGCAGCATGTCTACCCCACCTCCCTTCCCACCTCTGAGCTTTTGCTAGTTGCCTTTCTCTTTGCTAATAGGGGATCATCTGACTTTCAGCACCAGAAGCCCTCCCTACCTAGCCTCCCTCCACCCCCAGCCATCACTGTTTTCACACCCAAAATGTTTCCCAAACTTTGGAGGTTACCATCCCGATTTATCATAGATTGACATTTCCCAATTTCAGGCCTTGCCCTTAAGGACCTAGGAATCTTGCCTGTTCCATGATCCTGATGAGAAACAGGGTGGTTCTTCCTTCCGACTTAGTCCTCTGATAGATTCAAGAGGTCTGCCTGTTTTCCTTGGCTCTCTTTTAAAGGCCTGAAACCTCCCTCACCACTCCTCACCCCAGGGGGCCAGATAGCAGGCTTCCCAGCTTCCCTGGAGCCCGTATCCAGAGTCATCCTTCCATTCCCAAGGATTATTGTATATTCGGAAGGATTTTACCTCCTTCTCGATGTATACATTACCTTTTTTCCTACAATTCAGAGATTAAGGTTACAATATTACCAGCTTTCCACCCTGTCCCACCCCACCTTTCTCAGTTCTAGTTCTTCCTGTTCCTCAATTTTATAACTGTTTCCATTTTCTTTTCCTACCATCATACACTATTCAGCTCCAACCTTAGAAACTCTATAGTTATACCGATAACATTTTCACATATATAAGTAATTGGCTTTAATGAGTGCCTTGGAATTTAATGTTTTCCTTTTTCTGAATCTTTTATATTAAATTTTCCATTCAGTTCTGCTCTTTTTGTTACAAATACATGGAAGTTTTCAGTTTGCATATGTCTATTTTTGTCCTCATTCCATATTCTATTCCAGATTTCTGACTAAATTATTCAGGATGCAAGTCCAGTTCTTTTGTTCTTTGAGATTTAATGTAACCAAACCCATGGTCTTTTAGGGTTGAAGCTTCTGGGTTTTGTGAAACCCTGACTATTTCTGCAGTGTTGAAGTCTGTCTTCTTTTCTGGTTGGATTGCAGTATTTTCTCCTTTATCTGGGAATTTTGAAATTTTGCTAGGGTATTTCTTGTACAGTTTTCTCTTGTGTTCTCTTCAGTTGGTGAACAGTAGATTTTTTTCTTTCTCCCTTTACTTGCTTGTTCTAGAGTTCAGAGAAATTTTCTTTCATAATTTCTTCAAAGATTGTATCAGATTGTTCTTTAAATAATAACTTTTAGCTAGTTCAACAATTCTTATATTGTCTCTCCTTGGTTTGTTCTCCAGCTTTTCTAATGAGATGTTTCAGATTCTCTTCTATGTTTTCTAGTTTAATTGTTTTTGGTGTCTCATAATGTCACTCGATTCCTCTTCAATTCTATTTTCAAGAACTTTTTGTTACCTCTTTCAAACTGATTAACTTTCTTTTCATAATTTTTGGATTGCTTTCATTTCTCCCCTAATATTTCCTTGATCTCTTATTTGATTTTTGAATTCCTTTTTATGTTCTTGCAGGAACTCCTTTTGGGCTTGTTGTGTACCTTTAAAGTTACCCTTTGGGATATGAGGCTTATTTTTTAACCTCACTATTTTCTGCATATTAATCATGATTTTCTCTTATACCAAAGTAGCTATTGTGAGGTTCTTTTTCCTTTGCTTACTCCTCCTGAATTTTCATTTGGTTTTATTTTATATTTAGCAGCTTATAACTGGTCATTATTACAGTCAAGTTTGATTTCTCAGCCCTGGGTAATGCTGCCTTAATCTTCAGCTCCTCCTTACTGTTATGTTCTGAATTCTGTCCAGTGGCTCAACCTCAGCAGCAGCTCTCACCTAAATCACATGCAAGGTCTGTCAGTTGCTGTCCCCAAAATGTTTTTGCTCCTTAAAGTACTTTCCAGCAAGTGCTCATTCCTCCTTGTCCACAGCCCAGCCAAGCGTAATGTCTGGCAAGACATTCCTTTAATGCAAAACCTTTTTAATTCAATGTAATCAAAGTTATCCATTTTGTATTTGATAATATCTTCTAGTTCTTCTTTGGCCAGAAATGCCTTCTTCTCCCCAGATCTGGAGGCAGATTATCCCTTGTTCTCCTAAGTTGTTTATATTATCGTTCACTGTATCTAAATCAAGAACTCATTCTGACCTTATCGCGGTACAGAGTGTTAGATCTTGGTCAGTATCTGGTTTCTGCAATGCTCAAAATGCAATACAGCATTAAAGACTTGCTTAATAGGAGCTAATCTTAGATGAGACATCTAGTGTAACTTCTAACCAGATGGGAATTTAGACTTCTACAAAGTCTCTGAAAACTGCCCTGCAGCCTTTTCTTGAAGTTGTGCAGTGAAAGGAACTCTTTCTCTGTCTAGGCAACCCATTCCTTGTTGGGATAGGCCTAGATTTTAGAAAGGTTTTCTGGAGTGTTATCTAGATATCTTGTTATTGAGAATAAATTGTTCCTCCTTGTTCCTAATGCTGCCTGGTATAAAAAAAAAAATTATTCTTATACTTCATTCATTCTTCCCTCAAATTCCAGCACAGTTAGTGGGAAAAGTAAGGAAAGAAATAATCTATATATACTCACTATGTATTGAGTACTGTGCCAAATATATATATTCTTTTCTCATTTGAATCCCACAACATATCTGTGAATTTGATCCCATCATTTTCCCTATTAATAATTGGGAAACTGAGGCACATACATGAAGTAATGTTTCTGGGGACACACAACTAGTAAGAGTATGAAGATGGATTTGAAATCAAGCTTTTTGAATCCGCTCTCAGGATTCTTTGCACTGCAAGACCGACTCTCTCTAATTTCTGATGATGGGATTTTTAATTTAAAATAAATATGATATGAATGAGGATCACAGCAATTTCCAGGTATTTGCTATCCCAAAGAGCCATTTTAACATCCAGTCAGACAACTAAATGTCCTTCCATCTTATATTTACTCACCCATCTGTTTCTCAAGCCCCCTTTACCCTATCTCTGTCACTTTATCTTCTCACCCACTCCTACTTTCCATCCCATCCAGTTAAAAGTCTCTCCCCCATCCCATCTCCCAATTTCCTCACCTCTATATATATTCCGAAAACTTCTACATCCTTCAGGTCTGGCTACTTAATGAATTCTTGGCTCCTACCTCTTTTCCAGGGTTCTAAACACTTCACAAATATCCACTGACCCTCTTCCTCAAGCTTACCATGGGGTCATATTTGCCCAAAGGCAGGCTTCCCCATAGTAACCCAGGAGTCCCACTTTCAGCCTCCCCTTCTGGCCCCAGGAGTCCTAGCTTTGCCTCCAGCTCCTATTTAGTGAATTGATTGTGAGCCTTCGGACATGATTTTTTTTTTTTTACATGACCAAAACGTTATTTTGCTGTACAAAAGAATCAGACTCTGAAATATTGTACAATTAGCTTGTGAAGGAAATCAAAAATGCAGGTGTGCATAAATATAGGGATTAGAATTCAATGTAATGGTTTTAGTCATCTCCCAGAGTTCTTTTCTGGGCATAGCTGGTTCAGTTCATTACTGCTCCATTGGAAATGATTTGGTTGATCTAGATTTGCTGAGGATGGCCTGGTCCATCAGAACTGGTCATCATACAGTATTGTTGTTGAAGTATATAATGATCTCCTGGTCCTGCTCATTTCACTCAGCATCAGTTAGTGTAAGTCTCTCAGGCCTTTCTGAAATCATCCTGTTGGTCATTTCTTACAGAACAGTAATATTCCATAATATTCATATACCACAATTTATTCAGCCATTCTCCAACTGATGGACATCCATTCAGTTTCAGTTTTAGCCACTACAAAGGGCTGCCACAAACATTAGTGCACATACAGCGGACATGATTTCTTAAAGTTTCACAGTCACTGCTTTTCTGGCCCCAGGAACTCTCCTTGGTTGCAGGAATGGAAGCTGTTTCCTGGGCCAACTTCTCTGGACCCATATCTTGGGCACCTTCCAGGCATGTGGCTCACTCTTTCTACCCTTTTCCTTAAACCTAAAATCTACTTAAGAGTCTTAGGAAACTTCTCTCATCTTCTACTTAGATTTCAGAACTCAGCCATTGTTTTCCTGATTCAACTACCCACCTAAATCACTTCTAGACACTTAAATTCATTCTTTTTTACCCAGGTTTCTCAGCTCCCTGCCCCTTTCCTCATCATTTATTTGTTGGGGAAAAGGGATGCTGGGAAGGAGCAGGTATTAGTATCAAGGAGAATTCTGACTCAGGGGACATTGAGGTTCAACACAGTCTCATCCCATCTGGGGCCCCAAACCCGTCCTTCCTCTTGGGTCTGCAGGAGGCTGTGGGAGGAAGGGAATCAGAAGACTAGGAGTAATTTTGTACCATCCATCAAAGTCATCTTATTCCCTGTCCCTTCTGTCTATGTAAACTCCTGCCTGCCCCTATGGCCAATATCCCTGGAACTTTTCCCTCCACACTTGTTGTTTTGACTGGGTAAAGAGAACATTCTTGGCTTCATTTCTTTCCAGGCTTTAATCCCTCTGTGAGTGTTGCCTCCTTCAGACTGAGAGCTTAGCTTAAGGTCAAGGTCTCCACTGCTTCCAGGGCCATCTCCAATCATTCTGATTTATATCTGGCCACTGGAACCAGGTGGCTCTGGAGGAAGTGATGAGGCTGGGGACTTTGCATTTCACCACCCTCTCCTCCCTGTCCCAATTCAATTAACTAACTTCCCAGTCTTGCCTTCCTCTTCCCAATGTCTGGGTCCTCTTAGAGAACAACAAGCCAGTAGAAATTCAGTTCTTAAGTAGAGTTACAAGTATTATCATAAGTAGGGATCTAAAGAGTTTAGTCTTTTTAATTTAGTTTTTCTTTTTCTTTCCTTTTTTATTTTTACGCTACTCTTGAGTCTTTTTACTTGAAATTTTGAATTCTCTGTTCTGCTTGGGTCTTTTCATCAAGAATTTTTAAAATTTCCTTTTTATTGAATGTTTTCCTTTGTGAAAGAGTGTTAGGCTACTTCTAACCAGGAGGTACCTTTCCTTACCCAGTGGCCACAAGGACTCTTCAGACATCTCCGGATACAAGAGGAGAGATAGTCAGTCACCACACCTGAGGGAAGATTGCAGTAGGCACACTTCATTTGGAAGCTCATGATGTCTCCCATTATGTCTCTCCCTCTCACCTTGTCCCTTGTCCCTTACATCTTTCCCCAACCATCCTCCATTTCCCCATGGTCACTTGCCTCAAACAGTCCTTCTGGGCAAGGGAGTGCTTAGTCCATTCTTGGCTTGTATTCAATGCATGACTGTTTGTGCCATAATCCTCTTGCTGGAACACCTAGTGCACAGCTGTCAGCAGAATACATGCTCAGGTGCCTCAACCCAATTCTGGTTTTACTGTACCCAAGGCATTGTGTTAAAGGGGCAATGAAAAACAGGTCGGGTAGAAGGTTTCGGGCCCAACAAAATATGATGTTTAGTTTTGCTGATTAATTATTTTTGGTTATTATCCATGCTTCTTTGCCTTCTGGAATATCATATTCAATCCTGACTGTGCCTAAATAATATTTCAGTTGGCTGCTTCCAGTTTTTTCTTGACCTGTAGATTCTGCAAATTAGCCATAATGTTCCTAGGAGTTTTCATTTTGGGATATCCTTCAGAAGATGATCAGTGAATTCTTTCCATGTATATTTTATTTATATTACTTTCAAATTATTACAATTGTTTTCTTCAGCGTATGTTCTTTTTCATTTGGCCAATTCTTTTAAAGGAGATGTTTTCTTTAGTGGATTTTTGTGCTTTCCTTAAACCAAACTGACATTTTTTTCATCATTGTCTAGTTCCACTCTCATTTCTTTTCCTAATTTTTATTCTACTTCTTTTACTTGATTTTTCAAATCCTTTTGCAACTTCTCAGGAGGACTTTTTAGGCTTGTGATCAATTCATATTTCTGTTGAGATTTGGATTGGAGCATTTTATCTTGTCTTCTTCTGAATTTGTCTTTGGATCTCCCTTGAACAACAATAATTTTCTCTTGCCAGAGCTTTTGTATTTTGTTGTCTTTATTTCTCATTTCCCATGCCATATTGTGGCTTTTAAGATTGAGCTCTTGCCCTGAGCAGATGACACTGTCCTAAGTCTTTTGCTCTGAGGGTCAGAAGCTTGGTTAATGACTTCCTGATTGAAGATAGAGATTTGTTGGCGGGTGGTTGACAGTTGTGATAAAGACTCTGGAACTAGCTGTTGAGGTGTGGCAGGGTCCAATGGGCCTCCAGTTGTTGATCTGTCCCAGGCTATGTTCCTCTTTTACCCAAGTGAGAAAAATCTTTCTTGCAATCCTTTTAAATTACCTAAGGCTGGAAAATTGTCTCTCCCCATTGTTTTTTAAGTTCTGTCACTCCACTCTTAATTGAAAGTTATTTCATAGGAAACTGGAGAGAGTTCAGGCAATATCCTGCCTTTTTTCTTCCATCTTGACTCCACCATTTTCATTTTCATTCTTTCAGCCTCCCTCCCCGTGTTGGTTTGGGTCTGAACTAAGGGCAGGGCCAGGGCTTAAGTAACTCCCCTGGAACCTCACTCTTTGCAATTTCCTGTAGAGCTTGGCTCTTGTCCAGGAAAAAAGGAAACCACTTCTGTGTAATCTCCCCTCCCTCCCAACAGCTTGCAGAAGACCAAGGCCTGGCCCAAGCAGGAAAGCTGGAGCCAGAGGAATGGTCCCTGAGAACCCATGAGCCCCAGCCCAGGTGAGTGTATTCTGTCCACAGATGTGGCAGCATCAGCCAAAGGCCATTTCAACAGATTTGGTGAATGGTCTGTGAGGTGACCGTCTCTCTTATCTGTGGATCCTTTACGAAAATGGGTAGGAAAGTGAATGTAGTAATAACAACACTAACCTCCTCTCTCTTATATTTTGAACTGGTTCATTGTCTGTTTGTCATCTTGAGCATTAACCCCCTACGCCCAGTTGCTGCCTCCACATCTTTGTTTAAATTTTCCCTAATCTAGGTCCCTGACAAAGATGACCATTTCACTCATTAGTGTCTTTCCTGTAGGTATCATGTCTTTGCTTTGGTCCAGCACCATCTCTCCACTACACACACATACACACACACACACACACACACACACACACACACACAGACTCCTACCTTCTAGCCACTCTCTGTGTCCTGTGCCCAAGCTCCCTCCTGTAGCCACTGACTTTCCTCAAATCCTTGACCCTGTTGTCTGGGTTCAGACAACTGCTTCCCAACTCTTGTCCTTTCCCTGACTGGGAGCAGAGCAGAAATGGTCCTCCTGCTGTTGCTGGGCTCCTATTGCCTCAGGCCACACAGAGCTTCCCAAATCTCTCTGAATCCTTTCCCTTTGCCATTTTGCCTTATCATTGTAACTTTATTTTATTTTTCCCCTGAAACAATTGGGGTTAAGTGACTTTGCCCAGGGTCACACACCTAGGAATTATTAAGTGTCTGAGGGAAGATTTGAACTCAGGTTCTCCTGACTTCAGGACCAGCGCTCTATCCACTGTGCCATCTAGCATCTCTATTATAATTTATAATTATATAAATAATAATTTATTTATAAATGAAGAAATTATAAATTTCTTTTCTTAAGAGAAGAAAAAAAATTTCAGGTAACCAGCAGAATATAACAGCAGATTCCTTATAAAACAAACATACATAATAAATGCTACACATGGTTCAGGAGCTGTCCTGAAGTGGCTCTGTGCTTCCTGGCATGTTTTCTTCCATTTTATTTTCTTTTTCTCTGAGGCCCCTCCATGCCCCAAAGCTGCAGTTAGGGATATCTAGAATCATACTGAGCATACTCAGCTCTGCCCATGCCTTGCTCCCCTTTACCATTGCTTGGGTCAAAGCAACAGGCATTTAGAAAGGGAAGAAGCTTTGTGCAAACATAGAGGAGATGCAAAGGAGGAAAAATTAGTCCCTGCCCTCAAGAAACTTTCATGCCAACATGGAAGACATTTTGGCAACTGTCCAAACCACCACCACTACATCACACCAGCTGTGTACAGTGTAGGTGGGAGGCCTTTCATGACTGTACTTCAAGTGTTCTCATGAAAAGATTTGACCTTTATGTAAATCCCTTCTCTCTGGTTCAGTTTCCTTTTGTAAATTGGTGACCATTGGGCTAGATCCATTAAAAGTGTGTGATTCTCCGATCTTTCCTGTGCAACTTAATAATTGTATAAATATGTATACATATATTATATTTAACATATACATATTTAAGGTGTATTGGTCTACTGCCATCTAGGGAGGGTGTGGGGGAAGGAGGAAATGTTGGAACAGAAGGTTTTGCCAAGGTTCAATGCTGAAAAATTACCCATGCATATGTTTTGAATATAAAAAGCTATAACAAAAAATAATGAGAAAAAAAAAGAAGTGTAAAATCTGACAAAAGCGAATTTTGAAAACTATTTGTATATGCATTTGGAAAAAAATACTCTTGGGGGCTGAGGGAAAACTGGATCTGGATAAGACTTAATTTGGCCTTTGGAAAATTCACAAGATCTTTTTCTCCTCAGTGATCATGGAAATGTTTTAGCCCTACAGCATAGAATACTTGCTAGCTTCTCCACACACTTCATGCCATTTTCTTAACATAGCACTGTCTGATTTTACCTCCAAAAATCCTTATCTTTCTCTGATAGAACCCATAACTTTGCTGATTCCACAGGCAGTGCCATTTCCTAGTAAAACATTTCAATCTTATTCCAACTGAAATATAAAATGTGTTTCTCTATATTCCATTGGTCTTGGGGACTTTGGTTCTTATGCTGGCTCTGAACTTGTAAGGGCTACCTTGGGCAGATCCTCCTCCATGCTTCAGGTCCTTCTGGAAATTGAGGAACATTGCATCAGGTCAATTATGAAGCATGTTTCAACTCTTCAGTCCTCTGGTGTTGGTGTTATAGAGTTGGTGACCTTCAAGGATGTGGCTGTGGACTTGTGCCCGGGGAGGGGGACTGTTGGACCTGACTGAAAGAGCTTGCCAAAGAGGTCATGCTGAGAATGTGGAGAACTTGCCTCCCTGGGTAAGGAGCGCCCTTTGAACTCTGAACTGCCATCAAAAGGAGTGCCTTCACCATCCCTTCCCTAGGGGTGCAGGCAGAGTTTCAGCTTTAACAGTTCTCAGAAAGGCCCAAGGGCCTCATGTCCCCAAGAGACAGGGTCTCATGCTGCCTGTCCTTCTATGAGTGGTCTTTGCATTGTAGGATGGGAACCTGTGCAGTTTTGTTGCAAAACTCCTGAAAATTGGTCCTGCCCTTTTTACTGAACATGGATAGGAAAAGGAATTTTCTGGTTTGGGGAAACTATTCTGGTTTTCACAGTATTCTTTTGGTAAAAAATAAACAAATTTTTACCTCACTGCCCTAATGTAATTCATATAAATCCACAGTAAGTGGCCCTTATTCTTCATTCATACATCATTTCTCACTTCTCAAAGGCCTGTATAAATATAGGGAGAGAAAGGGAAGGGAGAAGGTGTTTTATACATTTGCTGGGTTCCAGGTCTTGTGCTCAGAGCTTCCTTCATGTACATATTATTGCACTTGATTCCCACCAAAACCCTTTTGTTTTGGCTTATCTTTATCCCTATATTACAGGTCTGAGGCTGAAGCAACAGATGAAATTATTTACCCAGAGTCACACATAGTCAGGGATGTGTCTAACCAAATTTGAACTCTGGGCTTCCTGACTGCAGGCCTGGTGCTCCTTCTCTGTGCTACCAGCTGCCCTAATGTCCAGAAAATGGAAGCCTCAGATGTGGGCCATCCCAATTAC
Source organism: Sarcophilus harrisii (assembly GCF_902635505.1). Taxonomy (NCBI): domain Eukaryota; kingdom Metazoa; phylum Chordata; class Mammalia; order Dasyuromorphia; family Dasyuridae; genus Sarcophilus; species Sarcophilus harrisii. The sequence continues at coordinate 609,731,506 of NC_045428.1, forward strand.
TATGTAAGCAGCAAAATTGTGATCTTCTGATTCCAGATTGCCTGCATGGCCTCCTTTCCTCTGCCTCTTCCCTGGCAATAAACAATTTGAAACCATCTTTTGAGTTGTCTCTTGAACTACCCAGTGGGCCTAGAACCCTGCCCTGTTCCAATGAGGAATAAATGACAGTTTCAAGACTCACTCCCACTATTTTCCCCTCCCAGGAGTCTTAGCCCCAGAGATGATTTCATTCCCATGTGGAGAGATACCATGAACCTCTGTCTTGGTGGAGTGAGTTGCCAGCTGGGGGTGCAGGCTGCTATTCTAGAGGTTTCTTCATGTGGATGGGCTGAGGGTAGAAAATTGGCTTGGAATCCCTTTGAGACTTTTGTGGTAGTGAGATCCTGAGCACCCTACCTCTGAACCTCAGTCTCTTCATTTGCAAATGAGGGATTGGATCATGGCCTTTCACTTCTTCTAATGAAGGATCAATGACCTTAGTGGAAATCTTGTTGAAATTTTGTAATGTACAAATATCTACAATTTCAAAGAAAGAGGGCTTGGACTATCTAATATGAATTTTCTAGGCCTTTAAGCTAAAAATTATTTTCTTACTTTTTTTCATATTTATTAAAACTAAAACAAAGTAGAAAAGAAGAAAAGAACAATTTTTAAAATGTTTTATGTTCAAGTAGGAATATAAGGGAGGATTCAAAATATATAATAAATTTCTTGTAAACTATAACTGAGACATTGTATCTAGAATCTTCCATGGCTTTCTGCCTTCTTATAGTTTTTCTTTTGTTCCTGCTGTGCACTTTTTTCTTTATTCTTTTCTTTCCTTTCATCTTCTGCCAACTTCACCACACAGGCTACAGTTAAACACAGATAGATAGGAAAAGCAACAACTTCTGAGGAAAGCTGGCCACAAGCTGGATTCAATCAGTTGGAAGATTCCTTTCTTGCCTCCTTCTCTCCTTTCCTCACTTCTCACTCTCTTCCTTCTCTTCTCCTTCCTTGCCTATTTCCTTCTTTCTTTCTTCTTCCCGGTCTTCCTCTGTTCATTTAGGCTATCATATACACTTACCTACAGAGGCTCTTAAAAGCATTTTTCCCCTCCTCACTACTGAACCATCCGTGGATAGATTTCTTTTTTTTTTTTTTTTTTTTTTTTTGCTGAGGTACTTGGAGTAAAATGATTTGCCAGGGACACACTGCTGGGAAATAGTAAGTGTCTGAGGTCAGATTTGTACTTTGGTCCTTTTGACTTCTCTATCCACTGTGCCATCTAGCTGCCCCAATTCCTTTCTTAAGGAGGAAACTTTAAACAAAAACCAGTGTGATTCTCATTGACCACGATAGGTCCCTTTGCTAACCCCATTTGGTCTTTGTTTGGGTCCTCACTGACTTAGACTGAGTGTAATTCACAATCATTCTGAACCCTGGGGTTCTTCCCAGTGACTTCATTCATTCTATTTTATTTATTGAGATTTTCACAGCATTCACCTGTCTCCTAAGTGAGAGGAGATTCTTTGCCTCCATTGCTCCCTAGCTTTAATCACTGCATGGGGGGGCCTCAGTCACAGGAGACCTGTTGGAGACCTTACCCTAAGAAGGCCCAGGTTTCCCTATCTATCTGCATCCAGAGCCATTCTGCCACTGGAAGCAGAAGGCTCTATGGGAGAAAGGGAGCCCGGTGACCATGGGAAGCCCTTCCTCACTTAAATCCAAGTCACTCACATGTCACAGTGATCTCCCTCATGTCATTGTCCTCTCTTAGAGGGAAGGACGGACAAGAATGAATCTGACTCTGCCTTCTTCATTTTCTCTGTCTCCATTCATCAGTTTGTGAATGGGAGTGGAGATCACTGCCTTACTCAGAAAGAACTCAGATCTAATTCATCTACTTTCTGCCTTTTCCTGGTTCCTGTTGACCAACTTTTGGCCCATTCTTGGAGTATCATTGGTCTAATTTACATAACTGACAGCTTCCTTTAGGTTAGGGATATGGAGGAAAATACTCCTGGTTATTCCATAACAGCACCAGGAGCCCTAGGCCTTTATTATTTTTTACTATGGGATTTGTTCATAGTTCAGAGGGAGCAGGAAAGAGACAGAAATAGAAACATAGATTTGGCCCTCAGAGGGACCAGCATGCAAGCACTAAGGTGGGGTTAGGCCATGTGATCAGCCCTGGGTAATGTCAACCAATCAGTAAGCATTAATTAAGTGCCTGTTCTGTTCAATGTACTTGATTGAGCCCTGGGTATTTAAAGAGAAGTTGCCAAAAAGTTTTAAATCCAGTATATAAACTTGAGATGATTTGAGAATAAGCAACAGTTTATAAAACTTAGCTAATCCAGGCAAAGGAAAGTGTTTTTTCTGAAAATGCATCATGTTCAACAGACATTTGTATATAAAGAGAGAAGAGAAGGAAAGTATATGAAGGAAGGAAGAGTTGAGGTGGATAGAGTCAAAATCATAGTGACGTATAGTAGTTAACAAACATATGGTGCCTACTGTGTGCCAAAGAGTTTTATAGGCATTATCTCTTTTGATGCTCACAACAACCTGGGAAGTGGGTACAATTATTACCTTCACTCTGCAGGAAAACTGACCCAAAAAGCACATTCCTAGGATTCAGAGCTAGGCAGTGCTCATGATTAAATTTGAAAGAAAGGATTGGAAATAAAATGAAGAACATCTCTTAGTGCAATGGATTGAGAAGCCTCAGTTTCCAGGTTTGAGTTCTAATCTCTGCTGCAGGGATTTGGATCAGGTTATTCAGCCATTCAGAGCTCATAGCCTGGTTTCTAAATTATGAGAACCTTCACTTGCCCTTTGTCAGATTTGTTGTGGGGAGGGAGGGTCCAAAGTCATTGTATTGTGTGTGGAACTCTGTTAATTTAAACACAATGATTGAATCTGTCCATTTGAGTTTGAAAACTTTTGCCTAGAAAAATTAAAAGGTTTTTTTTTTTTTTTTATCAGCCAGCATTAGAGCATAAATTTATTGTGTTTGTTTCTTTCACATGCAGAGACATGGTTTGATATGAAGGAGATGAGTGCAAATCTGAAAATGATCTCTTGGAAAGACCTTTTTCAATATCGTGAATGCAGGGCTGTTCTTGCTAAGCACAAAAGAAACTATACTGAGAGGAACATTTTGAAAGGAATACACACAAAAATGCTTTCAGAAAGAGTTCTGGTGTTGCTAAAGATAAGAATATACATCCTGAAGAGAGAATATCCGAGTGTCATGAATATGATAAAGCTTTTCTTGTACTCTCTTCCCTTGCCAAGCACCAGATAATCCATGCTGAGAGAAACCTCATAAATGTAAGGAACATGGGAAAACTTTGAGAGAGCGATCTACTCCTGAGAGAATTCACACAGAAAAAGAATCTTACATATGTAATCAGTGTGGAAAGGATTTCCAGTGTTTTTCCAAATTCGCCAACATCAGAGAATCCACACTGGAGAGAAGCTTTACCAATGTAATGAATGTGAAAAGGCTTTCACAAAGCCCTCCTATCTTGCTATCCATCGGAGAATCCACACTGGAGAGAAGCCTTATGAATGTAATGACTGTGGAAAGGCTTTCACAAAGCGCTCCTATCTTGCTGTTCACCAGAGAATCCACACTGGAGAGAAGCCTTATGAATGTAATGAATGTGGAAAGACTTTCAAACAACGTTACAGTCTTGCTGTCCATCGGAGAATCCACACTGGAGAGAAGCCTTATGAATGTAACAATTGTGGAAAGACTTTCAACGGAGTGACAATCTTCGTGAACATCAGAGAATCCACACTGGAGAGAAGCCTTATGAGTGTAATGAATGTGGAAAGGCTTTCACAAAGCGCTCCTGTTTTGCTATCCATCAGAAAATCCACACTGGAGAGAAGCCTTATGAATGTAATCAATGTGGAAAGGCTTTCACCCAGCAGAGCAGTCTTACTTACCATCAGACAATCCACACCGGGAGAAGACTTATGAATGTAAGGAATGTGGAAAAGCTTTACCAGCGCAGCAATCTTTATTCCCATCAGAGAACCCACACTGGAGAGAAGCCTTATCAATGTAATGAATGTGGAAAGGCTTTCACAAAGCGCTCCTATCTTGCTATCCATCAGAGAATCCACACTGGAGAGAAGCCTTATGAACTTAATGACTGTGGAAAGGATTTCACCTGGCACCACAGATTGGGACAACATGAGACATTGGGCACATTAGACAGAAACCTCATGAATATGGAAACCTTGAGGCAAAGCTCAAATCTTACCAGGGGACATTGAGGTTCCACATACTCTCATCCCATCTGAGTCCTCAAGCCCCTTCTACCTCTTGGGTCTGTAGAAGGGAGAGGAAGAGGAAGGGAGTCAGAGGAATTGGAGTTAGAGAAAGTGAGCCCATCTTCAATTTTATACCATCCCATCAAAGTCATCTTATTCCCTTTCCCTTCTATCTATGTAAACTCCTGACTTCCCTATGACCAATAACCTTGGAAACTTTTAACTTCCAGACTTGTTTTTGACTGGGTAAAAGAGAACATTCTTGGCTTCATTTCTTAGACAACTTTAATCCCTCTGTGGGTGTTGCCTTCTTCAGACTGAGAGCTTACCTTAAGGTCATGGTCTCCACTGCTTCCAGGGGTATCTCCAATCATGCTGATCTATATCTGGCCACTGCAACAGGTGACTCTAGAGGAGAAGGTGAGCCTGGCGACTTTGGGCCTCAACACCCTCTCCTTCCCTGTCCCAAGTCAATTAACTGACTTCCCAGTCTTGGCTTCTCCTTCCCAATGTCTGGGTCCTCTTAAAGAACAAAGGCCAAACAACAAGCTAGTAGAAATTCAGTTCTTAACTAGAATTATAAGTATTATCTCATGTAGGGACATAAACAGTTTAGTCTGGTTAACATTTCTTTTCTTTCCTGTTAACTTTTTTTATGCTATTCTTGAGTCTTTTATTTGAAAATTGGAATTCTCTTCCCAATCCCTATATTTTTGTCCAACTGCATTTTTTATTTTCTTCACAGGCTAATTTTACACTATTTCAGAGTCTGATTCTTTTTGTACAGCAAAACAGCGCTTTGGATATGTATACTTATTTTGTATTTAATTTATACTTTAACATGTATTGATCGTCCTGCCATCTAGGGAGGGGTGGGGAAGGAGGGAAAAATTGGAACAAAAGGTTTGGCAGTTGTCAATGCTGTAAAATTACCCATCCATATAAGTTGTAAATAAAGCTATTTTAAAAAGTTGAATTCTCTCTTCTGGCCTTTTCATCAGAAATGTTTGAAAATTCCCTTTTCATTGAATGATTTCCTTGTTGAGAAATGTTTAGTTTAGTTGGGTATTTTTTGTTATTATTTGGTTATACTCTATGCTTCTTTGCCTTCTGAATATCATATTGCTATCCTGATTGTGTCTGAACAATGTTTGAGTTGGTTCTGGCTGCTTCCAAATTTTTTTCTTGACCTGGGAGTCCTGCAGTTTGGCTATAATGTTCCTGGGAGTTTTCATTTTGGGATATTTTTCAGGAGATGTTCCAGAATTCTTTCTTTTTTTTTTTTTCAAGAATTTTAATTTAAAAAGTGTTGAACTTTAGGAAAAGCTTTTGCTGCATCTATTGATGAAATTAGATTTTTTTACTTTCTTACTGATTCAATCAACTATGTTAGTAATTTTCCTTATTTGAAACCATCCCTGAAATCTTGATACAATTTCCACTTGATCGTAATGTATAATCTTTGTAATATATATATTGTTCTAATCTTTAAGTATTTTATTTAGAATTTTTGCATGTACATTGATGAATAAATTTGGTCTTTAATTTTCTTTTTCTGTTTTTGGTCATCTTGGTTTAAGCATCAGTATCTTATTTGCTTCCTAAAAGGAATTTGATAGAATCCTTTCTTTATTTGTTGCTCCAAATAAATTGTTAAATATTAGAATTAGGTGATTTTTAAAGAGTTGATTGAATTCACCAGTAATTCCTACTAATCCTGCTGCTTTTTTTACCTTAGGAAGTTCATTAATGACTTGTTCATTTTTTTTTTTTCTAAAACAGATATATTCAGATACCTTATTTCCTCTTCAGCTAATCAAGGCAAATTTATATTTTTTGTAATTCTTTTTCTTTTTTTATTATAGCTTTTATTTACAAGATATATGCATGGGTGATTTTTCAGCATTGATAATTGTAAAACCTTTTCTTCCAACTTAAACATCAAAGATTCAACACTAGAG